>NW_024103629.1:1114978-1823449 GCF_003945595.2 Pipra filicauda | reverse complement strand
GATCACTGACAAATGTACTAAAAAGTATAGAGCATCCTAAATCAGAAAGAATAATGCATATTAAAAAGTATTCAGCAAATACCATTGAAAACTAACTGTAGATTTAGAAAATATACAAATAACATTTGATGCAGAAACAGGATAAAGTAAATTGCAATAATGGTATATGTAATGACAGCTAGTGATACAGAAAGACATAAGAGAATAAAAACCTGTCTTTTTTTGTTTCACAGCATATGCCAAGTGTGATTCAATGAAGACAAAAGGTCATCGGTTTAAAGAAATGCAAAATCTTTTCTATCTGACAATTAATACTCCAGGTAGTGTTACGGGAGATTCAAAAGTTGGGCATTTATATAAATATCAAAAATATAAATAATGATACTTTAAATTAGTGCTTTCAAATGTTACTGCACTTCAGAGTTGTTAGAGAGAAAAATAAGATCAAATGTGAAGGATGAGTATTATCACATCGGCCCACCTCTGTTGTGAAACAGTGTGGGACTTTGGGACAGATTCAAACCAGCGTTTTCCATCAACCTTGGCATAGTTTTAGATGTTTCTTGAAGTTATTTAGTTACGAGTCCTGTAGTAAGTAGGAACATGAATGAAAACATTGACTGGGTTTACTTTACAAACATAGTTAGCCATCTTGGTGACTCTATGATTTACGACTCTCTATTTTTTATTCTGTTTCTACAGAGTTGAAAGCAGCATTTTAGAAATTAAATGTAATTTCAAGTGGCATTGTTTTAACACAGAGAATGGATTAAGCAACACTGACAAATTTAAGCAGAAATAATAGCATCTTACAATAATATCAAAGAGAAAAATAAAAAATAATTACTTGACCAAGTGCTTAATAAGGATGTCCAGCATCTCTCTGTTCTTCTCTGGTAACTTATGCACAAGTGCATGCACTGCCTCAACTCTGTAGTTCTGATCATCTGACTCTATAAAACAGAAAACAAATTGTTAATAACTCAGAACATGTGCTAAGAAGTGACTACAAATGGCATCAATGCCTGTATGCTAACATAAACATGCATTAAGAGGAGCCAAACACAATTAGCCTTCAAAATGATGAGGACAATTTGATTACATTTATTACATTCTGAAATCTGTATTCAAACTAATTCATCTAAAGCAATTACCACGAATACTGGAATCAATAAAATTAATGGCAATATAGACCCTATGTGCCACTTCAGTGAAATCTAAGCTTTTGCTCCTTGATTTTTAAAATATCTAAAGTTCTTCAATGTCTTTTATTCTTATCAAGACAAGAGGAAATGGGGAAATAACTTCAAATTCTAAACTGAAGTCATTAGCAAAACAGTATCTCCTATCACTTGATCTAATTACTCCCTTTGTTGAAAGGAGATAATTATCGCCCCTTCTAATTTTTCAAGGCAAGCTGCGAAAAAAAAGGTCCCTGGATGAGAGGGATCAATGTTATAAAAGAATTATCAGCCTATATGAAACAAACAAACATCTAAATCAAGGTTCAAAATTTCATGCAGAAGGCAGTCACACAGAACCACTAAAAAGATCAGAACAAACCACTGAACAGCTTCATCTAGTGTGACTTCTCTGCTTTGAGGGCTGGATCACTGAATAATAGAGCAAGGAGAAAAGTAAAGATAGTGACTGGGGAGATCGAAGTTTAGAAACAATATTACTTTCACAAAAGTGTATTTATCACTTTACTTACTAACAGCAACAATGAAATCTTTGTGCAGCTTGAAAGTCATCAGTGGTTCTGAAAGACATCTGGTTGGAAAAAAACATATTAAAAGGTTATTTAAAACAGACTCAAAGTCTTTTTAAGTTTTATGATTGTGATTATGATAGCCCTCAACATCTGCTCAATGTCCTATTGGTCCTAGGAAACCCAATTCAATGATGACTGATTACAAGTAGCATATAACTTGGTCATGGACATAGTCTGAAAATCAATGAGTTGAATCTTATGTCACCACGTAAATTACTGAAATGTTACTGGCACTGACTTCAGCACAGAGGTTCACTGTTTCCTGTCTTAAATATAGGTGCAGACATGGTATAGTGGGCTGCAGAATCAATCTTTTGTCCAAGAAAGGTAAAAACATGATGAAATTTGGGACTGAAATTCTGATCTGAGAGATCCTAAAAGAGTCAGGCTCTGAAAGGTAGACTGTGAGTTGCCTTACAGAGACAAGCACACATCTACTGCTTGCTGCCTCATGTTCTAATTTCACAAACACAGTATCTATGATGATTTGTGTGTCTGAAGATGTATAATAAGTTTCTTCAACCAAAAGCACTCTTCTCAATGAAATGTACATGAGCATTCCACTATAAATCCTAGGCATATTTTCCACAGTTAATAGAGATTTCTGATGCTGACTTTTGTTAGGTGATTGGTTTAGGAAGTCTAGATTTTTAGAAGGCATAGAACAGCCACCATTTAGATTGGATACTTTTCATTATGGTTTTTTTAACATTATATACTGAGAACTGAAAGAGTTAGCTCAGAAGTACCATAATTTCTGAATATTCTGTTTCTTATCAGCAAAAATGAAAGTGTTGGAGGGATATTTTGTTTATGAACAACAGCATAAGATAAAAACCTGTGTTTGTTGGGATTTTTATTCTGTTCCAACAATGATGTCATGAAATCTTGCGGATTCAGAAACAAAAGACTCAGTACAATGTGCTTTGTGGTTAACATAAAAAAATTTAAATAAAAACATGCAATGAATAAAAATTCTGTCAAATTTAGGGCTATATAAGCCAGAACTATCCTAATAAGGTAGAAAGTGTGTAATATTACACATAATCACAGAGATATTAGGCAGGATAATAATATACTCAATTATCATCACGCTAATGGATACGAGAAATGTAATATGATAATAATAAGCAAAAGACTAATGGGCCAGAAAAGGAATACTGAGACTGTGTAGGATCATACTTACCTGAGGTAGTTTTTTAGTCCGCTTGTTATTGTTTTATTGTCCCAAAGTTCCATATCAATATCCATATCAGGAGGAGATTTAGGAGCTGGTAGAAATTTGAATTATGGATGTGTTATAGTTTGACTAACGCAATAACTAGAAAAGCAGTAAAACAGAAGCTACTAAATTAGCCATTTAACTCTAGCAATTACTTATTAGCCAGACAATTACCAATCTGATCAGTTTGAATCTTTTAATCTCTGGCAAAGTATTAATAAAAATAAATTTAGCAGTCATATTTAGTAACTGCAAGTATTAGCTTTATGCACTGTGTCAAAGTGAAAGGTAAGCCCAAGTGCACATAGAATTACTAATGTGTTTGCCTTAGACATGCAAACAGAGGCATAGGAGTGCCAAATTAGCAAGAAAAGTGAAAGACTGGAACAACTGTCTATTAAGCTCAGTCATGATGTATTATGGAACTAAGCTTTGGAGAACTTCTGAAACATGCCAAATATATATGAACAAATAGAACTTTAAAGATAAAAGAAGAAATGCATTTTTATTTGTAATTTGCTCATGTATAAAATGCAGAAGTGAATACTACTGCTCACAAGAAACTAGTTAGAGATGAAGCACTCATTTTAAGACTGCAAATTAATTTAGTGGCAGTAAGAGTGCATACAAAATTGTAAATATCATGACACACTCTTCTGAGCACAGCACTTAAGGCAAAAGGACCACAGTGCACACACTGCACACTGACAAAGGTTCACTTCAGATACTTACAAAATACAGTGTTCATCAGCTTCTGCACCTTGGAATTTACACCACCTATTCTGTACAATCCCAGGATTGTAATACCTATGTTGGGAAAACAAGTAAATGAAAATAATGAAAATATGGTTATTTCAATATACACTGATGTATCCTTGGTGTATGTTTTCAGAATATCTAAATACGTTTATGGAAAACTGTACCATTACATTCTTGAGTACTGTGTTGTTGAGTACTAAATTCTCTTCTGGGATAATAACAAATGCATTCCACTGAATCCACACCACATTATACACTAAGCATAATTTTACATTAACAGAACCCTTCTGCATGGAAATGATACATATTAGCAAACAACAAGGTAATGGCTAGGAAAAGTGAAAAATAAGACCCAAAAGCAGTCTGAAAACACATTACACATCAACAAGTTTGTATCACCTAGAAGTCAATGGAATTACTGAGCATCTATGTTTGCTTAAACCACCATCCCTTCCAGTTAAGATCTGATTGACATTTATAAGAGAAATGATTGTACATACTGTAATATGAAAATAAAAATATATACTGTATACTGTTGCAACACATCAGTTGAAAATTTATATGTTACTGTGGTGGTTTGGGCTAGGCCTTCCTTGGTGACCAGTTTGTAACCAAGTTAAAATTGTTATGCTTTTTCTTAATAGCACAGATAATAATAAAAAATGTTTCAAGAGTGACATTTGCAACACAGTAATCTAAATATTTAAATGATGATAATTTTATTGTTTTTAACTGTCTTTTAAAATCAGCAGGATTTAAATGTCTTCCATTCTCCTCACTTCAAGCCTTACCATTTAAAAATTGTCTAATTTTCCTTTGAAAACAACATTCTAAAATCTGACCTCACTTAGATAACCTAGGTGTTTGGTTTTAAAACATTCTTTTTACGCCTCATTCCCCCAGAAAAAATGCAAGCTCTGAGTCAGCAGTGATTTAAAAGCTACATAACATTGTTGACTGAGAAGCTGAATTCATGTTGAGCTCAAGATTGCACAGAGACCACATTTGGATTACTAAGAGATCTACACACTGAAAGTTCAAAAAAGGTTATCTCATTTTATGGGAGATGATATAGCCACACCTCTCCATTTGGAAGGGGTAATTTAAAACTTATTGTGAGTTGTAAAATATCACCTCATTAGCAGAGTGATTATTACTTCCTTATTGTATATCATCACTACCAAAAATGAGTTGTAAACATTTAAAAACAAAATAACAGACCTTGTGCAAAATTATAGGAGTTATGCTCCGAAAAAAACCAGATTTACCAGCAGAGAGTACTGATGTCCCTTTTCAGTCTTCAGGTTTCATGCCTGAAACCAAAGTTGGGAGCTGAGACTCCCTACAGTTTTTATCACAAGAAAACACAATTCAGTGCACACACATTAAAGACTAAGGATGTGAGCAAATGTGTATAAAGCTGTCGAATCAACAAAGAATTACAGAAAATGTTTAAAAAACCCACTTAAATGGTATGTTAAGAACTGTTGTTGGAACTTGAGGCAACAATTTTGAGTTGTAAACTGGAAGTGTAAACCACACAGATAAAATGTGGAAATTCCAAACCAAATGATGGACATATTCCAAAGCACAGCTGTAAAACATGTAGAATTAATCAAAGTAATATTTCAGAAAAAGAAATAATAATCTAATACATCATTTGTGATTAAATACACACCTCTTGTTTCTACAGCATGAATACATTTCCTCACAAAGTTGAAACCTGCTTCATTTAAGAACACTATAAAAAAAGAAAAAATGGTAATTACTTCCTAACGTCAATACACAAAATCTCCCTGTTTAGCTACATTCACATATTAGTCAAGGGCTGATACACATTTATCCACAAGGTTATGATACTCATTCTGTAATAATATTTCTGTAGATAAATCCTCAGCATTCAAATCCAACTTTCTAGTCACTAGTGCATCTTTAGAAGCTTAATATTCTACTGTCTTTTTCAGAAATCAGTAGCTCCTCTAAACATACACCTGAAAGCTTGTGGCTTTAAAAGGAAATTACTGTACTTCGCTCTGCTGAGCAAAATGCTTTTAAGAGTTCAGGATTTACATTATGAACAGAATATATTCATTGGATTTAATGCAACAAGATTCCTTGTTCTTTACACATGCACATAACCACTCATAAAATGGTAACATAGGAAAACGATCCTTGTTATTTACTTTAATTAGTGGGTTTATTTCAAGTGAATATATTTCTCATTCATTTTCTATCTTCAACACCCACTGCTCTAACTAGCTAAATAAAGAAAAAAAAATAAACTGTCTAAATAACTACTTAAATAAAGAAAATCATAAACAGCATATTTTTCACCATTAAGAAAAACCAGGTGCATTTGTTTAAATATCAGATTTTCAGTCTCAAATACACCTCCTATTAAGATGTATGTCCTAATCTGACAAATCTCTCTCTGAGATACATATACCCACATATATATTTAAATTATTTTTACATATTTGAGTTAATATAATATGATGTTAATAACAGACGTATCGATATAATGTTAATACAATTATGCACACAAATCTCATAGTATCTTTAAATACACTCATCCTGTTACTCAGTGTATCTAATAGGTGCATATACACCTAAAACTAAACAGATGTGATGGGTCAAGATCAATTGTGTGAGGTGCCACGAGGCCAAGTGCCAGGTCCTGCACTTGGGTCACGACAACCCCAGGCGGTGCTACAGGCTTAGGGAAGTGTGGCTGGAAGCTGCCTGGCAGAAAAGGACCTGCAGATGTTGGTCAGCAGTGGCTGAACATGAGTCAGTAGTGTGCCCAGGAGGCCAGGAAGGCCAATGGCATCCTGGCCTGTATCAGCAATAGTGTGGCCAGCAGGACCAGGGCAGTGATCGTCTCCCGTACTTGGCAGTGCTAAGGCCACACCTCAGATCCTGTGCTCAGTTTTGGGCCCCTCACTACAAGAAAGACATTCAGGTGCTGGAGTGTGTCCAGGGAAGGGCAACGGAGCTGGTGAATGGTCCAGAGAACAAGTCTGATGAGGAGCAGCTGAGGCAGCTGGGGCTGTTTATTCTGGGGAAAAGGAGACTCAGGGGGAACCTTACCACTCTCTACAACTACCTGAAAGGAGGTTGTGTGAAGTGAGGGTTGGTCTCTTCTCTCAAGTAACAAGTGACAGGACAAGAGCAAATGGCCTGAAGTTGTGCCAGGGAAGGTTTAGATTGGATATCAGGGAAAATTTCTTCACAAAAAGGGTTGCCAAGTATTGGAAGAGGCTGGCCAGGGAAGTGGCTGAGTCACCATCCCTAAAGGGATGTAGATGAGGTACTTAAGGACATGATTTTGTGCTGGACTTGGTAGTGCTGGTTTAATGGCTGGATTTGATGATCTTAAAGGCCTTTTTCAACATAAATGATTCTATAACTCTATATAAGCACAGTGGTATACATTTACATTTAGATTTACAGACTACCGACAGAAACTTAAAAGATTTATTAAATATATTGTAGCTTTGGAGGCACTCAAATTTTTCTCCAGCAATACAAAAGTTGAAGGCTGTCTCATAGTTTACATAGTTTAGGATGTGCTTTTGTGTAACCAAATCACTTAATCCAACAAAATTACTTCACAGCAATAGAAATAAAACATAAAATAATTAGTATCTCTCTCCCACACATATATCAAGAAACCGGAACATGACAGAAATCTAGCAGTATTTGGTAACTCAACAAAAAAAAAGCTTACTTTCTTCCTTCTTGCTAATAATGGCTGGCAGTGTGTAGATCTGTTAAAAAAAACAAACAACCGAACAACAACAATGCAACAGGACAATAATTGTACTTTAAATTCTTTATTACCAGGTTTGTTAGTAGTTGCAGCATGCTGTGCATTAGCTTGCTGCTAGGGAAATGCCAACTCTGCCTGTCACCATCTCTTGATGTTTACCACTCCAGCACACACCCGGGTTAACAGCCCGTGCTACTATAGGCAACTAATGCATTCGAAGTAAGATTTACAGAGTCCACGTGGGTTAAATTTCAATACTACTAGCAATCCAATTTCTGTAGTGGTTCAGTCAAGCAAGAAGCATGTAAAAACACTCATCTGACTCATAAAACTGATCAACCATTTTTTTTCCTATCAGATACAGGTCTGACATCACCCTCATTCAGTGACTACTTTAAGGGTAGGCAAATAGTGGGAAGAAAACTCAGACAAGCCTGTCTCTCAGTAGCTTTCAACACATTTTTCTGGTCTCTGCAGTGCCTTTTGAGATGATAGTTGTTTACTCCATGACATTGCTCAAAAGATTGTTGATCTTTACTACTGTAATAACTACCACTTCACATAATTTACCCGCACCATGAATCCTACTACTATGCTAGTCTACTACTTAAACTATTATTACTTAGAATATCCTAACATAAAATAATGATATATAACTGTAGGCTTAAATTAATAGTTCTCCTTTTCTACTTTGTACCTATTTTCACTATGTACTTGCAGTAGTGTCTCACAAAGAAAAGAACTGTATTTGTTGGTATTGCAACAGAGTATCTGAAGTTCATACTAGCTTCTTCTTTAATATGTGTGCCATAAAACCATAAAATGAAAAGAAAATTAAAAAATATCCTTACTGGTTCCTTTCCATCCATAGCTTCGAGCCAAAGTTTTCGGTTGGATTCTGAAAAAGCTTGCAGTGTGATGATTCCAGGTCTGTCAAAAACACACACAGACAATGAAATTACTACTTTTCTCAAACAGTTTCCAAAGTTAGAATTCAAATGCATATTGACATGTGAATACATAAAAGACACAGCAGTCAGAGAAAGTTGACAGTTTCTGACATAACAGAATAATTTTGAGGTAGATATAAAACAGGTCTGTTTTCTAAAAGTTTGGCAACAGTCATAAAACATTTTTTAAGAGAACAGCTACAAAAGTCAGTCTATTTATCATATTTTAACAAAAAAATTAATTCAATATTTCTCTTTATCCCTGAGCTTGGAAAAAATACTTCTACAAACTACTGTATACATATAGTTTAAATACAGGAAAGCTGTTTTCATCTATCTGATGTAATAATAATACCCAGGAATAAGTAGAAAAAATGTTATAGATGTAATTTTCAAGAAAGAAAAACAATATGCTACCGTACATTTCTGAATGAAATAGACCTTTGAGCAGAATATGTTTATTAATAGGTATTTATAAAAATATGTATGATCTGTTTATAAAAGAGGATAGTTTTCCTACAGGTTCTGTAAGAACCTGTCTTGTATCTGCATGCAAATATAATGTAGTAAAGACAACACATACGCAATGTGACAAATTTTGTTAGAAAACCGTGTTTGAACAAAGAAGTATTAAGTCTTGAAAGCCTAGTTTGTCTGCATACAAACATATTGTTTCTGCATACAAACATATCTGTTTCTTTTACAGGAGTAATTATTATATATTGGTTATGATTATTTTCAAATTGTTAACACAATGAAAACAATTCAAACCTCTCATATACTTCAATATCGAAACAGAATCGTTTGTCAATTGAATCTGTCTTTCTCCTGATGCAAGATTTTAGCTTGAACATTTCTGGTGAGCTTGTGACAAGACCATTCTACAAAACAAAACAAAATGAAATTAGTAGAGGCAGTATGCTTATATAACTTGGCTTCACATCCTAAACTTAACCGTATGAACAGTCAAAACATGTCTTAAGACAGGGACTGAAATTATTTAGGAACATATAAAATATACAATATTTTTTCTGTATATAAAGTAAAGACAGCAGTTAATAGCTTTCTGTCACGTATTTGTTATTTAATCATTATATTTCAGAAAATTCCCTAAATTCAAAACTTATAAAATCATATAATTCTGCCAACTCTCACATGCAGATAAAAAGATTTATGAAGAATAAAGCTGACTAACTCCTAATTCTGGCTACCATGATCATGAGACCTCTCTATAATGTTGGCAAGGCTGACACAGTTGGGGATTCTGAGTAATGGGAGGAAGCAAATGTCACTCCTGTCTTCAAGAAGAGCGAGGAGAAGGATACAGAATCGTAGAATCATTTAGGTTGGAAAAGGCCATGACTAAACCATCTACATGTCTTTTAAATACCTCCAGGGTTGGTGACTCAACCACTTCCCTGGGTAGCCTGTTCCAATGCTTGACAATCCTTTTGGTGAAGAAATCATCTGTAATATCCAATCTAAATCTCCCCTGATGCAATTAGAGGCCATTTCCTCTCATCTTATGGGGAACTATGGGCCAGTCTGCATCACCTTTATCCCTGAGAAAGTGATGAAGTGAATAATCATGGAGAGCATTTCCAAACATATTCAGGGAACAAAGGTTACTGGAAGTAGTCAGCATGAATTTAATGAAGGAAAATCATGCAGGATCAACTTGATAGCCCTCTACAATATGATGGATGGCTCAATCTATGATGGAAGAACAATGAATATTGTTTATCTCAACTTTAGCCAGGCTTTTGACACTACATCCTACTATATCCTCATAGACAAGTACAGGTGGAGTACAGGCTAGGTGGTAAGGTGGACGGAAAACTCTCTGACCTGCTGAGCTCACAGCAGAAGTCTAGCCGCAGACAGTGACCAATGCTACGCCCAAGAGGTCAGTACTGGGGCCAGCAATGTTAAGCATAAATAGTGATAAGCCCAGGCACCATGACAGGCAGAAGCTGACAGAGTGGAAAGCAGCTTGGCAGAAAAGGACTATCAGGTTCTCGTGGGCTACAAATTGACCATGAGCCAGCAACGTGACCTTGCTGCAAAAGAAGGTCACCAGCCTCCTGGACTGCACCAGGCAAAGCACTGCCTGCAAGTGGAAGGTGATCCTCACTCACCATTCAGGACTGGTGAGGCATACGTGGAATGCTGTGTCCAGCGCTCAGGTCCCAGGTACAAGGGGGACAGCGAGGTACTAGAGCAAGTTCAGCTAAGGGCTACCAAGGACTAAGGACTTGGAGCACAACTATGTGAAAGGAGGCTCTAGTGTGGTGGAGTATCTTTTGCCATGTTGCAAATGAAAGTATGTGAGAGAAGGCCTGAAGTCGCGTCAAGGGAGGTTAAGATCAGCTATTAAGAAAAATTTTTTCAGAGTGGTCAGGCATTGGAATAAGTTGAAAAAGTTGCCCAGAGAGGTGGTTGAATCACCACCACTGGAAGTGTACAAGAGGAGTCTGGATGTGGCACTTGGGGATGTGGTTTAGGGGTGATTATGGTGGTACTGGGTTGATGGTTGGAATAGATGATGTTGAAAGTTTCTTCCAACCCTGATGATTCTGTGATCTGTCACATGAGGAGAAGCTGAGAGAACTGGGATTGTTCAGCCTGGAGAAGAGGGATCATATCAGTGATTTATCTACCTGATGGGAAGGAGTAAAGAAGACTGAGTCAGATTCTCCTCAGTGGTGCCCAGTGAAAGGGCAGAAGGCAATGGGTACAAACAGAAATACAATTAATTCCATTTGAATTTAAGAAAAAGCTTTTTTATGGCAGTCAAACACTGAAATAGGTTGGTCACAGAGGGCTGCATTCTTGGAGATATCTAAAACCTGACTGGACACAGACCTCACTAGCCTGTACTGGTTGACGCTGCATTGAGTTTAAACTAGAGATCTCCAGAGTCCCCTCCCAAAACTCATCCATTCTATGAATCTGTGCAAATGCGATTGATTTCCTACACATCTGCAATGACCACATTAGAGAAGTTAGTTAATATGAGGCTTATATATTTTTTAAAAGAAATATTACTTAAATATTTATCCATGTGGTATAAGACATGCACTGCTTCACCTATGAAAACAGCCTTATGCTGGGTTCAAATTTTTTTCTTTAATAGTTCTTAAATGCTTAATGTAAAAGATGGAATATATAGTTCATGTATGTATCATGTATGTGCAACTCACCACTTTTCCACCAGATTTGGCTTCAGCTATACTCATCGTAAAAGTTTTTGTTCCTTTGTCATAAGTGCAGTAATGTTTTACCCATGTAAATCCAAGAGGTCCTAGAGTAAACAGAGATAGTATTAAAAGTATTTGTTTTAGCATTTTATCGCTATTTTAGTTGCAGTTAGCAGAGAAAAATAAAACATAGCAGCATCCACATGTAGCCTACAAAATCTAAGACTCTCTTAATTTTTAAATCTGAACATGTTGTTCAGGTATAATTTTCAAACATTGCAGCTTAATAAGGTTGCCCAACAAAGTTCCAGCAGACTTATTTTGTTTGGCAACTGGATAGGTAACTGCATTTTATTAGGGTAAACAGGCAGGAAACAGGCAAGAACAGAACTTGAGGATTTTTCTGCCTAGGAAATACAGTTGAAGATTTTACCAACCTAAGTGAAACACAACTCAGTATTACACACTTTCTCTGAAGGAAACCTTGAAGTCTGTTATTAAATGCAGAAAATTGGATGAACTCATAAAATCGGAGTGCATTTTCCCTTATTTTCAGAGTTCCTGTCAAAGGTAACAAATACTCGTGGTACTATCATAGAAAGGTTATTCTTCTACCTGTTACCTTAAGGGTAAAATGGCATTGGCTCAGAGGTAAATTTAATCTTACATAGTTGAACACTGACAGGAGATTTCATTATATGAAAGAAAGCAAAGCAACTGTGCAGTCTAAAACAACATTGGTTTACAGATGAGGGGATAAAGTGGGATGAGGGTGGCGGAGGTGGCACCTCCAGCAAGAAACAGTGGCCTTTTATGCCTTAGAGGGGGTCTTGCTGGGGAAGAGGTGGCTGTAACAGTGGTGCATAACGACCACGTCCACAAACGGAGAGTTGCACATGCTCACAATACCAAAGTACACCGCACTTAGGGATTCAACACTCTTCCTTTTAGATGGCCATAAGTGAAATCTACAACAATCCCCAGGTGGATGTGTGCCTGATCCTGGAGAGGTCACATCACACTACTTCTTAATCCTACTGCAAAGCATAGGATCTCTGACGCAGAAGATATTTTCACTCCTGGATTACCTAGAGCTTTGTTCAGGCACTGCTGTGAATCTAAACACAAAACCCTCTCGATCTTAAGCTCAATGGTATTTTAAACTTGGTCCATGCTAATGCAGCTTAGATACAGGCGTTTATAATGTGTCCTTCACTGTGAGGCCATGGAGTAAATCCTCCCACCATTTCGAGAACTCTCTCCACATCCTAGAAATACAGTTAAGATCTCCCACATTTTTCTGAGAAAAAAAGTTTAATGTACCAGAGGAAAAACACAAGCTCCCAGATTCTTACAGATACGTCTGGAGGGGTGATGCACTTCAGAGGACAGGATAATTCAGGTTTTTGCAGTGTGCTGACTGCTCCCCCTTGGGCCGGAACATTATGGCTATACCTGCACTGGTTAATAAACAGTGATGGCAGCATTTACCATGACTAGGTAGCACAGGTAACTTGGAAAAATCTTTTCGATTTTTAAGAATAGGAAATTTAGTGCAGAGGGTGGGATATTTTGTGTAAGATTGTCTCAGTGGTAGGGAACAGTTCCATTTATTTTACTAGCATTGACACAGTTTCCGGGTACTCAGCTCCAGAGACCAAACACGCTGGCTACGTGAAGAGGTAACGAGAAGGAAGAGCACTTCTTTCCTCTTGGACAGCATTATGCTTCAGAGCCTAGAATTATAATATGGCCCCCTTCTGCAAAGCTATAACAAATGGAGGTGTCAAAGCAGAGAAAAATACACATATATATCTAAAATGCAGTATTGTAACTTTTGTGTAAATTCTGAGTAGAAAAGGACTAGATGAGACTTTCAACCCACACGTGATTTTCCAATTCATTTCAATGAGAGTTAGTCATAGGAAAAACATGACATTGATTTTTTCAGACTACAGTATGTATGGATCTATTAATTCTTTTTAAAATCTGTCATGATTTAGGAATGGTATTCCCCAATTCAGCATTCCCACTAAAATACTCCAAACCAATGCACCGCTTGCTCACTCCCCATCCTTCCCCCTAACTCTCCTGCAGCGGGATGGAGAGGAGAATTGCAGGAATGAAAGGTAAAGATCACGGGTTGAGATAAGAACAATTTACTAGAAACAGCAATGAAATAAGAAAACAAACAGTAATAGCAACACTATTAATAACAGAGTGGCCAAGAGGCAACCAATTCCTGTGTGAGTGCTCACCACGTGGAAACACTAGACAATACCTGACTGCTCCCTCTGCCACGCTACGTGACCCAAAAGGGACCCCTTCCCATGTCCCTGGAAAATGACATAAGGTAGTATACTATAACCTCCAGGTCCTATCCATGCCTCTCATGGATAACTGAAAAAACTAACCCTGTCCTGGCCAGAACCAGGACAAAATGAAAGAGCTCCAACTTTAAAAAATGTATTTTAAGGGGTTTGGTTTTTTTTTTTTTAATGTAAAGAGTTAAATAAAAATGGAAGGTGTTGAAAACAAATCTAGTAGTTTTACTATAGATACAGTGGCTTTGCCTTCTAAATGTAGCCACAAAGGTGATGGTCATATGATAGACTGCATCAATCATGTAAGCTGGATGTCTGGAAATTCAGAAATGCAGATGTGGGAATTTACAGGGACTGCTATGCTGACTTCAAGAAAGCTCTCCCATTGCCTGTGTTTTGGAGGAAAGTAACATCATGATTCAAAAAGTCAACTGGTTATGCACCCGCAGAAGTTACCTGTTCTGCTCTTATATTTTATTTCCACTTAGTACAACAAAATCTGTAATTATTCTGAATCAATTTTTTCTCTGATGGCAATTCATTCTCTCTTTTAGCGTATATAAGAAGGCTGAGCACTCTCAAAGCAATTTTTGATTGTAGTCAGTACCATTTTTTTCAAAAATTACCATGACACATATCAGTAATAAATATATATAGAATTTACTTTCAAAAATAGCAAACATTTAACCCAGTGACCCACAATTTGACAAGAACCTATAGGATGACAGTTGTAGGAACATAAACTTGCATGACAAGGAATTATACAACTAGTACCTTCCCCACTGCACAGTGATTACAGATCCTCTCACTGTTATTCCAGAATAAACTAATGAACCAACGTCTTTTCAGTAAGAGGATGTCAAGTTGGCCTCTCACTATTTAATGAAGCACAGCATGTGCCCAGTGCTTCACTGCTTTTCACCTTCCCCCATTAGCAAGGCTCTGGTCCACTTAACACAGGTTTCTTTTATGATTATTACACAATTAAAATATAGAGGGTCTTCTTAAAACTTTCAGTGCTATCGAGGGTAAAAGAGGATGAGCTTAACTAATATAAGATTTTATTTAGATGACTTTTCTCTTACATCATTGATTCCCATTAAGTGTATGCTCATTTAGTCTTAAGATGGCTGGGTCAGTGGAGATCCCTGGCACAAGATGCTCCTGATGGCTCAACTACAGGCCCTGTTCATGCAGGGAAAGTCCAGGTGACAGGAGGGAGCCAAAGCAGAGTTCTGGGAACTTGCAGCAAGGCACAGGGCAGCCAGCCAGTGCAGAACTTGTTACCAGTGAGCCACTGGGGCAAACAATAGCAAGGACCTTCCCACAAGGATCCAGAGAGCAAGAGCTCAGTTGCTTACAAGTGTTTTGATTACCATTCCATCTGACTGTAGCTACTCTGAGTGCTTTTTGAAAAATCAAACCCTTATTTTTCTTTTAAACTTTTCAATCATTAGGAAAGTAACTAGAGCAGAAGCCCGCAGCCATTCAAACACAGAGCTGTTGATTTGTCCTGCTAACTAAACCATATCCTCGTTCTCGCCTTTCAAATTAAATCAAAAGATACATCTTTTGTACTCACGTTTCTCCTGCACATAGAGATAGCCTTCCATTGTCCATTGACTTGGTGGTCTGTAATCCTGGTTGGCTGATTTCATTCTTTGCATGAGTCTCTCCACTTCCTGCCTAGTGCTTTCAAAGTTATTCCGAGTCTAATACCCGGAAAAGGAAACAAACAAAACCCCACATTATCTCATACAAGTACTGAAACAACAATGAAGAAGTAATTATTAATAATGCCAAATAGCCTGTATCAGAGACCAACAGAAACATCTGCCTGAGACATAAAAGGAAAAAAAAAGGCAATAAAGAATAACACTCTTCACTTCTAGAAGCCTAGGAATAACATGCTAATGAAGAATTCAACTTAAGTACACAAGTGTAAAGGAAATGTAGCTGAGAATAGCACCATTCCTCTTTCTGCAGGTCACTAACCTCAGACAGGAGCCATTTCATATCTTTCAGTATGCTTACACAGTATTTTGCAGACAGATGCAGGCTTTCTCTCTGTATACTCTAGGATTCTCAGACAGAAGCCTGGCTAAACTAGAAGCTGCTGACAGCTTATTCTGAAACCTGAAGTAATAAGACCCACTGAACCACCTGAAGTACAGTGCAGAAAACACTAGTCTAGGTTAAAGCCAGGCTAATGTATCCAGACAGCTGTGATTTCTCCACATGTGGAAGCGACAAATGTACTGTGTATCCATATCCACAGCAATACCACAAGTGCTGATGCTCAGAACAGTCAGGTTATTGGCACTGTCATGAATGTTTTTTGATAGGACTATGCAAACATCACATTTTAGTATAACAAAAATATGGTATGTAAGAAACAGTTCACAAGTAGTAGAACTGTGCCAAAAGCATGGAAGTACTGTTTCTATCCTAAATATCACGTATATAACCTGGCATCTTGCAAAGCAAACAATTACAGCACTAAGATGTGTTTTCCATACTTCCTATGAATTCAGTGAGGCTAGGGTTTCCCTCCATGCACCTAGCATGGTATAGTAGAGGAGAATTATTGTGAGGTGCCAGAGGTTTGATAGGTTGTTATTAATATATAAGATATTGAACACTCTGTTCCTACAGGTCATAGAAAAAAATAAAGATTTCAGTAATGTTTCTAGAAAATCATCTATGGACTCTAATCCTGACTAGTCAGAAAGATACTCTCAGGACTTTATACTTTCCACTTTTCACAGGCCATTCATGCAGTTAGTTGTGCTATAGTATAATAATACATGATTAATCTACTTTTTGAATACAAACATTATTATTAGAGAGGAAGTAAAATTCTACTCTGAACTTTTCAGATTTGAGACCTTCAAGAGAGACATGTCATTGAAGGAATGTTCCCACGTTGAGAGTTTATGTCTGTCTATTAAGTCCTTAATTACTTTTTAGCAGCCAGGTCTCTGAACCAAATTATAGAAAACAAAGCCAAATGGACATATAAAGTATGTCACTGGCCAGTTGAAACAGTTAAAGCGACAACAGGTCACGTTAGAACATGGTGACCTGTTAAGAGCTGTTGGTCTGCTACTACTCTCCTACTCCTGTGGCTGTTACCACTCCTGCTCTAACCAGTAGGACAGAAACAGCAGTTCAAGTCGACTGTTCTCCAAGACCTGAACATGCAATGCAGTGGTGAGGAGTACTTTTGGCAGCTATAACAAACAGGTTGAACACAATTTTCCCTGTCTGCAGTTTGTCTTTCTCTATATAAATTATTTCACTTCAATCTGAAGTTGGGTGATGCTATGAATGGCAAGTCAGAAGAGAGCCCAGCTGGCTAAAGGAAGCTGTGGATCTAGATCTGGAGGCAGAATTCATACTTCTGTCTAACAGGAGTTAATGATGTACTGATCCCACTGTTTCTTCATGGGTATATTTTTTCTAATGTATAAATACAATGAACAAAAATAATCATAATACATTGATACTTCTGCCTAACTTTATATCTCCCTTTATCTCTGTAGTCTATTTACAATAGCAAGTTGCATTAATATAATATTCAGAAAACATTAAATTTAACTATTTCTTAATTAACGCTGACATAGAAAAAAATCCTCTAACAATTCTGCTTCTATAGAATATAGAATTCTATAGAATTCTATAGAATTCTAACAATTCTGCTGCTATAGAATCTTCTATGTGCATAGAAGATACCAACATATTATGACTTACAATGTCAGTTTTGGTCTGTGCTATGGACTCATGCTCCTCTCAGAACTTGCCATATTAAAATAAATAAATTTCTGAAGTGCATTTTTCACCCTTTCAGTGAAACTGCTGTGCAACAACACTGACCTCTTGTGCCTTTATTTGAAAGAGTCTTAGTAGCAAACAAAGTAGAAAACACATAATTTGAAAGGACAAGGGGCTGAGATGCTCTACAGTCAGAGAATATTTGCATTTTGATCCAAAAGGAAAAGGTTAATCATCTAGGAAGTTTAGCCTTATTTCCTCAAGCAGCTTTTAAAATGGAATCTATACCTATGTATGAACAACAAGACATAAAAGGGAAGGGTCTTGCGGAGGTCTTCTGCTGAATGTGTTTAAGTGCAGCAATATCTGGAAGAGTGCAGTACTCCTAAGAATGCAGATCTACATTAACAGTCATTTTCCAACTTTGAGCCAACATAGGCCTCTCTAATAACAAGGTGCTACAGGGAAAATGTCAGTATTTTATTTTTCAGTAACCCACAGGGAATAGCAGTTGAGCACAGTTAAGGTGTTCTTGTACTTCCAGATCTGTTTCAAATTCCCTAAGTTCAGTGGCCAAGGCACTATCCACTAAGGCTGATGTCAGGTATTCTACATGGTTGTAGCTTCTTTGCCTCTAGTGGAGCTACAAAAATTTCTGTCAGGTGTGTCTTTTCTTGAAAGAATAAAATGGATTTAACTTCTTTTTTAAATTTTGTTCTGGACTTTGATATTACTTGGAATGAAAAATACAGGGCTGGCCCAATATGAATATGCTGAATTTCACTTGTATACAGAAGTTATAATGAGTGGAAAAGTATGTTGATTAAATGTGTTTTAGTTATCTCTAATAGGTATGAAATTTTTGGGCATAGTTTGTGCCCAAAATAGGATCTTGTATGGCTCAGACTACCAAATCCAGACCAATCTACAGCAAAAGACCTATCTGCTCAGTTGAGAGTAACTCCGTACACAAAAAAAGAGATTCTTTCTACAGGTGAAACTTAACATTCGTGAGAGCTGCTCATGGAAGAATGTCCCACCAGTTCTTTTATGGTCCAGGGAGCAGCCAGAGAAGGGCTTCCTAAGTATGCTTTATATACAGTGGGAAGTTAGCAGACAGCCAGACAAACTGTATCATTCTATACCAGCTGGAGCATTTTTGGTGCCTTCACTTACTCCAGAAGACAGGTATCACTCTCAAGAAAGCACTTATACAAGTTTAAACTATCCGCACTACTGTGTTTTCTAACAAAGACTTGGTTGCTGTGCTGTTTTTCTTGACCTTCCTCACAAAACTTTGATCTGGAAATCACAAATTAACTATCTGAAGATTAATTTTTCCGAAGTTATTTGCTGTCAGGAATCTTACTTACTTTAACCTTATAAAAATAACTTTTACCTATTTTTATATTAATTTGATTTCAGCTTACTAAAACATTGCAAGATTTAGAGTTTCAATAAAGTGCTAGGAGTCTAATATTCTGAAATTAAATTAGTAAATTAAATGGGATAAATACAAATCATCCTTACGTTCTGCAAATTGAACTGCAGTTGCTGCTTGTATGGTGCAAACTCCTGAGCCAATTCATATCCTTCATGGTAAAATGTAAATAATCCTTGAAGAAAGGCCAAGAGCTGAAAAGGTAAAATTGAGAAGCATTATACATTTTTAACTCCTGGAACACTCTATACTTTATGCACAAAAGCAAAGCTTTGCTGAGAACGAATCCACGGTCAGAACTTAAGAAACAGAAAGAAGTGTTAAACAGTTTTTGCATCATGAAGTCACAATTTACATAATAATTTAATTCACTGTCATAGTAATTTTATCCAGTATTTCAGCTGGAGTCTTTGCTAGTATTCATTTTCCAAGTTCAAACTTTCAGAGTTCAAGATTTTTTTTCTCAAAATATTTTTGCACTTTCTTCATAGTAATTGCTTGGGCTATGACTTATTTTCCACAAATGAGACTTTTGAAACTATGTTTTGGATAGCTTAGTACAACACAAGAAATCCAGACTCTTTCTTCCTGCTCTGAACAAAATGCAAACTCTATCTGGTATGTCTGTGAATGACTCCAACAGAACCACTGAAGTCTGTATATATCCAGTAGAAAAGTCTTTTTACAGTTTGCTTTAAACCAGTGTTCAAGTAGTAAAAGGAGCATCTAGATTTTAGCTCTTGAACTAATGCATTCCTGTCATCTCTTAGTTTTGTAAGCCTTCTAACTTTGCTTTAAATTTTAAAAGCGTTTTAACATTGCTGTAAATAACAAGCATTTAATTTCTTATCAGGGACTGTTCTCTTTGTATAGGTAATTTATATTTAAAAAAAGTTAATAAAACAACAACAAAAAAGATAAATTAATTTGTATGTACAATAACTTAAGCTCTAACAAGAGGAAAGATTTTTCTTAGTATATTACACTACTAAAAAGCTAATCGTCTAGGCTAAGTAACTGGATGTCTAGGCTGCCTCCTAAATCAGTAAAGAACCACAGGTATTCAGGAGCATAATTCTTTTTCCTTTTCCAGACTTCTCCCTCAGGATGGGATGACTGATCCAATGGAAACATTTCTCTCCATTGACTATTGAAGTAGTCTAGACTTAGGCAACAAAAATGCCATTGTTCATATTTAATGCACTTTGCTTTGTGTTACCAGTACCATAGATTACTGTAAGTGGAACAGCTTAAAAATGTAGTTTTTACTGTGTTTATATTTTCTTTACATTTACTCTCAGCCCTACTTGGAGAAGTGTCCTTAAATTGTTCTGCCTCCTCTCTCCTGTTACTCTCTAAGAGACTGCTGAGGGCATGCTTATCTGCCTGCTGTTTTGCTGCATTAGTAAGTTAAAGCAGTTCAAGGTTAACAGACCATCAGTGCTGGCACAAATGCAAACATGAGGATAAGGTTGGGAGAAGGCCTTTGCTCTTGGTTTTTTCTGGTGTTGCAGGATCAGCTGAAACCCTGGCCTCAGGCAGAGATGGTGTGGGCCAACAGCTGCCCAGTAAACTGGTCACAGAGCTTGCAGAACTGAGAAGATCCTTGGACATCAAAGTAAGTTTTTGTGGAGGCCTCTGCAGTGGGTATGAATTCCTGAACTGTATTCCACTACCAAACAAACAAATGAAGGCAACACAGTCAAGTGGAGTGCTCCACATCTTGTGTAAATTGTCTGTCTATCTGAAATCATTATCTCAGCTAAGGACCTGACCTTGAAAGTCTCTTATTGGTTAACCAATATTGGTTAACCACCAATTCAGGTGGTTCTGAGGAAGGTCCAAATACAACAGTTTATCTTAAGAAGCTCCAATTGCATAAATATATAGAAAGAGTTATATAATTTTCTATAACTTTAGACTATAATTGTAAATTTCTATAATTCTAGAAAGAATTCCATAATAGAAAAGAAAGAAAATTAATCTTGCTTTTTTATGAATAGAGCATAAAAATAAGTAAATTATAACTAAGGCTCTGCTCTGGCTCCAATTATGTGAAGCCTGCGCTCACAGTCTACATCCAGTTACTTATCAGTGTCCCCAAATACAACTCCTTCAGATGCAGCAGCATAACTACTCCTGTGCTTGCTCTGGAGTGGTTCAGTCTAAAGGATTAACATAACCTGTAAGTACAAGTTTGATGCTAAACCCACCCCTTTCAGCTAAAGAGGTACTGCAGGAGTAGCATGAGTGCTTAGCAAAACTGCAGCCACATCACAACGTTAGAGCACACCAAAATTACAATAAAAGAACTAGTGGGAGAAAGTTTCAGTGTGTCACCTTATGCCTGAATTATAAAGACCAGTTTACAGAGTATTTCAGGAGAATGTACTACAAACTGTTTAAATTTCATCTTCAATACTTGAAGAAAACCATTTTCCACCATACAAAACACTTTTACAAAGTATACTGAGAAATACCAAGGAAAATATTCAACACAAGATGGCAGCAAAATTGAATTTATCAGAAAGCAAAAATACAGCAGCAAAGAAAAAAAAACAAACCCTGAGAAAAATCTGAATTCATTTTGTTTAAAACACTTCTCAGGTATTTTGGCAGTTGTGCATTGCAGAGGGTCTGGCCCTGAGGTCCTCTTGGTCAAATACTCTCTGAGCACTTAGAAAAATAGGAATAAAAGAAAAATATTATGCAAGTCCTATATCAGCTTATTCAAGTTCTGTGCTTAAACAATGTGACACTGAGGATGATATTTTTTTCAAAATATGTGTCACTAGCAGTGGAAAAACAATGATCAGAAAATGCCCTGTACCCAATGGGCCTATGCCATTGAGGCAATGCCATAATCACTTCGATTGACAGGTACAGCCATAGCTCTGCACAGAAGAGATCTAAAAGCCAAGGACTTTTGCCGTAGGCTTATGCTTATAGTGGGGTTTTCTTTTTCCTGGTGTTAGTGCTGCTGAAGGCAGACTCATAATTTTAAAGCAATTAATATTAAATAGAATAGAAAAAAATAGTAAAAACAAGAATAGAAAATCAGTGCTTTTCCTTTCAAAGAAAATTTTCAGAATGTATTTTGAGGTGCTCTTCATACATAAAGAGGTAATTTGTTTCATCAAACATCACAAACAATGCCTGATGCTTTCATATCGCAATTTTTCATTTTAACAAGTGCCTTATAGTTACCTCATTCTGAGTATCTAATCAGTCACATCAATAAAGAGTGTGGTCTGAACTCCGTAATACAAAGCTACTCACCACCTCAGAGCCATGAGGATTTCAACACAGAACCTGAAACTAAATCCAACTACTTCTGAGACTTTATTTATTTTTATGTAGAGCTGGTGACCTCAAGATTGCCTGGTCATTTCATTCTCACAGGAAGAAGACTGTACTTAGGTTTCGGGTAGGGGAGGAATTTAACCTTTGGCTTGCAGCACATCAGCCAGAAGTCCCTGTCTCCCTGTTTTCATTTTACTTATAAACAGATAGTGCTTACTCTTCAGATTAAAGTGAATGAAGTTAATAACATAGAAAATTCAAGAAAGAGGAAATCAAGTTTAATGTCCACTGTGAAGTCTCATGGAAACGCATACAATTATAGGCAGGGTTTTTGGTTTTGCTGTTCTTTCTTTCTTTTCTTTAAATAAACATTTAATGGACCACCCCACACATTTCAGATAGTTTACTGCTAATGAACTCTATGCCCTGATTTCTACAGCAGAAGGAAGTCCCGGCATCACCAAAGGACATCTAGGAAGGTGTTTGCGTTTTTTTAACAAGCATAACATCCTCAGAAAGTGGCATTGGTTTGGACTAGCTTCTTTGGGCTCACAAAGGAAAAACTAGCAAGACAGATTAGTGTCACTTACTTTGTTTTTTTGTTTAACTTGATGTAAAGTAAATTTTAACGTTAATTTGACCTTCAGAAAAAGTTCAAATTCATGATCTCTGTGAAAACCTGAGTTGTTTTTTTTTCTTGGAAACAATCAAGATCTAGGAGGATCACAAATAGGAGTATGTCAGTTACTCACACTAATACACATTAGCGGCCCCTTCAATCAAGATGCAGAGAACAACAGAGAAACCCAGGGCCCTGGAAGCAGCTGCATAAGTCTACCTGAAATATTATAATCCTCTATTCTGTGTCCGAGTCATTAGCATGTACCTTAAAATCTTTCCCTATTCTCCTTCAGGAAAGAACATACTCCACTCTTACCAACTTCTACTGCCCTAGCTGTAACCCACCTGGCAATTTTTGCCAGGTTATTGCTCCCGCTCTGGTTCCCAGATCATCCCTATCCTCTGGCACGGAAAACCTGAAGGTCTTGAAAGGAGGTCCAGCAGATCGTTTGCTTTTCAAGTTCTATTCCCATGCCATGAACTTATCCTTCTTTCATATGGGCATCACAGTTTCCTCCTTCACTGCACTAACAGATTTATTTTGTTAAACACTCCTTCAAAGAGTCTATTAGCAACACATCAGACCAAGAATTATACAGAGATGTGACACTGCTGATAAATCGGAGACATGGCTAGCACATGCACTAGAATGCCCCACAACCATCAGAGCTGCTAAGGAGGAATGTCTATATAGACGCACATCACCAGGCATCGTCCACCATCTGAATATCCATAGAGCACATTTTAGAAAGCCTATTTTGAAGTTTTTGTGGGGGGTTTTTTGTTTGGTTTTGTTTTGGTTTGGGTTTTTGTTTGTTTTGTTCATTGTCATTATTTTTTTTCATTTTTTTTTCTCATGGTATTGCTGATTTGTATTATAATTTACTTGGCATACTTTGCCTTATGGGTTTTAGTAAATGGTTTTATTCCAGCATTTTGTATGTAACAAACTAGAAACATAAAATTAAGAATTTTGAAGGTTCAAAATTTTATAACTGATGTTATAATTTAAGCTCTGTTTATATTCAGCTTGATTATAAATAAATTCACACCCAGAGTCAGACGACACTGCCTGCAAGGGCTATTATTGCCCAGTGTATTCCCCACACCTTCCAGAGTATTTCCCATATTTTCCTCTGGAAAAACAAGTAATGAGCTGTATGCAACAAATAGCATACTGGGCTGAAATGCCTACTGGTCTGAGACAGTATAGAAACTGATCCACTCAAAAGTAAATTTTACCTATTTTAACTATGTGCAATTGCACAATATTTTCCAGTGTAAAAGTCTTTTCAATACTGAAAGTTTCTATTACATTAAAGGAGCATAAAGTCTTCTATACTAGGGTCAGAGTCAGGTCAAGATTGCTAGATTTTTCCAGGATGTGAGAGTTTTGCAGAAGGAGACAGAGAGAGACACTCTGGATTAATCTGTGACAGGTAGAAAAATATTCTTATTTAGGAATCCGAGTAAAGTTTTAGTCCCTAAGATTTGGCAGCTGTACGCCATAAAGATAGGATTTCTGTTAAGTACTGCTTGCTGAATCCAGGTTCATTAGTTTGCATCAATGTCAAACATTCACTACACAATACATTCTCATCTCATGGAAAGAAGGCATCTGAGAAGCTCTTCTTGATGACAGTAGGTGTTAGAGATATAATTCAACTTTTTTCACAGTCAAGAGTGTTGCTTCAGTAGTTACAAGGAAGCTGGAAGATGGTGTGAAGAGGGAGAAAAAGTTATATTTGTCATGTTCCTCTATCATGACTGACATTCTGCTATGCTCAGTAGGCTTAATGGGAAGGGACAGATGACACTGGAAGTTCTCTGTCAAGGGCTACAGGTACTAACTAAATGAGGCAACTGGCAAGCTAGTCCTGTATGACATGAACAGTAATACTACTAATATGCCACAGAAATATGCTAGCACATCGTACACATCATGCTGCTTTTGGTACTGACTGACCGAGAAGATAGCTGGGAGATGAGGGGGTGCAGAAACACAGTCCAGAAGAAAATCCCAGACCTAAATATGGACTTTGAAACACAACTTTATCTTACTCTTTAATGAAGTGCCAACACATGCTTTCCTTTATGTGCAAAGTACACTAAAGACAAAGGGCTCCACCAACAAAAAATAAACCAACCTATCCTACAGAAAAGTTGATTTTTCACTTTATTTCATATGTAAATCAGAAGAACGTACGTGTACACTACATACATGAAATATTTAAATTAAAAAACTGGCTTAAAATTTAAGCCATTAAATCACAGTATTAGTTAACATCCATTATGTGTTGCACAGACACAACATTACATGCTGTCCCATTAAAATGTTATACACACTTCAAGTCATCAGACATTTCATTTCACAGTAGATATGAAACTCTTATGTAATCCTTTAATAAACATGGAAAGTGCCCAAGTCAAGATCTTAATGTTTATGTACAAACAACCTGCATTCACAACTTTAAAAAGGAGCAAAAAAAATCAATAATTTAAATTAAATTTTTAGCTTTAAATGTGTCCATTCTAAGAAAATAAAACAAAACTTACAGGTTCTACAAATTCAAATTTCTTTTTCTCTTGTACTTCTTGAATTTTAAAAACATATTCTAATGATGCTTCATAAAAGTTCTGATGTTCTCTGTCAATCTGTGTATCTGCCTAAAAGACAAAATGAAATACAGACAATATCAATTTAGTCTCATGATGAAAGACTATGTCTTTACCAAACAGATTTTCCATAAAATTACTTTACAAGTTTCATGGGGTTCAGTTTTCTTCCTGAAAATTGGAATACCTCCTTAAAATAGCTCAATGCAAGTTTAAGAAGCTAACATTACACATTTTAGCCTCATGCCTTTTCCCCTCTTTTTTTCCAGTTTGCTCTTCCTTTTTTCACTTTCATATTCTAGTTTTTAGGAAAGCCTGGAGGGGAAGAAAGGTGGCAGCAGGTACTTGGTGTATGCAAGTTTAGAAAAAGAAATAAAAGTGAGTAGCTTAGGAATCAAAGAGAAACAAAAAGATAATTATTTCTATTGAAATGTTTAAGTATCACATGCACTGAAATGGTATCTATTTCTCAGCTTCAAATACCTTCTCAAGAACATTTTTCTTTCTTAAATAGGTTGTCTTTAGCATTGACATCTTGCAACTTGTTATTTTATAGGATGAATCACATGCTCTTGGAATGTAAACATATTTAAGTCCTTAACCTCATAAATAAAATATTTTTCAAGTTTTAATTTTCAAGTGACAGAACTACAAGGCAATACTTGTCAAAAGTGCCTGACTAATACCACCCACCATGGCGATCCAGTACCAGAACAGTGTCTTCTGCCTAAACAGCTAAAGAATTAACTCTTATCAGCTGATAAAGAGTAATAGGCTTTTATCCTCAATTTAAACAAGCCACAGGAGAGGGAAGTAACAGACAAGCAGCGTAGCATGTAGATAATGCTAAAAGGAGATGCAGATTCTATTTTAATTCATCCTTCTTCAAAAAAAATTATTTTCTCAAGCAAATCCCTTTTGGGCTGCATTAGGTTTATGGTCTTTGGTCAAAATTTTTTCATGGATTGACAATGCGAGTAAGACCACTTCACTTACTTTTGATGTATGCCTGTTAAAATACAGAAGGATACTTCTGTATATTCTCTAGTTCAATTCTGGCATTAAAAATAACAAATGTGGGGAAATTGGAAAAGCTTGATGTTGTCTTCCCTTGAAAAGAAACCAGCAAACATATCATAAAAGAGGTTTAGTACTTTTAACAGTATAAAAGCAAAAAGTTCAGTGTTTTCTTTCAGGCAGGAGTTGGTCATCAATAGCATCATATATAATTAAGATTGCTTGTTTAGTCAAGGACATCTTACTACTGTGATTTGGCTACACAGACTCTTAATATTGATCCACCTCCCTAGCCCAGTGCTCTAACACTACTTCAACACATGGGCCTCAATGTTATATTTCAAGTGATTCAGCACCAGCATTTCCTTCCGATGCCTATAGCAAACAAACAAACAAAAAATCAGTAAATTAAGTACACAAACTAATATTATGAAGCAGAAATCAAACACTCAAAATGCTAATAATGAACCACTCTATCTCAAAATTAACTCCGCGATTTGCCATTCATGTGGTGTGTTTGGCTACTGTTTTCTCTGATACTCTGTTAATAATTTTATTTCATAAAAAAATGTATCACAAAGTCAGTGCTACATAGCTGAACCAAAGCAGTTGCCACCACTTTGGGACATGATCCAAGAATCCCTTGCTCATAAAAGTGGCATCAATAAGCACGTGAGACAGACCTCAGCTCTCAATTTAATTGTAAGTAAATAATAAAATCTAGTTTTAGAAATTATCTCTTTCAGGCTTTGGCTCAGAAAAGGTATTAAACACCTAATTAAATCCATCTCTATTCTGAATAGCATTTAAGCAGGTTGTAGTTGTAATGACACTTTCAGCAACCAAGTACCATCTCAAATATGGCTAGGCTCCTAAATTAAGGCCATAATCACCACCAGTGAAGAGGGACTATATCAGAATTTCACAAATATCACAGAATCACAGAATATGCTGAGTTGGAAGGGATCCACAAGGATCATCGTGTCTAACTCTTAGCCCTGCACAGGACCAATATACAGTCTGTAGAAGCTTATGAATTTGTGTGAACATCAAAGGATTCAGATTTGTAAGAATCACTTTGAAAGTGATTTTAAAGTTTCAAAAGGTGAAAGGATTTTCATGTTTTCCTATGACTTCAAGCTTCATGTATAAAATGAAGACATTTGATGTATATGATTTTGAGTCTCTATGTGTATGATATCTAGTTATAGTGAGTAATATTTTCATTGATGTAGGCTATCACTACAATGTATACCAGAACATCACATAAGCTTAGGGACTGATTCTGGAACAGATTTCAGACAAATGAAATCAGAAGCTTATTAACTTTCTCACATCATTCAATTCTGCCCATTTTCTGCTCCTCTATGGGCTTCCCTAGGCAGTGAAAAGATCCTACTACAAAGTCTCTTTTTGGTGCTAAAGGAAAAAAGCGTAGTCATCTGAGTCTTGCAGGCTCTTAAAATATCCAACACATTTCAGTTAGGTGAATATATGCAAACTACTCTCTACAGAATATGTTCAGACCATCAAACTTCAGATGCCTAATTAAGGTGATCTCAACTGCAGAGCCCAACAGAGTACAAGAACTGATCCTTGCTCATCCCAGTACTCCTTAACCCACATAATGTGAGGAGGTATCAAGAAACCTCATAAATCCAAGGAAATGGCAAGTTTAAAAAGAAGCATTTTTTCTGTGTAACTGCAGCAGTCAAAAAATGGTATTCCCATCTCACTAAATGCATGATACTGGCTTGAGGCGTGGACTTCCCTCACCTGAACTGAACATCAAAGTCCCAGCTGCTAGAACCACTTGGTTCTTTGCTCATGCCCTGGTTCTGCTGTGGGTAGAACCAAAAGACTCCATCCTGGACATCCGTGCTATAAATGGGACTCACCCAAACCACTCTGGATACGAGTCAGCACTTATCACTTGGATTTCAGGCCAGGAATTAGTGCTTGGCCTCCTTTTATTTACAATACAGATACAGGCCAAAAGTCTCCCTAATTAAAATTTTTGGTACCGATTTGCTATTGTACCTTCTGCTTATGGCAGGTCTATGTTGCTGATTCAGCCCATCTTCAGCTGCAGAAAACTGGGGAAGACAGAAATGCCCTTGATTCTTTACAAGGGAGGCATCTGGGAAAGCAGAAAACCTCAGCCTCAGTTACAAGATTTTAAATCCAGATATGTCACTTAAGGACACAGTGGAAAATATTATTCTGGTTTTTCATTAGTTTATATACTTGAGTCAAATCCACTGTTATTCTACCATAGTTTATTAAATTCACAGTTGTTACTTTTCACTTCAGTTGCTACTTTTAGACTGCAATTATTCTCATGTCTCAAGAGTAAAATATTTTATTTGTTTTATTTTATTTCTATTCTAGAGCAATTTGGTGCTTAAGTTCATTTTTCCACATTTTGGTAAGAAATTTTTTTTTTCATCTGGAGCTTAGCCTCTAACAGAACTGCTTCTTTATCAATACGCAAGATATGTAGAAAAAGCGAAAGCTCTGACATACAAATTGAATAATTAACCAATCCTACCTAACTGATGTCTGATATAGACTGACTACAGCAATTCACAGGTATATAAACATTATTACAAATTTTGAATTGCTAAGCCTTATTTAATTTGAATTCTAATATTACTGGTAAGCATGAAAAAAACCTACGACTTGTGACTGAGTGATGGTCACATCTCTGGTGAAAATTCCATCTGCAAACTAATCCCCATGATTTAAGAGCCATCATGACAAGAGTTATCCCATCAAAATAATTTTTAACTATTTTTGGCATAAATCCCAAAATATCATTGATACCATATTGCTGGGTTTACTATAATTTGCTTCAAAGACAAATCACAATTATTTCTACCAGCATACTGAAAAGCCCTGGAATCCTCCTGTTAAACTAGAAGTCTTCATGGTTTGTGTTTTTAACAGAAAAGAATTAGCCATACAGGCTCTTCAAAGCTGAAGTTGTGGATACAATTTCAGGGCATGATGCTGCAATCTCAGAATGAAAAAGAGGAAAAAAGAAGAAGAAAAGAGTATCATTAAAGTGATCTCAGTTCAGTCTTCCAGCTTAAATTTTATGTGAAAGAGAAGTGCAATTTCATTGATTAATACATTAAATAGCAAAAACCCCCCAACAATTAATAAACTGACTTTCAAATATTCCACATTTAGCTTATCAAACTCACACTTTTATTATAGTAATATAATTCCATTGTAACCAATAAACACTAGCTGTACTTGAAATACACAAAGTTGCACAGGTAGAATATTGCTTTGTTAAAATATTTAACAAATATTTGTGTTGTATAAATTGCAGTCACAACAAGCATGACTACAAGAAATCACCACAATTTCACATTAACAAGCTACAGCATGTCTTGAAGAGAACCAGTTTGTTATCACGATTTCTATGCAAATGTGAAACTGGGTAACAGTGCGTTCAAGTGCTTACATCTTGCAAATGAGATTCTTTCTTCTTTGCTGATAAATTTAAGTGCTTCTCTAAGATGGAATAATATTTCTCACTTTCCTTGTCAAACTTCTTCTTCCCATCCTGAAAAACAAAACATTGCCAAGTAAAGTACTTGACTAAATATTACAGCTCACTTAAAAGAAATAACAGGTGCCAAAATATGGCTGGTTATAAAACCATTTTTGTTGATTCCAATATTTTTAGAGTTTAATTCTGAATTGGACCTGAAGATACTAGGAGTACTGCTTCAATTATCAAAAGCAATATTAGGTAGGATTTTTCCCGTAAATAATCAACTCATACAACAGACTCGCATGGTTTCCCATAGTAAATATACACAAGGTTTTATGTAGGTGGTATCTTTCTAGGCAGACATTCATCCTCCCCTAGTTTTATAAGTGTACCTAACTGCCACACTGCCTTTGTTGAAAAAAACCCAAAACACTGTGTAAGAGGTGAGTATAAAAAATGTGATGATGATATAGGCCTATCCTTTGCATTTAACACTAATATGCTTATTTTTCATCCATACTCTAAAAATATGAGGATGATGGAAAAGCATATGTGTGGCTGTAAAAGGAAATTGGTGCAAAAGTCTGTTTCCAGTAATATTCCGATGTGTCTGAATATTTAAGCTTGCCTCATTTAAAAGAGTTATCCTGCCTTTTTCCTTTCCCTTAAAGTTTTTCCTTTCCCTCCTCTTAAAGTTTTTCTCATCACGTGTAGCCAATCTTCTCATTTCCACTGTAAGACTATTTTAATATGTGATAATACAAAGGAAAGCTACTACGCTGAGAACTAAGAAACATCTTATTTTCTGTATTTGAATTCAGAATTCATACTTCAAAATTTTTAAATCTGCTATTCTGAAATTTAAGAAAAAGATAGCTTTCTCAAAAGCTTTTCCATCTCTCAAGAAGTACCAAATTTCAAAAAACAGGAGAATGGATCAAAGTCAATATCTCATCAGAGAATCATTAATGATAAAAATATAATTTTTTAGTTAAATAATTATATATCCTCTAATTAAGAGCAACCCTCTGCCAATGACTTTTACAGTCTTAGATAAGTCCTAATGATTAACAAGTTGAATGTTTTGAGAAAACAAAAAAACCCTCAAGACAAACAGTCCTACTTATACATGTGCAAAAACTATTAATTGCAGAAAAAATAATTACTGGACATCATGCAGTAACATCAGGTCATTTTAAGAACTGTAGTGATTCTTTCCCTGACCCCTTCTCCCTAGAAATTGTTATATACAAAACCAAATAACTAGCTTGCATTGTAGCCCCAACCTGTTTCCTTTTTCATATCATGGGAAAGTCAGGTTAGTCAAAGAACTAAGACATAGGAGGAAGAATTTAATGACAAGAATTAAAACTTATCAACCAGCTGTAACAACAAACCACTTACTGATTAGCTCCGGTGACTAAAGCTCACAATGGTAATTATACTTGATTGTAAAACATATCATATACCTTATATCTTGCAGAAAGTTCAAATATATTTAGTATGAAAAATATGCACAATTTTAATGTTCTCACTACCCCACAGCAGAGATATCTCCAAAAGACACCATAAGTAAAAGAAGGTCCTTGACCCAACAAAATATTAAATAACAATACAGAAAAATTCCCAATGCCTTCTAGATTTAATTACAGATATGCATATATGAGGATAAAAAGGTAAATAGGAAAATATATCTAAATATATATGTAAATATATTCCAAAATCTTTCCCAAACACATTTTTTGAAGAAAGAAAGAGAGAAGGCAGAAGGCAAGAGTTCCTAGATGACTGATAAGTCAAGAAATCAACTCCTGCGGGACTGAAATCACAGGTCAGTTCCACAGCCACAGCTTTATTGGAGAATACTCAAGTGCCAGGTTTTTATGATGAAGGAAGAGCAACCTGAGTATTTCAACTTCACATCTGGTCACTAACAGAAATTCAGTGCAGTTGATCACATCCCACAGATATGTACCTTTTGAATAGTGCAGCTAGTTACATACTGTCTTATCTTCTGAGACAATGATGTTAAGTGCTGGGCTAGGAATATGAACCAGACTATTATAAAACCCTAGTAACAGAGGTGGCAAGTCACCATCTTGAGGAAATTCTCAAGTCAATGCAAACCTGATGCAATGAAAAATGCAAAGAGAATTACTTTTTAGGGTTTTTTTTTCCCCATGTCACTGAAAGTTGGGAGAGGAGTCTGCCTGATCACAATATTTATGCCTTTGGTCACAAGCTACTGGAGTTCATTGGTGGATACCCTGTCCATTAGACCATCTACATCAGCAGGTAACTTGACACAACCTTTGACAATGAGGCCTGGCTGCGGATAACATGTACTTCACATTTGGGTTTGATGTTGTGCTTGCCTCAGATGCAAGACCAAAGGAATGAGCCAAGGAGCCATGGGCAAACCTCCTGCAGGATTATCTGTTTCCTGCCCAGCCAGGTAAGAATGACTTCCTTCCCTAATAGATTTATGATATGATCAGTAGGTATTTCTCTTGCCTTGTGAACTATTTGTCTCAGAATTCAAGCTGAGAAATGGGTAATGGATGATCCAAAGTCTGATCAGCCACTTGAGCTGACACTGACATTAACATAACCTTTACTAACAAGTGCTGGAAGAGTCTAAAGTCTAAGCTGCTTTGTGAAAGTCAAAGAGAAAAGTGTGCAACACCAGGACTTGGCCATCTGAAATACCTACATACAGCACATCAAACACGTCAATGCCAAGAGGGGTCCACTGGCACATCTAATGTGGCTTCCAGTGCACCAAATCCAGCTGGTTATATTTTCTATCATCTACAACAAAACATGTGAATTACATATCAAATCACCTATTCTCTTTATATGTAAAAAGGAAAACACAATAAGTAAATGATCACATCAAAATAGGTACAATTCCCCCAAGAACAAGAATAAATCAAGTTCAAATAAGCTAATTGTGGTTTTAAGGTATCTTGTATCTTATGCGAAGCTTCATGAAGATCTCCATGTCACCATCTATGGGGACACAGAATTTGAAGGCCTCTTGGTCTTTTGCCAGCACTGCCAGCCCCCTCCAAGACTGAACCTCATGCTGTCACAGATCTGCTCAACCACTACCTTCATAGTTTTTATATTGGTTAAATTGAAGAGAAAACTACAAACTGGAGCTTCCTTGTTACCAGGACAAATTCTGGCCCAAGCGCAATGTTTCCAGGAAAGTACATCCTATGAACTTCCTTGTTTTCCAGATTTTAACATTACAGTAATTTCTCCCTTCAAAGGTAGGAGTGGACAAACTAAGGAGAACAGAAGTAAACTGAGAATAACAATCGCTTGGCAGTTTTGACTGCAATAGTGTCTTTATCTGCTGATATTTCTGGGAATAAGGTTGCAGTGCCAGCAGGAAAATGTGTCTGGTTATTTAAACAAGTTTCTGGGAAAAGTATAAAAAATACTGGCCCCAACAGGTGACGAGTTCCCTTTGCTTGGAAGGTCCTCTGCTACGCCAGTAAAAACCACATATTTGAATGCATTGAAGCCTCTGAAATCTGTTTACTTCATAAAAACTAACAAAAAAAGACACACTCAGAAGCAGGTGATTCATTTTCTGGATGAGAAGAAACACTTTAGTTTATGCCAAAATAACTCTCACCTCACAAACTCAGTCAGTGACTCACAGCACACAGACATGTCCTAAGTGGAGTCACAGACTCAGCTCATTCCAGCTTTAGCCTGTTCTTCTGCAATCCTCAAAACGCTCTTATATACAGCTACTGCCTAAATTAATATCTGAATCCCGATCCCAGCAATCTGTGCCCATAGGACTGAGATTTCTGTTCTTCCACATGCCACGACGTTTTCAAGGAAAGTTTCCATGCAAAACTATAACTCCTAAAAGCTTAGGAGACAGATGATTGCTTTTGCCTAGATTCCATAGTGGATCAAATCCCAAGGAGAAGGGATGTGCTTGGATAAGAAAGCTCATGCTGTTCTGTTACCAGAACAGTCTGCACAGTCATGACACAAAGCATAAGGTACATGGCCATTAGGAACATTCTAATTCCTGACCTCTGCACTATGTCTCTTATTCCCTTCAGACTCCAGCTTTCTTTCATCCTTGCACATCTTTCCTGCAAGTAAACCTCATCCTTTCTCTTTGCCCCGGAAAAATATCAATAATTTCTTTCAAAATATTAGCTAGGACATATTAAAAAAAACCAACAAGAAACCAACAAACCAAAACTCAAAAAAACCATGCAAGAGAATTAGGAGGGTACAGTAAAAAAATCTAAACAGAAAAATTACATAATACTACTCCTTGGCATGTTTTACATTGATGCATAAGTCATCAACACCTTTTGTCTAGACCAAGTCTAGCAGAATCTAAACACTGTAAATGTCTCTCTATAGTTTTTTAACCATTCTGAAGTACATCAAGCCTTAAATCAGTTTAAAAATATTTACAGTTTTAAATGCTTCAAATTTCTAACAACCACATGAGGAAAGCCCTTAACCACACACTCAGCTTCTAGCATGTAATGGAGTCTTACTAACTTCCAGTACCCTCTTGAGACACTCAAGTGATGTAATACCACATCCAGGTTTAATTCTTGGTTTTATTCTCTTTGCTCAGATTTCTTGTATAATTTTATTTCAAAACCAATTAGACAATCTCCAAAAAAAGAAAATTATCTTTTCAGAAATAAAGTTTGCTCAAGATACTACTAATTATAGGCATGTCTGTTAATAGTTTAACTCAAAAGATGTTCTTCTATCCCTCTGGTTTTACAGGCATCTGTGGCTGAAAAGACCAGACATCAATTATTAAAAAGGTGACTCAATTGAGTCAGATAAATTTTTTCCTGTTCATAAAGGCTGTGATTCCATGCTGTAACTAATCATACACATGCAATGAATCACTGGCATGATTCCTATAAATTTTACCCACAAGCTGTATTTTTGGATGTAAAGCAGAAAGAGTTGTTATATTTTGAAGCTGAATTTCCTTTTCCACTGGGAACGCCAAGAAATCTGATTTTTTTTTATGGTCTACCACAACTTTGTTTGGAGCATTTAATGTTAAAATTGTTACATGTATCTTGAGAATCATTACATATATTATTCCTCTTCATTTTTTGCCATCTTTCTTATTTATTTTCATTTTTTCTAGTTGCAATGAATTTTGGTGTTTCACTTACCTATTAGTATGTCTTAGCTACATTTTACATCTGTCCCTTAAGAAATTTTTTAGCACTTTGTCCCAGAATTCATATTTAAACTTTAACATGCTAATCCTTAAAAAAAACACAAACCAAACAAAACATTATCAGTAACAATATTCTTGTGAAGTCATAAAGAAAAATATTTTGTAAGAGGTGATTTTAAAGGGATCAAGAAAGGAAATGAAAATAGAAATTATTGCAAAGAAACTATTTGGAGAAAAAATGTCAGTGAGACTACCTTAATTAAAAAACAACTGAACATTGTGAAACATGGCTGTGATAATTTCTTTTTTCCCCTCACCCAAAATTAGTACGTATTTTTCTCACCCACTCGAGCTGAGGTGCAGAAACTGTACAAACTTGGCTCAAAAATGCAATACTAAGACTAAAATATAGATCAAATCAGACAACATTTGTCAGTTGAAGAACCTGAAGGCAACGGTGAACTCCATGGAGACCAATAAAGTCACATAATTTTCTTTCTCCTTGACAACTGCAAAAATGTCAATATATCAGACTGGAGATCGTTCATTGCTGGAATGTTAGACTTCAAATATATTTTTAAACCCACCCTTTTCATTACCTTCCAAACAAAAATTCAAATTGTATTTCTACAAAGTTAGTGGAATTTTGTTTGGAGTTGTAAGTTTGGAGACTATCTCTTACTAAGTGGCAGGACAAAGAGAAGTAAAACTGTAGACTAGAAAATAAACTAAACTTAGTCTTGGAAAGACTGATTTGAACTCAGATCCTATGGATTTCTTGGAAAATGTGAGATCTCTGAGTCTCACAACTTCTCTTCTAAGGAGAAAAAAAATGAATTCACCTTCTATTTTATTTTGCCTGAGGTTTTGTTGAGAATTTTCATGGAGGCGGTTGATGGTTTCTGGTTGGTTTTAATAAAATTGAAATTATCATAGGCCTCTGAGACGACAGGCTGCGTTTTGATAGATGTCTGGATGGCAGGAATTTCTTTTTGGTAGAAATTTTGATTTCTTATATGAACACTCAGGGTTCAAGGTAAGGCCAAAAGATTTTCCAGGAGGAAAAGTGAAAAAGGGATATAAAACTCCTTCCTTCCTCCTCTTCCTCCCAAACAGAATTTAATATATCATGAGGCTATAGGGTTTGCACAAATCCATGAGAAAGCTAGGAGATTAAAGGGTGTGGTTTATGTATTGTTAACAAATAATATGAAGTGGAACAAAGTTATATCATAGTTCATACAGAAATTATTGTTGATCAATATAAAATAGGGTTAATATAGTCATAAATTATGTCTTATATTCCTTATAACTGCTAGTGAAAACACTTCCATATTAAAGCTGAATGCATCATGTAGAAAATTAAATGTCCAAAAAACTATAAACCTTAAAACCAATTCTTTACTAAAAAAGAGCAACTATATGCAAACCATGATTATCCAGAAAAGAATACGGTGTAAGACACAAATAATTATAATAAAAAGAACATATTGTAACTATGAAGCATAACTAGGCAATAAACCAGGAATACAAGAGTGTTTAGTGGCATTAAAGCTATGAAGACAGATATTAAAAACTGGCAGTTTAAAAAATAACCTCAATTAAAATCAGGTAAGGAATACATAAAACTGAAATATACTTTAAACAGCCCAAAACTAATTTAAGTTTAGATGGAGTTCACATCTGTGTAAAATACTGAATAACCTTGCAAGAGATAATTTACTTTCAGGTTCAAAAACTTCTGAGGAAAATTTTCTTTTCCCTCTGTAATACCTTTACAGGCATCCAAATATCAGGTACTTTCAAAAGTGTGTCCTGGAAGAGGTTAGTCCTACAGCCATTTCCTAATTTTTCCCTCTGTAATTCCATCAGATGTTTTCAAATTAAAATGCAGTTACTTTTAAATGAACAAATTTGTAAGATTTTTGTTTGTAAGATGTTTGTTTCTCTCCAAAAAATTCTCTCCTGAAATGGAAAAAAATATTAGAAGTTTCCAGCACTGCTGTGAAAAGACATGCAAAACCTGCCAGTACTGGCAGGTCACAAAGCAAGACACATTAGATTCCCTGTTATTCAGCTGCAGAGCTATCTTGAGTTTATTTGGCATTTGAAGATTCCAGGAGTAGCTGCTAGATGTCTGGGAATCTGCTAAATCCCTGCCCAAACAGCAGGACTGGTAAGTCTACACACATAATCTAGTTTTATTGCTTTACTGTCGACTAAATATGAAGTATTTTTGCTGGAATAGCTTACTTAGGATATTATCATGTTACTGCTTAAATAATATGAAGAAGCTCCCTAGAACATAAGAAACTGACTTTTTAAACTCGTATCTGAAGCAAGTTTAGGATAGCTTTCTGAAGTTGAAAATGTTTTATCTTAACAGGAAGAGCGTCTTCTGTGTCATGATTTCAAAAAGAAAGTTACCTATGCTATTTAGGAATTCAGCAAAAAACCTGTATTAGCTCTGTATACTTCATAAAAAAGCTTATGGAATAAACTGCTCATGTCATAAGTATTGCAGATATTTGATAGAAATCAATACAGCTATAGATGCTGAGCAGAAAGTAAATGACAATGGAAAATATGACTCAATCCTAAGGCATCAATTACATGAGAGAAGGAAAGAAGCCAACTCAGATTTGAGGCATGCTATTCTTCAAAAATAAAAGTCAATCAGCAATAACACATGTTGTGATTTAGAATATTCAAAATGCTGAAGTCACTGAGCTGGCAACACCATCCATGGAAACCTGTTAACATTAACGCTTACAAAATCAGATCGAAGACCTTCTCTCCATCAGTAGAAACTAGTTGTAGTTTTTCCCCATTATCTAGTTCCAGTATGAGCTTACAGAGCTTCTTGAAGGTCATTCAAAAAATAAAACACGTCTTCTATTGTTTCTGCTTCATTTCCATACACACCAAATTCTATTCAGTTCAGATGACAATGTGGAGCAAATGAGAGAAAAGAAGCTTTACAAGAAAAGACAAACTTAACACCATTGCACAGGTCTAGTGGGTTGTAGCTGACTTTGATGCAACTGCATCCCCCATGGACTGTGTGGAAAGAGAAAAGTAGATTTAGAATGCATTGTACTGAAGTGGACTGGTCTTATTCACAGGGAACAGGCAACTCCAATTTTTGCCTAATCTTCCATGTCATCACTTGGACTAAGCAGGAATAAAGCTCTCAGTTTCACCCATATTTAGACATCTAGAAGTTGGCCTTTTAAGTTCAGCAGTCACACCAACTTGTTATACAACTGCATAAACAGTGAAAAATGGCTTGTTTCCCTTGAGTGTCTAGTTCTTATACAAAGGACAGAGAAGATCGGTTTGGCTCTACAATTACTAACACACAAGCGCACAGAAATACTAATGATAGAATATCCAGCTGCTACAGGTACAACAATTGTAGCATGATCTTTGCACTTGACTGTAAGGCTCACTTTCAGTCTAACAGTCAGAGAGGTGTATGTCTTAACTACAAAAAGAACATCCAATTTTTAAAACTGTATTACATTACTCAGCAACATCCCTTGGTCTCCACCACTGACCCTTTCCAGCCACTGCTGCTTCTTTTTGTCTCTGCCTCCCTAAGAGGCCATCACCCATTCCCTGAGCAGCTGCTCTTGCTGGCATCCCACACCTGATGTTGCTGCTCTCCTTGTGCGTGTTCCTCCCATCTGCATTGGCTTTCTTTCCTTCCCATGGAGACAAACCGCCATTTCAGGTTCTCCATGCCTCCTTTCTTATGCTAGATTCCTTCACAAATGAAGTGTATTTCAGGAATGTCCCTGTACACCAGTAAACTAAAATGTCCATGAAGAGGCCACTTCCTCTGCACAGTTAACATCTTTGCTTTGTGTACTGACAGCAAAGATAAAGCAAAAAAGCTGCAAAGAACATAATGTCATTCAAATAAAGCCATTGCAACAGACTAGCTTATAACTTCACAAACACACTGCTTTATTTTAAAAATTGAAGATAAAAATATCTATTTCTAATGAGCAATTTCTTTTTTAAAACACTCTTTGGGAATCTCCTGTCTATGCCAACCCATCAGCCAACATCTGTGATTTCTGTGTGCCAGCAGCACGTTCAGCACAGTTCATAGTCCCACGGCACCTCCCACGTCATCACAACAGGACTGCAATGCTGACCTGAGGAAGAACTTGAGGCGTGCTATGAGAAATTTTTTAGATTAATACACACAACTGGAAGCTGTGCTGTTTACAGATACTAAAAAAAAAAAAGGAAACAGTCTGGGGTCAATGTCAGAAGTGATTTTGTTTTGTTTTGAAAGCATCTATTTTCAGAGTCCCTTTTACAACACTGATAAAGGAACACAAAATATCACTTTGGGGTGAAAAGTTATGCCTCCCCAGTGGCATTGTTAAGCCCAAATAGTGCTCTCAGTTTACTTCTTAGGGGGGGTTGATCTTCTCATCAAGACAACAATTTGAGACCACCCCTCACCCCTTCTTGGCAAACTCCACAGGAACAAATGGTATATAGAGAGATTCTGAAATAACAAAGTTGGTCATTTGGTGGAAAGATGGATCTTTTGATGCTCCCATATCTACACCAAGACACATTAAAGTTTCAAGTAACGATGCCCCATTTTTTGTTACAGTACAGAAGTGATACTTCTCGGATACTATCACCCATCCTTAAATCCTCCTAGAGATTCTTACAACCAATTCTCAGCAACAACCTTTAGACCTGTTTCTCAGATGTGGAACATAATCCTCTCCATGCTGTGTCTGAGAGAAGGCTGGAAAAGACATAACAGATGAGTAGAGCTACTGCACCCTATTCGGCAAATTCTCCATGCCTTGAAACACTCACTAAGAAGTTCAGTTCCCCTGTGAACTGGAAATTCAGCTTAGAGGTGAATGTCCTTGTTCATACTTTTAATCAGAGCTCAGGAGTCCAGCAGGACTCTAGCAGCTGTGCAGGGTCAGGATGCAACCTTCCTGAATCCTTCCCATGACACACATTAAAATAGACTACAGTAGATTAGCAAGAAAAAGAGCCTTAATTTAATTAGCAAATGTACAAGTTTTCTTGCATTTTTATGTTCTTTTGTTGGTTGATACTTGCTACCTAAGTTTTTAATTTTTTGTTTTACTAACTGCAGATTTTTCAAAAAAATTTCTTTTGCAAAGACAAATACACTGCATACTCACTTAGGCAATTCCACCAATTAACAAATTTATTCTAAGCCTTAATTCCTAAATGTTATGGCAGAACAGTAAATTATCTTCCTATTTACTACAGTGGACTAATTTATTCATCCTTAATTTATATCTGTTTTCTTTAGGATGCAAATTAGAATTTTATTAAACTGCAGAGAAAACACAGCTTCAGAAACCTGTTTTAGTCAGTGAGCCAGTTAATCATACTAACTTATAACAGAAAAGACTGAATTTAACAGAATTTATTAAAACTGATTATGCACATAACATTAACTGCATTCTTCGCAAACACCCACGGTTAACAGACTGAACCAACAGTATTTAATCACTGTGTCCATAATCTTTTAGTTATGAGATTTGAGTTTTCGCTCTCATTTCTTAAAAGAATGCACTAGAAGGGAAAAAAGCTTTTAGGATTAGTTTTTTTTTTTTTTTTCCCTTTAACTTCTTACAAGTTTTTCAACTTTGAATGAAAAAGTAATTAAACTGAAGTAAACTGCAATGACAAAATAATTTTGCTGCATTTGCAGAACAAGAACTATCTCAAGTAGACCCAGTTGCTTCAAAAGAACTTGTTCAGGTTCAGGTGCTCAGCCAGTGATATCTCCCATTTTAATTGGCTTTGCACAGGAGAAAGTAAGACTTCTTGAAAAGATGAGGTGTTTGCATGCTGGGCTCTTCACCACTATTTTTGAAATTTCCCAAATATTTCACATAGAGAAGAACAAAAGAAGAAATGGCTAATCATACTGTGACACTACAATTATTCTGTACTTAGAAAAAATAATTTTAATAGAGATTACCAAATTGATGCAGGTCTTTAACTGCTCTGTATTTCCATAAATTCATTTGAATAACGAAGGGAAAATAAAATACATTTCATCTATTTCGAAAATAATGTTTATACTATACATTTTCATTAAATGCAAATTATAAAGGGAAAAGCAGACAGCTGCAGCTGATAAAGCAACAATTTGCCTACCCCAAATTTTAGGACCTGGGTCATTTCACAGAAGACTCTATAAATAGACATTGAAATCCAGAGAGAAACAACAAAAATCAAAATGAAGTAATATACATTTTAAACAATATTTAATTTGAAGAAGTTTTCATATTTGCAACTTAAAACTGTCACAAACAAAAGTTACCATTATAAACCTAATATTTTAATAAGCTTAGCCGCCTGATTTCTCGGTTCTTGCATCTGTCAACACTAGTTTAAATATGATATCAGATAAGACAACATATATGGAATTATTTCTGAGATAGAAATGTTCTAGGACATTTGAATTAAATGTATATTTATAAACGCAATTTACTCTTTCACAGTTCACAAACTTTAACCAAAATTGAGGATTTATGTAAGTAAAAGCAAAGCTAAAGAAAATTTGTACTTTTCTATCTACCAGAGATAGATCCTTAATAACCTATAATATCTAAAGAGACTGTCACTTGAGTTATTTATCAGTACAGCAGATTTTTTGGTATGCAGTTGTCTCATGACCATTGAGTAGGCTCAGTTCCTCATGCTCAGTCATTTCATCCTATACTTTCTTCCCAATGTTCCAGGCCTCCTCCTCTATCTAGGCAACCTACGTCGACACCACTAGATATTTTTTGCCTGATCATTACTGAAAATAAAACAACAGACTGATCTCAAATTGCCCCATGGGATCTTCTAATTAGTGGCTTCTCTTTAACCAGACAGTCTCTCCCATAAACAAAACTCGCTGCTCTCTTCCTGTTAGCCAGTTCCTCTGACAGATTAGACTTCTCATACTAAGCCCCATCTAAACTAATTACAATGCCTCATGTAAAGTGCTTTAAAAGCCTTGCTGAAACAGAAATAGGTTTGATGCCTTTCATTTCTTTACCTACAGAATAAGTTATCTTATCAAAAAAGGTATCAGGTAACTCTGGTAGTAGTAACCCTTTCTGAGAAACCGTGTGATATTTTAACCTAAAGCATTTGGACATCAATTATCCTGGCCCAGCCTCTCTTCTGTCTTCCTTCCCCTGGCCCCCTTCCACCACGCTTCAGACTGACATTAAAATATACCAGATCTAGTCGACACAAGTACCAAACCTTGAGTAACAGACACTAGCAATGAAACACCTTTTACCATACCTACCAGAGCAAGGTCATTCATTTTTCTCAGTTAAAGGATCACAAGTGCTATAATTTGATCAGATACCAAGGAAACCTGTTCAAGAAATGGGCATTTTGGTATTTCTAACCAATCTTAGATACCTGTCTAAATCTCTGCTTTGACAATTTTCTGACAGACCCTGAAAAATGGGGTTTTTGTTTGTTTTACCCTCCTCAATTTCCAGACAATCCAAATCAAACACGGAAAGAACGTGCCAGCTCCCGCATGCCTACATATGAGGATAGATATGAGCAAAGATGCAGGAAATTTAATCCCAGCAGTGAATATGGATTTGTTTCCCAAGTAGGAAGGAATTCATATCTTCCTGTAAATGAATGAAATTAAATAATAATAAAAAATAATCATCCTGGCCAAAATAAATTATTTTATGAAACAAACAAATGGAATTGTAAGGAGGAAACAAAGCATTCCTTTTAAGTCTTAAAACCAAAATTGCTTCTGTTGTCTTTGATCTGATTTAAGTTGTATTAAAGGTCAATGAATATTGGAACAAATGTTGCTAAATGCTCTACTCAATGGATAAAAAGAAAGATGAAAGTTCGGCTTTATTGTCCATAACACATCACACAATGAGCTCACCAAAGTTACCAGCTGGGGCCTTGCAAACCACATTGACCAAATAAGGCAAAAGGCTTCGTGCCTGGAATCCTTTCCCAGTTACCTCACCCGGCTTCTGCTCGCCTTTCTACAATAATTGCAGAGGTCATTTTTTTAAACTCAGATGGAGTAAATCAACAGGCTATCCAATGCAAAGCTGGGTTTGTGTAGTCTCTGGAGAGAACTCAGCTTTATTTAAACTGAGTGTGTGCAGAAAAGGAATAACTGAAATATGTGCAATAAAAACAGAAGAGCAAGTAGTATAAATCAAGAAGAGCAAGTGATGGCGATTTGTATATTGCCGGTTAGGTTACAAATACTAATGTTTTATGGTGGATGTTTCTCAAATTTGTTGGGTACCTTCAGGTTTTTAAAGTGCACCTGAAGGACTAGTCTTTAATGTTATTCTTGTGATGTTCCAAAAACACTTGAACTTTGCACTCTGAGTTTATACTGTCCTTGTATTTGAAATATAGCTCCGTAACATCAACAGGATATATTTTATCCTCCGTATTCTCTTTGATTTCTGTGACAATATTTTTTGCTTAAACGTGCTATAGTTTTGAAGAAACAATGAAATATTCTCATTCTCTATTAAGCACAATTATAGGATAGTCCTGAGTAGTTCATCATGGTAGCAAAAATCTTGTGAAATTACTTATTATTAAAACAAAATGGTGATTCTTATAATTTATTTTCTCTTTTTTTTCCCCTGCATATGTGTGTGGATAGGAGGGTGGTTGTGGTGGGGATGGTTTGGTTTTATCTCCAGCTGAATTTCATCTGGTATTTTAGAAAAGAAAGAAAAAAAGCCCAGCAAGCACTTTTAAGCGCTCTCTCACTTTATCTTCACCTCAGCAAAATCTGACAGTCGTACCTAATAGAATTTCCTATTATGTATATTGGTAACACAGATATCTAATAATCTTTTTCCTCCACAAAATTTGGAAACACAGCTTAAAAGGGTACTAAAACTGATAATTTCAAAGTCCAATTAGAAGAGAGAGAGTCCAACACCCAACAGCTGCTTTCATCGCTAGCTACTACTGACATTGTCAATGCTAAAGGCATATACAATTAATCTGCTGCTTCTATACCTAATCTTTTTAAATGTTAGTCCATAAGATATTATGACGCAAATTGACTGTAGTCACAGCTCTAGAAATACATAAAATGACAAAACTATCAGCTATCTTGTGGAGTTTGTACCACTCAGACTCTCTTCAGAGAGGAACACATACACAGAAATGTTTTGGGGTTTTGGTGGGAAGAGGGGTAACAGAGAATCAGATGCAATTTTGTGTTTGATATGAATACAGTTCCACACACTGTTGTAAATTAACACTATAGGAAAAAAACCAGTTCACACTTGGTATTTCAGAGCAAAAACTAACAATTGACACATGGTCCACACAGCTGAAGAAATAAGAAGCGATCTTCTCAGTGTTCTGTGAAACTTAACCGCTGAAATCCAAGCAACAAGAAAGGATCTATATTTTTTGCTTGTCTATCAGTACAGATCACCCCAGAGGAGTTCAGAGAGCCAAATCTCTGTACAAACCTTCATTAACTGCAGATAAATAAGTAGGAAGCTCAACTCATAAGAGTTCATAAATGCTCAAGGGTTGATCTCAGTGAATGAAAGTGAGGGTAAGAGATCTGACCATGTTCTCAACTTTACTAACTATGAGTTTCACAAAGCCCAAATTTCTACTCTATTTCATGTGGGTCTCATTATTCCTAGATCACAGGTTGCTATTTTGTAAAAAACTGTACTGAAAGAAATTAATTTCTCACTTCTTTGTGTTGATACCACTTAGTTAAAGGCCAACTGTAATTGCTTCAACTGATAAAAATCAATTCAAAGGTGAATGTTTGTATTGCACTTGGTTATAAAGGAGGTCTGAATCTCTAATTTCTGAGTTTGGCAGTTGAACTCCATGTGCAGTGCAAGAAAATATGAGTTTATTTGACATTTTATAAAACAATGAGCTGGGAGAGCTCTCTATAGGATATCAATGTGAACTGCCCAAAACACACAGTGCTGCATAACAAACTCCATTAGATACCGGAATAAGAGTTAGTTGAGCCAGGCTCTCCCCTGAACTCATTCTGCACACTGTTGTGTGATCACAGACAAGTCAAAACAATCACTGTAAGAGGAGAAAATGGCCATATTTTATCTGGAAGAGATATGGAAAAGAAACCAGCCATTGCAATATACCAAACATAGAGGACTCAACCTGTCCTGTAGTGCCCTGCCTTTAATGTTCAATACTTGATACAAAAAACAAGGGAGTCATCTTCAATAATATCATTTATATATGTGTTGACATCTACTGAGCGATATTTAAAGGAGACACGTGTCTTATAAAGCTCTGCACAGAGCCCTGTGAACTGCCTGTGGATTGTCTCTCTTGATGTACCAAATCAGTCAATAGTACAATGGGTTAGGCTTTCAAATAGGATGCTGTGCAGAGAAGAATGATATCTCTTAAACTATAGGAATATGAAATGAAATGGTAACACAAAGAACTGAACAAGACTATGAAAACCTACTGAAAACTAAAAATAATTTTGTGCTGGGATTAAATTCTGATTTATGCAGCATGGTAAATAAACTCCCAGCCCCGCATCTCACAGCAGCATAGGGGTGGGACAAGAGAAGAATGTAGTTGTACACAAAAACGTATCAAGTAAGAGAGTAAAGAACATCCATTTCAGAGAAATCTGACCTCAAGTTCACAGCAAAAATTCTTCACAAACATCTACTTAGTTCCTGTGCGGAAGCAGTCGCATCTGTTTGCTACACATTCACAACAGCAGTACAAGAAATATAAACCTTTGGTCTCTCTTTCCAATAGTTCTGTTTTTCTTCTGAGTTTGTTTTGAGTACAGCACAAGCACAACCTCACCTGCAACATCAGAGAACTTATTTTGTACTCATTTAACCTTACAAATGGAAGATTTCCCAGAAATTTTTATGAGTGCTAATGTACGATGCAAAATGCTTCAGAACTACCATATTTATGCAGACAGAAGGAATTGTTACTAACCATACCTCCAACTGACTACCAAGCCTTTATGCATCTCTCAGAGACTGTGATCAAGGCAATCACTGATAGCCACTTAAGAATCCAGGATCAGATGGAAAATACCTCCTCTAGACAGTTCCTTCCAACATTTTTTCCCAATATTATCTTCTGTCTTTATACAATGGCCACTCGAGGGCCACTGCACTTATAGCAGCTGTTTGAATCCTCTCTGTGGTTCTGGGTTAATCCAAGATGTAGCATAATGTAAATGCAGACATCAGTAAATGAATGCAACATCAGATGGTAAGAATGTGCAACAGTAGCAAGAGCTGCTCCCTATGCATATTATCAGTCTTTAAGCTCCATTTCTAAATCATCTTCTCCTCTGAAGCAAAGAATTCAGTATAATTTACTAACATATTAATGAGGATGGTATCAAGTCTGTTTGAATACAAAATGCCTGTTTTCAGTCCAGCCTTCAAAACATACTGATAAACTCAAATAAACATGAAATGAAAAACAACCACAGCCACTTACTTTTGCTGCTCCTATTTGCTCTTTACGAAACTTCTCCAGTGGTGCTATTAGCACATCATTAGCATTCTGGATCTGCAAAGTTAAACACAAAGCATATCTTTTTAATAGAGTATTTGCAGAAAGTAGAGTCACTGTAACTCTGCCAATGTGCAAGACTGAAAAATCATATCTTTAACATTCTAGTAAGAGCATATGGGCAGAAGGCAAGTAATTATGTTTTCTTCACACAAAACATACAACACCAACGTAAACTAGTCTATTATGGAACATTTTCATGAATAACTAAAGCAATTGTAATGAATGTCTCTCTTCAATATGTAGAAGGGTTTTCTGGTACTTTACTTCCATTTCTTGCATCTTGCCTAAAACCAGAATAGAAAATGAAAACTTTCAGGAACATGTTTTGGCAGAACAAAGAAGACAAATATACTGGTACTGACAGCACTGACTAAAAAAGTCTGTGTTTATAGAATCTGAAACTTGACAGCTGAATCTTTTCGGTTATCTCTTTGGATTACATACCTAGTTACACTGAACAGAGGAGAGTGAGGCAGAGAACTCTTAAAAGATAAGTAGACAATTTAAAAAATACTCTAGCTTGGGTTCCTTCACTTTTCTAAACTAATTTAAGATGTCCTGCAGCTATTTTTATCCCTTTAACCTAAACCAGAGTTCTTAATGAAACACAGTATTCCCCTCATAGCCTCTGTTTATTTAGTGTAAATCCAGTCCTGGGAATCCCTCTCTGAAAACCATTCCCAGCAGTGACCACCCAAAGTAGTCCCCAGCCTTTTTTTCTTCACACCAGTTCAGCCTTTACCATACTCATCATTTGAGCTTTGGCAGGTTTGGAAGTCTGGGCAAAGCTAACATGCACCTAAGCCAAATACGAATGAATACAGCTCTTGTGGTTCTTCCACAACAATAATTGATAAGCCAAATGGTCAGTTAGGCACAAAAACTTCCCAAAAGCCTGTACTAATAAACACAGAGAATAAACCCATTGAAATACAAACACATTTTTTTTCCTCCCAAACATAACATTACAATTTGAAAGACCACAGAATCACCACAACTCTTAGCAGGGAAAAGTTTCAGGAAAAGTAGAGATTCGACACCCTAATGAAGCAAAGTCCAAGACAGCAATGGCAAAACCGGAATGCTCAATGATAAAGTCATCAAAATGTGCTACATTTAAAAACAAAAATCAGGCACAGAAGATGAAAAGGAGTGTTTTCACTGTATTTAACATCCTCCATCAATTCCACTGGATCAGACCACAGAGCTACATCTCCGAGTGGACATTTCCAAATAATATACAGATTTTTAGGCATTATCCAGCAATCTAACTGGGACTCAACACTTTTTACAAGGAAAAGTGCACAGACCTAAAAAAAGATAAGTTCAACCCCAAGGATCTTAAATCTTTAAAGATTAAAGATTAAAGATTAACAGGGGTGCAAAACTTAAATGATTTGCCCACAACCAGGCAATGTTGCAGTGCATACACCTGGAAGCAGAAGTTCAAAGTTTTGATAAGTTACAGAACATGTATGTGGCTCTTGGCAGCACACAGAGAAATCACAAAAGCTTAGTGGAGTCACTGGTACAGAACTGTGGATGCATTTTTTATTTTTTTGTCATGTACAAAACTAAGTTTTTTCTCTGCCTTTAAGATTCGTTGCTAAATACCTCACAGTTCAATTAATATATTATGCATTATGTATTATGTATTATCAAGTAGTTACTACTGATACCAGCAATCATTGCTAGTCCTGTTGCTAGTCATTGCCTCTCAAACTAACCTCATGTGGAGCTGAATGGCCTTCCTTTCACTCAATGCTACCACAGTTATGCAACCTCCATGCCACACTAAGAGACCTCACTTCACATACTGTCCTCTTGACAGTGTTAAAGAAACTGAAACACAACTCCTACCCATCTCACTCAAAGCTGCTGCAAAGCAAATGAAGTATCTTGGAAAAAAAGGAATCCTGCTTCAAACACCATGGAAGAACATATTCACAGGAAGCATATCGCACTGAGAGGATTCATCTGAGAAGTAAGCAGCTTTGCCAGGATGAAGCACAGTTTTATAACTCCCACAGTTATACATGAACTGGGAATGGACAGTAGACATCGCCAGGCTACTTGAAAGGTGTCACACACTTCATCTAGACAGGGTCTGTGCCTCTGAACAGATCTGCTGAGCCACAATAACAGAACACACTGCAAGCTGTTCCCTGTGCTGAAAGCTTCTACTGACGAGAACTCTGATGTGACAATTCATCTCCCAGCAAAATTAGGAGCTAAGTAAGTAATAGGCTTTGGTTTTGGGGAGGGAGAACATGGCAGCAAAGGACCAGAGAAAATCCCAGCAGATGCACTTCAACAGTCAGTGTTATAAAGATGCAGAAGTCTGTGAAAAGACTTCCATCAATTTCCACCAGCTTGTGCCTAACTTTTGGAAACTGAAAATTATAGAGAAAGAAGAATTTTTGCCTTACATATGCATTTATTAATTTCCTTTCTTTGTCAATTCCTATCACTGCAACTGCTTTATAGTTTCATTTTAAGGGTTACAAACCGGTACACAGGCTTCCCCCCTCCCCCCTCCCACACAAAATAGGAGCCTAGTTCTCCCACAACCATTTCTGTGGAAATCTGATTGCTTTAGGTAATCTGAAATTTTCACTGTGTGGTCCTAATAGAGTAAATTTCTTCCTGCCAAGATGATAATCCCTCTCCTACTCCTAGTTATTGTGCTAGGTTGAAATCAGGGGCACTTGGAACAGGCAAACAATGTCAAAAAGACTGTAACAGTTTCTGTACATAGCAACTTCAGAAACCCAAGTTGTGCTTAAAATATGGATCTTATCCTTCAAAGTTTATTGAGATTAGTCACACCTTTAAAGAAGTTATACTTTCTTGATCCTATAGCTACTGAATGCTACATGGTTCCAGTGCCCAGCCCAGCTAATATGTGGCAGTCGATCCAACAATGTGATTGTTTCTCTTGTTTGGCAAAAGCATCAGTCTTTCTCCAGAAAGAGAAAAAAACAAAGGAACCATACAATTTTAACTTAGTGACAGTTCCTCAGTCTTTTCTAATGAAGATGCCATGCAAGTATTAGACAGATATAACAGGAGAATTACTTTGACAATTGAGAGCTGTATGAGATATAGTAAAAAAGAAAAATATTTTTCTAAACTTAAGAACTTAATCAGATTTTTATCTTTGGTATATATAATTCTACTTAGCTGTAGTTAACTCTACTTATTGATAACAATACCATTGAAATAAGTACCACTAAAATCATCCAGAACTTGTAAAATATACTAGAAAAAGAAACATTTAAAAATTCAAAACACTTTTCTAAGGTAGTTTGGACAATTTATGAGGTCAATCTCTGTTTGCATAACTGCAAATTTCAATACACTCTGACAGCCTTTGAGACAACACGGTGAAGCACCTTAAATTGTCTTTTCTGATTCTTGATAATCCACTTTTCCAACCCACACTCCTTCCCTCCAAAAGTTAGCTATGAAATTGAATTAATGCAGCAATACTGAGATTAAACTGATTTTCACACATCACAGAGAAACTCCACGTCTATACTTGGAGATATTTTGGGCTAGCAAATTTTGAAGCTTTTTTTTTTTGACTAAGACTTTTAATCAGTAAAATGAAGAACATTATGAGAATCATTATTACAAAATGCTAGAAAGGGAAGAATAAATTTATTGCAAATATATCTGAACATTTTAATTTCTAGATTTTCTTAAATTCAATATTAATTTTTTGAATGAGTTTTCTAGTTAGATTTCTAGTTTTTCTAAATTTGGGATAGTGAATGATATGTGGCCTGTACACACAGCTGCTGCCTTCTTTTACTTAAACTAAAAGAGGGTAGATAAAGATTTAAATGGAAAGAGAGTAGGTTTAGATTTGATGTTAGGAAGCAATTCTTTACTATGAGGGTGGTGAGGCACTGGAACAGATCGCCCAGAGAAGCTGTGGCTGCCTCATCCCTGAAAGTGTTCAAGGCCAAGCGGGATGGGGCTTTGAGTAGCCTGGTCTAGTGGAAAGTGTCTCTGACCATGGGAGAGGTACTGGAATGAGATGATCTCTAAGGTCCCTTCCAACCCAAACCAATCCATGATTCTGCAATTCTACTTTGGTAGAATCAGTGGATATAAACAGATATTTATCTATAAACATCGATGCAGCTGCTACTTCATTGTTAAATACTAACAGTACAGACACAGAAATTTTAAACCCTGAATCACTTTACAAGCTTTTACCTTCATCTAAGTATCTACAATGTTGAATTGCAGCAACAAGAACAATTAATATCTTCTGAGCTTTATATTTTTATTTGTAGGGAGAATGATGAGGTAGGTTACCAAAAGAATTAACAGAATCACCGGCTGCCAGAAGAAAACAGCAACAATATCAAGGGAGACACATTTGCAGTGACAGAATTAAGAATTAAATCAAGGCTATCTGAATTTCAGCAAAACACTTTAACTACAAAAAAACTTCTGGGTTTATGTCTTGTGTCTTGGAAATACACTTTTTGCTCCAAAATCTGCTATGAGTATTTTTCATGGCAACACAGAATGATCGCACTTGTATATGAGAAATAAAACTCATATCCTTGAAAATCTGAATGCTGACAAATTTTAACTTGCTTCCTGTTGGTATAAGACTTCTACATAACATGAATTACATTCATTCAAAGAATACAACAAACCCCATAGCTACTATATTCATAGTAATGCATTTCTAATTTAGAAAAATATTGCTCTGCAAGACAAAAAGACATAATTTAATTTTAAATCTTTCCCCCAATTCCTAACAATTCTTAACATCTGACCACAAACCACTTCTTTTAATCTGTGGCCTATATCAACTGCTCCTGATCAATACAACAGTAGAGACCAAATATGGACAACCAGGCATTTATGTAACTTATATATCAAATTGCACGCTACAAAGAATATAAACATGCCATGATAAAACACTAGTCATGTATTTAAGTCCACAGTTTCTGTTTTAAAAGTTAAAAAGTACAAATATTACATAAAGTTAATATTGTGAATTTCAATGCCTGTAACTACTTGACCTTAGTAGAACAAATATTTTCACCATGTTGTACAGAAAACTCTACACAGACAAATCATACACTGAGAAAACAAAACCACAATAATATACTTGAAGTTTATCTTCATCTTTCTCACATTTACAAAAAAAAAAAGACATCAAACAGTATCCAAGCTTGTGTTAATTTTCTAAACATATCACTACCAGTGCCAGTTATTTAAAGTAGAGCTGATGTTAAAGCAGTTTCAGAAGATTACAAAGTTGTAATGACAGATGATTATTAACATAGGTTGGACAATTCCATGTACAATATGTAATGAAATATTCAGCTTCTTAGCAAAAATCTAATGCTGTATCAAGTGGTATTAATACATTGCCACAAGGGGATGCTTATAAATCACATGCTAGTTAAGGCTGGGAGTAGTTATATATATGAATCATAGAATGGTATGGGTTGGAAGGGACCTTAGAGATCATCTTGTTCCAACCCCCCTGCCATGGTCAGAGACACTTTCCACTAGACCAGGCTACTCAAAGACCCATCCAACCTGGCCTAGGACACTTCCAGGGATGGGGCATCTGCAGCTTCTCTGGACAACCCGTTCCAATGTATTTCCTTCTAGTATCTAATCTAAATCTACCTTCTTTCAGTTTAAACCATTCCCCTTCGTCTTATCACTACTGGAAGGCTTCTGGAAGGTTTCCCCAGAGCCTTCTCTTCTCCAGGTTGAACAACCCTTGAACAGAAGCAAGATCTACTAGAAAGCACACAACCTCATTTGTGGAGAACTAAATTTAATCTTGAAAAGTAGATTGTCTGTAAGACCTTAAGATCTGAGACAGTTTAGGATACTTTTTCAATGGAATTTTGACAATCCCATATCCTGATAAAAATCAGATTTTCCTGTGAAGCTCAAATCTCTGGCACAGAAAAACTTATGGTGGGGACTGCTGGAGAGAGGGATCCTATGATTATCAGGGCTCTCCACTTCCATAGTCAGTTTTGTCTTAAGTCTACCCATGCAGGACTCCTTTGTTGGAGACACTGGCTCACCATTCCTGTGCTCAGCCAGTCTTCATTCTACCCCTCTGCCCATGAAGCTTTCCTTCTTCAGGACACTGTAAATTCCACAGCAGCATAAGACCTCCTACTCTAAAGTTTATTTTGCCGATACATTCAAACCCCACAATTAGCCAAGCATTTAATCTGACCTCCTGCCCTTCCTGTGACTTGATGCTTAACTGTGGTGACACTCCAAGAATTTAAAGGAAAAAAGACAAAAGAGAAAATTCCAAGAGACACATGCTGTTGAACTAGAAACTGAAGGAGAAGGGGAAAAAATATTTAAAAGCTGCTTTTTTAAAATCAGCTATTGTAGAAATTTGTATTGTTGCACATACTGCAAGACATCGCATCTTTCACTCAAATAGACCCCACATATTTTCATAGTTTTTTCACTCTCCTCTTCCAGAGTGAATAAGACCCTTCACAAAATTAATAGCCTACCAACATTAATTTGAACTCCACTTTTTCCTTTGCCAGTCTTCAGTGCAGGTAACCTACCAGGCAAGTTCTGTAGAGTATCACACAAATTGTAATTGAGACCAGAGCTAACAGAAAGAAATTACATTCTCGAGTTCAGAAGGAAAAGAAACATTTCATCATTCTTGAAAGCATGTTTAGCACCAGGACTGTACTTGTACCCTTTTGTGTGCTAATGCTACAAAGAAAAACCAAGAACCTTGCTGCGGGAAGCCAATTGAAGGACTACTCTCAGAACTGCACTTGAAGGGGAAAAAGAAATAAAAATAAAGAAAATAAATTAATAAAACCAAAGAACAAATAGTTCCAGTCATGCTAAGAAGACTGCTAAGAACATTATAAAAACAAGCAAACCTTACAGAGAGTACTGTGACTATCTTTGTGATCACTAACCAGATGCAACCTTGTCTCTCAAGTTGGAAAGAATATCAAATACCAAGAGGTCCTCTCAGGGTCTCTGTCCCATTTGGCAGTTTCCTTTGTTCCTCACAAGTATCAGCCAAGGAAGAAAATATTATGGTTTGCAATCAATACATTTTGTGAGCTCATTGACAGGAACGAGTGAGTATAAGTAATTTTAGAAATACTTCATTGCACTATCTTCTTTTTTTTTCCTATTTTTACACTACCCACTATCCTATTAAGCACACCATATAATGGAAAAGAATTAAGTTTAAAATACTTTCATTACATCAGCACATGAATCATTAATAAAGTGTTTATATAAAGCACATTTCATTAATTTTACACCCCAGCAGTCTCAAAGCTGAGGCATATGCTTTCTGAGCTGTTTCCACATGCTCCTAAATAAGGTGATGACGACCTCTGCTCTTCGAGACGAGGGAATAACACAACATGTACTATCAAATACAGCCCAACCACTCTCAAGTATCTTGCCTTTTTTGCAGTATTTCAATCTCTATGGCAAATTACAATATTTATGGTACTTTAGCACTCAAAGATCCCAAGTCCAGTACAACCTCTCATGAAAAAAGCAACTTGATTCTCTTAGAAGGAGGCACCAATATTATCTGTGTCTGCAACGACTGTGGAGCAGAAGCTCCTTTCTTCCTCCCAGAAGCCAAGGATTATTAATGACCCCAAAAGTCTGGACCTTTGAGACAACTCTGTACTAATACTGATTAATTTGCTTTAGGGCCAAGTAACAACAGAGAAATATTAACTCTAAGGATTGTCATTAAGAAAACAGAGAAAGAAAAGAAGTATATTTCAGTTCAAATAACAGCTTCCTCACAAAATCTGGGAACTTCAGGTGGCCTCTAATGAATCAGTTCATGCACTGCTAACAGCAAGATCTGACAGAGGACATTACCATCTCAGTAACAATACCAACATAAAGAGTCTCAAGGACATACTGAACAATTAACTCAGTCACTCAACACCAGATATCCATTGTCTCCAGACTTGATATGGCCACATAACCTTCCCTTCCCAATCAGTGGGGAGAAATAAGCATAAGATTCCTGTGATCCATTCAGACAAGATGCATCGCATCATGAAATTGCCAGGTTGTGCGCATTCAAACTCAAGTGTATTAATCTGCTTACATGAAAGTAATTCTGCGTAGATGTATAAAGGCTAAATACAATACTATTCAGATGTTTCCAAAACAAAGCAAAAGAAAGCCTGGGACACTGGGCTTGAAGTCTGCTCTCCCTCAGGGATATTACAAACCCATTTAAAGTTTTGTGTGATAAGCTGAAGAAATCTGAGACTGGGCAAAAGAGTCACTTACCATTCAGCAGAAAGCAGCTAGATTGAATGGAGACATCACAAACCTTATACACGTTAAAGGATTCAGTAAAGGTTACTGTCACGTTAACTTCACAGTCCAGAGTTACCCTCATAAAGGTATGTGGCATTCCAGACCTGTAACCGAATAGCTGAGCTACAAATGCAGTCACACTCCCAAACTGACGAAGAATAAATTAAGTACTGAAACCAGTGAAAGAGTGTAACAAATTACTTGCTTCAGAATTTAAAGAAAAAAAAATCCACTTTAACATCATGCTAAACAGGGTTAGATTTAATTGTATTAGGTCATTACAGCTATCACCAACCAATAATGTGTGGAGTGCTGAAATAGGTATGTAATCAGAACTTCTCATCTGATCTAGGCTATTTTACCTGTCAAAATCCAAATTTGTCGTAGCGCTTCATTTCTCTTTTAGATGGGGCATCATTCAGCCTCAGAAATAAGCATTCTGCAGCATGCTGCCTCCACTACTCACACTTTCTGTCATTAATGGGTATTAAGACACCAGATTCACCTGTTGACTCTGGAACATGGCAGCTAATTGGTGTCTGACAGAGACAAGGCTCATACAGGGAGCTTGCTGAAGCTGAGCATGGAAACCAACAGGAAAAAAATGGATGTGCAGAAGACAGAAGCTTCCACCATCTGACTCTCTGCTTCAGAAACATCTGAACATCATTATGTTACCCAATAGCAATGTCTTACAAAAGCACAGGATAAGTTCCCAACAGAACAAATATTTAACAGAACTATACAGGATGCAAGGTCTTACAAATTACTTCAAGCATCTTACAGCTATTTTTCTTAATGATTTGTTTACCTCTTCATGAACTGCAACCACAAGAAACAATTCTTAATGACTGCAAGACCAGACTCTGATTGTAGACACTGCTCAGTGAATGACAAGACACATAAGAAAGGGTAAAAAAGCACTTAGATGAGAATACCTGCCCCATGAATTTACAGCAGCAAGTTTCAAATGCATCTCAACAGTTCTCCTTTTGCAAAACAAGGTAGGTTATTTATGACTGAACTTATCATTGAAGGCAAAAGAGAGTAAACTGAGCCACAAAATTTCCATATATTAAAAGGTTTTAAAGATGCAAAAATGGTGTTTGGCATATCTACATAAAATATATTATCAATACATTCATTTAATATTTTTTTTAAATGCTATTTCCCTTTAATTATCTTTTTCACTCAATGCATTCATTGCCTGTGATGCCTCTGGAGGGAAAAGCTAAATTTTCATTCCATCTGTTTTAAATTCCACATTTGAGAATATGCAGTAAGCTTAATACATCTTTGTTACTTTATGAAGAGAAAATATCATTATATTTAAACTCCCAGAATTGTTGTTATTTTCCAGCACTTAAGTTTAATGTTTGCATGCTAATATGTTTTGGTCATAAACACAAGATTCTTGGGCATTGTTGGATCACTAATACTTCAAGCACAACTTTAAAGAGCACCAATAAGAAGCTACTCAATTCCTACCATTTGTATGTGGAACAGAAATTGCATTTATTATAATCATCTTCTACTAAATGGTCTGGTTTGGCAAACCAAACTTACATTTTAAAAGCTGATGCTCAAACTGTCCTGCTGAGTTAAGAAAGTGGAGTAGATTCATATTATCAGTCACTCCAAGTAGCAGTAAAGTCAGAGGCTACAAACTTTCCACATAGCCAGTGACAAAAACTGCCTCTGATATCAAGTAGTGGCAATCAGATACACTAATTAAAAATTATTTACACCATATAATACAATGTGATCTGCATACAGAAAGCAGGTTTATTCTAGGAGGAATATCAGATGCCTTTCAAGCACTGTGAACTACTGAAGCGAAATTGCTACAAACTTAAGAGAATAGATTACTGAAAACAGTCATGTTCCATTTATATGCACATGTGCATGTAAAACATCAGATATTATCTTATTTTCTCATAATTCTTTACTTTATTGTAAATCTCAAAAGACTGCTTGATTTAATTTTCTTTAGATAGCTGAAAGAAGAAAGAGGTTAAATATCTCAATTATTTGATCCAAATAAGACCAAACTGTATCTTTTCCTGCTACCATCATATTCATTAGTATTTTATAAACTTAGATTACAATAGGAAAACCATATGATGGTACCCTTCAAAAATGTCTAAGTTTTCACCAGATGTTTAAAATATATTCACTCTTTTATGAAATTCTCATACCAAAAATTTACACTTATAACATCTTTTAAAGTAAGAGATTACATAACAAAATAGATACTTTTAGATGTTACAATCTACAAATAATATGAATGCAAATGAAAACAGCCTTCAGGAAAAAGCAACATAAAATATTTTATGACAAACAAGGAAATGGAGAAATGAAAAACAGCAGTTGATAAGAATTCTGAGAAATAAAAAGGAGATTGTCCTAGTAATACATAATAATCTTGAGAAATTGAATGCCAGAGGTTAGTATCAAGACAAAAAAATCCAGATGAAATATAAAAGGGCATGGCTAGTTTTATGAGCATTAATAAACACAGACCAGTTACATGTGTTAAACTGAGGGAAATTAGATCTTTTAGATGTGAAAGCATTTGCAGAGCAAGCACATAACTCCTCTCTCTTCTCCCACTCACAGCATACAAACTGGCAAAGGAGTCCTATGTTTGTTGAAACATTGGATACTCCCCAGAAGAAACATCTGTGTACAAAAGGGGCCCAAACAAATTCAGATAAGTTATGCTTTATAATCTAGTTGAAGTGGTAGAGGTAAAAATTCAAACACTAATATCATACAAAAATTATTAGTTTTAAAATTTAACTTCTCGCTTTCCCCCTCAGTAGCCTGAATAAAATAATAAAAGTAATTCCACAGTTCCTCTCATGTGTCAAGTCTCTACGCCAAATGTCAAACCCTATATCAAGTATTACAAGTACTGAATAAAGATGCAAACACTGGCATGTTGTAAATTAGGCTTCATGGGAAAATTAAGATGCAAAGAATGGTATCAAGGGAATTGTCCAGACACGGGTTTAACAATGCTGCTCCTGCCCTCCCACAGTAACTTTTAACAAAATTGACTTCATTCCTCTCACAATGTGCCTTGCCAAGAAACGGATTTGAATAAAGAGCCCTCATTAGCAATAAAAGTTTGGAGGGTGGAAGTGCTGCTTGAACTTTTCTTTGCTGAAGTACATGCAAGGAAAAGTACTTTGTTGAATTACTAACAGCATCTGCACAAGCCAGTTCCAGCCTGCATTAACTGCTGCTCCCAGCTTCTTCAACAGCAGCAGAGGAATAAACCTGTAGCATCCATGCACTGATAGTGAAACTTAGGATGTTGTCCTTCTCTACCAACTGTGGAGCTCACAATGGCTATTCAGACCTTCTCATCTCCTAGCTAGATTCTGGGAGATGCTATGTGCTCTGGGAGATGCTATGTGAAGTCTGATAGAACTTTGCAATGCTCAAACCCTCTTTACCTGCTCCCTCTTAGCTTCTGAGCAAAATTTAAGGTGTTGGTGATTCCTGAATGTAGTGGTTATGTGCAGGGAAGTACCTAAGAACTATTCAGGGTTGCTCAGAAAACTCTGCTGGAATTGAGAGGACTACTACCTTAGTGACAGCATAAAATATTTATGTTTTGCTACTGCCAGTACCGTTGATCCAATCTGAAAACAAAGAATGTCACATCTACTTCAAGCATCTTATGGATCAACAGAATTGTAAACTGAATTCCTGTAACACTACCTTTATTAAGCAATCTTTAATTCAGGTTCTCAGGCCGCAGCTGCACATCTAAAAGGCGCCTAGATCAATTTTAAGAAATTTTCATTGTAACACAGTTTTAAACACTGAGTTCTGAACAAATGCAACAAGCTACAAGCCTGGCTCCATGAGTCAGTAATCTTTAGCAGCTGGAGGTTCACATAGCATGAACTACCCTTCTTGTAAATAACGTCCCTCCTCTTGGGTGCCAAAGGCAAAAAGCAGAACTCAAGATTACTAGCATTCAAAAACAATACCAAAACTAGACACCTGAACTCACTGTGAAAACAATAAATGTGCCTGAGCAGTGTCTACAGAGGGATTTGCAGTCACCCCTTCAACTCAGCTACAAAAGTTAACCTCAAAAACTTGAAGGGCAAGATGTTTAAAATGATCAATTGGAAGGATAGTCTCCAATATAGTTACCTATAATACACAGAAGAAAAAGATCACTTGAAAACAGTCCTTGGCCAACCAGAAGGTAAAATACATTTATGATCAGACTCTAAGATGTGTTGACCCACTAGAAAACTCTCACATGAATATGTTTAAGAAAATTCCTGTTCTAGGTATGGATAATAAAAGTCCTAAGTTCCAAGAAAAGAGTCCTAAGAAGGACTGAAGTGTCTCATCTTCGGTGTGCTCAGAAATCAGAAGCCAAAATGCATGAACTGGTTTTTCTTAACTCACTTCCTTGATTTGTGGGTTTAACTACACTGACTTATCCTAATGTGATGTTAACCATTACCAAACATGTTTTCCTGAACAGGTAGTGAAGGACCTTGCAGCACCAAGCACACCTACACCCAGCCACTTCCCAAAAGAACAGTGAGTAGACGCTACAAAGAACCTGGCTGCTTATGAGTACCTGCATACTAAAAGCATTGATCATTGTAAAGTAAAATTCAAACATGGAAAGCACTGTACATTGAAATGTGTCCTCCAATATTTTTCATTTATATGAAAAATATTCACATCTCACCCCCACATGAGTTTTAGATATATTAACAGAGGACAATGGCGAATAAATTAAAAAGGAAAGGGAAAAAACCCAACTGACACTTTGTAATTTATTGTAAAAGCCTGCTAGAAGATAACATACTGGGACGAATTTTCTGCACCTAGGCTCCATTTTTGTATCTCCTGTTCTTCCTTTTCTTTTCAGAATATGCTAGTGCTTTCTTTTCCCTAAAAATCTTTTCACATAACAAAGACCATGCATGCCACCTACTCTTTCACTGCAAAAGGACATACTTCAAAGAACTTCTGATTTCTCTGTCCTGTGTTCCTGTTTTCCCTTCAGAGAGCAAGAGCTCAGTGAGGTTGTTGTTGCTGCTGTCACTAACAACATGAACTGGAAACTGTTATATTTTCTTTCAGCCCTTTCTCTCTCTTAGTCACTCTTATCTCGTAGACTTGCTGCTTAGTTGCATCAGCAAAATTATTTTCTATATAGATGGGAACATTTCATAAAGTGCTAAAAGAATGCATTTAACTTTTTCTGATCTACACACAAATTCAAATATGACTGAAGCTGGACTAAGGCTTTATAACTAAATGGCTACACTTTTTTCCTCCTATAGGAGGAAAACTACCTGGTGTTAAATTAAAAACAAACAACAAACAAACAACAAAGAAGCAAAACAAAATAAACCACAACAAAAAAACAAACCAAGACAAAACAACAGTTTGGGTTTTCCCCCATTTTTTTTCTTCAGCAAAACCCTGAAAATATTTAGAAGACAAGACATAAATTAGCAATGGATACAGTCATGGTGGGTAGCTAATTATCCAATAAGAGATATCATTTTTTGTTATGGCTTACTCCATGGACTTTAAGTCAGTGAAAACTGTAAAAGATAAAGTAATCACAAATACAATCACATTGAAGGAAAACCAGTTCAGTCATGTACTTACAAGTTTGGGTATTTATCTTTTTATCACTAACATTAATACAAACAGTGCATGTCTCTTGACTAGGCTGAGAGGTCAAGTCATACTGAAAGCAAAAGAGAGCTTGAGAATGTAATTTCACATAGCCAGCAGAAGAACACTTTTCTGTTTTTACCTCCCTTTATGGCTTTCCAAAAACTAAAAAAAATTTCTCAGCTTGAATGTTTACATTACCTATTATCAAGTGGGAAATGGCTACATAAACACAGGAAACAGCATAATTGGAGCACAGAACTAATTAAGAAAAAAACTGATCCAGAATTCAAGTACACCCACGCTGCACAACATTTTTAATAGTAAACTATTTTATTGAGTACTCTGGTAAATGTATATGTTTTAATATATTACAAGTATCCTTCACATTTTAAACATCTATCACACAAAATATTTTTTTTCCATGAAGGAAAAAGTAAACATGACAGAACCAAATCTTCTTCTACTAGGGGGAAATCTTCAATTTAAGAAGTGGTGAAGTGAAGGAATCTCTGCTTTTGTGGAGAGTTTCTGTGGTTTTTTAAACTTTTTTTTTTTTTTAAATTCAATGCATTAACAGTTACAGAAATTATCTGATTAAGACAAATCTTAGAAAATAAGCAACAAGCTTTACTTTACGAAGACCTTATTTTAAATCTTCCAAGGCATTTTCAATCTGGTTGTTAGATCTACTTAACAGTCATCTCAAATCAGTTCTATTACTTTGTCTCTTTGCTTTTCCAGATTCTGATCTGTAAATTTTGCGGCCAGGCCTGTTTTTCTCACTGTGCAGATGTCAATAAAAACTCTCCGTAGTGGAGTGAATGGACCCCAAACAGGCCTTCTTGTGAAGTCCATTAGGATACGAAGAGAAAGTTGGAAATCAATAAAAGAATAAATAATCACTTAACTAATCAAAGTAAGAACTTTCTAACTTACTATGAAAAGTAAACCCAACATTATTTAATTACCACACATTATTCCTTAAGGGATGCTGAGCTGTCAGACTCATCACAACATTAATTTTGAAAAGCTTCATTTGTCAGAATTCCTGAAACTGACTTTAAATATACTTTCCTCAAAAAACCAGAAAGTCGGAGTGCAGGTTCATTTTTCCTAGACTGAAGATGGAGACATTAAGGCAGATAGACAAGCTGTTCTTTAGTGACAGACTTAAGAGTTTGAGTACCCGAATGTCATAAGCAACAACTTCTGAGTCCAAAGTAAGAAAAAACACTTCAAAATTTAAAGTGAAACAAACAAAATGAGTTTAACAGTGAGGGATAAAAATAAGCCAATGGCTAAACAACAAGCAAGCCAAGATATTGGCACAAATGTTTACTAGAGCGAGGATTTTGTTTTAAATTTTTCAAATTGCCAGAAATATTTACAATTGACATAGTGGGTCCTTTGTCTGATTTTCTTCAAATAATCAAACAATAAAAATGACCAGCTACAAAGCTCTCCATAGAAATTTAGGTTTCTAAATACTGAAATCAATCTGTTTAGAGACTCATACAAAATGCTCTTGGGAAAAATGTCATGGCTAATGACGTTACTCTTAACTTCAACTGGAAAAGCAGATCTGTTAAAGGTTGTCCAACTTCTGACTGTTACCTGTTTTCCCCTTAGCCCCTACCTCAAAAACTAATGTGGAAGTCTTCTTGAGAAATATACCATATTCTTAGCCCATTATCATGATGGACACCTTTGAAATAACCTGATGAACAATAATCAATGACAATCTGACTAACCATGCTCCAGGCTAAGAAGGACGCATGGTCACTGAGTAATACAAAATGCTTACTTTGTTTCTACATTACATTTTCCAACACTTGGCTTAATGTCAGTTTGTGCCTTATATACATCTATTTTCCTTGGCAAAGTATTTCACAAAGCAGCTCATCGTGAGAAAGTTTTCCTGACAGCCTAAATTCTCTCCCAAATTCTTCCTCTCAGATGATTATCTCTTCTTAGCTAGATGGTGTAGCAGCATTCACACTTCTCAGACAAAGAAACAAAAGTTTCAAATCAAAGAGTGATAGCTTCAGAAGTAAGGTGAACTTTGAAATAAGTTCAAACTGAAAGAGGTCTTAATTATTGATCTACACTTTTAGCAGTCCATGCAACCACTTCTGTGTGAAGTTCTGTGGCTAAGTGGTGGCTATGGGGACTCGGCAACTGTGTAAGCAGTCACGTAATACCTATCTGCTGCTCTTAGCAAAGCCAGGCAGAATTGTACTAGTAGTACAGCTGGCCCTGCACTATTTGTAACCATTGGATGCTGCCTTCCAGTATGAAAATTAATTTTCACCTTCACAGACACTGTAGGTCTCCATAGGTCAATTCCAGTAACTTCAAAAGTGGGGTTAACAGTTCTACTATCTACTACTATCAGGAATCACTTTGCATTATATTGGGCAGCTGCTGTGAAATAAAACACTGAGAAAGACAGTCTGACAGTTCGAGGCTTTGGTCCTTGATAGAAGAGCCATGACAGTAACCAAACTATTGACTGTTATCTCTGTAGTACCAAAAAAACCAATCCCCAAAAATAATTGTAAAAAAAAAATTAAAAAGAAGAAAAAGTTGGTGCTGAGGAAACTAGCTATTCAAAGAGATTAATGTAATTAGAAGTTGTATTTTGCTTTAACAACTACTTCATGAATGAACACATCCAGGCATAAAGCCAAAATCAGCTGAGCTGTTTGTAATGGTACTATGCCCAGGAACTGTTAACGCTGAAACTGGAAGGATGTATCCTTTCAGGAAACAAAGGCACGTGTATGAAAATTTAAGATATTTTCTGAAGAAATGTAGGTTAGCCACAGATTTGAACTACCCAGAGATAAGAGAACTTTTACAGGTACAGGATCCATAATAACTCTTTTGACATATGCATGCTATTGACAGCATTAACTCTCTGTGTATAGCACTCCGGTATCCCAACCAAAATGTAATGATTAAATTAGAAACATGCAGTGTAGATGTTCAAGTTAATTCCTTACAACCAGTGGAAAAGGTTATGATGTTCCTTTAAAAAACTGGCATAATGATAAGTAAACTAATAGGAAAATACAATATATGAAATATAGAAAAAAATAAATTTTATAGCTGCATACACACAAAGTTTTATTGATACCTGAAACACAGAAGAATGTTCAAAGGTTATTTAAGGCTCAAATAATGAAGAATTTTAAATTAGAACGTTCTGCCAGTTGTCAGTGGTGAAAATTCAAAATGAGCATGTTGGGAAAGCACACAAAATTAAAAAAGTGATTCAGGACACGGGATGACACATGCCATGACAAGACATTTACAGCAAAAGGTCTAGAAATTGTATCAGGGACAGATTTCTTCAACTTTTTTTTCTGCTCTCATGGAAATGTGACTAATAAAAAGATCAATTTAGAAAGCTCTTTTTTAGCTTGTAAAAAGTGTAAGAACTGGCTTAGGGGAGAGAAAGGGCTAGCATGCTTTCTTTAAAGGTAGCCTTTTACTAAAGATTAGATAACCAAAGAAGCATCTCTCACAGTTTTAATCTTCAAGGCTACCAGACTCTGTGGCCCCACCATTCAAAACTTTCTACAGTACCATATGATCATGGCTTCCAGATTTCTACTATAATTTCCTGTTACTCCCAGAAAAAAAACCTCTTTCCCTGACCACAACTAGTCAAAATAGTGGGACTGCAACAAACATTACATCAAGAGGTAGATTTGCAGGCATTTGTTTTGGTGGCCATGATAGCTTAAGCAGAGTTTGCTGATCTTGCATTGCTTCTTCATCCTATTTTTGACTATATATTTTGTCCTCTATTGATGTGACATTGAAACAGCCTGTCACAATTTGGTTGAAAAATAACCAGCAAATACTTTGTTTGTTTTGCTTTTAGCCAGGTCAGTTCTCTGAAGTGGGTACATAATAAACTGGCACTGCTGCCAAAAAACAGACAAAACTGTTAATCTGTTTCAGTCTTAGTTCAAAGCAAAAGCACTTGCTCCAGAAGATTCATCCAAGAAAATCTGTCCAAGTAACAATAACTGGAGCTTTTACAGACATTTGGAAAGAATAATAAAAGCAACCTAAGTGTTCTGCAAATATTAAGACAACATCCTAATGAGAATACTTCAAATAAAACAACTTTGTGTGTAACACAGCTATGGGCCCATGCAGATTACACAGATTGCCCAAGGGAGAATATTTTGCTTTCTTGGGAAAAGGTAGGGGGTTTTGTTGGTGTTTATTTGGTTTAAATAAAGGCATATTTGTTTCTACATACCCTTTGGTACATATAGTGCTTGTGTTGTTATCTGGTTTTAATCACATTTCCCAGGACACTAAATAAGAACAACAAATACAGGGATTTCAAACTACTCCAGAGATCAGACTAAATGAAGAAAAATTAAAAAATAAGTTTTTTGTAGGAACAAAGTACCTTTTCTCATATTATTGGGAGAACTGCAGATAAATTCACAATCCATTAAAAAAAATTCAGGAAGTTGTAGCATGTCTCATGTTCTGACAGCATGTTCTGACATTATTACAGGCTAGTATTGGGTACAGCACATATCCTCTGCTATGAGCAACTCCATCCCCTCCCTCTGTAGTCACAAAATAAGTGCATAAAACTTTAATGCTGTAAGGTTGGCTGATCTAGTAAAAATAGGGTTCCTTTAAAATACTCATTTAGAAATGAAAACATCTTTCTCTTTTCTCTGTTAACAGTCATCTGAGAAGACATTTGGTTAGTGACTGTTTTGAAAGGAAAAGCATCTACAGTCTGAAATAGCAACTACACGCATTTCTGTGAAGACTAAAACACCATTAAAATAAACTCCTTCCAGCCGTGTTACTCACTAAACGCTTCTCAAAATTTTGGGAAGTTGTTGTCATGTAATGCGAGATTACATGCAGTGAAACGCATGCATGGATTGAATGAGCATATGAAATTGAGAACAAATTAGATTTATAAATTGAGAAGTAGCAAGAGGCTTTCCAACTAAGCCTTCATTTTGTACTTTTAATGAAGAGAGCATTTCATGTCTCTGTCTCTCCATGATACTCTTCAAGATCGGGAATGGCAAGTAATCTCATTTTGTAAATGTTCTCACTGAAAAATGCTGCAAGGTAAAGCTGGAGAGGGACATTTTACAAGGACATGTAGTGACAGGACAAGGGGGAATGGCTTTAAAGTGAAAGAGGGTAGGTTTAGCTTAGCTATTAGGAAGAAATTCTTTACTATGAGGGTGGTGAGACACTGGAACAGGTTGCCCTGAGAAGCTGTGGATGCCGCATCTTTAGGAGTGTTCAAGGCCAAGCTGGATGGGGCCCTGATCAACCTGGACTAGTGAGGCCCTGATCAACCTGATCCCTGCCCATGAGGAAGAAGAGGGGCAGGCACTGATCTTGCTCTTTGGTGACCAGTGACAGAAGCCGAAGTAATGGCCTAAAGTTGTCTCAGGGGAGGTTTAGGTTGGATATTAGAAAAAGGTTCTTTACCCAGAGGGTGGTTGGGCACTGGAACAGGCTCCCCAGGGAAGTGGTCACAGCACCAAGCCTGACAGAGAAGTATTTGGATGATACTCTCAGGCACATGGTGTGACTCCTGGGGATGGTCCTTTGCAGAGCTAAGGGTGGGACTTGATGATCCTTGTGGGTCCCTTCCAACTCAGCATATTCTGTGATTGTGATAATTCTATAACCATATGGAGGTAAATACAAATACAAGTACCTTGAATTTAGAAAGTAGGAGAAATTGTAATAGTTAACTGAATCAATTACATTACTCTACAATGTAGTACTCCTGCAACACACACTGTATTTTAAAATTAAATGGATTTTCTTCATTTCTATTCTCTTCATAAAACTGAAGAGCAAATATTATTAGTTATCAAGGCATTCTTAAGACTGGGTACACTGTTTGTGTAAGATGGCAAATGAACGTACATGAATTTTAAGAAGTGTTGTAAACAAGGGTCAGAGCTAGTGAATCCCCTTATCTCTGCTCCCCTTTTCTTTCCTCTTGAAAAATTGTCCCAGGTCCTACTTGCAGCCTCTTGGCCCCATCAAGACATACAAGTGTATTCTGTTTGATGCCAGCTAACCAGCTAACACAACAGTAGAAATCAACATGACAGGTCTACATTTTTACACCTCTGACAAAAATTGTTTGCTACAAGAAAATAACTATGTCACAATTCAGCTCCATGATAACTATCTTCGAAAACAGCAAAGACTGTCCCAAAAAACAGTCGGACTGCTTTCCTCCTCAACTGGTAGGTTTACAAGGCAATGAAATTATCTAGGCCTAAGCCTAGCAGGATGGTGCAAAAGGCTCTGCATAAGCTATGGTTCTGCATTGTGGACACTCATATCATTAGGAAACAATTCACTTTTTCAAAAGAAAAAGAAAAACTTAAAGAGAAAGCTGCTAAGTAACACAGTGCAAAACATGAACAGTAGGTTCTCTGTTGACTTCATTATCATAAAACTCTGAGTATATTCTAAATTAACAGCATTACTCAGTAATAGCAAAACGATTCCAGAAGTACCTTCTGCAAAGTTAAAAAACACATGGGCCTATATTTTTAGTCCTAAAGGGTGGCAGTTACAGGGATGTGAGAGGGACTAACTGTAACTAGTTTCAACTGAGATCAGTTTGATCTTTTAAAAATTATCATATCAAATGTCCCAGGATGACTTCACTTTTTCTTCATTTCCACAAAAATAATGGAACAAATTATTTTAAATAATGAAAATTATAAGAGCGTAAGACTAAAAAGCAACGTACATTGATATATATTTTTATCTAGTAAAATTACAGAAGCTGATGCAGTGTTATCTGGAAGAGTCAGTTAATGCTCTGTTCTAAGAGGACCCATAATTTTATCTCCAAATTGTCTGCCCTAGTATGTATTCTTTATTTGGGAAAAGGTCAGAAACACATACAGATGTTATATATTACACTACATTAATGATAACAAAACATGAGCTGTTTACTTTTATTACTCTGTATTTTATTATTTTTTAATTGAGCACAAATGCTAAGAAACATTCACTGAACATGTGTATTTTTGTACGTAAGTGGTGCAAGGAAAGATAGCAAACAGGATTCCTTCTAGCTCAAGACAAGGCAAGGGGGAAAAGCTGCATCATGAGCTGTCCCTCAACAAGAACATGCCAAAGGATCACATTGCAGATCTGCTCTCTACCCTTTTTGCGAGGCTGAAGATACTCTACTAAGCTTTCCAATACTAGGATGTATCCATGACATGTCCAAAGACTTCCAGGAGCAATTTACAGTATAAAGGGAGGCAGCAACCCCCAATCTCTGCACTCTGAGGAACAGGGGTCCTTAAATGTTGCAGATCTGGTTTCTTCTAGCAAAGTAACTACTCTTTTGGGCTCTCTGAGGTAGACCTTCGCAGACCTTTGCTGTCCACTTCCAGGCATGAAAAACCCATGCTAGTGGGGACATAGAGATTTGGCACTGATCTCTCTACCCTGCATACTAAATAGGGTCCCTAGTGATGCACTCAATAAGAGAAGAACAAAGGCTGAAGTGTTTCTTTCATTTTTTGTGGTATTTGCAAATGACTCAGCTCAGGGAAGTGGAGCAGAAGAGTCTCTGATAAAAGCCAATGGGAGAACTGGGTATCAAGCAGAGTTAGAGCGATAGAATTGTTTAGTCATATTTGAAGTAATTTCGGAATGTTTGTTCTGGTTAGTTCTTATGAAGCAAGACTCACAATTGTATCAGCAAGAAAAAAAATAATCTAATTTCAAGGGCTGAAGTGTTAACCTATTGCAGAGGACTAGTAGGTCTGGTCTGTCAAAAATTTTAAAGTGTGCTGAGAAGATGTAATTTCAATTACTGAATCACAGGTCTCCAAGTAACATTGATCTAATTTATTTGAACTAAAGCTAATCAAAGAGTCCTCTTTGCAGACTCTTCTCATCCTGAGCTTCTAGGTGTTAAGCCTTTCTTGTTGTCTATCTCTGTATCTTTTCTAGGCTACATAATGCTTTTTGACCAGAAATGCATATAGCCAGTAGACAAAATGGGGGCTCACCAAAAAGGTTTATGAAGGCATGTGATTTGTTTTTCATAATTTTCCAAATTATTTCTAAAACTTAGCTTGACTGTCAGAGGACAGTAAGCTGATGGTCTAAAAAGAAAAGTAAAAAAAAAATAACAAAACTTCTCAAGTCAGTATTTTCCTATCTTGCAGAATTTCACTTACCAATGACACGGATTTTTTCTGTAATAAATATCAAATATGTAGTTTAGTATACCTGGGGTAGAGTTGGAGGAAGAAAATAGGGAAAAAACAATAAATAAATAGATAAATATAGGTAGAAATACTGTTTATAACAAAATAAAACAATTCAGTACTGATTCACTGATCCTTGTTCAATAGAAAACTCAGAATGGGTATTTCCAAATTAGTAGTCTGGTGCACAAGTTCAGAAAGTCTTTCCAAAGAAGTCAGGTTGACAGCACAGTCCATGCTAGATGTTTACAGTCATCCTAAATATAAGAAAAGAAATCAAACCCACCAAAACCAGCTTTGAGGTGCTTTAATTAATTTTAAACAGAAAACATGATGGGGGGAGAGAGAGTAGGGGGAGCAACAGAAACAACCAAAAAACCCTAGTCCTAATTGCAAAGAAATCCTTTCATTTGTGATGTTGTTTCTTCAGTCTTAGTAATATGCTTTCAGGCTCCTTGAAGGCAGATTTCTACCAAGTAAATTAATTTAAATGCCAAAACTTGTATGAGAGCACTGAAAGCAGTTAAAAAGTATATCAAAACACTATCACACATTATTTTTTGCAATTTTAAGAGAGACACAATGCAAAACAAATGGCAGGTGTATGTTCTGCAGTCTCAGGGTGCAATATAATTTTTCCCCTTTATAAACTGAGTAATAAGCTGCACCTGTGGATAGAAGACTGCTTATTCTTCTGATGGAATCTATAACCCACTTAGCATTACGGGGAAAAGGTTAATTCTGCTCAAAAACATGTTGTGTCCTTCAGTATCTGATTTTATGAACCATTCCATGGATAGTTGGTTTTAACAGTCCATTTATTTTTCTTCAAGTGCAGCTTTCGAAACTGAATATTTTGATACTTTCCCTGGAAGCAGATCGTATCAGACCCCTTGTGTGAGGGAAAATACAGAACCACAATAAGAACATCCAGTTAATACAAAAAAAGTCCACAAAAATGACATACTGTCTGAAGCATGAAGATTATTAGATATGAAAAGACAGATGTTATAAAGAAAAATATTCATCAAGGATAGTACAAAACTATCTACTTCAGAATTTTTATACTATTCCCTGAAGTATTTAATATTGGTCAGGAATCTCATAGATTCATGATGCCAGAAAGAAAAGCTCTGGGGCCATTCATCATTTGCCAGCAACCCATAAAAACTTGGGTAAATAGCAAGGAACGTAAGAATTAAGAGGCTATTTTAGTTTTGGATTTAGTAAACTCTCAAAAATAATCAGGGAGTTACAGCAAGATAACACTCAAGAGAACTCATTCAATGCTTCAAATTGATAGGGGATCTCAAGGAAATCAGTAGCATGAATCAGTTCATCTATACATATGTCAACATAGAATAACCCTATGAAAGGAAAAGGAATTAGCAGTTTATTTCACTCCCAGTATATTTCTGTTTGTTATAAAGTTTACTAATAATATCAAATTAATGGGAAACATGAATAATATATGAATCTCTAAAATAAAACAGCATATCACTTATTTAATAGAAAGGATGCAAATTCAGTGAAAGAGGAAGAAAATTATTTTAAGTAAGTTCCCTTGTTAAAGATTTTAACATTCCCATTAAATTACAGCATCTCTATCATTCCCTAATAGTCACTGGGAAATAGAGGTAATTATTTTACACTCCCTGGTTGCTTTTTGCTAAAGTCATTGGAAATGCAGTGTGGATGAACCTGACTTTTTATCCTATTTACACTACTCTTTACACTACAAGAGCCAGTGCTGTTTGGTTTGGGTTTTTTTAATGGACCATTTATCAACAGCATCATTAAATTAACACCATCATGAAAGGACGGATACCAAACCTAAGGCGGTATATCATAAGAAAGGCATCTTATGAGTTACATTTTCCTTTATTTGCTTTTTAAGGAGAAATGTGTGGTGCGTGGCCTCTGTTTTTTCTGACTACTAGTCAATTTTTTATCATCAGGAAATAAAAGACAAGGATAAAAGAAATTGACTTGAAATAATCACCATATTATTACTGCTGCCAATAATTACGGCTACAAAGCTTTACACAACAGAATATTTATTTATGTGCTACACAGTTTCATTTAACCTTCTACTTCAGTGTTTTTCCCAGTAATATTGTTCATAATATCTCATTTTATTAGCTTCTTCTAAATAAAAAAATTTAGTTCTTTCTGGTTCTTTATGCAAGAAGGGTAGAAGACTTGCTAAACACCTCTCAAACTATTTCCTTTACCACTGGAAACACTTCATACATTCAGTGGACAAGCACTCCAACATTCTCTGTGTTCACCAAGACAAAAAAATAATTTGACTTATGAAGAATTTAAGAGGCATCAGATGAGAAATAAGTTGGTAATATGAATACATACTTTCAATATTCAAATCTGTTTCATGCGCTTATATGCACACTCATAATTTAATAAAATTCAAGGCAAGGAAACAAGGCCATTAGCTGGTATGCAACATTAATATCTGTCATTCCATATTCCCATACATCCTGCATTCACTGATACAACAGTGTCTTTTACTGTCACACACTTCAAGAATTAAAAGAAAGTTTTAAGTGGCATGGTAAAGTTTATCCATAAATAGCCACAACATTGCCTAGCTGTTTTTCTCCAAGCCTTCAAGAAAACGTCAAAAAGAACAAGGCTTTTTTTATAACTTTTCAAAGTTTTCTCTTTTTATGCAGAAGGAAATCAAATGCCTAAAGACTTGCATGTCCTGTCTCAAGTTTTCCCATCAGCTGAGAATTTTTTTCTAAAATCATCACTAATCTGCAAATTGGTTGGCTTGAAGTGCTTCCAGCAGAGAAATCTAAGTGCATGCATAATGTTCCAAACTTCCTTAGAAATAAGCAAAAGTGTTTTGAAGATTTCACAGTTAAATCCCAAGTTTGTCAAGCAGAAAATTTATTACTGCAATCTGTTCAGCATGTCGCATGGCACGCTGATCCTCACAGGGACCTCTGGATTCTGTGATGGCATGTAAGCAGTAAGAGACTGGAGAATAAAAAAAAGCATCTTTGACAAAGGTGACTTAAACTTTAATAGTTTAATTCCAATAATAATTAAACAAATTCCACCCAAACTTTTTAAAAACAGAGAAAATTTAAGTTAGAGAAATTTTCTTATTCAAATATCACTACCATGAAAAAAATGTGTCCTCAATGTTCTCAACATGAACATTCAGTTTGAAGAACAAACAGAATGAGGTTATTCCAAACTGAGCACAAAGATGGATACAAATGATTTCCCACCAAAAGCAGCTTCTCCATACATGAAGACCCTGTGGGAGACTCATGATGGAGCAGCCTGTTCCTGAAGGACTGAATCCCATGGAAAGGACCCATGCTGGAGCAGTTTGTGAAGAACTGCACCCCATGGCAAGGACTCACACTGGAGCAGTGGAGGACTGTCTCCCATGGAAGGGACCCACATTGGACCAGGAGTGGCACCTCCCATTACCTGTCCTCCTGTGCTACTGACAGAGAGCAGGGAGAGAACTGGGATTAAAGTTAAGCCTGGAAAGAAGGGTGGGGTGGGAGGAAGGTTAAGATTTGTTTTTTATTTCTCATTATCCTACTCTGATTTGATTGTCAATAAATTAAACTGATCTCCCCTAGTCGAGTCTGTTTTGCCTGGGACAGTAGCTGCCGAATGATTTCTCCCTGTCCTTAGCTCGATCTATGAGCCTTTCCTTGCATTTTCTCTCCCCTGTCCAGCTGAGGAGTGACAGAACAGCTTTGGGGGGCACCTGGTATCCACCCAGTATCAATCCACCACACTGGGCTATACAGTCCATGCATTCCCATTGAAGTCATACTGATATAGAACAAAATATATCGTTCTATCTGACTGGTTTTTTTCACTTAGTAAAATTTATGGGGTTTTCCCCATTTTACACTAAAGGCCTTCCTACATCTTTTACAAAGTAAAACATTCCATGGAAAGATCAAACTATAAATCACAGAGAGACCAGAAACTTCTAAAAATGAAAAAGGTAGTGACTGAGAAAAAAAAACCCAACAAAATAACAGGAAATTATGTATACATATTATGAAAGACTAACCAATTTGAAAAATAAAACCCTGGCCTAATAATTGCTTTTCCTTTTTCTAATAGTTAGTTCACAACAATCTTTAACTTAAACTGGAAAGCTATCAATTTTAAAACATTAACTAAGGGATTAATAAATGTTCTGCTAAACATCTTTTAAGGTGGTAAGTACTGAAGTCACCTCACTCTTCCATCTAGCCAGAAAAAATATTTAATATGAGGCAAAAACATTTTATACTTTTATAGGTTTAAATGATATTAACTATCCAACTATACCATATAAATGTTATGATTTTGCCACTAAATATTTATCTAAATAGAAATAGTGGGAGAAAATTCTATGCTTATTTACTTCTAGGTATAAGACGACTTTATGTAAACTTCTTCCTGGATTAATAAATTTGCTGCAATCTGAGTCATACTTTCCTCAATTCCTTAAGTACCCATAAGAGGAAGGAAAACCAGGACAAAGTTATTGGATGGGTTTGAGCTAGTTAAACTTTCTCAATATTTAAAAATCCTCCTACTGAGGTTAATTCTTAGCTCACTTTTTTATTCATTACTGACTCCCAAGGAAGGAAAAAAAATACTTTCATCTTTTACATGGAATTTTTTAAAAAATACCTACAAAAGAATACACTTAAAACTTCTTTGACAAAGCTACATTTGAATAGAAATATAAATGAAAGCACACAGTAAATCTTATCAAAGGGCATAAGGACACCATATCAATGGATGAATTTGACAAGTCTGATCTATAACATATCCTACAAGAGTTTCTCTGGGGTGATGAATTTGTTTTCTCTTCTTTTCACTTACCATATTCTTGGTTCACTAGTATACATTCACCGGACAACACTTAGAGTATTCCATTAAATATAAATACCGATCTACATTTCTACTATAAGCTCTTCGCGTGAAGGGAAAGGTACAGCAGCATGAAAAGGTTATTTTGGAGCAGAGAGTGGGGAGGGAGAAAACTGAGAGAAAACAATGTAAAACTCTTTGGTTGAATACTCTATTAAAAATTACTGCAGTCTGTGCTAATACATTTCTGCCTTTGTAAAACTCCAAGTAATTCTTATGAAATATTTAACACTTATTACACACATAATAAAAAAAATTATTTAAGGGGGAATAGGAAAAAAGTGTACTATTTTACACAAAAAGAGGCCCAATGCAACATATTGCTGCCAGCAAACTTACCAGTCGTCTTCTCTCCTCTTCAACAGCAATCAGGAGCCGAGCAAACTCTTTCAAGGACTGGGCTGAAATGAAAACAAAGAAAAAGAACGTTCTGTTTAAAATTAGATTTTAAGACCAGGTGAGTCAGTTATCTGGATTGAAGCTATAGTGATAAAATACTGCTCTTATATAGTACTTCACTAAAATTAGTAGCCATTAAATGAGGCACAAACTGAAGCAAGAGGTAGGCCAAGAGCAAAAAAAAAGAACCTGAGTCTTAAGAGGTATATGTATTTTAAAAATAAATTTTTAAATGGAATATGGCAAACTGATTTTCATGAAACATGCAAAGACCAGTCTCAAAAGAAAGAATTCTATTATCAGCCACAAAATTTACTTTAGCACGCTAGAAGCAGAAAGAAAAATATTGAGGTTTTCCTATTAAGGTGCAGCAAAAAATATTTGCAAAAACAATGAAATATACTCGGGTAAAAATTTGAAAGTCAACATTTTAGAAGAAATGCCAACTGTTTAGATTTAACAGCTCTTTGGCTTTACATTTTACAAGGACAAGCTCTCAGGTGACTCAAACAGATGATTGATTTATAAGCTTTGAATTCTGTTACAAGGGTGAGAAAATCTTTGCTCAAAACTGTTTTCAAATAGAAGTCAAAGGGCCAAAGCAAATGTCAATGGAAACATAAGGGAAGAATTAACCCATAAAAGAGGGCGAGAAAGAGGAAAAGATTCTGAAAGCTCTTAAGGCTTTATTCTCACGTATGTAAATCTCTCTAGAAAAGTCTCTCTTTCCATTTATATTATTTTCTGAAGGGTATATGGGTTATTCAGAATTCAGCATCACAGTTCCACAGACAAAAATGTCAGAGAAGAATCATGTAAAGAGAGCTAAGTATCTCTTTTTACTTTCTCCTGATACAACCAGCAGTAATTGCTACTAATGACAGGATGCTAGATTTCATAGTTTAAATCTCTGATCTCAGAATACAGATTCATAAATCCTAGTTCCTCACAATAAACTTGAGGCAATCTGAATAATTTTTGAATGAGGAAAAAAAAACCCTGGAAACAAACCTCATGGAATTTCTCAAAAGAACAGGCTTGAAAAAGCCTTCACAGTTAACCAACACACAGTGTCGAGGTTAAGCTAACCAAACTCATCTCCACTATTCTTCCATTTTCCTAAGTGTTTTTACAAAATATGTCAGTTTCCATTAACATGGCTTTATCGCCTCTCAACTTCCCTGGAAGATTTAAGGAAATAAGTGCATTTTCTAGAAAGTACTGGAACACAGCAGATCCTTTAAGAGGGAACCAGTATCTGGCTTGCCTTAACTGCCTTGTCTGAGTGCACAAATTGCTACTTAGTTTTTGGACCATTCCTAAACAATTTTTATCCTTTATACCATCTGGACCTTGCAGAGGTCACCCTTGGATTTTCTTTGCTCTCTTTTAACTTTTACCGTTGAAGAACACTTTGTTGTTTGTTCCAATTTCTTTTGCAAGAACTTACATAGTCTATTTTTTGCACCTATAATGTTATACTTGCATATCTTGACCTCTAAGTCATTTTTTGCTGACAAATTCCTTTTTCCCCCTCTTATGAGCTCTTTGTTTAGTCCAAATACACCTGGTAAGTTAAATGTGCATCTAGTTGGGTCTTGAGTCTTTTCCTTTAATATTTTCCCCTGAGAACAAAAACACCAAAAGATTTTTCCAGTTATGTCAATATTAAGAACTTAGTTTGATATCCTCTGAATTAACTCAATCTCTTAGAGTCAGTTTATACTGTTCATCAAAAAAACCAAAAAACCAACAAACAAAAAACAGGTAAAGAAATAAGCTGATTATGCTACTGGTTACTGGTACTGATTATGTTAACGGTTACTGATTAGGTAACTGGTTATGTTACCTGACATGGAATCTGTTGAGCATTACATTCAAGAATATTGAGTATCCAATACAACACTCTAAAAACTAAATAAACAAAGAGCCAGACAGACATGGCTAAACTACGAGGAAGTGGGGAGAAAAAAATTCAACCAGTAAGAGAGGCTTTTGATTTATATTCCTAATTTCAAGGCAGAACCAGAGGGGTTTTTAGTTTCAAAACTGAAACTTTTGTTTAGTATTCAAATAAATCCAGGTCAGTCAGAGAAAAAAAGCATATAGGATATGTTCTGTAAGTCTGCAAATCAAGATTTTCCTCAATATTTAATACTAATATAAAGATGTATACACCAATATATAGGTGTATGTCACCTATACAGTGCCTCAGCTAAAGACTGAGAAGCTGTCTCCGTCTCCTCTTTCCCATTGACTCACCTTTGGGGGAATCATAAAGGTCAAAGTTTCACTAAGAACACAGAACCTACACTCTTCAGAAGCACTTAGGCAATCCATCTCCCTGATCTTAAAGACCTTCGTTGGAGAGACATCTTCGCATCAATACTGACTACACCTCCGCTGCTCACTGCCCAACACCCAGGAAGCCATGGAATGTCTTTCCCCAGCTCAGAAGGTGTGCAGGGAGAATAGATGCATCATGTAATTCACACCACAGTGAAGGATGCACACCCAGGGTGACCCCACCAGTTCTTGTGTCCTTGCAACACCACCACATACATGGAAAAAGACTTTACCTGCCTCCTACAATACCCCAGAGTATCGCAGTACTATTCAGAAGTTATACATCCTTCTTCCTATACAACCCTCACTCAGGGTGGCCTCATTAAAAGGCAGTGTCTGTCCCTAGAGAAGTTCAGCTGTGCTAGAAGCCACAGCAGGAGGGGGAAAGGGAAGGAAAGACAGTCCTTGTTCCAGTTTTCCCAGTATACATTTTTCCTTTCTTTCTCCTCTCTTTTCCCACAGACCTCTCCGGTTGCAAACAAGTGACAACTCTGCCAGACCTCAATTTGGGGGTGGGCAGAGGGAGGGATGCTGAGGGCAGAGCTCACCAAGGCGTCTCAGGCCTCCTGGGCAGCTCACCCACTGGGCACCGGGCACCCGGGCAAGCTGGGCAGGTGCATCCTTCCCCTCCACAACTGGGCCCCCTGCCAGGATTTCAGCACAGACCCTAGGCACTGAGTACACACACACCTAACTCTGGATTCCCAGCTCTCAACAGAAAACAAACAAATACTACAACAATAATAATCTGAGGTGCTCTTACGTAAAAAGATTAAACACAAAGATTTAGAAATTAGACCGATTTGTGTCAGATGCAGCTCATTGTCAAGACGCCTGGGCATTACATACCAGCCTCACAATCTTTTCTTACTAAGGCCACAATAATTTTTTCTCCCCCTCTTTTTATCAGAATAGACATAGAAGAATTAAAGTGAACTTTGTAAATACAAAAGGGTATGGGGGAGGAAGAGTCAAGTATTTTACAAGAGAAAATGTCCTGGGAATGTGAAAAGAAATAAATTCTGAAACACATCAATAATATAAAGTACAATATGTAATCTAACTTTTATTAAATATGAAGATATTCTTAATTATTTTCAGAAAGAATTGTTGTTATTGGTGGGCCATTTTAAGAAAAAGAAAGTGCTGACTCAACACTTTATTCTAAGTTATTAGGTGATATTAGCTTATAAAATCTCAACAGTTTTACAGTCTGCTTTTTATTTAAGGGCTACTACAAAAGGACTTGTAAGATACATTAGGCATTATGATAGAAATGATGCCTATGAAAAGCAACATGCAACAGGTAAAAACCATTGTGTATATGTATCTGGCTGTACATTTGTGGTCTCATTCATCACAATTGCAACAGGTTGCCAGCTGTTCTCTTTGGAGTATTCCCAACCCAGTAATAATGTGCTGCAAAATTTCCCTTGATCGGGAGAAACGGCTCCTATTACTTTATTTACAAAAAACAAAGACCCACTCTCTATATTTTTAAATGAAAAGTCTTTTAACTAGTTTGCTTCATAAGGAAGCAAACTAACAGTACCAACAGCTTAAACTTTAACAGTGTACATCAACAATCCATTTTTTTTTCCAAAATCCCTAGAATTTCAAACACATACTACAGTTCCACAAACAACTACACTAAAATAATAAAAAGCGAACTGAAATTTGATGTATGATTAAGTGAATGAGGGAGAAGTGAAAAGGATAAAAATACATTTATCTGAATTTATGGAATGCATTATTAAAAATACAACTCATTTATGCTCTAGTAATCTGGTTTACTGCACTAAAATCAACCCAGTGGTCCCTAGGAAAAAAACATGTATGTAACAAACCTTATGAAGTTTTTGCTATATGCTTGTGTAGAGAATGTATCACCTTAAAACAGCATGTCTACAGACATTATTGAAGCTACTCTATCAATCATTAACTTAATATTAAAGTGTACAGTGTTATACTGTACTACTAAATGTTACACAGAATAGGTATGATATCATGTACATTTAATGAGAAAAGGAAAACAAAGTGTATGACACATACAGTAGTTTAAACATGACCAATACTGCACTCAAAGACATAAAACCAAGTTTGGAAGGTAATGTTCAACCTAAGATAGACTGGAAAGTTACTGTGGAAGACAATAAAATTTAATGTTCTTTTCTGTGCAATGGACTGTTGGCTTAATTTTTATTTATACATGCAGCCTTAAACAATGCATAGGCATTTTTAAATACTCTACACAAAACAACATTTTATAGAAATATGAGCAGATACCACCACCATCTTCTGATGACAGTATGTCATTTGTTCTTATGACACCATGCTGTATGAAAGACAAAAATGTGCAAGACTGTCATCCTTGTATCTTTCTGATGTGACTGAGAAAACGCCAGGAGTGGACTGCACATTGCTCCCAGTACACTTTGGCAGGAAGGTCAGTCAAGTACATCCTCCAGAAGTGGTCATATCTAGCAGAGCTGTGGTATAGCAGGCTCTGAATTCATGCTTGAGCACGAACTTCAACTAAAGTCTTCAAGGGAGTTTTTCCCAGTTAGTAACACATTAGTGAATCAGAATTCAAGATGGACCAATGGCCCATAAGGAAATTTTCTAAGGTTTAACACTCGTTTACTAGACTTCAGTGAGAAAGCACAATAAATGTAAGATCCATGAAGGCTGGGAGAAGAGACTATCCTTTCCAATTCTGAAACTAAAGTAAACATATCATTAAATAGTTAATTTAATTCACAATTATATTTCCAGAGCTTTTAATGATTAGCATTATTTGCAGCCACAAATGCTATTTCGAGCAGTTTTTAAAAAAATTACAACATCAAATAAAATTTCCATTCTTCTTTCTGTGCCTTTAAGCCATACTGAAAAAGTAGAGGAGGTGGTGGTGGGGGGGAGGGACAGTAGGTAGGACAAGAGTAGCAACAGATGGTTTCCTAATCAGACAGAAAAATCAAAAATTTGAGATTAACACGGACAGGTCACAACAGGTATGAACAGACAATAATCTGCTTTCTTGGTACTTTCTACCTGAGTAGAATTGTGAATGTCATAAAAGCCACATAGGATCTGTAGTGTCTATTGGAAGGTAACTAAACTGGATATCTCAAAGTATCAGACTGCAAGTTTTCAAATGCCAAAATGTAAATGCAAAGGAAGACTGTCTCAAAAGAAGACTCCCAAAGCCTGCCATTCTCTTTGTCTTTCAATGCATGGTCTATGAATTTAAATAGAGCCTTATCTTATACAACAGAGGTTCCCCTTAACACTGTCACAACCTGGAAGAATTGTTAATGATTATTTTCTTCCTTTTTTTCCTACCGCATTCAGCCCATAAAACATTAAAAGTGAACAATTATCTACAACTTTAAATGGAATTAATGTTTAGCCCAATGCGAACAAACTGAAGGATCAACACTTTAGTCTACAAACTGAAACAAAGAATAATTTGTGCAAATTGTACAAAACATGTCAAATGTACTTTAAGCTGAGTATTGGTGTCAAAGCATTTTATAACTAGTGTTGACTGGGTTCGAATATTGCTGTAGGATGATTGAAAAAACAGTAGTGTAAGGCAACTGCGACACAGTCCTACAAAAAACAGCCGTTGTTTTTATTTCTAAACCACTTTTTCAGAAAAGCTGTATTTGGATAAGTAAATGTATGTCTGATAAATCTTCCCAATTATTGCTCAGGTTTTAATTTTTCTTCAGCTGCTGCTATTTCTTCTGCTACTTCTACCCTCACTTTCCAAGTGGCAACATTTTTGGAGAAACTTCAGCTTGGGAAACTGAGCTCAGTGCCATAAGTAATATTTACTGAGAAAGCAGAAGAGAAGAAAAAATAGGAGAGGGAGTGCAGGATTTTAAACCACTGTTTTTCTTACCTACTAAAATCTTACCTATTAAAACTATTAAAATCTTCTTACCTATTTTGTCCTCTTCTGAGTTTCATTCCCAAGATATTAGAGGAAACAGAGTAACTGCTTTCTTTTGTTAAGGTTTAAGGTAATATCGCTTAGGTATTTATGTAAATTCCAGTTTCTAAGCTCACAGCATGACAGATAGGTTTTACCTTTAAGCTGAGTATCAGTGTCAAAAGATAAATTATGTTAGAAGGTTCCATTATGGGAAAAGAAGTGCGAATAGCAAGATAATGGTTCATTTCTTCATGGAGTTTCAATCTCATTTAAATTTGGAAAATTAATATTAGATGTGCTGCCTTATCCTCCCCATTTGGTTTCTCTTACTTCCCTAATCTGGGTATCGGGTTTTATGGATCTGTAATAAGGACCTCATGCATTCCTGTTGTCTGTGCTTACATTTACCACAACCTCCACAAGAACAGTAAAAAAAAAAAACTATTTGTACCTTCCTCTAATACAATGAAATGTACTTCTGGTACTAAAAGACACAGGCTGAAACAAAGATTCAAGTGTAGAGGTTTTAAAATTACATGGATGTACCCCAAGGCAGAAATATATTCTCAAAGTGACAACAATTTCTGCCAGCAGACAGTGGTTTAAATTCACAGCCCAAATAACCATAAATTTCCTTGAAGACTTCCATCATGGAAAGGTACACAAAGGTAGAGACAACTCTGTCTGGTCTATATTGCTCTTGTGATAGAATCAAGACATTCTTAGAGTAAACAAAATGAAGCAATTTCAGACTGAATAAACAAACATTCTTATTATTTGCTCCATAATTTATCTGGTAAGTAAACTCTGCAAGGGCTTAATCCAGTGCTTTTTTTATCAATTAGCACCATGATCTTTCAGATTTTGAAGCAATTTCTACCTAATCCAGATTTTAAACTTTCACCTCTGATGAACTAAAAATTAAAAAAAAAAAAAAAATCGATCCAATTTCAAGGATGGTTTATCCTGACTTAACACAGACAAGCCCATAAGAAAAATAAATAGTAACTATTGCTGTAAGAGTTAGATCCTCCCAGGGAGTACAACTTCCAGCAGTCATTTTGTTTCCTGTGGTAATTCCCTCCTTGAACTGTAAGAAAAGGTATTTTGCCTATTTTTTTCAGTTACTGAAAATGTGTGCTACCTTACAAAAGTAAATCCAAATTTGCCAAACAAATCCATTATACATCAGGAAGGAAAAGTATAACAGCAGAGAGACAGAGATGAAAAATGCCTGGTTTAAAGCTCCTGCAAAGAAATTATACGAATGAACAAGCAAGAAAAATGACAAATTTAAGACTTTTATGCCCAAATTTATGCTTCAAGGACTATGTATTGTTTTCCAAATATGATCACATCTTCGACTACATACTGGCAAGCAGAGAATTTTATCAGAGCACAGCCACCGAAATACATGTAACTAAAAGTAAACAAACACCAAGTTTTCTCTCTACTTCATTTGAGTTAAAGCATTGTAAACTCAGAGTAAATTAAGTGGTATTTTGTCCTCCACATCATAATTTGGAGTGTATTGGCTCTCTGCAGTATTAGGACAGAGAGACGGCTGTAAGTGATCAAAATTCCCCATGAAGACAAAACCAACAGTGAAACTATCACAGATTCAGTAACAGTCTCCCTGCTCAACCTCCCCTGTTTTATGGCATTTGATCCCTGTCTGTTTTCAGGCAGTGTTCCCCATGAACAGACATCTTTAAGCCCTTCATTTGCTAGCCATATACCAGGCACAAGCATTTGGGTTTTGTCACACTGTAAAGGCAACACAAACCAGCAGAAGAGGCCAGCAATTCCACAGTAACGATGGCACCTCCTGTCTGAGCACAATACACGTGTGCCTCACAGTGCAGGCCAGCATGAAAACCATAAAAGGCAGCAAATCAAGATCTGAGCTTAATCAAGCCCAAAGCTTTGTAAGATGTGTTTGCAAGGACAGTATAACAAGTACATACCATATGAGGCAACTGGAATTTCAAACCAAAAGTATTTTCATTTTGCAAAACTTTAAGAGCAAATATATCAAGGTATTTTATGAAGTTTTTTTCCTAAACATGTGTAAAGCATAAAATGTAGGGCCGCTATTAGAAGTAAAAATCCTTTTACCATTAGAGAATTTTATTGAAACAAACCTTCGTCAGGGTAACTATCTAAATCGAGTTACAAACAGTATGATATTTGAGAATTCTTTGCTATAAAAAGTAGCTATCATGTCACAAATATTTAAACATACAAATACAAGTCTTGTACAAAAGTTAAAACAATGCTTTGAGCCAAGACATTTACACTTTCCACGCCACTCCTTTTCAACAGAAGTCTACACAAAAAGCTACACATTTATCTACAAACTAAGAAGATTTGCAAGAATGTCAGGTTATCCTGAATACCGAAATTCACTGTCAGTACTTGTCAAAACACAATACTTGGAGAGATAACCTGAAGACATGCAATGTTACACAATTTAAATACATCGAATTACTTGACATAATACCAGTAAATTGCCATGCAGAACCTCACAAAACAAGTACAAGTAGAAAAATTCTAAATGGATCAAGCAAGGGCAAAACATTTCATAGAGTGCTGGAAGATTTTTAAAGCTTTTAATGGCTGTCTATCCCACAGCATGTGGGAACAACAGTAAGAATAAAACCCAAACAAACCCACACCCAACAATTATTCAACTACCACCACTACACTTTTAACAGTCTGTTAAAAATACAGCTGCAATGTATCTACCCTGTATTAGTGTCCTACTGTATTTATAAAAGAAATACATATTTTGAAAAGATATAATTCTATTTGAAAATTTATTTATCTTCTGTAGCATGGATTCTGTAGCAGGGATGTGCTAGAAAAAGTGAACTCTATACTCTATTGCTATAGCACCTCTGCCAAAAAATGGCATCCTTGAAATGACAGGAGAAACATTTTAAATCATCTAAGTAATTTCTTCAATTTCGTTAGGAACATGGGACTGAAGGATCTCCCAGGACATCACTTGCTTTCACAGAGCATTATATCAAAACCTTTTTACAACTGAGTAACACTTTTCTTGTGTCTCCTCTTCCTTCTACTCTTCTGAGAAGGGGTGGAGGCTTTCGGGACTAGTCACAAGAAATATTCTATTTTTGCCATGCTCTCATATAATAAAGAGATAATGGTTTTAGATAAGTGTATCTCTACGCCACTAAAAAATGGAGTTTTACATTATTGTATCTGCAAAAGAGAAATCAGCCTCTATTTCCACCTGATGGAGCCACATGCACAGAAGTCCGGGGGCTGAGCTCCACAGCTGCAGAACTCAGCAAGGTGTAGGGAACAATATTCAGTACATTATGTTTTGTCCAACAGGTAAGAAGTGATCTTAAAGTGCTTCTGGAAACCTACTTTGAAACAACAGCAGCTTGAATAGGCCCCTATTAAAAAATAACAACGTAACTTGCTATACCATAGCAAGTTCACTTAATCCAATTAATCTTTACCTCAACTGAATTAACCATTAACCTTTGACTTGAACAGGTCCAGCTTCTCCAGAGTTGACTGATATCCTGCTGTTAGACTAAGAACACCTCCAAAAAACCATGGTATATTCAGAAATAGGTAATTTCAAAGGTAGGTTCTGGTTAAATCAGATTTCAATCCTCTCCTGCTCTCCCCTCCACCCCCTTAAGAAGAACTCTGATATAAATTGACTATGAATGCAAATCTTTCATTCTAAGAGAAGAATTGCTACTTCAAGCTCAAGTTTTTTCAATGATTAAATAACAAGACAATGTGGGAAACAACCACTGGGCAACATACATTGTTAAACTGCAAAAGTAATATTCAATCATAGCATTCCATCAACAAAGGAGTTAGAAGTAATTATGACTACATTTCAGGCTTGCCAATCCCCAATTCTTCAGAGGCACATCCATACTTTAAATTAAGGAAAAAACCCTGATTTTTCAATCTTTCCAGCTGTACAAACCTTATCTGTGTGTGGCTCTTTGCGGGTGCTGAAAAAGGGGAAGTAAAAGGAAAAGCAATATATTCAGAATGCATCTGAGAATCATTAACACTGTTTTTCCGATTTGTAAAATTTGGTCCATTTATTGCTTGAATGGTAAAACAGTTTAATTAGGAAAAATATTACCAAATACTTCAACGGATGTTAGGTTTGCCATAATTACTTTGTTGAATTTAGGCCTACAAAGGGATCAAGAACTTCCTGTGCTTAAAACTCTAATCCTTCACCCTACTTGCTCAAACCTAAAGACAAATATCTCAAAGGTGAGTTGACCAAACCACTACCAGTTTTTGAAAATGAGTTTCTATTGCTCAAGAGGTAACTTGGTAACTTGACAGCTCTAAAATGTTATGTATTATACACAGCAACAGTACATATCAGTTATTTTCAAAACAAATCTGTAAAGCAATTCTCTAGTCCTCAGTTTGTCTCCTCACAGGCATTCATACTTTCACTGGAATGACCAACTCTAGAAATAATGGAGCTAAGTGATAAAGGAGTGAAAAAGAGGTATATTCAAGGTATGGAATAAGGGCAATAAAGTAGAATACAACTATAAGAATCCAGAAGATCAAAGTATTAATGAAGGACACAAAAGCTACTTCATCTTGATCTGTGAGTGGTATGGATTTGTCCATTCATCTAGTCAGCTGTTCAAATGTTTCCTCATTTTAACTCCTTAGCAGAATGCACCAGACAACCAAAGTTATTGCTGTCCATTGCCTGCCTCAATCTCTTTCTGTGAACAGCATGTGCTCCAAGGCAAGTGGCATCAGAGACATCACAGTTTGCAGTCCAATACAATAAAATGAACTAACATGAATTTTAGACTGCCTTAGCACACCAGTATGCAAACTGCAGTGATTTGGGGGAGCTCCTACTTCACATTCAGCTGCTCTTGACACAGAAGAAGGGTAGGACAGACAGGAGTGCAGTAACTGCATCAACCACATCAATCTAATTTTTTTTCATTCGAATATTCATTTTACAGTAAACAGGAAATGGAGCATGCAAATTCTAACAACCTTCTGATAGGTATCAGAGAGGAAGAAAAAAACAAGGACTGTGTTGTTGATCTTATTTTACCTTTTCCTCCCGAACAGATGAAGGCCTATTGCAACATTATTTTATTTCCTGCTTTGTCAATCTCATTTGACCTTCCAAAGCAAGGACAAGAGCTTTGGGCTGGACCAACAGAATGACAGCCTTCACTTTCTGATGCAGATGTTGTTTTGAAGCCTTGATGGGATCCCAGCACTAGCATAAAATCACTCATTTCTTAGATTCAAGAAACAATAGTGTTCCGGAAACAGGTGACATTTGTTTAAATTGTCAAATATGCAACAGGGATAAAAAAAAAAAAGGTAGGAACACGAACAACAGATTTTAAACAAACCCTTTAGGCATTTCACACCCTGTTTGCGTTGAGATCCTCCCATAATTTGTTACTGTTTAACTTTTGTAGATAAAAATAGTCCAATAGCAGTACCAAAGAAGCCTGTCCTGTGATCTGACAAATAGCTTATGCAAAGTTGCTTTGAAAGTCACCTAAAAAGTTAATCTTAGAATTCATTCTTCCAGCTGGAGGAAAAAGAGCTGGCAAATCGAAGAAGGTAATTACTGTGGAAAAACAGCATCCAATCTTTCTATGCAGATTCACTCTCCATTGTAAATAGCTTTCTAGTCTAATTCAGGACTCAACCCTTCCCCACCCATCTAAAATAAAAACACCTTTTGTAAAAACACTTGTCTCTAATATGTTCCACAAGGTCAACAAGCTCAAGCACTAGAAATGTTATTTGGATGATGCCTGTGCTAAAAAAATCCACCCCTGGAACTCTACCATCAAGGTGGTGGCAAGATCCTCTTCTTTCTTTGATTGGATAAGGCAGTACAGACCTGACACGCTGGAATTAATTTTAGACTCATTTGGTATTTGGTAATTCCATTCAGAAACCCATTTACAAATGGGAATTCAGTACAAAGGAGGTAGAATATCAACCCCAAGAAGAACTTTATTGAACATCAAAGCTAACTTCAAGTGATTAAGGAGATAACCTGCAAGAAATCCAAGTGATTCAGACCGTAGTTGGCTCAATGGCAATTAATAAAAAATTCAGAAAGAGCCAGGCAAATTCAAGAAGCCATTACATGCCACAAAAGCTAATAGCTTGAAATCATGAGTAGCCTGACCACTACCTTCTCAGATTCCTGATTAACCTCCAAAAGACAGTGTCTTAACTTGGAGACTGCAATGTCCAGATTGACTGTCAAGATTTCTCTCCAAACATTGTAGGCAGGTCTAAAGCTCCAACAGAATTTTTTTGTTGTTTTAAATTTATTTAAATAGAGCATTGTATGTACAAGTTTGTACCATTAAAAACGGAATTTGGGACCTCAATGTCAATTAAATTTTCACATTGTTAAAAAGATGGGGGAAACGAAACTGAATTTTTTTTCTCTTTTTTTGTGTAGTTTTATACACATATTTCCCAGGACAGCAGGACAGATCTCTTTGCTACTTTGAATTACAGGATGCTTGTCCTCTAACAGGCTCTCCAAGAAGGCAAAGTAAATGCTGACTGAAAAGCATTGTGCATGTGGATGCTCACTACAGGAAAACAAGAAGACTGAGCTTCTGGCATCATTGCTCAACTCAAACAAGAGAGCCTTAAAAACACAGCACTGGATTCTAACAAACAACTACTATTTACATTTTGCATTTGTTTGTCTTTGAGTTCTCTCCGGTACATTTTAGTTGATTTGAACTAACTGCTGTACACAACATAATTGCTGAGTATGAGCTAGCAGTTCTGTAGATGGTTAGCTGCTAGCAATTTAACAATCCCATGAACAACCTGAGGTGTGAGTCAGCAAAGATCACATGAGCCACAGTTGCTAGCAGCAAGAGAAGAATTCAGTTGCCACAAGAAAAGATAACATGTTTTAGAACTTTTGACCTATCCTTTGTGGCTCAATTAACAATGATTTCATAGATCGTCATAATACTATTACATTCTTAAATTAAGCATCTGATGCTACCTGAAACATCTGTCATAATATATTCTCTTCAGGAAAAAAAAAAATTCAAAACCAGCAGTGACAGAGTGAATTACACATGCCTTTCAGTCCTTTTTTCTAAACAGTACATGCTAATAAAAACCAGATACTAAGATAAAATGCCAGAATATCAGAATGTATGTGTTTGCTTTGTCTGCTTTTGATTCTGAGCATGGTCTTATAACGTTAATATTAGATCTCACTGATATATAATTAGCTATAATACAAAATAGAAACAAACTTGTTAAAGGCACAAGCCAGAATTCCACTGAGTTAATAATATTTATTGTTTTCATCTCTAGCAGCCACAATCCAGATAACACAAACAGAATGAAAGAGGATCAAAACAGGGAGTTTCCTGGGGAACGATCCAGGTGACACAAGTTGGATAATACTAAGAGGAGCTGGGCAAGCCTTCTCCTTGCAAAATTTATTCCTGCACAGTGTATACTGAAGAAAATGAAAATTAAAAATACATGATCATTTAAAACATAGTTTTTGCATCCGTCTCATCTGTGTTACATTCCAAGTTACCTATAAGGTTTGAAACATGAAAAAATCGTGCATCTATTTTACACAGAACTCTCACTGGGCATGAGAAATGACTGATCTCCTTTACATTCACTGTCAATCTGAAGTTTTGTGCAACATATTATTTGCAAAGAGGGCTGAGAGTAACTGTGCACAGGGTGATGTGTCTAAAAAGAGCAAATGGCAAAGTGTTATCGTCTTGGTATTTCAGTCTGAGGAAAGCACAACTGTTAGGTGAGGGAAGCAACACCCTCTTCTCAGAGTAAGGGTAAGTTATATCCAACCTTCATTACTATGCCTTTTTAGTATTAATCATTCGCTGTCATTCGTCATGTTATTTTTGCTTTGAAGCTGCTACTTCTGCAAAACTTTTCAAGTGCACAAAAAACAATTATAGTTTGGTTAAATCACATGCAACTGGAGTTAATAACCATGATCTGCTATCAAACAGTATGGCCTACGCATTTCTGCAGATCACATGCTTCACATGCATTTCAAAACAGAGAGAGAAAGAAACAACACTAGCAATTGTTGCTAGCTGGTTTACTTTTTAATGAGGAAAAGCTAGTAAAGCTGGCAAGCACTGTTTCTCAAACCAAATGTGCTGGCAAAAAACTGAAAAAGCTTTTTATAGCATAAATCCTTTGATGTTCACAGTTAAAAAAAAAAAAAGAAAAAAGAAAAAAAAAATCAAGAACAAGCCAGCCTGCTTACCCAAGAAAGTCAGAGGAATTGCTTCCAACTCATGCATAAAATGATGCTAAACTGGGCATGGTATATCTGAAAGTGGCTATGTAGATAAAACTGGGTAACTTGCAACAACATGGAAAGACTACCTAAAATGCATTATACAGCCACACAGATTTTTTTGTCAAAGAAGAATACTTCTATGGAAGAATTAAACCTTTGTAAATAAAAAGTAAGAAATCATCAAAATTGGAATTAAAATATAGAAATTAAAACAAAAAAATAGATCACTGGATTCAATAACAGATGGATTAAAATAAATATTAAGAACACCACCATAATTTTGTTTACATGGAGTGTGTCATAGAGCTTAACTAAAACTACTTCTCATGTATTCTGTGTAAAGGGCTTATTGGAATAGATGAGTTGTATTAAGAGAACAACTAAAAAGGCACAAGTTACAGGAAATGCAAATAAAACTGCTGTTATTAGATCTCAGGTTGGGGAAAAAAAAGTAAAAAACTTATGTTGTGCTCAGTTACTAAACAGAGACCTCCAACTCTAGTATTGCCTCAAAACAAGTTAATGGAGCTATCAACTCAGTTTCAAATATTACTGGTAAGAAAAAAAAAGGAAAAAACCACTTAAATCACTCATATTTAATTCTGAAAAAAGATGAAACTTTTCTTTAAATAATCACATCTTGACAAAAGTCTTATTCAGTGGGTGAATTTCCAATGGTAAGGTGGATTAGGGTGTATTTTAAATGCCAAGCTTGAAATACAAATGTAGTCTCTATATTAAGCCCCTACGTATATGGTGTTTTATTACAAAACTTATCGAGTCAGAGTATCACTGCACACTGAAGTAGAACTTCCCAGTGGCCTGCTCAGTTTTAGACATTCTTAAAAAAAGGAGGTGAAGGCAGAAGGAGGTACAGAGAAGGATTCACCTATACAAAGCTGTCTTTGATGATAAGCAAACATCTAGCTTGGTGGGGCATGTTAAAGATACGGATAAATTCTAGGTTACTGCTCTAGGGAGATCAAAAATTGAGTCTTACCCTATAAAAGCACACAGTATCATTAAAGCTCTGTTAGACTTGAATTTGATTTCTGTCAGTTTACCTTTTACTCTTACAAACTTCTTTGATGTACATGACAATCCATCAGGACAGTGGTGCTTTAGAAGCTAGAAATCCCTTCTTTGAAGCTTTAAGTGAAATAAATCAGCTGTCAAACTTCATGAACTCTGTTTTTTTCCTAAATAGTTTTAAATGTCTGTTTAATGTCCAAACAATAAAATATCTTTTCTTTGCTACATTCAGGTTACAAGTAAAATGAACGTTGTCGTTGTCCTCAGTCACCTCATTTTAAATGTAAAACTCTATTTCTTTAAACAAGTTATTGACTAAATCTATGACATATAACTGAGATACTGTAGATTTAGTTTAAAAATATGTACAACATAACTTTAACAGACAAGAAATAATATGTAGAATGCCAAAGAGTACATACACCATTTCTTTGCCTCTTTCCAAGCTTGATACTCTTCAAGAATGTATGCAGTTTTATACCTGAGTAGCAGCAGTTCAGTGATTTCACTACCCTAGTTTTACATGTCAGTAAAATTAAACCTCCCCTCCCTCTGCCTTGCCAAAAGCTAGTGGGCAACAGTGAGACAGTGACCAAATACTAGTCATCTGTGATGACAGTTTTCTGACTATGGCAATGTCGTAGGGTGAGGATGAGACAAACCTTGCAGGTGAAAACAACCAGACTTTGTGTCCAATAGCTCAGTTAGGAAAAGGAAAAATTGATGAGAAAGAAGACTTGAAATTAGATTATAAGAAGACATATACTCAGTGTGGTCAGTTGACCTTGGCTAGACATCAGGTGGCCACCCAGCCACTCTATTGCTCCTCTTCTCAGCCGGACAGGGGAGAGAGTAAGATGGAAAACAACTCGTGGGTATGGATAAGGCAGTTTATTAAAGCTGAAGCTAGGGGAAAGCTTGTGCATGCAAAAGCAAAGCGAAAGATAACAAGGTTTATTCTCTGCTTCCCATCAGCAGCAATGGTCAGCCACTCCCAAGAAGCAGGGCTTCAGCACGTGTGACGGTTCCTCAGCAGGCAGCCATTGGAGAGAGTGAATGCCTGCCCTCCTGCTCCTTGCCTTAGCTTTTGTATCTGAGCTGATGTCATATGGTATGGAATTTCCCTTTGGTTAGTTTGGGTCAGCTGGCCTACACGTGTCCCCTCCCAGGACCTTGCCCTCAACTAAGGAAGGAATGTTACAGCACAGATGCTGTGCTCAGCAGTAGCCAAAACACTGGTGTGTTATCAACACCCTTCTAGCTACCAATGTAAAGCACAGCACTGTGAGGGCTATATGGGGAAATGAACTCCAGCTCAGCCAGACCCAATACAACCTGAAAAAGGTTAAATCCGAGTTTCCTCTCTGCATTACATAGAACTTTTTTTAAAATTGCTAACAAGCTCTACGTTCCCTCTTGTACTGCCAAATAAGTTATTTTTAGAAGCCACTACTCTTTAAGAACCATGTTACTTCCTCTCAGATGTTTTGGCAGACACATGGGGGCCATGTGGTATGTAAGACTCATGACACTGAATTTAGCCATTCTGAAGATGGATTATAATCCAAATTTTTTACCAATGGGACTTAGAGCACTCCAGCTGCTGTGCTACTGCCCAAAAGCATCACTACAACCACAGCAATGCCTTGCAGTAAAGACTGACGGTATTTCTGAATCCTGGAAACGTTTCTAGGATTAGACTGTTGAGGGAAGAATATTTTGATGACATTAAAGAGGCTTATGCTGAAAATAAGTTATGCTCTTCAGTTCTGCAAGTACAGAATTTTTGGGTGTGCACAGAGGCAGAACATTAAGCAGCTAGTAAATTTTATTGGCAAAAGTTCAGACAACTATATACTTAAGAATGCACAAGTTGTAAAGAACATATTCCTCTTTTGGACCCTTAAATACTTCCTCTGTCTTACTAGGCACTTAGGTGCTTTTTTTGCAGACTTATGTTACATCATAGGAATTTTGTGTACCTTTTAGTAAGCCATTGAAAACGGTCTGAAACATAAAAATAGCACCAGAATTTAGAGGATTCACAGTTGACTCAGCTGACAAAATACTGCTAAATATTTTCCACTACAATGAACTCCTCGTTTTTGACATGTATTTTTAAAGAATTGCATGATTTCTACTTATTGAAATTTTTCTATTTTTGTGACATGCACCATTAAAAAGCAACTGTGAACTGCCCCACTATATTTCTGATAACATACTAGATATAAAGAAAAGCAGTATAAAAATGTTACTGCAAGCAGAGCAGAGAGTGTACTTACCAATATTAATTTCATCATCCGTTTCAGCATCTCCAATACACTCAAACTGAAAATCTTGTAAAGACTGTGAAAATTTTTGCACTGCTATGGATAAATCTAGAATTCAAGAAAAAAAAGAAAAACAGAAAATCAGAATTACTCCACTACAATTTCACTGGAGCAAGGTTTCATGCATTTCTTCATTAAGTACTTTTTCTGTTTACCAGGCTTCAATCTAGTATCTTTTTTGGACAGTAACCATCACCACTTCAAAATCAAAGTACCTGACATATCCCAGACACCTGTGAAACATGCTGATGCCAGATTTCAAGCATTTAAACAGGTATTATGTTGGCAACTGAAGAATAACAGTACTTCTTGAAAAATAAAAAATTGGTATAAGAAATCAATATGCAGTGATAAATTGCATATATAAGTAGAACACTGTTTAAAATACTGCAAGATTAGTTTGCAGATTAAAATAAAGCTTATGACAGTTTTTTCATTAACATTATCAGAATAATTACATTCTAATTATTCTGACACACAACACCGTACAATGTTTAGTGTAAAAGCTTTGTAAAATGAAATTGAAGAGAAAAAATAAACCACAAGTGCTTGACAATCAACTAGGCTGTCCATGGATTATGAGCACTATTTTTGCTGAATTACACAAAGCAATCCAAACTTTATAGCATAAAATTTCATTATAATTGTACACAACAAACCTAAATAAAGAATATCAATGTAACCACATAAATCTATTCTGTCCTTTTTTTTCTTTTTTTTTTTCAGCTATGCTAATAGCAAATGTAGAGATGAATGTGATAATGAAAGAACTTCGTCAAGACTAAAAACACCACCAGTCCAGATGAACTCAGAAAACCAGTAAAAACTTTCTATGTCCTAGAGGATGTATCTGTGGTATCTATTTTGATGTTAGGAAAATTGACAATTAAGATTTTGATATCTGCTAAATATAAGTAAAATTTATGGTAAGGATAAGTTATGAACAAAAGCCAGTTTGTAAATTCTGTTTCAAAAGCATTACATATATGTCTCCATTCTTGGGGATGTTCAAAAGCCACCTGGACATGGTCCTGGCCAACTAGCCCTGCTTGAGCAGGGGGGTTGGACCAGATGACCTCCATAAATCCCTTCCAAGCTCAGTTATTTTGTGATTCTGTGATTTCTTTAACCCTCTGTTATTGTAAAGTCATAAATATTCATTTACTCAATGTTGGACACAAAATTAGAGGGGTAACCTATTTCCAGGCATGAATAAAACCTAGTAAACACAACCACACACATACAACCACAAAACATCATTTAAATATGAACAATCTCCAACAGTAAGAACCATTCCAATATCCTAAATGAAATAAGGGTTGAAAAACCTTTCAATCACCTCCAAATACAAATCCACACAGTAAGCCAACTGATTTCTTTTTTAAAGGCAACCACTATCAAGTAACAGAATCCCTACCAGGATTTTGCCGTAACCCTGTATTTATTCAGTGCCCTGTTCCTTTTGTGTTTTTACATGCAGTTATAGAGTATATTAGTCCAACAAGAGAATCATTAGTCTTCAGACAATACAGACATGAACACATTTTTTTATTGTATTAGTAAGGAATTCAATACGTTTATCTAGTAAATTACTGGGGTGTAAAGAACTGGTAAACAAATTTTGTATCTTTTTGATAAATTGCGTGGAAAACAGAAAAGAACACATCCTTACTTCATCCTTACTGAATATTTCCTACTATGCTGTACTGAAGGTTATATTATTAAATGTATTAAAAGATTAGATGCTAAACACAGTGTTTCCTACTCTTGTAGAGATGAAAACAAAATAATCTTTATAAGCTGAAGCACTGCATTATTTTATGCAAATACAGTATCTTTGATAACTAAGTAAATAATTGTTCTATAGCTGCTAGAAAGCTCTAAACTTGAATTTGTTCAGAGTAAGAAGTTTTAAATTTAAAGGGAAGAAACAGTTTTATTGTTGGCTATTTCACCAGATTACTACAATGAGTCCTAAACCCTTGTACAAAATTGCTGCATACCAACTGATGCCAAAAGGAATTACATGGTCTTAAGGTGACTCAATTAAAAAGATTCTGTATTGCAAGTGCACTGAAATGTAAAAATTAACTATCACTAATAGGAATGCAGATTTATTTCCTCTGGACAATCTCATGGACTGCCCACGATAAACAGCATCTCTGTGAACGTGAAAGGAAATGAAGGAGGCATGGACTCTCCCCTATCACTCTTCCACATGTGCAGGGTTCAGTGGAACAAATGTCAAGGGAAAGGAAAACAAATTATTAAAATATCCAAGGTGGAGTCTCCATTTTATATCCTGGTTTAGTGATTCATGATGTCAATCTTCCTTTCAGTGTGCCAGCAAATCAGACAGTGCTCATATATTTTGAGCCTGAAGGAGGCATATTTAACCTACCTCAGAAATTGTGGGTATGAAGAATGTAATAAATAATTACAGAGTTCATTAGATAACTTGATAAAATCATTCAGAATGATACGATTTGGAGATGTCTCCCTCTATTTGAGACCTATTCTAATAACTTGAAAGGATTATAAGATACTGTAATGAGATTAAAACTGTTCAATGTAGCAAAGAATAAAATGAAGTTCCAAGATCAGATGTTTCCTGTGACACTAATTTACACGTACTGTAAAAAGTTAATTTAACCTGAGAGCCTAAAAAATAGTATTATACAAAAAATTTCATTCCTAGAGACTAGAATAAGAATTACTGTGCAAGACCTCAAAGTTCAACACTGCAGTTGAACCACCAACACTGGACCAAGAGGTGTAATTGGTTATATTTATCACTTTCTTTCTTAGGAACATTATCACTTTAAATGATTACAAAAGTCACCTAGTCACAGGAAGGACCAGTTGTGCAATAAGCAGATCTTCTTTAAAAGATATGAAGATTCAAAACTGAATTAAAACAGATTTAAGAGCAACGTTGTCTCCAATCAAGAAGAGACAAATGATGGAAAAAATCAAGGAAATGGAGCAGAGACTTCACCCAGCTCCACAAGATGTCACTTATCACTGTATAGCCCAAAGTCTTAATGTCACCAAGAGCCCTGTGAATACATGCTGCTGCTGCCTCCAGACTTTGAAAGGTAAATCATCACTCCAAACAAATCACCTTTTTAGCATCTGCAAGTTATGTGACACTATAAGTGTTACTCTTACTCAGCATGACCATTGTGAAGTCATGTCCCTCTTTCCATTGAATCCATGTGAACTAGGATATTTCACTTAGCCTATGACAGAAATTTTCTTTCAAGCAGAGACAACTGATCTTCTAAGTTACTATAAAAACGTCACAAGCGTTATTGACTAGCAGTACAACTCTATCATACAGGGAAGGACGGTTGCTCAAAAGTCTCAAAGATACCATAAACATTGTTGATCCTGCTCTTCTGCAGGTACTCAAATAATGTAATATCTCTGAGTACTAGCAAAGGAACGAAAATGCACTCTGATATCACTTATTTGCCAGAGGGGTGAACTGCTAACCAGCAATTGTTAGCATGTGTTTTCTGAGAGTAGTCACTTCTACCTTTTGTTCACTGTTTTTCCTGATTCCAAAGAAGGATTCAGTTCAGTTTTGCAGTGAGGCATATACTCAAGAGTAGCCATCTACACACTACTTACGGTCAGTGGAAGGAGATAAATGAGACAGAGTTGCCTGTTTTATTAAGGGCTGCAGCAAGACAACTCTGACAGAGAAAGTACTAAAGCATCATACTACAGTGTGGCGGGAAACCATAAAAGGGTAATTGCAGTTAACAACAACAAAGTAATATAACACCAGTATTAAATATGGATACATATAATATCAACCATCAGTATCATAGTGCTAATGAAAGAATCAAATCAAAGTCATCACCCATTCAGGAAAGCTACCAAGGAATCAGGAAATGCACTACTGTATTGTACTTCTTCCTAAAGTTTTATACTTTTGATCAATCTGCTTAACATATTTATTCAATAAAAAAAATGGAAAAAACCCTCTGAATCACTCTAGAAGTCAGGGTTTTTTACGATTTCCTTTGTTTGAAATTGCCAAAAATTAGCATGTAATTTGAACTGTAACATATTGTCTTATTTTAAGCATCAGATAGGACCTTACAGATGGATATAGGGCGATAAAACTATGATCCAGACCCTTTGTATTACTAGAACTGTTCAACTTTCTTGTCCTAGATTCATTAAAAACATAATAAAATAATTTCTTATATAGAGCCTTGAGGAGGAGGAGGAGAGAACAACGCATTTCAACAATGTGATGAAACGATGGATGCTGTTACCTGAAAGATGGAAAAACGAGTGTATGTTTTGGCACAGCATATCACAACAAGAATCAAGTCCTTTGACAAGATTTCTACAAGTTGGGAAGCGCAATCAATTTTTTATTGGGCTGGGGAGGATGCCATGTGTGTGGTTTTGCCAGTCTAGTGTCTGGAAGAACAGAAGAAAGCCTAAGCTTTGGATAGTGATCAATCAATCTACAAAAGAAGAAATTTTATGCACTTGCTAAGGACCCATATCCCCTCCCTAGCAGCAGCCTGAAAGAAACTGTCCCCAGCAAATACATCAAAGTCTTTCCACTTGTTTGCTTACAAAGATGACTTCATTAGCAAATGCAGTTCCAATAACTAACATTCTTCCCGACTGATGTCAATCATCGCGGAAAAGCTTGGTATCATTCCCTGGGTTAATAAAGAAAAACAGCAGTTGAAACCTAGCGAGAAAATTAAACATGCCTAAGTGAACTTCTGAGCGCCAGCTGGAATGCACTAAATGGGACTTCAAACAACAGATGCTCTGGTTAATATAGTAACAGCAACATATCTGTCGATCTGACATAAAGCTAGTTATTATCACATGGCTTCAAAGACAGCAGAAACAAAGAGGTGATGGTTGAGCTGACAGGATATTACAGACAATTCTTCAGTCAGCTGAATTTCAGGGCAGTTGAAGACTTGGAAAGAAGACCACGTATGGTCATCTTTGGTGTTCCAAACCTCTGAGGAGTATGATTCCACTACTAGATATGATTAGACACATTGTGGTGCCATGCTTGATGAGCTATTGCATTTGGTAATGCATTGACATTTAAGTTTATTAAAACCCAAGCTACTCAACAAAACTGAGCATTAAGGCACCATAACACATGAATAAAACACAGCAGAAACTGAATGATATTTCAGAGTACTTGATAAAACAGCATGCTGCTATGCAGAAAATAATTTATTTAGTTCACTGACTTCTATGCCTCAGTACCTGAAAATGAGTTATCAGTGTGGGGGTTTTTTTAATTGTTTACAAATAAATTTATTTTCTTGATTTATTTCATAAGCAACTCTCATGCCATAAAAATTTCTCTGGCTAAGTTATCTAAACACTTGAAAAAAGTAGTTCTATATCAGAGACATTATTACTGTGACACAGCAGCTATGAGCATGATTTGCAGCATTCTTACCACACTAATGACAGAAGGAAGCATTTAAAAATTCATATAAGTGAAAAAAGGGCTTTCAGTATTATAAATACAAATCTGTAAAACACTATTTATTCAGAAAAATACTTGGGCGATACATGACTCCTCAAATAGTTCATGACATGTTTCTTTATAGTGAAGATGAACAGGGAACTTCCTTGGCTTTGTTATTTTATGAGAGAACGAGCTTCAAGGATGCGAGCTATATCAACAGCCAGAAATAAGCTGGAGAAACAAGAACACCCCACTGAGAAGCACTGAACTTCAACAGCTTCTGTGTTTGCTACAGTCAATTCGATTGTAAGTAGAACATGTCACAGTGGGACATCTTTTTTCCACATCATAGACAGTAAACACAGCAGCTGGCAGTACAATTACATTTAGGCAGTATGAATGATTAAGCAGTTAAAAGCAGTGATCATACAAGATAACATACATCACTACTATACTTCAAATTTCTTTCTGGTTTAAGGGTTTTCTCATTAAAAATCCCAGTTTCATTTTTCTTAATTCAGAAAACAGCACCAAAATGCATTTTCTTCACAGTTTTTGTCTTTCTGTTGTTCATCACTCACTACTAATTTAAAACAAAAAATAAATGAAGATCAATGGATTTAGGTAATTGTCATATACAGATAATCTTTCTATTTCATAACATATATGGTAGCAGGTCAGCACAAATAAGAGGACCTCAAAAGGTCTTACAAATTAGCCCAGTAACAACCCTGAGCATGGGAATGTTGGCACATGTCAGTAATGAAATTAATTCCTTCCACTGTACATGAAAAGAATTCTGGGGTTGGCTGCCAGAACAGGTAATCCCAACTTAATAAAACATCACCACCATAACACATATCCAGATCACCTATAGTTAGAGAGCAATTTAAAATGCCCGTTAACATGGCTTTTAAACACCAACAAAAGATCTGTATAATCAGTTGATACAGCTTCTGACATTTTTGGTTTCATGACTTTCGATACTAGAGTCCTTCTTTTGCATGGAATATTTTCCATGTTTCTTGTATTGTTAGAAGTCTACTTGACGAAATCATTTACACACACTTGTTACCTTTACTTCTTGGTTGAATTAATTTGTGGATTAAGTTAACTTTTCTGATTGTCATAAGAAAATAAAGGATGACAAAAAAAAACCCCAAAACAAAAAGAAAGAATTCCCCTGTTATGAGTAATCACATTTTATCAAAAGAATTGCAGAATAATTTAATTTGGTAAAATGCAGGGCAGGCTGGCATAGAGTAGAGACTATGTGCAAGGGCTGATGGAGCGAATGCTGGCCACTTGCTGTAATACCTTCTAAAGAAGCCACAAAAAAAGACCACAGGGGAATACAGAATCCAGTGCCCAGTGCCAAACATTTTGAAGCTTTAGGGCCATTGCTCTGCATTGACACAGTCTTTCATTGTTGCTCTCAATGAACTCTTTATTCCCTTTATTTGCCAGCTTCATCAGTGTATATATTCTTTGCCAACTTGCTATTCATGGAACAAAAATCAGCAACTAAAATAAACAACTACCTATCCCTACAATCTCACATTACTTTTCCACCCTAGGCTCTATGTTTTGCTCTTAATTTCAGGGAAGCTAATTTCTTCGCACAATCTCCAGGGAAAAGACATCAGGAGAATATGTCAACATGTAGCCCATGCATTGCTGCATTCCTGTGGGGTTACATAAGGCACTATAGCAGTGTGAAATTCTTCAGAGTCGTTCTCTTAGCCATGAATATTTCCATGAGAAAAATGCACAATTTACTTTCCCATTCTAGTAAGCACTGAGAAATCCCCTTGATCAAATGCAGTAAAATCCCCACTTTCTTAACACTATGATGCAAGAGCTATTGAAAAGTCTGTATGTTCTATAAACTTCATAGCTATTCTTACCTACATTTTTAAGTCACAAGTTCCTCATGTTAGAAACTTGTGCAGCACTTTGGATATTCTTAGTATTTCTCTATGGTTAAGAACTAAATCCAACACAGTCTTGAAGACATTCCAAGAACAGAACACTGACATTTAATGAAAAGGGGATTTTTATGCCACTTGCATGCTTACTTGATAAAAACGTACTAAAACTTCCCTGAAACATAACTGTTGAACCAAATAATATACATACAAAAGACAATGTTGGCAATATTCCACCCCTCTCTTCAATATTCCTCTCCTTAACTCATCTGTAGATAACCTTATTCATATAATCAGGAAAACAGAAAGAAGTGGATTTTAGTTTAGTATGCAAAAGCTGTAAAGCGTATAAAAGAACTAACTTGTTTTGACTTTGCATAATTATAAATACATGAAAGAATGAAAATGCAACTAAAAATGTATAACCATCAATGAGGATGACACTGATATGTCAATATGCTTCTCTAAAGTTAAGGCAAATATATACTTCATAGTTCTTTACCATATTGATTGATGTAACTTTATTTTGTTTCAATACTCCCACATTCTTGTATTTTATTTCTGATTATCTCATTGCTACAAAATTCATTACTTTAGTTTATAACACTGTTTAACAATACTGCTGCACTTGATTGGAAGACAAACTGACTATGCAGGGAATTACCACAGCCTAAGCCTTCCAATCATCAAACCATATTCACAGAATTACACTTTACAAGTGACTAACCATATGGTTAAAAACAGAACAGAAAATTTTGCTTTTTTACAATATTTTTCCACAAATACTGTTAAAATTTTTAGAAAGCATTTGGTTTCATTTTACTTCTGAAATTGTAAAGACTGGTTGTAGGGTATAACTTAGTACTATTTCTAGTATATTTTATTTTTATAAATTACGTTCACCAAAAGGTTTCTATACAATGACAGTTTTGCAGATATGCTTATTTTCATCCTGTAAGTTTTTTGGCCAAGATCCAATGTAAGGATTCCAATATTTCTAAAACTGGAATATTCCAGCATTTTTTCTGTCTTGGAGAAAAAGAAATATCTGAAAACAAGCATATTTCCCCGTTTTTTTTCTCATTCTCAAATAACTGAATATCAGCACTAACTCATCTGCACTCTTTCAGTATTTTCCCTGTCTGCTGATAAAACTATTCCATAGTTCTCTATCAGGACTATCTCAACTCTTTAGCCTAACTTTTTCACCACTCAGTAAGGCATATGAAACACACTCAAGAGGAAGCTAAAACTGTATCTGGTATGACATATAGTAAATAATCACTCCTTTTCCATCTTCCTTGTTTAAGGATGTATCTGACATTCAAGTTGCTTGCTTCAGTTGAGGGTTCTATGCCACCCTTTCCACAAGCCTACTGCCTCTCAATATATGTTCATACACTCTCCAGAGGGATGCAATTTGCTGCTCCCTAACTTACCATGTACACCAGAGGAGTCTGGGTCATGGTGGCATGCAAGATCTTATAGCTGAGCCACATGATGAAACTTTTGGTCATGCAGTCATCACACACTAATTCTCACACTACAAAAGCATATTAACATTAATAGTGGCAAGAGCCTTGTGCAATCTCGGGATGATGTAACTCAAGACTGCTCTAAAATCTCAGATGTAAGTGTACAATCTCTTTCAGATGCCTGTATTGCTAACGTAAATAGCACACCAAGGTATCCAATTCAACAACACACAGTAGTGTAGAACTCTTTGGCCAACATCAAACACCGTGCCCATGCCATATTCTCTCCCTTTTTTACATACAATTAATTACAGGTTTGTTCCAATAGTCATTTGAATTACCAACAACTTGAAGCAACAGCCTTAGTGTAAGATTATACAGAAATCCTAAAGTATTGGAAAAAGCTAGAATGTTAACTTTTCCCCCTACACCTTCCTTTTTTTTTTTTTTGGTTAGCTATTCATATCTTCTTCTATATCATTTTACTTTTAACTTCGCATATTTTTCTACCACTCCATTATCAAGCCTAGGTTCCTAAACTTTCTTCACTGCAAACTTGCTTTGACCCTCAACATACTTTCTCTTGCTCCTTCTGGGGATTTTAAATGCTCTTTCATGATCTTCCACATTCTTCCCCCACCCCATGGATGTTTGTTTCCCAGAACAGCGTCAGCCTTTTCCAGGGAGCTGGATCCACAGCCCAATCTTCCCCCCCCAGACTCTTTCAATGAAAGATGGTTTATCAGGCTTGCTGCCTCATTTCTCACTCCTCCTGGCACATCCCAGTGACAGTGAGCAGGCAGAGAAGCACCACAAAAAAGAGGACAGAGAAACCAAGAGCAGATGTTGCCAGAGGTTGAAAAAGCAGAGAGTGATTTCCTGTCTGGTAACTAGGGAGTTGCCAGAAAAAACATGGGAATTCCCAGATTTCCAATGCAACGTAACGTATTGGTACATAGATGATTTTTTAGTAGTACTTTAAAAGACACTTTTCTCTGTTCTTAATCCTAAAATGTACCCAGAGAAATTTAAAAAATGCATGTGCCTATTTATAGAAACACAAAGCAATATATGATATTAAAATTTCACAATATAATTAAAGTCTATGCTGCAACACATACATAAGGAGACACAGTTCTGACAATTTGGACAAGATCAGTTCTGCTAGTTCAGTGTGGTGTACGTGTAGAATGAGATGCAATTTTCCCACTACCATCCCTCCCCAAATAGGGGAAAAAATAAAAATAGGGTTATTTCTGGTATGAACAGGGAGCTTTAAGAAGCTGCTTCTAGGAAAACCAAGAATAAATCAGTGCAGCAATTATCATGCAGATCTTCAGCTGTAAAAATTTCTGCAATATATCTTCAAATGCCTTTATGTGCCATGATTTTTACTGTAAGTAGATTCCCCCATTCTGAGAAAAGAGCTGCTCAAAAGAGGATCAGTCACATTGGCCTGTGCTGGATGGCGGGGGAGGGATGAAAGGAATGAAAGCAGTTATCAAGGCATTTGTAAGTAGTGAGCTCTTGGAACAACATTAGAGTTGAGGGTCATGGGAAACAGAAGCATTGCTCACCCTTCTTCCTGGCAGAGTTTTCTGCACTTAGGCAACAAAGTAAAATGTGTTGTAAGACCAGAAGGAGGAGGAGAGGGAAAAAATTAAAATGTGTATATTTAGCCCATTTAAAAGGGAAAAAAATACTACCATTCTGCTTTAAAGGAAATGAAACACTCTCTCTATGAAATTCTTTCAGGCTCTTAGAGCTCAGGAATACAACACTTGATTAGATTCCTTTGATCAGACAACTAATACCACAGTCACACGAACTTCAGTACTGCACATAACAGGGTTGGAGTGTGGGCGGTGAGAGTTCTAACACACACACACGAGCAGATGTAAGTAACATTTGTTTAGAGAACCAGATATGCACTTCCAGACATGGAGAACAGAACTGAGAGCCCTAATCAAGCAGGATTTTGTTCAGTGACGTTAAATGTCACTACTTATCTTGACCAAATTTGGTCTAAAGGACTGACTTGCATTTGGTTTACCACAGAGCCAGTTCACTACACAGCCACTTCTCACTACTTAGAGAGAATGGATAGCAAACACATCAGTCTCATAGAGCAAACAAGCTTAACATGCTACTTAAACCCTCTTCTACCTTTAAAATATGAAAGGAATTCAGAAAATGCAGAAATGAGAGCCATGAAAGCACTTAAAAGCCCTAAAGATACATTTTTAAGGGTTTAAATTAAACCACTTGCAGTATCTTAAACGCGAAAATCTGTAACCAAAATACCTACATTCTAATAATGGGAGAAAAGTACCAGCCAAATGAAATATGCTTCATTAACTAATGAAATGCACAACTACTTCACCAGGTGATCTCCTGTTTGTACAGCTCAGGAATGAAGCATTCCCAAAGAGTTTGGAGTTAAGGCCAATTTGCATGTGACTATTTCCTGAACAGTTAGTTATGTAATAGTTTTTGCACCTTACTTTCCAGATATATTGCATTCAACCAGAGAGAAAGAAATAACTCCTATAAAAAAACAGTACTCATATGACGCTTCTCTCTATGTAAAAAACTATTTCAAAGAGTAGACTCTTTGTATTAAAAAAAAAAAGAATCAGACTCATTTTGTTGGACTTTTTTACTTAATTAACTTCTCAAACAACACTAAGGAACCTGAATGACCTTTTGCTGAAGTCTGTCTAGTTTTTCTTAAGTCAAATAACTTTTAAGAAGGACCAATGAGGCTTCTATATATTTCATCTAATGTTTTTTTCAACTTTTAATTCTCTGGAATTTTGTTCTACTTTCCTGTCACAAAAAGATTTAGGAACATTTGACAGAATCCTCTTGTTATCTTCCTGGCAGAGTGACATCCTTTAATTAATAATCTTACCATCCATTAGTACTAGTAGTGTTTATATTACGGTATGTGTGATGAGTTCTGAACTAACTATTATCGCTCACAAATGAGACCTTTTCATTAAACCAGACAAATAATAACTAGGTTGTTTTATTACTGTACATTTTTAGGCAGCACCAGGAAACAAAATAAATACTAGTAATTGTATGGAATTGAGGATAAAGAAACAGAAATATCATTAATGCAATTCCATCAAGCCATGAGAAACCTGAATTTAAAAACTATGTACAGATTTTGTCTTACTCCTTGATACCATCCTTGATACCAAAGATGCAGGGAAGTGAGACAAAGGTAAATGTAAGAAAGAATACCTTGTTTAAAGAAATGCACATGCAGTTATCAGCCTGAAAAGGTAACTGGGGAGCCACAAGAGCTCTATAAAATCACAGGTAGTACAGAAAGGATGGCAAGAAGCAAGCTCAAAACAAAGAAAGAAGATGCTTTTTCTTAAAATATGTAGTTAAATAATGAATCTCCCTACCACCGGATGCTGTGGATATAAAAATTTATGTGGGTTTGAAAAAGGACTAGACAAGTTCACAGAAAAAAAATCCACTGAGAGCTATTAAAGATATAACTAACCCCTTGCTCAGGAAATCTTCAAGCCCCAAACCACTGGAGGCAGTGGAAGCATCACTAGGTTCTTCCTGCTGTTATTCTCTACCCTAGGCAGTCAGTGCTGTGCATGAGAGAAAAACACAACTCACAGCAAAGCACTCACTCATATCTAAAGACAGGATGCAACACCAGATAAGCTTCATGTCTGACTCAACACACTCGTTTATGCTCTCTGTAGGAAGATTTGGACACATATATTTTGCAATAGCTTGAATGTCTCAAGACACCGGTAGCTGATCACCACCATCTGCTAGTAGGAGGTTATCACTCTCATGGATGAGCCGATACGCCACCAGGGGTAAGCCCTCTTTAGCCATGTATCAAGGGTCATGTATTTTACCAACAGACAAAAACAAAGGAGAAGGAGCTGAGTTCACACTACAAAATTAAGGATCATGAAAATTTTTTATCTTGCTGGCTGAACCACGGGTGATGTTCTCCAGTGTATGAGCAATGATGGGCAGATGAAAGCTGTATCATCCTCAACTGCTCCAAAACCGGAGGAGGTAGACCATTATGCCTTTAGTTATATTATAAGGCTGTAATTCTCCCAGCAAGAACTTGTTTAGCGATTTGTATTATGAGGTAAAGTAAGCATAACTTTTAACAGTAAAAATAACTCCATTATTAAATAAATAGCTGACAAAAAGTTGATTTGGGCTACTAAGCCCAAATAGCTTGAATGAAGACTGATTATACAGCTTTACTCCTTGCACACATTTATTATCTTCACCCTCCTCCTTCAAAACTTTTCCTAACTTAGTTCTTAGCACAAGGGCGATCACTATGTAGACTTTTATTCATGCTTGTTTTTTAACTCAGAGTGCAGTATTGCTCTCTCCTTCTCCCACTATTGCTCACTGCATACCATCCAAGTCTAGTTATGAACACAGAATTATCTCAGTCCTCAGGCAAGCCAAATCTAGAAAAAGAAGTACATTTCTATGTCATATCCACCTATTTAATAGATGGAGATAATGAAATCAAGACTGCCTAAGGCCACACATACCAAAATGGTGATTAGGCCTTGTTGGTCCCTACTTGATGCACATTATTGCAGATGCCATTCCATCAGACCAGGAGATGATAACCAGAGCTGCAAACAATGCAGCTCCCCACACTTCTCCATCTCTTAAAGGAGACTTCTGCCACTTTTTTCTTCCAAGGAAGCATAATTTTAAAAAACAGTTTTATATTAAAAGGAGAGAAGAAAATCCCAATATCATTAAAAATAAAATAAAAAAAAAAAAGCAGCACGACATTATTTTGATCCATATAACGTGCGCCCTACAGAATGCCCAGTTACTCCAGTTACAGCAGTTGTGCTTTCTATCCAAGTCAGCCTCCAGGAAAACAAGAAACACTCCCCACACAAACATGCCTGCTTGCTTAGCTGTCCCTTACTAAACTTTAGTTCAAGTATCCTTAAAAAAAAACCAAAAACAGAAACAAAAGAAAACTGAAACAACACCAGGACAGAACTATTAAAGTTGTCACAATTAAACTCTGATGTTTCTTAATCAGAACAGTTTATATTTGAATAATTTTAATATAAGATTTTTGTATATAAAATGTTTCATCAGTTTTCAGGTGCTGCAGGATATTATTCCTCTTTTTTAAAAACATATGAATTCCGTCTAAGATTAATTCCAACTAAGATTTCAATCTAACTTCATCACAGCTCAATCTCAAGAATCAGTGTCCAGGGGAATACTGAAGAGACAGGAAATAGAGAGTTTCCTTGTTTGCATAAGAGTTGTAGAGGAAGCCCAGACAGGTTTTCTCCAAGAGAAATGGGAAAAAATCCTTCTTGAAAGATACAACACTGACATATCTGATAACTAAGCTTTTGGAAAATATCCACCGAGCTTGTTTCCACAGACGGTGGAAAAGTCAATAATGAGTCAATGAGTCAATAATTTACTGGGAGAATAAAGAAAAAAAATAGAAACACTTTGAGCCTGAACGAGTTATTTTATATTAAAGGATTCATAATGCAAAATTTGGTGTTTAACCGTAAAACTGTATTTTTATCCAAAGACTGACTGTAGAATGTCCCTGACATCACCATATTATTTTCTCTCCAGTATGTTGTAAGTTGCACTTAGAGTACCAGCTTTGCATGGCTCACAGTTTGTTGGCTTCATGGATTTCCATTCCATCACAGCTTCCTGCTCTCCCTTTTCTCAATGACAAGTGGTTTAATGGAGTTGTAGATTCCATTTCAAATGCCCAGCAGAACTTAACATGTTGACTTCTCTAGCCTCTATTTAATACAAGTGGAAACTTCCATTAAATGATAATTTCCAAAAAACATGGGAATTCTTAGCAAGCTTAAAACCAAACAAGCTCTGCAACTGGACACAATTCTGAAATCATCAATTCTTTTTAAAATGTGACTGGAATTCTCTGTAGGGCAAAAAGTTACAGCTTGCCTAGAAAACATTTGTTGTTTACAATGAGCAATAGGAACCAAACAAACAGAGCACAAACATAGTAGTTTGGATTTTAGACATTGCTTTCCAAATGCAGTATTTTTTCCTTCTGTGAGCATGTAAAATGCTTTAACTGCAATGGATGGCCCTCTCAGAGCTCCATGTCTCTTGACTGTATCCTTTTTCATCTGCAGTTGAACATGTACATAAATATGAATCAATGAACAGTCTGTGGTCTTTCAATTACTCAAGAGACTACATAAATAGCCAAATAAAACACCTTCTTCACCAAACATTCATGTTAGCTTCCTTGACATAAACAAACAGAGCACATTAAAATATCATCTGCAAGAGGAAAAAACACAGCAATAAATAGGTGGGGTGGGGTGGTGGGGAAGGAGGAGGGGTGTGATGTTTATTATTTTTAATTCTTTTATTTAATATTACAGCAACCAATAAGCAGATGGCTTTACAGATATCTTTGGCTCTAACATGCAGTGCAATACATAGTTTCTCCAAAGAAGTCAATTTGACTCTGTTAATTGGTTTTGAATTCAAGACCCCCAATCTACACATTGTCAAGAGAGATCATAATGACTCCTGCTGACTGTTGTAATAGCTCAGCTATTAAGGACTCTGATCCTTTGGCTCCCTAAACATACAATGTATCATAACATCTCTTATCAAGCCAATTATTCACAAAGACAGGCTTGCTAAATCCTTTTACAAGCACCTTCCAATAGAAAACAATACTCCTGGGATCCATTCTGGACAGACAAGTGACCAGAACACTGATAATAATCGGAGCTACCTCAGTGCAAGCTGGTCACATTCATTACTTAGCAGCCAAAAAGCTAGTAAGCTTAACTTTGATATCATACCCCCAAGCTAAATATTTAAGTTAATCTTGTGAGTTCTGCTGTCAATCTCCATAGTGACCAGAAGAGAAAATAAAAAAATATCACTGTGGAATAGTAATTATAAACTGGATACAGACAGGTAAAGACTGCTCTTGAAATCAGTGTGGGAAGCAGTAATTTTAAATACTATGGATGAGAGAATCAATATGAAGTTTGACATAAACAGTCTTATTGAGAATTATTTTCCTGTTGATTTTGGAGACCACCAAGATATGTACACAGTTACTAAGAAATAGAACAACACCTAAGTCAAACAAAAACTAGGACTTACAAGTGCCAGTTTTTCAGTACGCTGAAGTTTCCTTTTTTTTTTTTTGGTGCCATTCCTTCCTCCTCCTATTTCTAACATGAAAAATGAAACTTCTCTTCCCTCAAAGCAAAACAAAATCCAATAATAACTCTCAAAAGTTCAGCCTTAGCAGCAAAATTTAGTAAAGTTTTCAAATTAAGAAGTTGCCTTGAACTGAATTACGCAAGAGGCTAAAAGATTATGCAGCTGCTAACTTTACTAGTTGGTGTATAGCTTCTCAAAATATATCTGAAAAAATTATTTTAAAATTCATGCTTTTGTCTTACTGAATGAAAAAACAGAACATGTTTCTGGATGTGCCTAATAGCCATACCCTGCTTTTTATCATCTCTCCACAGGCAGGCAAAGCAGAAAGGCTTGAGAGAGTTTTGCCTTGGAATAAAGACTTACAGGTTGAAGCCCTGATAACTTTCAAGTGTATGTGTATATGATTATTGGAAGAAAAATAAAATAATAGTACATTTACTGCAATAGTCTAAACCAGTAGTTACCTAATATATCCTTATCAGAGCCGTCTGCCTGACTGCAGTAGGGCCTGGTAGAACTATTCCTGATCAAACTTATCACTGCCACGGGTTATTTTAAAATTAAATGCAGCAGGCTATGCAACACTCAAGGTAACAAAAGATAACCTGAAAAATAAAAGATACTGGTTTTTTCCTTTCCATAAGAAGTGTAAAGTAACAGAATGATAGATCTAACATTAGCTGAAAATAATACATAGCATAAAGATTGCTGTAACAAACTCAGAGATACTGGAGACACAGTACATGGTCTGAATTAAAAAGTGATGGACAGAAAATTTATCTATTACCTGGCCTTAAAAAAATTTTCTTTAATCATTTCACTCAGCATTGAAGCAATCTGTATGCACAACTTACAGAGCATTTTTATAACATAATTTTATTTATGCTTAATTTAACTTTGATAAAAATTTCCATCCTTTGCAGAATATGTTTTCTTCATGTTCTAGGATCAGTCTTTTTGCTATGGAATTTTCAATTTAAAAAAACAAACAAACAAACAGAAGAGCAGAGCTAGTAACTATCCAATAGCACAAGATTCTGACACCTTCAAAAAAAGGTACCACCTTCTAGTGGTACAGCTAAAGGTCATGATGGGGAAATTTATTAGATATCATTGATCATCTTCTCCTAGGTGTTCATGCCCAAAGGTATAGTAAAAGTGTAGCATATTTTTTAAGCACAGAATTACTAAAACATATTTTTCCACATAAGACATAATTCATATAATTCTTCCTTGGGACCGTATGTTGAAAAGGAGAGCAAGTCCTGAGAATAAATTCTGAAGTGGGAATGGGGGAGGTGGGGGGGAGGTCTAATCTTTTGCTGGAAGCACAGAAGAAACATGGATATGATTTACCAAAAGAGCAGGTTGTACTATCATGATTATTGTTTCCTGAACAGGTTTGAGCAAACTCTAGTTATCCAAGATGGTTTTTCCTTCTCCCCTTTGTCTGAAACCCTGAAGACTGAACCCAGTTGATTTTTTCTCATTGGTTCAGAAGGCCCAAAGATTATCCTTTCTTCCAGAACCCCTCTCAGGCCAACTTTTTTCGTACTTCTCCATTTTCAAATGATAGGACTAGCACTGAGTTTCTCTCCGCAATTTCTAGGAAACATTGTGTTAGTTCAAAACCTCTCCAACAAACACAGGGGACAAAATTATTTTTCTATGCTATGTTCATCTTACTTTCCAAAAACCTACTTGTTTGGACAATGGCTTTTCACAGTAACTGTTTTTATTGCCTTCATTTGAATTCATAAGCTACAGAGAATAGACTTCCTCTTCTGTGGCATTCAGTGTAATAAAAAATCAATCAGAATTGTAAACACTCATGGCAGGGGGGCTGAAACTAGATGATCTTAAAGTCCCTTCCAGCCCAAACCATTCAATGATTCTATGATGAAAGGTGGCTGCCTAGAGCTCTCACACTCACAATCAGCAGAAGAGATGTCTGACAACAGCTTCAAAAAGATTCCACACCTTCCCCTAAAATACTTAGAATTCGTATTGTCGGGAAGTGTTTCTACTCACTGATAAAAACAAAAAAACCCAAACCCACATAATCCTAGGAACAGCCAAAGGAGTAAGACATTAACAAAGACTGTTCTCGGACATGGACATAACTCACCTGGATGGTAATAATAAAAAAAGGAATACCTGGGGGTCCTTGCACAACAGCTTTTTGAGTGAAGAGATACGCATTTCTAAAAAATCACATTCCAGTGAGAATTCAAGAGCTTTTAGCCCTTGCTCTTTTATACACCTGAAAATTTCACTAGTAACCTACACAAGCCTCATAATATTTTACAGTCCAAAAAAATCTTTTCATTTTAAGACCAAGGTAGGACAGTAGTAGAGCTGTAGAGGTAGTAGAAGACTCTTCTTTTAAAGCTTCAGTTTTGCTAAGTACTGAAGTCAACAAAGTGCATATTCCAGCTGTGTGAAACTATTTATCTTGAAAGAAACACAAAAGGATGTGGGCTTTAAGCCAGCAAAATATTCAATAATCTGGAATCTTACAGGACGGACTAACTAAACTGGTTTCACAACTGCCAGTGCATGGAGGCAGCAACGAGTACTTAACTCACTTGCACCAGCTTCTTATAACAGAACCAAACTCTAGTATATCTTCTATATTATCACAATTAACACTTCTTTTGCCTGCCAAATATTTCCTTTCTGAAACTTAAAGGAGTTTACTATTTATCAGAGTCATCGTAAAATCTAGAGATCAGATTTGAAAAAGGGTGTTAACACTAGTAACATATTTTGCTGCTGATACAGGTGTTTATAATTGGCTTTCACTTCTTCTTTTCCTGAAAAACAGCAGGAGTGTTACAACCTTAAATGTCAAGGAGGTGAGAAGATAGAGGAACATTACATTTAGGAAACACACACTAATGCACATAGAAAAAAATAATTATATCCACATAGTGATGGTATTTACATTAGCTTTAATTTTCCTGAAATCTCTTGGAATTATCTTGGAATCCTGAAGTTCTCTTGGAATCACTGTAGACAGTTATTTTATAATATCGACTACATAATCAGTGACAGTAAGAAATATTAAGGCCTAGTAGAGAAAGCAAGCACAAAGCAGAAATTATTATTTGATGCATTCACACCTTGAATATTCCATGAAGTTTCTTGCAATCCAACACAGAATGGGCACAGTTACCACAAAGAAGGCACAGAGAAGGTTGACAAAGGACAACCACAGTGATAGATTTGATTACTTAAAAGCAGAAACAAGCTAGACTAGAACTTTTCAGAGAAACTGGGGAACAAAACATGCAAGAAAGAAAGAAAAGAAAGGTTTAAAAAAAAAATCCAAACCCAGATGAATAGGTCAGGCAATGTATACAGGCAACAGTTACTATTTCTCATAGAACAAAAATTGTCATCATCAGATAAAATAACCAAGCAGCAGGCATACAACAAAGGAAGCACTTTTGCCCCTGCAGCGAACACTTAAATCGTGAAACTTCTCATTCGCTGTCACAGACCGCTCTGGAGTCTAACAGGACACCTGGAATCCAGACCCAGGTTAGATAAAGCCCTTTCTGAAAAGGGGTTATTTGAGGACACTTGGAGGAACTTTAGCAAAAGGCTACCACAATTTAGAGATGCTCTTTGTCTGACATATTTTAGAAGATAAGTACTTCTGTGAGGGTCACTGCCTGGTCAGTTTTAGTCTGGAGATCTGAAGGCATTGTGACTGGCTCTGCTGAGCCTGCAGAGAGGCTGACATATCTCTAAAGTTAAGTAAGCTCACAAGCTCCAAAACCTGTATTTCAGTAATAATAGGACTTAATTAATGACTACATTAATTTGTTCCAAGGGGAAACAATCAGGTTTTGCAGAAGTGTCCTATCACTTTATGTTTTTCAGTTTTGTTTTGTTTTGTTTTTTTGTTTAAAACAAACAAACTTTTCATATACTTGACATCCTTTTAGAAGCAGAAGCCAGCTTTTGGAGAGACCAAATTCCATGTCATACATCTGGATCTCACCATAAATCCTTCCTCCTAAATTTCTCCACGAGGTATAAATGTAATCCTTACACTGGAATGAATGAGAAGTTAATGGAGTATCAGACTTCACATCTAAATAGCCAATGTACTTTTAATGAAGTTTAACAAAATAGTATGACAAAATTTCTACTGGACAGTATGACATACAGCAGCATGAGAAGTTCTACTGCAGTGATAGTAGGTATTATCTGAATAATCTGTTTAGTTTCAGAAAAAAAATGCTGAACTCCAATGTTATTTTAATAAAATATATTAATCAACTGTTTTAAGATCCCTCTCCTGTGGGAAACCAGGCAGGTTTCCCTAATAAATAATATAAAATAATAAAAAATGCCTGTTTTATAAGTACCCAAATCAAATTCAAACAGTAAGTCAAATTATAAAACCATATTTAACATTATTATATATAATAACTTTTTTAGATAACACTTTTTTTTTAATTTTTAACTAAAGACTTATGTAGAAACTGAGATGGAAGTGAAATCCTCCATGAAACTTAACAGATGTTTAAATTATTCAACACCTACTTATATACAGTAAAAGACAAAGTGCTAGTTATAAAGACGGACAGAAGTCAAAGATAAATCTCCCCAAATCACAGGTTTTATTTCACTGTGGGACAACTGTGACAAGAAGAAATCAAGAACTCTGCATACAACTGGTCTAATCTGGATATCTGCCAAGAATCCAGGCGTGGGATTTTGATACGCAGAAACTCCAACTCCCACTGGTACAGAACCTCATAGTCTCTGCTCCTATGACTGCACTCAGCCCATCCTGCATACCTCAAAAAGGGGCAGGGGGCATCAAGATTTATATCACTTAATACATTTTAAAAAGAACAACCAAACAAAACAAAGTATCAAGCCACTGAAACATCACGGCCCAACTCACTAGTGTTCCCTTGTAAGAGTAACACTCTGTCTTGTGTTTCATTCCATCTGTGCAAATACGTTGTTGTTTAAGTGCCATTTTAATTTACAAAGAAACAAGAGAAGTGTTTATTAAAATACCATCAATTCCTCTGGATACATTAAACGTTCAATAAAACATTGCAAGACTGACCCTTGACCCAGCAACACAGTACTCAGTGGTTCATAATGACTCCTCAAGACAAGTGACAAAAGTAGGCACGTGAGTTTCTATTGTAAAATAGTTTTGAAGTCTCAAGGTGTATTCTTTGGCTTCTCACAGAGAACATCAAAGTGGCTCTGGAGTGCCGATGATGATGAATTCTGACAGCGTCACACATATTTTACTGACAAATGATTCGAGAACTGCCAGAAAGTTGGTGGGGGAAAAAGAAAAGGTGTGATTTGCAGTGTTATTTTAGTAAATTTAAGATGATTACCACTCCCAGGGAGATTCAGGATCTGTTGCATTAAGAGACAAGAGTAAAACAAACTGAATCGACAAAACAAAGAATGGCATCATTGCCGTGCCGTGGCAACGCAAATAAAATAATAATAATCATATTTTAATCTGTTGTATTTCAGCTTTACAGAGAGGGCACTAAACAGAAAGAGTAGAATTATGTACAGTAATCAATATTGTACAAGAATATAAAAAAATAGAACTTCTTATGTTGTAGGGAAGCAAAGGAAAGGAATAGATCCTGCGAATTCGTGGGTTAAATTTATCTAGGCCAGAGACCCATTCGTCTCTTGGAGTACAGGGGAAAAAGAATGATGAAAAACTACCTGTTGGAAGACTTGTATTTTTTCACGTCCCAATTAAATCTGAACAAAGAAATGCTAACAAATTTCTTAAACATGGCCTTAACATTTTCATCTTCAATCCTGCAATTTGGGGATAAACAGGTGATAGAACTTAGATAAACATCATATCAGTTCCCTTCCCCATAGGAAAAAGAGTTGTGTCATACAGGCTAGGGTGTAGACGATGGCATCTTCAACCAGCTAAGCAACAGAAACTACAGCTTCAAGTGCAAACTCAAAAATTCTCTGTGAGTGTATCAGGAAATCTCTCAGCATACAAAGAAGATTTGGCTATGTAAACAGGAAATGTACTGCTGTGCCTAAACGCCTCTTCATAAAATGAAATATTTTGGATTTCTCATTTGATCTTAGGCTCCCAAACAGCATGAAGATGCTGTAGCCCTAAGTTCACATAGCAAAAAGCCAACCATACTGACTGTACTTGTGAGAAAACTTCATTAAGTCTATTGCCAAGCTTACATTTATGCATTTGCTTGAAGATACACCTCTGTTTTTTTTAATGTCAGTGTTATTTGTGCATTTTTCAATTAAATCAGTCATGGTAATAGAGGACAAAACAATGTGTATATGAGAACTACGAAAATTTTAAGATGCTTCAGGTACTTCAGACAATCTATATCTCAACAGGCTAACAAAGCTAAGCTATTAATCCCACTTTCCTAACATTAAGGATCTTTCAAAAATGTTAGGTTTGCTATCTTTACATACCTGTAACACAGCAATTTGAACTGAACATTTATTTAGCACTTGTATATATAAAAATAAAGGAAGTATTGTCATCTTCAACTGTTTAGTTTTGTTTTAATGTATATTTGCACAGGCACTTATATACACTAAAATAAGCCATACAGTCTAGTATTCAAAACTAAGAAGGGGAAAAGGAAAAAAAAGAAACCAAACCAAAATCATCCCATCAAAACTGTTATTACAGGATAGCACCTCCATTTCGAATCACAATGATGATACCAAAGTAAGGAAGGTATCAGAAGCAACTACTTAAGGCCTCTCTTGAAGACTTTTTAAACATGAAAAACATTAAACTGTAAAACGTCTTAAGGATGTATTCTTCCCAGATTCCAAAGTTTCACTTACACATGTATATTCAAGTAATGTAAACTGAAGACTTGAAAGTAGACTGACAATATTTCTTTTTAAGGCAAGAAAAAAGCACCGCAGTCAACAAGCCTTGCTACCCTGAACAGGAGTTTCAGGACTTACTACTTCAAGTCCAAAAGGTATAAGTGAACCCGACTGCATCTAAGGGGAAAAAAAAGCAAACAATTTAAGCGTTTCCAGCAATGAAAAGTCCATTACTTTCTTAAGAAGTCTTAAGACTTACTAGTCTTAAGAAAGTATCTTACTAAGTTCGCAGTTGCAGGTTTCTAATCTTAATTTGTATACCTTCTGCCAGCACTTGAATCTTCACACACCTTGGTCTCTTAGAGAAACTTTCCATCAATATTTTTTACTGTGATATAAATAAATCTTTAACTTTCTCTTCTGATTAAGCAATGACATAAAACACCATATGCTTAGTGGTGCTAGTGGTTTTCAAGGAGCTGGAGTATTGTCATATGCTGTTAAAATGTTCAAAGGGTCTTTGTCCCTTCACAATTTTTCAGCATTGTCCCGAAAACAAGCAGCAGGACCAGACTTAACACCCATAAATGCCATAAATATCCACAAATCCCTTCAAATTACATTTGCAGATATCATACATTTCTGGCACCTGTCAGTCTGCAAGCCCATGTTCACCTTATTAAATGTACTCATCTTTCTCCTCCACCAACCACTTTCCACAGTCAGCGTTAACTACCCTGCAGGCATGCCACATTTGCTGTCTCTTGACTTGTTGAAAACGTCCCCAAATAGATTATGCAAGTACAATAAAGACTGATTTGCCACAATTCCAACAATTTTCAACTCTCAAAAAAAAAGAAGCATGTTTTCCAGCACAGAAGTCTCATCATACTTTTTAAAAACAAAAAACAGCAGCAACAGAATTCCTTCTAAAAACTGAAGAACTGGCCATTGTCAAGAAGAAACTATGTTGAGAAGTTGAAGTGCATTTACTTCATTGCTACTTCAGTTGTATTGAGTTACACCAACAAATGTATCAAATTAAAGTAACATACTCTAATATCCAATCTCTACAACACAACCAGTCAGTAATTCCTAGACAGAGATTTATGAGTCAAAAAATATCTCCTCAGGCATTCATGATGCTTACCAAACTGCACTTTTTCCCTAGTTTTACCATCAGACTTGGTCAATAATATGCTGAAACTGGGGAGGAAAAAAAAAAAAAAGGGAAGAGAGAAGTAGTAGTACTAGCTGTATTAAATTTCAGTAAAGGTATGTTCTGCACGTGGTTAATCAAAAAATATTATTTGCGTAGATTATTTAACCCCACCTACTTTGTTGTAGTTTAAACCAACTCCTGTTTAACCAGATCTGATACCAATTGAAACCAGAAATTTTTTTCCTCAGGTCTGTTTTGTACTATTGGACCTCTCCCCACTCTCTGGCTCCTCAAAGCACAACTCAGATGGAGAATCCAACCCATCAGATATGTAAAATGCCAAACCCTATCTCTTGAAGACACTGACTTCTACGCAAACAACATTTACCATGAGACAAGATTCACAAAAGCATCTCTGAATACACAGAGCAAACCAAAATTTTTATTACAAGCTAACTATAATTTTTTATTAAGGTAACTAGTTCATTTTTTTTCTGTACTAAAACAGATTCTTCATAGAAGTACACAACTTAGTAAGTGTCAGAATATCTTGAGTTGGGAGGGACCCACAAGGGTCACTGAGTCCAACTCCTGGCCCTGCAAAGGACCATCCCCAAGAATCACAACATGTGCCCCAGAGCATTGTCCAAGCACTTGAACTCTGGTAGGCTTGGTACCATAACAACTCCCTGGGGAGTCTGCTCCAGTGCCCAACCACACTTTGGGTGAAGAACCTTTTCTAAATACCCACCCTAAATATAAAATATTGGATAAATAATTTATATTTACATAGAAGGTAAAATATTTGTCAATACCTTATGAATGTATTTTTACACATACACGATGATTTTAGCAGTAGCAGTTTCTCAGATGTTCTAATTTCTGCTTTTCCTCAGAACAAGGGAATTTTACCTCTCCTACGGTAAAGCCCAAGTCCTACTTATTTTAAAATTTCCCAGCAAGTAAGCTACATAGCTCTCTAGCTTCCCTATATATGTAGGTTAACTAGTGATTCACAAGAGGGGCAAGGGAAAGGTATTTCTTCAATGTACAGCTTGTTTTAACAGAACTGATAGTTCTAGATATGAGAAGGTTCAAGGGAACAATTTTTTTAATAGATAATAGATAATTACTCAGAGCAATCTTTTTTAAAGCAGCAAGTTTCTCCTGCATGCTTTCTGCAACTTATAAGTAATTTTAACCTTAGAGGAAAATCACCCCTCTACAATATTCATGGAATAAAATAACAGTTTATACAAATAGTAAATTCCAAGGAAGTTGGGTTCTTGTGTTCTCCCCACCTCTACTCCTCATCATCATTTGTAAACAAAAGTTAAAGGCAAACAAGGTAAGACAGAAAAGGGAGAGAAGATGGATGGAATGAACTTAAAGAGGAATGTAAACTTTACTAATGGCAATGGTCCCAACGTTCCTAAGGTCTTGACAGCACCAGTAATCTAGGAAGGCTTTGGAACACCAACACACACCACCACAACATTGGAAATCTCTCTGGGCTTCCTTTAAATATCACCTGCTCTTTTAAGAACTGCAGCTTTTAATAACTGATCCACAAATACTTACATTGACATTTGGCCACTTGAAATGAATCAAGTTATTAGAGCAGAAAAAAAAGTATGTCCAGTTATCCTTTCTTATCCACTTCCAATTAGCAAACAAAGAACTCAGTTGACTCAAAAGGAAAAACCTACCCCATGTATTGCTTGTTTTACTGCGGATTTGTGCTCTTTTTGCATGGTGGTGAGACAGTGGCAAGGGTAAGGACTTGAGCAAAAAGAGTGAAGATGATTTTTTTACTTGATAATTTTCTAGAAGTAACCAGGTTCTAGCCCAAGTATTTTTTTTTTGCAGAAAGCAGCAGGATGAGGTCTCTATAAAGAAAATTATATCCTTAACAGAAGTCTAAACAGGTCAGCTGAATGACCACCTCATCTAGGATGTACTGTAAAAGAATTAAAAGCCTTTTCAGCTTTTAAATAATTCATTTCCCTGTTCTTTTCTTTCCATAAATTCACTTGGCTGCATCAAAAACAACTAAACAATTTTTAAGCAGTCACCAAATGCTTGGATGGCAACTGATTGTTACAAGAGGAATCAAAAGGATTCTCTTCCAAAGACAGAAGCACTGGAATTACTTGGAGAAGAGCTATATTGGCTTTACATTGCAAAGTTTTGGTAGAGGGGAGGAGGGCTGTAGAGGTGGCTTCTCTGAGAAGACATCAGAAGCTGACCTCATATCAGACACAGATGGTTCTATGGGATCAAATCATAGATTCATAGAATACCAGGTTGAAGGGGCCCCAAGAATCATCTGGTCCAACCTTTCTTGTCAAAATCACAAACTGATTCTCATTGTTACCTGTTTTATTTTTCATGATGTTTATTTGACTTAAAGGCTCTTTAAGGAAGGAAAATAATCCTGTTGGTGATACCTACTTCCATTGACATAATCTTTCAGAGAGCAAGAGTACCTTTGCAAACAGACACTACAACCCACATCTGACATGCAAACCTCTCTTCTTTAAGCAACCTCAAAATATCAAGTAACATCAACAGAAGAATGGACTATATGACCCAGGCACTGCAGCACTTTGCATTGTGCTTTGAATATCAAGCTAAAAGAAGATAGGACTTCTTAAGCCATACAGCATTTCCATACTGTTTTCCCATGCTGAGCTATATCAAGCAAAACACCAGTGCAGCAACATGTTTAAGCTTTTGTGTCCTGTGAAATACAAGTTGCATAACTCAGGAGAGGGAAGCAATTTAAATTGATAACTTCTAAATAATCTGAAAAACTATACTGCCAATGGGAGGTTATATTACTCCCCAACAGCACTTCAATTCCATATTAATAATGAAGAAGGTCAAGTTATTTAGTTATTTTTTTCTTCAGTTTAATATTCACTTCATTGCTATTGCTTATAAAATCCTGAGACTTTTTCACCTTTAATTGTACACTTGAGGAATCCATAGCACCACATAGTCAAAAGAAGACCATAAACATCGATTTCATTTAATGGTTGATGTTCTCACAGAATACCATGAGGAATGATCAAAATCATGAAGAATATTATGCTACTTTTGTTTCCCCTACTTTTACTTCTAAGGTCTTGAACACTTAAAAAAAGTGTATTCAAAAAGACTTAGAAAAGAGCTACTAAAATAACCAAGAAACCAGAGAAACTCTTAGAAGAAAGGATGAGAACAGCTTGTTCTGTGTAGCAAAAGGATGTGATTATTCACCAAGCAAATCCAAATCAACAACAGTGCAGAAATGTTGAGTGAAAGGAAAATAAGTGTAAGCAAGTCTAAATCTCCAGATTAAATTTATTTTTAATGAGTTACCCAGCTCTTAGAGTAACAAGGTTCTAGAAAGGGCTTTTAGCAAAAATAGTAAGGATAAAAGTTGTTTTTAAAATGGAGCTTGACAAGTAGGCATTACATCATGTAATACTAGCAGGAGACTGGATTTAATAAAGGAAATCCACGACACCAAATTCTCCTAAATTCCCAATTTATTTATAATTAGTTTTGAGAATATAGGAAAAAACAGATAGGAAAATACATAGCACTGTTTTACTTATCTTTCAGTAGAAAGAAGGACTGCATTGTCCTCTGTATTTTCTGCAGAGGATGAATACAAAGTTATTTACTATTACAGGAAACTGCAAATTGCTGTAGCACTTCTGCCCACGAAAACCCAAGAGATTTGTACAAGTTCAGTGATCACAGCATCATATTTTCCAATGTAGTAAAGACAATATTCATGAAGCAGCTGGTTTCTTATTAATAGAATTCATTTATCTTATTCATAGCAAATGAAACACATAGTAGACAACAAGCCAACTGGCCCATTAAGAAAAAGATTAAATTTGACCTTTTACAGAAATCAGTTTAAAAATCCTAATGTAGAAAAAAAACCACAATATTTTTTTTAAAGCAGAAACGTCCTTTCATATGGTATTTGAAACTGAAGCCCGCTCCTCTGGTAGCCTGATGTAATCCATTTACAAAATTTCTCTAAAGAATACCTGTTTCAATATTAAGGCCCAAGAATACCCGTCTTGAGTCATTCAAGGACTTTATTAACACAATAGTCATTACTGACAGTATGGAAATTCACTTGCAGGGAATACTGGTTCAAAATGAAACATCATGTGGTGGCCAGAAAATAACGCACTCTGTAACAGTCTGCTATCTACTGGCATTTGTTTTCTTCATATATCTTTGGCTAAAGATAATACGATACAGACTGCAGTTGCTTTAAATGCCAGAGGAAGCAATTAAGATCCTTCTCTGGCCAAGAAGCAGCTTATTATTGGTATCTTTGCATGAAAGGCAGAACACTGCTGGAACTGAAAGTTACGTCTATAATCCATAGATAATGCAGATACCAGCAGAGACTGCACAGGACTCTATAAATGCCTAACAGAAGTAACAGAACAGATAATTTTGAAAAACCAATGCCAATTACTATGTTTCAACTTCCTTTTAGTGGGGAAAAAAGAAAACATACTCTCTTGCTGTAAATACTAGTAGGCAAGGCTGAAGTAGGCATGATGGCCACACATGTGCCCCGTGAAGGAGCTGTTGGCTTTTGTGAATGCAGTGAGATTGATATCAAATCCTCAGCAGCCTTTTCCTACCGTTTTTTGCACTGTTTCCTTCTCTTTCTAAGTAAGACTCTGGGAGTAACCCAGAACAATACAGGTTATATGGTCCAGTTATCTAGGTGTTAGCATCACACCTTTATGTATGGCCATACAAAGGAGGGAAACTTTTTTATCAAATTGGTAAGAGAATCATGTATTTAGGGACCAAGAAGTATAAGCTACGTCTACATTAATAAAAGAGAATTATTGCTATCAAATTTCAGCAGTTGCTGTTCAATTAACTCAGTCCTGGTCCATTTAGAATCTGGAAAAGACACTGCAAAGATAAAATCTCATTAAAATATGTGAGGCAAAGATATCTGGGAAAATGCATGTCTCTGGAAAGACACAAAGGGCTGCTGGTTTGTTTTTTTTTTTAACATAAAAAAAAATTCCCCAAACAGATAAAAAGATCATAGGTTCTTATGTGTAATTTTGTCTTTTTTTTTTTTCCCAGACAACTAACCCCCAAAATTTCCATATGTATAAACAGGTTCATCACTTTTATAATTAGGCTTATGAGAGGAGAGAACAATCCCTGAAAACTGTATGCCAGACACTTTAAGACAGTCTTTTTTGTGTGAAATTTCTATAAAACCCAGGTAAAAAATATCCCTCACACCCCCTGCAAAAGATGGTATTTCCAAATTGTGTCTGTTTCTTTGTCTCTCCATGTGTCAAGAAGTAAAATAATACTAATGATTGCTACCTAATTACAAACTCCAAAAGATATCTGCTAAATCTTATTTATATCACACCACAGCTCTCATTACTGTTTGCATCATATCAAAACACTTTAAAAGCTACAGTATTACTTAAAACAGCTGTAAATCCACAGAACTTTCAACCATTAAACCAAAACTTATGTAGTTCTCATCTTTGAATATGTGAATTTGAGAGGCCTTAAGATGGAGAAGGCCTTAAAAATCAGAAGAAGAAAATTAAGCCTTCTACACACAATGAGCCATAAGATCACCTGTACAAGATGCATGTTATTTTTTTGGGTTGTTTAACACAATATCATTAACTTTCAGTAGGCCTATTATGGAAGTTAAAAGTATTCAAGTAATTCTATAATGGAATTTCCTATATAATCTATATGACAGCACCCTAGACTAGATTGCTTTTACAGAAGACAACTACAAAGAAATTACAAGGTACATGACTGGCAAAAAGTACAGGGAAAAAATAGTCTTGATGTTTTAATTCAAAACAAGCTGGAATCAATAAGAAGGAAAAAATTCAGTTCTACTTTAGGAGTCCATCTACAGCTGGACCTACTACATGAAGCATTTAAGCATATACAGTTTAAACATGCACCTGAAAGATCTATTAAATTAGGTGACTGAAGGGTTATGAAATCAACAGTTACCTAATAATCAAAAAGGCTAGTTGTAACAGGAAAACATTTTTTCTAAAAAGTTTTTTTTGCCCTAATTCCTAAGTTAACAAAGAAGAAACCCTTCTCTAGGTGCACCAAAGTAAACTATTTGCTTCTACTTAATTGTGCCTACTCACAGGGTTAAATGTCTGTCAAAAGATAACTTTTTAACGTAATAGAAACTATATACAGAAATTAAGCCTTCCAAGAGATAGTAATGGGTTTAGTACCTCTGCTAATGTGAAAAAGGACAACTACTCTCTCGCTATAAATACTAACTGTAAGACAAGGCTGAAGTAGGCACTATGGCCATACAGATCATAGAATCAACTGGATTGGAAAAGACCTCCAAGATCATCAAGCCCAACCTTGATCCATGGTTACTAGACCATGGCACTAAGTGTCACATCCACTCTCATCTTAAAAACCTCCAGAGACGGTAAATCCACCACTTTCCTGGGCAGCCCATTCCAATGTCTGATTACCCTCTCTGTAAAAAATTTCTTCCTAATATCCAACTTAAACTTCCCCTGGCAGAGCTTGAGACCATGCCCTCTTGTCCTACTGCTGGTTGCCTGGGAGAAGAGACCGACACCCACCTGGCTACAACCTCCTTTCAGGGAGTTGTAGAGAGTGATGAGGTCTCCCTTGAGCCTCCTCTTCTCCAGGCTAAACAACCCCAGCTCCCTCAGCCTCTCCTCACAGGACTTGTGCTCGAGTCCCTTCACCAGCCACATTGCTCTGATGTGATGCTAACACCCAACTAAACTAGACCATATAACCATATTGTTCTGGGGTACTCCCAGAGCCTTATACATTTAGAAAGAGAATGAAACAGTGTAAAAAATGCTACGAAAAAGCTGCTGAGGATTTGATATCAATCCTAGCTTTATCAGTTCTCACTGCATTCACACTAGTCAGCTTCTGCTTCATGGAACGCAGCAGCTCTGCAGACTACTTGGGAAAGCAGCACTCTCCAGAATTAAGGTAGCAAAACCACATCGAAATCACTGACTTTATCTTGGGATGACTCCAAAGAAAATGCAAAATATTTGCATACTGCATTAAATGTATTTGTTCTATCTTCAATTTACATGGAATCTCTTATCAGGTATTTATAAACATTACATTGTTACAGTAACTTCGATAGTTGACTGCCCAAATATTAATATTTTGTAACATTTGTAATACAGAAGTATAATTCTACCTGAAAAACCATGCACATACTTCATGTAATAAAACTTATATTCAGCCAATTTTAGAAGTTTATAGTCTTTTCTAAATGCATCAAGTCTGCTTCACTGTCTCTTCTCTAAACATGGTCAGGGATGATGTGTTCCAAAACTCATCACCACTGAAGCTCTTCAGCACAGTGTGGATTATTTTAACCCAAGAGAACCGATCCTACAAAATGATATGTAAATAAAAATTCCAGATCACCTAAAGAGATAAAACATGGTAAACAATGCCTGTTTTTCTCTAGAGCTTGTAGATTATTAAATATTCAAAGATCAAATCCTAAAAGTTATCACTGACTTCAACTACTCACAGTCTGGTACTCAAAAACAATTAAAGAATTAAAAAAAAAAAAAAAAAGCCGTGAACAAATATTTTACACTCCATTGATTTTGAAGGTGAGTAGAAGTAGCTAGTTTGCTTAAACAAATCAAAAGTTCTGTGCTCTAGGGAACCTACAGTAGTGCTACTTGAAGCATCTACAGCAGAGTCTGCACAGTATAAACCCAGGATTTCTACTTTGTTGAGGAAAATCCAGACATTTCCCCAGTTTTCCTAACACAGGAACTACGGCAGTGTTCTGTGGAAGTCATGGTCATGAAACTAAAGGTTTTGAAATGAACAAAAGGAGAAAGATTTCTTACTATACCAGACCAGACTTTATTTTCCTAAGCTTAAAAGACACTATAACATAATACTCTAGAGCTGCATATAGGATACAATAAGCATTGTGTCAAACACATTTGAACTAAAAGTTTCAAAAATTAGGAGAACTTGCAAGTTAAGTAGTCATTACGCAAGACAGAAATATTGCTCTTAGTCTAGCAAGGACTCATAAGTATTCTTCACAAAAATAATGGTACTACTCACATCAAATCAAGGTTTAAATTACTTCTCAAGAACAATATTCCTTTTACAACAGTCTGCCTTAGACAATCATAGAATGGTTTGGGTTGGAAGGGGTACCTTAAAGATCATCTCATTCCAACCCCTCTGCCATGGGCAGGCATACCTTCCACTAGACCAGGTTGCTCAAAGCCCCATCCAACCTGGATGCCAGGGATGAGGCATCCACAGCTTCTCTGGGCAACCTGTTCCAGAGCTTCATCACCCTCCCAGTAAAGATTTTCCTCCTAATATCCAATCTAAACTCATACACTTTCAATTTAAACCCTTCCCCCTTGTCCTGTTAACTGCATACCCTTGTAAGAAGTCCCTCTCCAGCTCTCCTGTATGCCACTCTTTAGTTACTGGAAAGCTGAAGGAAGGTCTCCCTGAAGCCTTTACTTCTCCAGGTTGTACAGTCCCAACTCTCTCAGTCAGCTTAAGAAGAAAGTTATATTTCTCCATATTTGATCTGGAACAAAAAGTAGTCAATTTCCAGTGCTAGACCAGGTCAAAAAAGTACCCATGTGGTATTCTGATCTGTCATTACTATTTGTGCACACCATCTTACAGGTTTGAAATAGGAAGTTTTTACTACTTAACACAAGCTCAGACTTCCCGTTACACGAGGAAAGCTTTTTAGTAAACAGAAAGACTTAAATACAACTAAAACTCAAACTTTTTTGCCTGGGAAGAAAATTGTACCATTGAGTTTATAAATACAAACATACATAGATATATACATATATATATATACACACAAGCACTATTTCTATGTAATGTCATCTCACATGTGGTGTGCATGGATACAGTAATTTAACATAAATTCATGAGATGCTAGATTTGTACCCAGATACTCACTAAAAAGGAGGTGCATCCAGAAATACATGCATATATACAAAAAAGTCACAAAAAGATAATAACTACTTTATGTAAATGCAATTCTGTAAATTAACTATAAGCAAGTGATGCAGGGAAAAGCACAATTCAATCCAACTGTTGGATCAATAAAATTCTCACAATTTTTACCTCCCAGGTACTGAGATAAATTTTTGGGTTTAGACTCTGAGTTAGCATCAGTTAGGTTTCTTATGAGCTACAGAGCTCGGCAACATCTGTTCCTGTCCACATAACAAGCAATACTGCTACCCTTCACTGTACAAAAACTAGCATACCATGTCAATGTGGCAGATATTTTTAAGGATTAAAGTCATTCTTTTCTTTGAACATCTCACGTTGCAGCATGAGATGCTGTAAATTAGTTCTCAGCTCCACCTGAAGGAAAACTTTGGGCAACAGGTGAGAGAGATCCAAAGTGACTTAAAGAGAAAAAGTAAGCGGCAAGAAGTTACAGAAGAGGACAAACCTAGTGACGCTCCTGACAATTTCAGCTTTCACTTTATGCGCTTCAGAGCATGACTGTCGTTTTCACACCCCAGAAAGCTGTCACTGCTCAACTCACAGACCTTTAAAAGCACTACATTGCTCATGTTTATCTCTGCTCTCAGAACCCTTTGAAAATATGTAAAAGTTAATCTACTACGTGAAGACGCGGGAGTATGGCATGATAAGATATATAAATTCTCTTTCTATAAATTCACTTGTCTCTTGCTTTGCCCATTTATTACGGACGTCTTCGTCATCTAAAGACACCTAATTAGGAGCCAGCGTCCCAAAATGAGACCCCGGCAACACTACACGCCTGATCCGTACCGTACAGCGATCCATACCACGGCTACGGGCTTAGGGCTTAGAGTCACAGAATCGCAGAATCGTTAGAATCCCTTCCAACCCTAAGGAGTCTCTGATTTCTGCTACTCTAAGCCCCCAGCCCCGAGCCTGGGCTGCTCCCCCGTCCCCGGGTGGGACCACCCCGCCGGTCCGCGCCCCGGCGGCAGCGGCGCCCCCGCGCTGCCCGCGGCCCCCGCCGGGACGGGCGCGGCCGGGACCCCGGGCCGGGGCAGGGCCCCGCACCGCCCCCGCTCCCCCGGGACACCCACCCGGCCCCGCCGCAGGCGAGGCGAGGCACAGCGGCACGGGGGAGGAAGGGAGGGTGCGGGGGAGAAAGTTGAGGAGACGCCTTTCGGCGGCTGCCGGCAGGGGAGCCCGCGCCCGGCGCCCATTCAAACAAAAGAAGCCCCTTCCCCTGCCGGCCGCCCCCGGCCCCGCCGCCCGACTCACTTCGCAAGGCCCCGATGAGGAGGCTGCCGTCCTTAATCAGCTCCTTGATAAACTTGTTCGTCCTCTCCAGCTCGATCTCGTGACACTTGAGGCGCTCCCTGAAATCCGGGCTGTCCAAGTAGGAGTCGCTGAACTCCAGCGTGGGCAGCCCCATAGCAGCGGCGGCGGTCGCAGCCCCCGGCCGGCGGCGGAGGCAGGAAGGGCGGGAGGGCCGCGCCGAGGGCACAGGGGAAAGCGGGGCAGAGGCGAGGCACGACTGCCGCCTCCCTGGAGAGGCTCCCGACCCGCAGCACCGGCCCGCTGGCAGCGCAGGCGGCGGCTCCGGCCGCTGTCACCCAGCTACATCGCTACCCGCGGGGCACCGCGGGCTCCCAGCGCCGCCGCCGCTCCGCCGCTTCCGGCAGCGATCCCTCTTCCTCCCTGCCCGGCACTAGCTCCAGTGCGAACCTCCCCCGTCCCGGCCGAGGAAGCCCTCCTCCTCCTCCTCCCGGCGCGGCATGCTCACACGCCGGGGACGCGGCCCGGCGGCGCCCGCCCCTCGTTCGCCACCGCCCCCTCCGCGCTCTGCCCTCCAGCGGCGGAGCGGCCGCGCCTCGGCCCGCTCGGGCTCGGGGTGAGGCGGGGATTCCGCACGGCCCGCCGAGAGCCTGCGCTCGCCTCCTCCTTTGCCGGGGGCTTTGGGAGATCCAGAGGAAGGCGGGAAGGAGGATCCACCACTGGGGCAAGGAGGATCACAGGCATTTGGAAGGGTGCGCCCGGAGGAGGCCGGTTTATGTGCGGGGGTGATGCCTCAGGGAGCAGCCCGCTCTGCTGGGGCAGGACAGCTGCCAGCCCGCTGTCTTCTGCCTCAGCTGGAGGAACAGCGGGAGCTGCGGCCGGAGGGAGCCAGCCCGAGCGGGCCTGCTCTGGATAGGGAATGTTCCCTGCACCTCAGCGGGGCCCTTGGTCAGCCTAGCCGGTGTGCGTGCTCGGCCTCGGTGGGTCAGCGCTCCGAGGGAGGGGGACAAGTTAAGGAGGGAGCAGCCGTGCGTAAGGGAGGAGGAGAGAGGCAGAGACTTAAGAAATAGAAGAGATAGGAACACCTGTGGTCTGCCTTGGCACTTGGTTGCTGTGAAGGGGATACAACTCGAGCCAAATCCATACTGAAGAGGAACATCAGGAAACTGCAAGCGCGCGGTTACTGCAGCAAAGTTGGGTTTTTACAAGTATGTGAGTGGGCTTATCTCAGTAAACAGAAACACTTGGGATGATTCTTGTGTGTTTATCTGAAGTGGTTTATCCAGACATAGTGTGTCAGTATGCAAGTATGTATACAAATGTACATACGGGTTTGAGGAGAGTCTCTGTAAACACACCTTCAAGTCAGGAATAACTCCCTTGGAAACAATCCTCGAGACAGGGCCATAAAAGTAATTGCACTTCAAGGCAGCCCACCACTTGCTAAAAATAGTTTTCAAGAAAACGGTGATGCTTCTCTGTTAGCAAAGCACACGTTACTACCAATTCATTCACAGTCTCCATTTTAATGTGAAAGTGGAGGAAGGCTCAAAACTCCTGCTCAAATGAACTCTAAAAATGTAGTTCACTGACACATTTGTGCTTTCACACTTCTTAAATCTTCATCAATACTTGCTTCTTTGTGTTCACAATAGATTTTTGTGAGTGTCAAAAAATGCAGAAAAGACACTGCAATTTCTAATATGACCTGCAGAATTTGTTGAAGTGAAAAAAAAATTCTCAGTTTTTACAAGACTGAGACTTCCTCAGGACAGTCTCTGAGTTAGCTGTCAGTGTTGACAGACCCACTAACATCTCTTTTAATTCATAGTGATTGCAAAACTGCTCATTAACAAGTTCCCTGAGACAAATCATTTTTCTAATAATAGGAAGAATGAGACTGGAAAGGACTGTTTATTTCCTTGCTTTTTCAGGCAGTAGCATGTAATTTCTCTTGTAAATTAATAAACTTGATTTGAAATCCAGTTGAACTACTGGGAGGATGTTCCAAATAGATATTTTTTGCGATTATTAAAAGCCTATTTTTCAGTCTACATATATTCACAGAGTTATTTTAGGCACACTTGTTCTTTCTTCAGTGTCATCTGTAACTGCAAAGATTCTTTGTCCTCTACCACATTTACTCTTAGATGTAGTTCTAGAATGCAATAATATCATCTCTAAGTCTTCCATACAATACCTAAAATAAATCAAAGCTTTCTGTCATAAAATCAAATGCTAGTTCCCTTCTTTATTCTCGTAACTCTTGTCTATATCTCTAAGTTTGATTTCATCTTGCTTGATTGCAGTTTATTGAAATTACTTGCAAGACCTTGTCCAGTCACATTAATGACTATGTTACTGCACTAAACACCTTTGATGAAGGTTGTATTTTTCTGTATCACAGCAACATTATTTATGTCACTTAGATCTTTCTTTTCCTCTGTGTTCAACCAGTGGATTCCAAAGTTAAAGCAGAAATATTTGTTGGTCTCAAAAACATGTACTTAGCATTTTAGTTCAAAGGAATTTTACTGGTAATCAGGATGACTCATTTCTTACTTTATAATATTCTCATCTTCAGAAGTTCTGTAACCACATTGCTGCTTTTGCTATCAAGATCATGAATGGAACTATTAATGAGACCAATACTAATAGCAAACTCCCTCCAAGTAACTTACCATTATCCATTTAACTGGTTCCACACTTCTCAGAATAATCCACATCTTTCTCAGCTGAACTGAGACTTGAATTTCCCAGCATCCATGTGAAAATTCTACTGGTTCACATGTACCGCTATTCCCTTTTCCCAGCAAAAGCCTTTTTTTTTGAGGAAATAGATTTGTTGAGGATTGTCTTTGCTTCATGAAGCAATATGTGATCAATGAACACCCAAACCTTCATTATCTTCTACTGGCAGAGAAAAGTTTTATACTTAGCCTATGAGCTTAATGGGCATTTATGGCTGCATCTGGAGGAGGATCTGGTAAATGAGGGATTTGGCACACCTGCAGAGATGTTAACTAACAAAACAAGTCTTGATGGAAAGATAAATCTTAGTGCATGTTTTGTGTTGGAGTTAGGTGGAACTTTGTAGTTTGTTGCTAACTAAGGAAGACAAGGTGTTTGAAGACATATGTGGGAAGTGTAAAAGGCCTATGCTTTATAGTGAGCAGGAAAGAACTGTATTTGGTTTGATTTCTTTTTTCTTTCCCTGAGAAGATTCTAGTACATGGCCCTAGCAGTAGCTTTCAGAACTTCGAAAGATGAGAGAAACCGGGGAGAAGCCTAGACTTTACAAAATAATATCTTTCTTGGAAACTAATAGTATGCTAGAAGAGGGTGAACCATATTGAAATACAACTTCATTAAACCCCTAAGTAGGTAGAAGCACCAGTTCCTCAAGTAAAAGGCTCTGGTAAATAAGTCAGCCTGATTTTATTACTAGCTGTGAAGAGATGAATAAAAAGTGAGACACTTTTTTTCTTAATGCTGCGGAGCTTTGTCGTGTTTCATTAACTTCTGTGTTTGTTATTTTAAGCTTATTCTAAAATCTTACATGCTAATGAGATCAGATCAATTATTGTGGATTTCTCCTTCATCTTACATGTAAACACTGAACTATAATTTCAAATCAATGGCCCTGGTCTGACTCTAGAGGATGCCTGAAGCTTATTCTTATCACGGTCCTATTATCTAGGTTGCCTGAGAAGAGGAAAGGCGAGGTGTGTATTGGTACTGTTTACTGCAGGACATGTCCCCTACTCATACTGTGATGAAATGACTGTACATGCAGTCCCCAATGTTTATGGCTCTATCCTGCTCTGTTAGATGCTGTTAATTTACCAATTAATGCAGACAAGGACTTCCTCTTATCTGCTGGGGAATATTTTAGAATAGAGACTCTGTCAACTTCCCTGTTATTTCTTCTGCCTCAATGTATACAATTATGGGAAAATTGCTTATATAGCTGTGTGGCATTGCTCTGTCTTCTGAAAATTGCAGATTTCCCTTGAGACACTGCAGGATTAGATGGAAAAATGCAAGGACACTGATGCTTATAAGTCCACTTGAACTGCTCAAGGGTACAAAATTAGCTCTGTACCTATATAGTAAGAAAATATTTATAGCATAGAAAACCTCACTCAAGCAATTATTTACAGAGTATTTGAATTTGTTTTAGCTCTCTAAAGATCTTGCTTTATCTAAGTTTCCCATTGATTTCTTCATGGGAATTGCCAAGATTCCCAGTAACTTGCTTGGATAAATTCTATTAAAAGTTTTCAGTTTCTCCTTATTAAATTCGGATACTAGATGCTAAGCTTATGTTGGCTAGCAGTGATAAATTTAAAAAAATGAAAATAAATAATGAGGAAAGTAGGCCTAAGTTTTGTAATTCCTTACATGTATTGACTGAAAGTGATACTACCCTCTCTCTTTGGAATACAATCTCCATGTTGTTAGCTGATTGTTAAATGATGCAGTTGCCGATGTGTTCTGTTTGTTTTGTTGTTTTGATTTTTTCACTGCAAGCTAACATTGTCAGAAGAGGAGAGTAGCTAGACAAAATCATAGTTTGGAAACCAAACCATGTAATTTTGTGTGTACAGACCATATTATACTGAAATATTGATCTCTGTACACAAAGGTCGACTCATGTGCATTCCTATCAACATTCAGATTGTCATCAATAATTACAGATCAGTAACACTTCTCAAAAAAAAATGTAGTTTTTAATACATGAGTTAGCTCCAAGTGGTTTGGAGAAGCTTCAAACAGCAAAGTTCAAAGCTAAAATTAAAAATCACGTTTAGTAACTCTTATGCTGTGTTTGCTTAAGCCTCCTGGGTACTTCTGTGTTGAATCTGAATATTCCCTAACTGGCTGTGGTTCTGCCTTCTGGTATGCTCAAAATAGCATTTACCTCAAGAAGTAGATGCCTGACACTATGTGAGTTACAGACACTGAGACAAGCCGCTCCCAAATCCCAGATGAGATTGATAGACTACAAGTGACTAAGCATATGAAGGCCTCTCAGCGTTCTATGGGAAATAGTGGCAGCTTAAAAATCACAGCAGGGTAATGAGGACTGCTTTATATATCTTAGTAACTAAAGCATTAGCCTACAGAGTGGGAAAGCTAAATGTTAGGTACTACTAAATGTAGTCTTGGTTCACGGTGTTCATTTCTATCTAGAAGGGGGAAACTTCAGACCGCGCCTTGCTTCACATTTCTTCTTGACAGCATTTGGGAGCTCCAATCAGCATGAAAAATCTTTGGATCACTCTCTATGTCTGTATACTATAGAGAAATTACTTCCACGCTTTAATTTTCACTCTGGGAGCAAAGCATCTGAAAAGTAGTAGATGTAGCATCTTAACTGGAATTTGATTCATGTATTCTTTGCTGAGATTCTGTTATAGCCTTGTCTGTATTTCCCTGAAAGTAACTTTGATACCTTATTTACTGTAGTTTGGTATAAGTAAACAATGGGACTCTCAAAATCATCATCAAGGTGAACTGCAAGAAACTAAATTTTAACGTCATTGTCCAAATTTATTCATTCATATGCAGAATCTGAGTTCTTAAGGGGATGCCTTCCTTAGTAGCCTTGTCACTTGTGTCACGTTGAACATGAAGGAGGAAACAGGCTGTAACAGATGAAAGCAAATTCTGGTCATGCCCTTAGTCAACTGACTGCAAGTTTACACCAGATAAGAACTGGGTGATTACGTGGTGCTAGATGGGCTAAAAGGCAGGGTATGTTCAGCTCAGCAGTGTGTTACACCTTTGCGCAATGTTTGGATCAAAGGAGATGTCTGGTTACTGCAGACTGTATAAACATCGAGAAACAGGAATAACAGAAGGTACCTGAAGGAAGCTCAGTCACTTTGGAAGATCGTGCTAGAAAGGATGCCGCAGAAAGCGTAGCAAGAGAGGGAAAATGGGCAGACATCTCTGCTGTCTTCTTTATTGTATGTGCCTCTACTGCATGGAAACTAGATAGATGCCAGTTGCAACCATACTGTGTAGTGGAAACAGACATCAGGAGGCAGCAACTGGTAGAGAGCTACAGATAAAGTCTTTGCTATGCTTCTTGGGTTTTCAGGAGCACAACCAGACCTACAAATACAGGGCAGTGAGATGGCATCATTTTCTCCAGCCATTAGTTTAACAGTATGATTTGCAGGTATGTAAGGTCTTTAAAGGAAATGTCAATATCAATTTCTAACTAATCTTCATAGCTCATTATTAGTAAATTTGAAGTAGTAATTGTAACCTGCATTCTGTGCACTCAGCGGAAGAAGATACTAGCTTATCCTTGCTATGTCTGTCTGTAAGATATGATACAAAAGTCAGTAGGACCAAGAGCTCCTGGAAGCTCACATTAGTTACTGTTCACTGGAAGACTGAAGTCTTCAGAATTCAGTTCTCTCTAGCAAGTAATTTGCATTTAGATTGTCTCAGTAGATAGCTGGGGAAAGAAGATCAGAAAGTCTTTTTATGATACAGTCATCTTATTTTTTCTAGGTGCGTTGAGATCTGCTAGATCTGCCCTAGCAGAGCAACTGTGAGTATTGAAGGAACTCCAGTAGCAACTCTTGACAGTGGGCACTTGTAACAAGTAGGGTTGGCCTATATCTAATACTTCACTATGTGGACAGAACACAGTTGAAATGCCCATCCAAAGGGCAAGTCATGCAAGCCTCTTGGCAGTCATAAAGCAATGAAAGCATTTTGTCAAGTAAAAGGCTGGATTCAGTTACGAAAGGTAAATCTGGACTTGGCCAAGTTAAACACTGTGATAGAAATGCTGGATGACACATGTACTACCAGTTTACCAAAAGCAATCCCTACTCTGAAAACTAAATTTAATTACAGAAAAGTTTACTCATAAAGTAATGCAATTCCAGTGAGAGAAAATACCAAACGAATACCATTTTGAAGTAAATCTTTAAGTATTTTTTCATTGATCTAATTATGTGTTTATGGAGGTAGATAAACCAGAAACAAAATCAATAATTTGTTTACCTGAATGCTTTTCTAATTCTTTGTGTTACCTAAAGGTCTGCTTTTGTGCATGGTCAGAGTTGCCTAGGTCTTGATAGGGCTAAGTAGTTTTGAGTTATGACTTCTGCTTGAATCTAGAAGAAGGTATTCTTTATGGCATAGAAGGAAAGAATGATATTTGTGCTCACTTATTAAAGCCTACCAGGATGTTTTCTAATCCCATTCTTCTCTAAAAACTAGTCAAGCAAATTATGTGCAAATGATTGAGTAGCAGTCCTAGGGTGAAAGACACAGGCTATGATTCCAGGTGTCTAGGGTCAGACTTAGAACAAAATACATACAGTGAAATATAGTTTTCTTTTTACAGGGGAACGGTGACAGATTGATAATGCAGAAACAAGTCACTTTCATAAACTTGTCTACACTTGAAAGTTTACTAACATACCTGTTGTAGAATAGCAGTGTCCCCTTGAGGATTTACAGCAAAATGATGATACTGGAATAAATTAGGGATAACTATCTCAGTAAATCTCAAAATGCATAAGATATATAGTACAACATTAAATTTCTCAGGAATATTTTAACTAAGCATTCTTTCTTTTTATGGGAACTCTGTTTTTAGGATTTTTTTTTCCATTAACTGCTATGATGTGGGGTTTTCCCTTGGTCCTCTAAAATATATGAGCTACATTGTAATTTCTAAGATACTGAAGTGTTTACTGCTTAAAGTAGGAAAGTGCTTCTTGTTCTAGTGTAAAACCAAATCAAATAGAAAGTGAGGTCTGTTTTTCATGGCTCCATCTATGAATGCATGAATGCACAATAGATCTTCATGTGAACAAGGGAAATATGCACTTTCTTTGAACTCTGTCCTCTTCTCATCAGTGTTTCATTTTTTGTTTAATTCATAATGTTTTCATTACATAAAGGGAACAACAGGGTAGCCCTCCTGTAGATAGTGGAATAGCTATCTTTCCTTTTACTATAATCCTCAGGGTAACTTCTTTTATTTGAGTTAAAGCCCTGTCGGTTTTGCATTTCTTCAAAAAAAACCCGAAAACAAAACAAAACCAACCAAACAAAAAAAACCCCTTCACTTTTTTTTTTGTAGCCGTGTTTTCTTAGTAACAGCTTCATAGAGTGCACAACCAGAAATGTATTGATAATCACGTCAGATATGTTACAAATATATTTAAAAATATATAAATCACACAACTAAAGACCTATTAAATAGGTTGGCAGTTATAGCCAACCTGGGTAATTCTTCATGTAGTTGATAAAATCTCAGAATGGAAAATAGTCTGGAAGTGTTGAAATTAAGTTTTCTATGAGGTAAAACAATCCATATTTAACTTTTTATATCGGTAAGTTAAAATTGAGTATACCCAAAGATAAACCCATATTTGGGAGAAGAGCGAGAGAATATACCTGTTTAAATGTCCTCAACCTATTTTACACATGGCCCACAAAACTATCTGATGTTGCTCAGAGCCATGGGAAGTCAAGCTGCTATTCAAGTTGCTACTAGTCTGTTTTACTATTCAATGTAGAGTCGCTTCTGTGTGGTCCTTGTCTGTCATGATAATTATGCAAATGATACTGGCTGAAGACAGATACTTTAAAAGGCAGATGCTCCTAATCTGGAATTCTAAAATTAAATTAGACATTGCTAAAAATTATACATTTTGTTGCTCTCTCCTCCTAGTATTGGAAAAAGAATATTGTGTAATTTGTCGGTTGTAATGACTCTGCTTTCATCCTCTTCCCTCCATTTTTGAAAATACAGAAATGTAAGAGAAGATTGAAGAGAGCATACACTATGAATTTCCCCTCCAAGGCTCAAGCCAATGTATCTAAACCATCCCGGAGAAAGAACTTCACTGCCTGTTAATGTTCTCAATAAGATATTTTCTTATTTTTTTCAGATAGTATTTTCTGTTTTTCACCAGCCTGCTGAAAAGCTTGTCCAGTGTTAACCTTTGCTGTCGATAGTATTTCTTCTTTTTTTTCTCCCTTGGACATCAAAAAACAGTTATTGTCCCTTTTCTGGCATTTTTACCACGTTTCCTTCATCTTCCTTCCTAGACCAAACAAACTCACTGCCTTTTGGTTTTGATTTTTTGTTTGTTTGTTTTTCCCCAAAACCTTATCCTCTTCTTAAAAACTCTTGCTCTTAAAAAAAAAAAAAAAATCAGAATTCTGTCCAGTTTCTTGCTAGACATGCAGTTCCTAAAACAGACACAGAATTTCTTGTGAGGACTCAGCAAAGCTGAATTTGTAGTCTTAGTTATCATTCTCATTATTGCATTCTAGAGGGAGATGGCTCTTTGAAGAACATCACTGTATAAGCCACTGTAACCCTAGCCCATTTCTGTCGCCACCATCTAGCTAAATATTTCTCATTCTGTATTTTGTGTATTCTGTATTTTATTTTCTCACTGCTGCATATTGTTTTGTTCTTTTATTTATTCCAAACCCAGTAAGATAAAGCTAGTTATTTTATTGATTTGTCAAAACTACTTTAAATTCTGATCCTTTCACCAACAGTATTTTCTATTTCATCATGACTGGTTTTGATAAATGAAAATTGAAATTTGGAAAGATCTCTTTGGGAATTGTGCAACGTTCTCTCAGCAGGACAGGGAGATAGTAGATATTTCCACTTCCTCAACATCTTTTTTTTCTCAAAAATGTCCTCACTATTCCCTTTGTCTTCTTGTTACCTCTTAAGTCTAAAACTTTTTTATATAATCCTTTATGCCACATTACATCTGCTCAGATCTTTGCTTTTATCTACATGTTCTTGGTTCTTATGTACATCCTGCATTTCAGGTTTTGTATGATTCATTCCTCACTGGTCCAAGTTACCAAAGAGCTCTCAATGCAGACATAATGGTCTCTGCTACTTCTATTGTCTGGCCTTTCCTGTTTAATAGTTTGGCTTACAAATTAATCTTTCGGTAATCCTACCTGTACTCCCTCAAGTTCTTTCAGATAATTACTTTATTTAACATCTCTGTGTTTGCTGAAATCTGCTTTTTTGAAAAATCTTGCCCTATTCAACTATTTTAACAATCTTTTTTCATTAGATTAATTACATTTTACCTTTCACGATCACCCCATAGGGATAATTCTTTATGCTTTCCCAGGAGCCAGAACCATATCCAAAAGAACTACTGCTATGAAGGAAGAGAATGCTTTCTAAAAAAAATTTATCCTTTTTAGGTTCAAAGGGTTTAGCAGATTTATCATCCAGATTAAAAAAAAATCCACTTTTTTCGAACTTTTTCAAGGAAAAAAAAATTCCATTAAATTTGTGAATGAAATGAAGGTGCAGGGTTCTGTATTGAGAACTGGTCAGTAGTTTCAATGAAGAAATGACCTGGGGGGAAAAAAGGTCTGAAACGCATTATTTATTCATAGAAGGATAGGATAGGATAGGATAGGATAGGATAGGATAGGATAGGATAGGATAGGATAGGATTAGGATAGGATTAGGATAGGATTAGGATAGGATTAGGATAGGATTAGGATTAGGATAGGATTAGGATTAGGATAGGATTAGGATTAGGATAGGATTAGGATTAGGATAGGATTAGGATAGGATTAGGATTAGGATAGGATTAGGATTAGGATAGGATTAGGATTAGGATAGGATTAGGATTAGGATAGGATTAGGATAGGATAGGATTAGGATAGGATAGGATAAGATAGGATAGGATAAGATAGGATAAGATAGGATAGGATATCCTGAGTTGGAAGAGACCCACTAGGGTCCAGCTCCTGACCCTGCACAGGGCAGCCCCAGGAATCACACCATGTGCCTGAGAGCATGGTCCAAATTCTTCTGGAACTCTCAGGCTTGGTGCTGTGACCACTTCCCTGGGGAACCTGTTCCTGTGTCCAACCACCCCCTGGGTGAAGAACCTTTTTCTAATATCCAACCTAAACCTCCCCTGACACAACTTCAGGTCATTCCCTCAGGTCCTGTCACTGGTCACCAGGGAGATCAGTGTCTGTCCCTCTACTTCCTGTCATGAGGAAGCTGTAGACTATGATGAGGTCTCCTGTCAATCTCCTCCAGGATGGACAAGCTGAGTGACCTCAGCCGCTCCTCATACGGCTTCCCCTTGAGGTCCTTTACCATCTTCATTTCCCTCCTTTAGACACTTTCTAATAGCTTTATGTCCTTCTTACATTCTGGCACCCAAAACTGCACAAAGGACTTGAGGTGAGGCCACACCAGCAGGACAGTCACCTCTCTTGACTAACTGGTGATGCTGTGCCTGATGCACCCTTAGACACGATTGGACCTTCTGGCTGCCAGGGCACAAGGGTAATATTTTACACTTTATGTGACAATACAAGACAAGGAACAACTGTTTCACTAGAAGTTGTATATAAATCTTATGGTTGTAGCAGGTTCACAAGCTGAATTAACAATGTTTTATGATTGCAAAAAGGCACATGTTCTAGCAGCTTCATTATGAAATAAGCTTTGTCCTCTTCTCAGGTATAGTGGTAAAAGGATGTGGAGTAGGTGGAGGGGTATAAGCAGGAATCAGAGATAATGATCAAAGATCCAGGAAACAAGAGGAAATGTTGAAAGAACGTGATATGTGTTGTATGGAGAGAGAATACTAAAGGGGTGGTGATACAGGAGTACTTCAAAGAAAAGGGAATATCTGGTTTACATGTTCAGTTTAGACAAAAGGTAATTCATTCAAATCACATCATGAGAGGTTCAGGTTAGACTGGGAAAAATGGCTAGTGATAAGGATACTTAAACTTTGGAATAGTCTCATTTATTCTTAAAAGCTATAAATAAAGTACATGCATTTATTTCATAGAAAATTTTCTGGTTCATCCTTGTCCCTAAGTAATATCAATTGCATGTAAAGTAGAAAATCTCTCAGAGTTCTGCTTGTCTCCTGGTTTTCAGGCTATGATATCTCTAGATTCCATCATCTCTCCAAATTGTCCCACTTTGTCTCCTACTGATAGCTCGAACCATGGGGAATTAATCAGATTCCCTGAAAACTGAAAATGTAATTGAAATCCTAATATTTGTGTTGCAAGGCTGTAAAGTCTTGGTCATCCACAATTTATCTATCTTTTCAAAGACTAAGCTTAATTAGGCCTAATTGAAAGCCTGTTGAAATCAAGAGTTCTGACTGCTTTCAGTGGGCTTTGAATCTAAAACTTTTAGTTTTGTTAAACATCTGTTACTTTGGTCTTGTCATTCTAACCCCAAATACTCATTGAGTAACCTGTCTTTGTCCAAAGATACCTTAGTTTGTAATTTTTTTTCTGAAGTCGGTGGTTTACTGGAATAAGAAATGTATTTTTCTTTTCCTACATATTAAGGGTTTTTTTAATATTTCTTTCAAGCATTTAAGTTTCTGTTGAGAAAATATGTCAAGTGCTTTCATCTCAGTCCTTAAGGTTCTGTAGATAAAGAATTTTCTATGGCTTGAAACTCTATAAGGGCGGTTTGTTGCTGTTGCAGAAGGGAGATTTTCACTGATTTCTCAAAGCGAGCATTTAACCTTATGTGTCTAGGACAAACAAGTATGTTTCCACTTCCTACACCCTTGCCATGTCAAAGTCAGGTGTCACTCTGTGTGCTTGCAAAAAAATGCTGTCTAGTTTTTCTTGATTTTCACATCTCAATCTGGTGCAAAGGAGAAGGAACCCTGATTTAGAAGAAATCCCGCTGAGCTTAGAGTTGTGTTTGCAGTTCATGAGAAGAGCGGTAGGATCTTATGCAGCCAGGGAGTTTCACAGTAGAAACTTCTGTCTTTTCAAGAAAACACTTTGAAGCATTACCAATATCTACGTATTTCAAAGGTTGTGAAATTTTAAAGCTACAATCGCATATGTAAGTGAACTCTTCCCTATTGTGCGTGTATCTAGCAGTAGAGATTTTAAATAGTTTTAATAATTTAATTTTTTATTCTGTGCACTTGCAAACTTTTAGTGTAATTAGCAGTATGCCTTTGACTTTCACAACACAAATATTTTCGATGGTTCTTTTATCCTAGGCTCATGTCTGGAAATCTCATAGAAGTTACTGTGTCATAAGTTCAGATGTCTTTTATGAAGATTGTACAGTTTTAGCAGTCTATTTTGAAAGTTGAACTGCTGTGCTTTGATAATATCTATCATGCAGGATATTAGAAAAAAAGCAGAGTGACTGTAGTAGGTAGTCAGGCTATGCAGACACCACTTTGCCTTATCAGTGCTGTGAGAAAGTAGGGTACCATTCTGAAAGAAACTCAAGGCAAGTGACTGAAATGACTTGTTCAAGGTCTTAATGGAAGCCTGTGACAGAGTATGGAGCTAAGTCCTGTCTTTTCAGTTCAGGATTAGAGTTATAGCTTTACAATCCTGACTTTCTCTTGCTCTGATGGGCTTTTCAGTAAAGATAGTGATTGTGTGAACTGTGTAAGGAGATTAGTATTAGAGATAAATTGTACATTTCTTGCCCATCTGCTTAAATAAACTGATGTAGTCCCCTTTTAATGGAGAACAGTTTCTATTTTATGAGAGACGTGATTGATTGAAGTAAATCAAAAGAACCATAATCATACAGTATTGTGATAACAAAAACATGGAAAATCATTTTGAGGACTAAGTGAAACTAATGCCCATAATGATACAACATCCTCTAGGCAATAGCAGAACCTTCCAACCACATAGTTTAGGTCTTCTCAAAAGAAAGAATAGCTTATGACTTCAGATTGCTGAGACATAGAGACAGAACAGAGTCTAAACAGAACCAGAGGTGGACATATGCCAAAAGAACAGTATTTCTCATCCAAAAATCAAGAGGAAATGTGCCAATCTACAGTGCTTCTGTCAACAGGCTGTCTTCCGCACTTAGTCCACAGATAAGTATTGTCTGTGGGTTCTAACAGTGAGGAGATACCCTGGATTTGGTTTCTGGTGCTATGTGATGTGGAACAGAAAGTTGATTGGAAACTTTGTAAGCAGAAGGAGGTCACGTCATCTACTTATTTAACAAGAAAGTCATTAAATGTAAGTTACTTCATGTTGGAAATTTTTCCTCCCCTCCCACAAATAACTCTTTTCCTTATTCTTAAATATCCTTTCCTGAAGTGTCATCTCCATCATGTTATAGATTTTGTTAGGATTCAGTCTCTGAATAGGAGGCCTTAATAATAAGGGGAGTAAAATGCTGAGTCAACAGTGTCTTCACACACCTGCAAATCTCTTGCTTTCAAGCTATTACCTTTCTAATCTTATCCCACTTCTTCACGTATCACTGTCCTCTCTACTATTCACCTAATTTCACAACTGGATCTTTAGCCTTGGTGGAGGTTCTTATTCCATGTGGATTTGTGCCTTAAGAATGCTTTCATTCACATATTTGGAATGCTTGTATCTACTTTTACTTTGGAGTAGGTCTTCAACTTTCCATAGGTAAACTAAACAACAGAGACTTCTGTTTTGATATCTGTTTATATTGCTTGTCTGTAATCTCTCTGTTCCCATTCCTCCGATTTACCAATAGGCATAAACTGTTTCAGTCAAGGATTGTCTCCTTGTTGCAAGATGTGTGTGGGATATCTGTTACAGGAGAATGGTTGTAAGCACTACAGCAATACAAGCAAACAACAACTCTGGATTTCACTCATCTCCTTTATCGTATATTTACAAAACAACTAATTCTCCTGGAGTTGCTTTGATTGTGCTAGTGTTCATCCCATGAAGGATACATTTTTTTACTGATTCAAACTGAAATAAGTGTTTAAAATTCAGAAATGCCTACTTGTGTTCGGGGTAGCATTTTCTACAAAAATTCTAAAACATAAGTGTACACAAATGTCCCCATATCATTTTTCTAAAGCTTTCGTACTGAAAAAGCCTCTCAGACACTCCTGAGGTTAAGCGAACAATGGAGTGTTTGAAGTATTCCTTCTATATGAAGTGTACAGACTGTTTTTGAGTCTGCTTCATTCACCACATGTTAAAAACAAACAAACAAACAAACATAATTGCTAGAGTGGCCCTGAAAGCAACATACAGAACACCATGGAGTGTAGGTCAAAATCAAATCCCCTTGTCTGAAGCTGTGTAGTGTATGCTGTGGGGTTGTAACACATCTTCAGGAAGATGAGAGGGTTGCATTAGGAAGAGAGGAGGTTAAAGGTTTAAAGATCTTTTAAGTTCAGGAGGTCTGGATACCTTTACTTTTCAGAAAATACCCTGTCAGTTTGAATTGACATTGCCTAAGAAATGAAAAAAAGAAAACAGATTACAGTTTTTGTTTATTTTTGTTAATGAAAGGACTTGTCTTACTGTGTTGGTACAGCACTTGATTTGGTGTGTAACTGTTACACAACTCCACAGTCCAATACACAGGTGTAGTTAATGTGTCACCTGAGCTGAAATGCCATTCAGTGAGTGTGGTTCAGTGCACTTCCCCACTCACAGCTGCGTGATTCTGCCCTTTATTTTTACCCTTGCCTTTGTATGAGCCCAGGGCATCAGATGTACTAACAGAGAAGTAACCTTCCAAAAATGTTAACAGTGCCAGGAAATGGGATAAATGAAACGAAACTGGGCTACTTTATTGCACTGGCTTATTTGAACCGTTATCTGTGTTGTTAAAAAACACATGACTGATTATTTCTGCAAGGGTTAGCACGGAAGTGACTATAGGACTGTGTGCTCATTTTGGATGGGGTAGAGTTATTTTTCTTCACAGTTGCTAGTGAAGAACTGTGGGTTAACCAGGGTTAAACCACAACATCAAGCCAATCAATAGTCTGCAATCTGTGCAGAAAGCAAGCCAGAGAGACATGGAAAATTTTATTGAAAGAAACTTCTGGGCAGACTTAGGTAAGAGTCTTGTGGACTGAGTTATAAGATTTGTACATCAGATTACTTTGTTGGGTGTCTTCTAGTTTAGGACCATAGAGAACTTCACTGGTAAAATGTGTGTGCTTCTTGCATTAAGAATCATTTAAGCCTTTAATTCAGGTTTCCTAAAATTTCATGTATAGGTACCTCAATTTTTTTCCTGCTACTTGCAGTCTCTGGAAATTAGGCTGTGGTAGTGAGCTCTCCTTTCATGGTCAAATCATAGACTTATTAAGGTTGAAATATACCTCAAAGATCACCTAGTCCAACTATTTCCCTAACATCAAAGTGTTCACCACAAACAGCATTCCCCAAATGCCAAATCCACGTGCATTTTGAACACTTTCAGGGATAGTGATTCTGCCACTTCCCTGGGGAAGTGTCATTGTAGTGACAATAGAAATAGTCATTTGCCCTAATTTTTCAGGCAGTTTTAAGAAAGCTTTCTTAAAATGTCTTTATGGTTTTAATGTTTGTAATTCATTTAATGTATCCTAAATGATTTAGGTCAGATACTATATTGCTTTTTGTTATGAAAAACAAAAAAACAAACTAAATCCAACATGGAAAATATGATGAATATACACCAAGGATAGATTACATGGAAAAATCAAATCAAGTTGGTTTGGGCTTCTGTTATGTAAAATATAATTCTTTAGTAAAAACTGCAGGTTGCTCTTGAAGAATCATGCCTTTATAACTCTGTGAAGTTTGCTTCTTCTTTTGCTATAGCAGTCAGGCATAACTATAAAGAACTGTCATGCCTAAAACTAATTTTAGTGCCATTGCTATTTTGAAATTCAGGGGGAAAACCAATTCTGTTAAATTAGATTCAGTGTTTCAGGTAATCCTTTTCTAACAGCTGTTGGCTTTTTCTCAACTTCCTTAAATTAAATGAGATAGTTCTGAAAGTGAATCAGTTTGACCAGCATGTATCAAACCAATTTTCACCAGCACAAAAATATAGCAGGTGAATACAGACAACAGTTCACGTGACTTAGAAAGAAAATAATGATTTTTTGACTCAAAGAAATATAATGGATGACCCTTGCTCAAGATAAACAAAAAACATGACTGCTTCTACTGCTTGTTCATTGAGCAAGGTTCATTGAGGAATCTTGTTCATTTAAGCCTTACATATATCAGCTGCAATGACATTTCTATTAGAATGATCTGTAACATCTGAATCTGCTTAGTTAAAGCTAAATTTATGTTTGTTTCTTGTTTTTCTGGTGTTTTGTTGTAGGGATTTTTTGTTTGTATTATTTACTTTATTTCAGGCTGTAATCTTCAGTTTCTGATTGATTTATTTTTTTATTTTACATTAACCGCCCTGCAATTTCATGTTAATTTATTTGAACATGTATTCTTTGGCTTTTTTAGAGAAAATTTATGAACAAGTAATAGTTTACATGGAGGAGAAAATTTTTCTCTGTCTAGTGGTAAGCATTCTCTGCTACTTATAATGAGAAATTACAGTATTTTTGTTTTTTTTTTTATTAAATGGACATTTGTAAATGGTTTTGGAATATTACATCTAACAAAAGCTGCATTAATATAGTGAATGTCGCACCTTCTCGGGATGTTAACAAACAATGTGATTTTTCCATGAAGGTCTATACCACCCACCAGAAAAATACATGTTTTTCTCATTTTGTGAAAAATATCAGATGATTCAGGCAAAACAGACCACCACAAAAAAGAAAGAAGTTTTCTTAGTATATTGCTCTTTTGATCTTTACCATGGAAAACCAAAAAGTTAGAACCATAAAATTAAAGCACTTCATGAATCAAAACCCTGTGTCTAACAACATGTCTTTATTTCAGATGTCTTTACTAACAGATTTTTGTAGTTCTAGAAAATAAGGCATGTGGGGTAGCAAATAAGCCTTACTCAGATTTACATTTCATGGGTTTCCATTCCGAAAGCTCTGCTGATTCAGCTAGCAAACCTGTAATATGCTACAGTAATTGTATATGAAATTGCTGCTGTGCTGGCATGATTTTGCTGCTTTTGGTTTACATGCTTAACATTTTCTGTTTTCTTTGGTATCCCAATGCTATGTTTAATGTAAAAAAGTATTCCTACACACAGAAAAACAGAGTCCAACTAGACTTCTCTCCATTTCTACAGACCTGAAGTACCACTGCCGGTTTGGTGACACTCTCAGTCCTTGAACCTCTGAGTACTCATTGTCTGTGTGGGCTATTTGCCTTACATTTTCGTTACAGTGAGACTGGCTGCTTTTGACTGTCCCTTGTTCCCACAGCATATTGGGCACTTTATATCTTTAATCATCACTTACATAGTCTTATCTGCTTGCTGTCTTATGAGGTAAACAGTCTTGGGCCTCACTGCTCACATGGGAGGCTTCCAGGAAGTCTGACTCATGCAAGACTTTTCAGATTGTTTTTTATGGCCTCTATTACTGTAATATCTTCAGACTTTTCCAGCTTTTATTCCCACTTTATGTATTTTACCACAACAAACAAGGAGTGGATATTCCTCTTTTGTTTTATTCCTCTGCTTCCTTGGCATGGCTTCCTGAGAAATAAGATCTCATTGATTTATCTGAATGCACCCTCTTGGGGTACACACCCTTTACACAGAGTAATTTGACATCTTGGGTGATTTTAAGTTTTCCCCTTGTATTGGGTTTTATTAGATACATTTAACATCTCAATTAAGTATCTTCTGCAGTCAAGTTCCCAAAGGATTTGAATGCACAACTGCACCAAAGTGCCCTGACAATCCTCCAAAGTCCAGAGTTCATCCCACATATTCCAACACTCCCTACAGAGTCAGGCAGTCATGTGCCTTGCCAAATCTAAGACCTCCAGCTCCAATTATTTTTGCCACATGTTTCTAATGGCTGCTTCCCCTCTTCCTTACCTATAGTCAAACCAAGAGTCTGGTGTATAGCTTCCTTACATCCCCTACCTTTTGAGCTGATGGTAAGACATACCTCTCCTCTCACACCAAAGCACTCTGAAGGCTGCTATGGAGTCCTCCCACAGTCTGTAATTACAAAACCAGGAAGGATGACTCTGACTACTAGTAGATAGTCTGGGAAGAAAGCTGGTGTGTTATTAGAGCTGTGAGCCATGAGACATTTGGAACAAAATGCAAATGTGATCTAAAGGGCAGTAACTTGATCTTTTCTATCCAGATGTAGAGAAGGAAGTGGTATCAGCTGGAAGTTGTGCTGAATTTCTCTGAGGAAGTGATGGTCTGATTTCCTTGAGGACATGCTCTGTGGGTAGATACCTGTCCTGTCCCTGTACTGCTGTACATCCAGGTTTTGATAAAATCTCTATCCAGGACTAGGCCCTTGTTAGGATCCAAATTGCCAAGGAAGGCAGATGCCTGCTGGAATAACTGGTACATCCTGGTATTAAAGCATTTACATCAACAATAGTAATAACTCAGTCCTGAGATACATCAGGTGATTTGTCAGGACTTGGTGACCTTAGCTGCCTTCTGGCCCCACAACTTGGAAAAAGAATTGCAACCCTGCGGATGCCTGACTGGTGGTTGAGCTGGATAGTGGCCAGTCTCCAGCAAGGACACAAAGGGCCTGCTTGCTTTATTCTCAAGTTTCAATCCTTCTCTGTCTCTATAGTAAGATGCTGGAGGAAAAGTAATAAGAAAGTGAATCTTTGGTCAAATTCTTGTATCCGTCCCTAGCTTAGTCACTGCTATACCCAGGATACTGATTGCTGTGAATGCCTTTCAAAAACATGCTCTATCCATTACATGAAGAGAATTAGACATCCAACTTAGAATAATTGCTGCTATTTCAAGAGCAAAGTTCCTTGAAGCTGAAGTTAAAGTTGTGTCTATCACAGACCTTGCACTCTTTCAACCTCCTTTTTCATCCCTGTGGAAATTGTATGTACTCATTTTCTTCTTGGTGATTCATGGTTCCTAGTCTCCTTCCTGAAAATAAAGGCTGAAAATAAAGAACCAGTGAAATACAATATAAGTTCATTAGCCTAGCTATGATTTTCCAAACCCCTCAGTTCTACTTTTACTCTGCCTTCCTCAAAAATTTTTCTTATATCCAAAAATCTAAACTGTGGTCCAGTCACCTCTTTGTTCCCTTCTCAGTTTAGAAAAACTTTTCTTCCCCTCAACACACATAGGTAGACACATACATGCACTCTCCCAGAAAAGCTTTATGCCATAGTTGTCTGACTGCACTGTTTTGAACTCATGACTTTAGGGCAATTGCTCAGATCCTCTCAGCCTCATACTCTTCAGATTTAACAAAGCAGGCGTCTGTTATTCTTTTACTAACCATGGGGTAAAGGCCAGCTGTAAATGCCTCATCATGTTTTCCAATTACTCATGTGAGACACTAATGCACAATTCCAGTTGGCAAGATCTGCCAGTAGATAAGAGGACATAAAGCAATACATATTGCCATTATTTCCCTAGTGTATCATTTGCCTAAAACCTGAGTGGGAGGGAGTCAAGGTATCAATACTAGCTACTGTTTTGCACAATAGAAAACTAAGATAAGCTCATCAATTTAGTTTCTTTTAATGGTATTTTAATTTATAAATCATAAGTGATTTTGGTGCATAAACTGAAGAGAATAGAGACAAGTAACCTGTTCTTATATAGTCAAGTGTTCCTAGTGATAGTGCAGCCTTCCTTAGTACTTTATTTTTTCATGATACAAATGAGTTCCTTGAGAGAACTAATGTACTTTAACTGTCCTGACCAGTCCCACCCGGGACCTTCACCCATAGCTGCAGAACATTGGTCAGGGAGCTCATCTTAAGCTGATGTCTGGAATACGACTTCTCATCTGAGTTGTGTTGTAGTTTGTGGCCTTGTCTCCTGAGTGGATTCTGACCAATGTTTAATATTGATTGTCTCCAGTGCTGTCTTCTGGATGGAACTGAGCCCTGCCTTTTAGTCTTGTCTCCACTCTGCTTCTTCAGCCCAGGCTATCTGTGTGTGGTACTACTATGCAGGTGCAGCAGAACTATACACTGCTTGATGAGGACATCCTCCCTCATGGGACAGCCTGTTCTTGCTGCTCCCTGTCAGCTTACCCCCTAGCATTGCAGTCACCAGACTGTAATGGAAGCGCAGCCAACTGTGGGCAGAAGAGTGAAACACTCCTTCTCACTGGCAGCCAGGAGTTAAACTGCATTGAATGTGAGGTGAGCTTACACCTGAGAGATCTTTCTCCATCCCTAATCACTTTTCCAGAATTTTACTTAAGAAAACCAGTATTTTATCCAGTGCTTTGAACTTCATGGTCTCTTGTCACTTGAAGTGACTGAGAATTAATATTGAGTTTCCTGTGCTGATGATTTAAGGGCACAGTGTAGGCATAGGTTTGAAAATGTTGTCAAAATATTTAGGTGGAGTTTGGATGTGACCCTAAACAAGTTCCTCATTTAGTTAGATCACAGTGGGAGAAAAGCCTGATTGTTTTGAGTTGTTTTTTTGTTGTTGTTGGGTTTTTTTTGTTCTGTTTTGGTTTTTTTTTCTGTTTGTTTGGGTTTTTTGAGTGTATGTTTTTTTCTCTTCCCTCTTTTCACATCTCTCCCAAACTCAGGCATGCATACCTTTGAGTTGCCATCTTTTTTTCTACTTTTTTCTCTGTCATTATCACAGTTTTCTTTTCATTAGATTGTTATTGCTCAGCTCATTTGACTGGGAATTTCCCCCAGGATTGTAGCTTGCCAGGAGTAGTATTGTTTTATGACAGATTTATATGAGAGCAGGTTTTTCAGGTTCTTGGTGGTAAAGTATTTGGAAATATGTAAACTGGAAAACTGCACTTTTCTGTAAAAAAAAAAAAATCAGTAAGGTCACAAAGTTTTCTTGTTTTACATAGCTACTTTCTGCTCCTCAAATAATTGGCAGATAGCAGTGCAAGCAATGACTGTGGCCAGCATGTAGTCCTTGTGGTTCCAGAGCCTTTTACCTTTTTAATATCAGCACTGCTTATCTGATATTAAATAGTTGTTTAAATTACTGGTATGATGAAATCTTGAAATACTTTCTTGCAACTTGAATTCTGTTCTTCCTCTGAGTAATACTTTGTGTGTGAGAATTTTAGTACCATTGCTTAAACTGTCAATGATCCTGAATATGTGCTTCTGACAGGGAGGCTTATGCAGTGGAAGATCTATCTCAGAGAAGTAGATGGCTTCTTAGGTGGCTAAAGAAGAGATATGATGGATCCCTTCTTCCATGCTGAAACCTTGTCCCAGGGCCTAGTAGACAACATCCTTGGACACTGAGATCTCATATGTCACATTACTAATAAGTCCCTCCTTTGTCCTCAATCTGAGCTTGTGGAAACTGCAGAGGAAGCTCTGTCATTCAGCCTTACAAACTGAAACTCTGTAACCTTAGAAAGAAGTTAATCAGGGCACAGTTGTGGCTGACGCTGCTAAGTCTGTAGCCTGAGACTCCAAACACACGGTATAAAGTTACATAAGCACCATTAGTAGAATTATAAGCTGAAATCAAGGCATGTAACTGAATATCTGTGTCTGAAAAGCCCAGCTGGTGTAATTGAGCATGTACTTAGGCAAACAGATTTGGGTGTGCATCTTTTGAAGTTATTCAGTAAGGCTGCACTTTTAGCACTTGTTCCAATTTGTGCTAACTTGTAGGAACTAGGCAATTAAATATTATAATATTTATTCAAGTCAGATTTTCAGGTGATTTTGAAGAACCACATCTGAAAGTCACAGATTTTTATTGAAGAATTGTGTAATTTAGGAAAATATAAACTTATGATGTGGTTTTATTCAGCCAATATATAAAACTAATTTTATCCTGATACCTATATAGTGAGATTATTTATATAAAGAACATGTAATTGAAATGTTAATATATCTGAAATAAGCATTTTTTTGCTAGAATGAACTCTTTCAGCCATTGACTTCTGTGCTAATTGTTCTTTCTGCTTTGTAAGTATATTTTACGTAAAGTCTTAAAATGCCTATACATTTAACTGTCTAAACATCAGTTTTACAGTAGTTCAGTATATGCAGAATAAACAAGTTTGAAAACATAGCTCTTAACAAAATAATTGTTGTATGTGGTATTTTGCTTAAATACTATGGATCTGATATTTGTGTTGAAAACACTGCAGTTTATATTCAAATATTTATTAAGCATCTCAAACTTGTAGTCCTCCAACGTAAGTAAACTACTGTGATAGAACAGCCGGTCTCTTCATTTTGTATTCACATAGCTCAGTCCTAAAATGCCCTCTGCTGGGCACTGGCAGTAGCCAAGATGGAAGAGGCTTTAAGGTTAGGAAAACTGATGTCACAACGGGAGTTACATCATCCAGCACAGTGTCTAGATTTTGAAGGACTGTCTTATTAAAGTTATTTAAAGCTTACGACTGTGTGATATGGAAGAATTTAAAAAAGGAACAAAAATGACTACCACTAGTTAGGCTTACATATGTTTCTAAAGAAAAAAAGATATTCTTGAACAGGAATTAAACCACTTTTGGTTGACATAATCTTTTTTTCCCCACTCCTACTGAAGTTAATAGGTGTGTTAAAAAAAAAAGATAAATTCTAACACTAATATTCTAAAATTGTGGGGCAAGGAGAAGCCACATTTCTTACATAAAATTGTAGCTAAAGGAGAGTAAAGGGTTTCATTACAGGTGTTCACTGATCTGTCAGAGCTGCTTTGTCTTACCCAGTCTGATGACAATGTATAAGTAGGAGGGGAAGATCTCAATTGTGTTGTGTTGTACTGATGGATTAATAGCCCAGAGCATAAAGGATATTAATGTGATCAGGTCGGTGTGTGATACAGTTAAGTGTGTGGCTCTGGAATATGCATCCAGGCATGGTATATTGGTTAGTAGCATGAAAAGAGATTACCATTAAATATTTCTGAACTTTTTGAAGTCTTGATCATGGAAAGTGATTGATACATTTGAAATAGGAAATACTACAATTTTATTTTCTCAAAGTCCTTATGTTTAAAATATGTGAACACATATATATGTGAATCTTTTCCTTGATAGTCTTATAGAGAGTTAGAACAAAGTCAAACTTTCCTTGTTAAAGAAAATATTCAGACAGGCTAAAGATACTCTAATAGTAAGAATTACCAAAGGAAGATCCTGCGTCTTCTAAGACAAGACAAAATTATTCAAAGAATTAAACAAATGAACAGCATTTTTGGAAATTTTCAATTTCCATTGTTCGTACCAGCAACCATGACTCTGGGAAAGGATGTTTAGCAGCACTGCCATCTGACAAACTTGTACTGTCATCAGATTTTTCAAATACTGCCTTTAGATACATTTCTGCTTTATGTAAGTGTTTGTGTGATGACTTCATCTGACTTTGTTACATGTCAGTTCTGTAAGGCTCACTGATGTCTGTAGAACTACTAACTCATCTTTGAACTGCAGTGTAGCGCCAATTAAGTTTCAGCTTCTGACATGACAGTGTCAAGTAAGTATCTTGGTGTTTTGTTCTGGTTGTTTCTTTTTGACACAATGGTACACATTTTTGCAAATGTGATAACAGAGCCCCCATCTTACAGGCCCCTTATATAAATAGTGAAAATGATAAATCTAAAAGAACTAATAGATAGCTGTATTGAGGAGTATTCCATTCACACATTAAATTGTTCCCCAGTTAAGTCTCATTTCCAGCATACCAATTTTAGTGATTTATTCCAGTCTCATGCATTCTAATGTGGTTATTGTGTGGTTATTGGCATTTTTTGAAGGATAAATTCTGTCAGTTAAATTTGACAGCATCTATAATCATAAGAGACTTAATTTATAGTTCTGTTTCTGTTTATAATTTCTGTACTTGTCTGAATCTCCATATCTTTCAGGATCCAAAGCTATTGATCAGCTACCACACTTTCGATTACCTTGAAAGAATATGTGTTTCTCTTATGGTTCAATTTGAAGGAAATAAGTAAGACCAAAACTTCAGGAGTGCTGAAATATTACTTTGTGAATGTGAGAAGAGATGGCATTTTCAGAGTGGCGAAAAAATAGCTGTGGGGGGAGACACTTCTTTCATAAGGGAAGTTCTATGCATTATCATGCATATATGGCAGCAGTGGTGACTAATTATCATATATGTGGAAGGAGAAAATGGGAGGAGAAAAACAGAGGGAAAAAGTGTTGTTCTAGGTCTTTTCAGTCAGTAAAAGAATTTCTTTTACATATAGAACTCCATTATCACAGCAGCTTATATGGACACAAAGACCTCTTGGGCATGCTCTTTCAAGCAGTGTTTATACTTCTGTGTCTTATTTTACTCATATTGACTCCCACAGTGAGACAGAGAATTCCAGACTGTTTTTCAAACTTTAAGAAAAGATCCTTCTGAAATCCAAAAGTAAGGCATATTAATTAATATTTTTGTCTACCTTGTTATAAATCTGAATATGTGGATGATTTACAATTAAAAGATACTTTAACTATCTTGGAGATAATACTATTATATTATCTCCAAAACCATATTACCTTTTAGGTTGATTTGTAAACTGTGCCAGAGTAAAATGAAAGCAGGTAATAATTTAACCTAGACAGATGAGTGCCAAGCTTAAATTTTTGTTGCCTGTATTTCTTCAAGCTTGTGAATAGATACTGAATGTGGTCTAGACTTTTTATATAAATTGTTCACAAATAAAAAACAATTCGCTATCCACAAAGTGTCATTATTGATTCAGAAAAAAAGGGCTGTCAGTATATTTATATGGCAATGCAATACTAGTAAGAAATCACATATTCTAGCCAGTTTAGGGGCATAGATTTGTGTTGTACTTATTAATGTTTTAACCTATCACTTGGAATAATTATCTCTTTTGTCCCATACGGATATGCAAGCTTCTAAGCAAACCTCCCAAAATCTAAAAAGAAGTACAAGAAGAAGAAAAAGCCACCTCCAGCTGGAGGATTAGTGCATCTTTAATATCGTTCTCCAGCCAAGACCATCACTGAATAGTGCTTAGCAACATTTTCATTTATTGACAATAAAAATCTTTCTTCTCTGAGGAAACTTGAGCAATGCTGGTAACAGTGGCCTGGAGACCAAATAGAGAACCATCTTGTGTGAATTTAAAGTGGGTTAATGACAAGAACCACACCATTCAGTCAAATAAAATCTAAAACTTTTTTAAGTCGTCTGGTTATAACAGACTCCTCTCCCTCCTTACCCCTCTGTTCCAGGTGTGTCTGGCACCATGGATTTGGGGGAACGGGACATTCATTCCAATCTATCAGTGTGCCCAAGTGCTAGCTAGTGGCTTACCACCTAGATGTGGCTCTTCCAGCTTTTTGTACAGTCCTGGTTATCTTTGGATGTCCCTTGATAGGACTTTGTTGCTTTTGAACTGAGACAGTCCCTGTAAGCCATCATTAGCTTTACTGTGAGGCTAGTGAGGCACTGGAACAGGTTGCCCAGAGAATGATAGAACCACAGAATGGCTTGGGTTGGAAGGGACATTAAAGATCATCTAGTTCCAACCCCCTTGCGGTGGGCAGGGACACCTTCCCCTAGACCAGGTTGCTGAAAGCCCCATCCAGCCTGGTTTTGAACACTTCCAGGGAAGTTTGGTTGTCTGATCACCGTGTTACACAATCACATTTGGTATCTTATTTGCTACAGTATGCTACTTCATGTTAGAGCAATAAAAGAAAAAACATTATTTGTGTAAAGCAAGTAAGAAGGAAAATGAAATCTCTCTTCACACCTGAAGGATGGTGAGACTCAAAGTTCGTTATGTTGACATGTCTTTCAGTTTCTTATGATTCCTTCTTGGTATTGTACAAGGAAAACCTTTGAGTCAGCTCCTCATCTGCTAAATCTGCCCCAAATACCACGTGACTTAGCTTATCCATTTATAAAGAAGAAGAGGCCATGCATGGTCTCCTGCATGCTGTCCCAGTCAGCCATGCTTCTGGGATATGTTTCCCATTGTCTATTGCACCATTCTGTAGCTGTGTAAATGTCAAGAAATATATAATCCTTCTTCTTCCATGCGTGTTGTTTTAAGAAATTACTACTATGTTATCCTCAAATACTGTTTCTAATGAAGATATTATTTCCTATTTGCACTGATAGGAGCATATGCATCACATAAATAATGATAAGACTGAGAGTAATTTTTTTGTCTAGCTGAAACGAATTGATTTTACTACTTTGTCTCCCACATTAATGGTGGCAAAATTACTTTTTTCACATCTCTTCTCATATATATATTTTTTTTTCCAATTTGAGTTACATTTCTGTTTTCACTTGAAATGGTGAATGTTTTGGAACCTTGCTTAACTAGGGCTCCAGAAATATTTGGTATAGGGATAAATGCTATATCTGAGTTCTTTCTATTTTTTTTTCTGTTTTTCTCTCTCTGAAGAGAGATTTTGTTTTGCCATTTAGACAGAGTTTAAAAGTTTAGAAGCCATAGAAAATGGAGTATAAAGTCTTTCTCCTGTTACTAAATTTCTTTTTTTAATGCACAAAAAATGATTGATTTGTTAATGTTTTGGGAAAATTGGTGGGTTTTGCATAGCTGTAAGTCAGCAGTATGTGTAAAATATGGAAAATTAGGAAAATGTACAGTGGGAAATATATGCTGCTCTTCTGTCTATGAAATATTTTATATTTATATAAATTCTTTTTATAAATTCACCAATTTAACCACTTTGATATAGGCAAAATAAGAAAATAATTAATGCAGCATGATGTCACTTTTCTTATGGATATTTTACAACAGTGAACTAACTGGAAACATCCTATGTATTACATCTGACTATTATTTTGTTTCTTAGTTGCTGAAGGAGATGAAGCTGAAATTTGTGCTGCCATAGTTATACTTTTTTTAATAGCACAAATAGCTTCTTTCCTTCCGTCACAAGGCAAAAAGCAAGGAAATTAATTTCTAGCACTTGTGACTTTTTAAAATGATCTGTCCTCTGTGACAACAAATCTGCCTTTATCATAGCACCCCATAATTACAGTCCATTGTAGAACACTACTGTGAACAGTTTGGATCTGTCTTCTTTACTCTCCCCCAATCAGATAACACACTGATAAGATTCCCTTACACCTTTTCTTCTCCAGACTTTACAGTCCTAGCTCTCACAGCCCGTATCATGTGACAAGTGCTCCAAGACCTTCATGACCTTTATGGCCTTCTGCTGGACTCTATTCCACACGTCCATGTCTCACTTGTACTGGGGAGCCCAGCACTAGACACAGCACTTGAAACTTGTCTCTCTGCTGAGCAGTGGGGAAGAATCACCTCCCTCAACCTGCTGCAATGTTCTTCATAATGCAGCCCTGGATTCTGTGGGTGCCTTCGCCATGGAGGGCACAATGCTGGCTCATGGTCAACTTGACATCCAAAGAACCTCAAGGTCTTTTCCTTCCAGACTGCTTTTCCTCCTGCCAGCCCTGGTGCTTGGGGTTATTCCTTCCCAGGGAGAACGTGGCACTTCCCTGTGTCAACACATTTTGCCAACTTTTTGTGGTCCCTCTCAATGGCAGCACATCCATCTGGTCTATCTATCACTCCTCCCAATTTTGTATCATCTGCAAATGTGCTGAGTCTGGATTCTGTCTCATTGTCCAGGTTCTCTGTGAATATGTTACACAGTATTTGCCCCAGTATTGACCACTGGGCCACACCAATAGTGACTGGACCCCAGCTGGACTTCATCCTGTTGATCATATGAGTGTTAGTCCAGAATTTCAGCTAGTTTTCAGTACACCTTACTGTTGACTTATCTAGTCCACTTGATCATTTTGCCCATTTATTTTAGTCTCAGATCATGCAGGGTATGGAATAACAACTCTGGAAAGTTGTGTTGCTTTTACAGTGTTGTCAATGGTACTGTCATTGGCTGGGAACTCTTTATTCCTAAAATGTAGACAGAAGAATCTCGTAGTGCTTTTCTATTAAAGACTGTTCACAGCCCAAGTTCATAAAACAATTTCTACTTTTGGTATAACCTGCATCTTAATGAAGATGAATAATGAGTGGATTCTATAAAACCGATGTCCAGAAGGAGCAGATTTGCTACAGGGAATAGAGGGAGATTCTCTCTTCATCTTCATTACCAGTACTTGCTGCAGCTCCAAGCAAACAGATGGAGGAATTACCCTGTACTTGTACACCCATTCCCACGGTCCACGTGACTTTGGGACCCTTTCTGTATTTCAATAACAGATTTTGCTAAAATACTACCTGGTTGATATGTCATCAGGAGATATTTTACAGTGAAAACATGCCTTACTCTGATGCATAAAATCCCTATGGTGGCAACAGCCTCTCGTGCCGTACAGGAAAAGCTCCAGGCCACAGCTGTTGTCCTTTTTAACTCTCTTTATATGGGTTGTCTTTAACTGAAAGCTTTCATATTAGTGCCTGCTGCATGGACTTGTTTGGCAAATTCTTGTCCTCTTTTAAAAAGATCTGTTAATATTTTCAACAACCTTCTTTGCATATTTGAACTTTGACTGTAAAGGTAGGAAATCCTCATTATTTCAGTAGCATTTGCCTCTGGAAAGGCAAGCCCGCTTTTTTTTTCCTTGAATGGATTCCATCTATTACTGGCATCTAATTTCTTTTTTGAGTTGTCTTTATTTTTTTTAATATAATTTATATATATTTGGTTTATATATTGGAATCCTGCCTCGTCCTTACGTGACACATTTAATAAAAAGTTTCTGTTTTTTCCTTTTTTTTTCCATCAAAATTAGCTCTTTTCCTCTGGATATATGTTCTTCAGTGGAGGCCTAAAAGCAATAGATAGCCCTTCTATTGCATCTGTCTTTTGAAAGTTTGGAGACCTAGACATCTAATTTTCAACTTGATTTATAAACTGTGAAGCTGGTAGTGAATTTATGGACATTGCTGCTTTTAGACAATGTATTCTTGGATTGATCTTGCAAAGTTTATATTTTCAAAAGTAGTGCCTTTTTTTCAAGATCCTTCCTGTTTCAAAGAAAATTAACACTTTCTTCCCAAAGTAAGGTCTTTGGGGAGAAATTCATCTCGTCCTTTCAGTGAAAATACAAGGGATCAATACTTTGATATGTTGTTTTGCTTGTTATATATTTCTGCACTTTTCCTCTAAATTGTTATGCCCGAAGAAAGACCTTATGTATGAAAGTTCTCTTTTTTTTTTTTTACAGGTCTATCAGTACAGAGTTTGTCTTCTTTAAAATTAGCTTTTTCATTGTTATTCATTGTTTTTTTCTATGATGAAGTCAAGAGTTCGTTTGTTTTCTTGATTAATTGCCTCATTTTTATTTACCAACTTGCTAAGAAAATGCTGGGCTTAAAAATGTCCACTTCGAGTCTCATCCTTGGTGTTTGGGGCGATTAGTGTTGATATTTTCCTCTCTCTGATGCTGGAATATCTGCCATAAATATGTTAGAAGATTAGTGAGTATTAGAGAAGAATCTCTCGCTTTTTTTTAGCTCTGTGGAGGTTTGTTTTTTTTTTCCCCCTAGAAACAGCATGATATTTCTTCCAAAAGCTTCAGAACATAAATCAGATTTTTTTTCAATATGAATTCTCCAATATAAATTCTTCAGATAAATCCCAGTAGAACTGGAGCAAGTGAAGGAATTTGTTAATTAGCTATTAATAAGTGATAAATATGTCATCTGCTTTGATAGTTTAGGGAGCTCACTGGAATAAGTTGTTCAAACTAAAGGATGTCATTGCTGAATAGTACTTTTATTGTAGCTAAGATCGTTGAAGATTTTCAGATAATTATTTTCTTTTAACAGTGTGTCTGGGTCTTATGAATCTTAACATTCTTAGTGAAAAGTGAAAATTTTGAGAAATTTTAAAAAAGGAAAAAGTGGAGATGTCCATTAAGGATGTTATGGCACAAGAATATTTTGGGTTTTCATTTGAAATTATTTTATTTTTTGAATTACATATACAAAGTAGCAATCAATAAAAATTTTCGACCAAACTAAAGTCATGAAGTTTTTACGGAGAACTATAATTGTAAAAATTTTATTGAATTTTTATTTCTTTTTATCTTTGAAATGTAACTATCACATAACATAATGTATTGATCATCTCTACATTTCAGTCTTCGAAATAGTTGAGAATTTATCAGGTCCTATATAATTAAAAGAACTGGTAATAAAGTTGCTATTATAATGGTCAAGAATTGTGGAAACACAGATCAAGAACAAATTTGCTACTTAGTTTAAAATAAAATTTGTGCATTTCAGATAGATTTTGAAGCACTTTATGTACACTAAGACTTAAACAGCTTACACAAAGAATGGATTGCACTCTGGGGCATCTAACCTGTGTTAACCAGTGCTCAGTATTGAGAAAGGCTGGCTAGATGTGGAAGTGGATTGCTTACACAGATTTCCTCCAGTGGTAATGTCCTCCTATGTCCAGGGCAACTTGTCTTTTAAAAGATGTCAATTAAAATGTCTGGTACGATTTTATCTGCCTCTTCTTTGTATGCAGAATTATGAGTTTCAAATAATTTTACCTAAGTTCAAACGGTAAGTATTGTTGGGATTGTCAATACTGTTCACCATATCATGTATGGAAGAACTTGAATTAAACTAAGTACTACAGTCTGGTTTTCAAAAGTATGTACCCATTCAGTCCCAAACATAAGCACATGCACTGTCTTAACTCCTGGTTGACCTACCTTTTCACAATCTCCATTTTTTCCTGTGCACAATGAAACCAAGGAAGGAAGTTTCACTCTCAAACATAGTGTATACCATGAACATGTTGATCAATGCAGCTAATACTAGGTCACCAAATAAATGTGTTTTATCACTACTGGTGCTAATTTCCCAGTCCAAGGTTCAAATTTTTCCTTTCTCATATGAGTTTTGACAGGAATTTTTCCATCTAACAGCATATAAGCTAGTAAATTGAAAATTCCTCTGTCCTAGCATGCTGATTTGCTCTCAGCAACAGGGCAGTCAAATAAACAGGCTAAGCACTGGAAAACTGACAGACATGAGACTCATAAAGGCAAGTTTAAGTGCTCCTCTAAAACCACTTTGAAAGCATCATTAATCATGTTGGGCACTGAGCCAGTATAAGCAACCAGTTACACTTGTATTGCTCCTTTTAACAGAAAAGATGAACTTTTCATCTTTTCTCTGCATGGTTCTTTGCACAGAAAGTACATCCAGCCTCAGCTAGAAGTCTTCCTTAATAGATTAGGAAAGAGAGACAGCAAGAGGTTTATTTCAATTGTTTTACACTTCCCACCCCTTTGCTTTGTAAGGGTTTTCTTTCATTAGAAATATATCCCTTGCTTCAATTGTAAAGCTAATAAAAAATCTTTCTTCTTCTGAGGGATACTCTACACACTACGCAAACAGGCAAAAGAAAAATCAAAGCATATCTCCAGATTATGCATTCCTCTACAGTAAGTTATTGAAAGGACACACTGCTTCTACCAAAACTGAATTTAGAAGCATTTCTGTGGACTGCTTGCATTGTGTGCTAATGCTCTTTAAAGATCTCACTCAAGCAAAATTACACTGAACATTTATGAAATCAAATTGTCAATAGAAAATTGTTGTGGAGTCTTATTGTTCCTCCCTTGCTCACTGTCAAACTGTGAGGGCAATAGTTTTTTCCACCTATAATTTACCACAACTACCTGGGGACTAATTATGCTAATTAGGTCCTTTGAAGATGAAAAATGCAATTCTTTGATTTTATGGATGTAGCTTTCAACTTTATGGATGTACATTAGAGGCCTTCTGTTCTCAAGGACTTGAACATTACAAAATTGAGGAAGGCTATACATTGTTCTTTGCCTAAATATACTTGGTTTATACTGTTTTCATTCAAAGTAAAGATTAATTTTGAAGACTTGTATTTCAGTCCATCAATTTAAATAAACTTGGGGTTAAATCAGGAATTCTAGGAGGACCAGGTATGTCATCTTAATTTCTATTGGTCCTGGGTCTTGCTCTTATATGTTGCTTTATTTAGCTCTTAAAATACAGTCAAGAAAAAAATGTGTTCAGTTTTGGTTTTGAAATAAATACTAATCTCCTGGATTTAATGCAATTTTCATTTCGTTCAAGGAAAACTTTTATAATGGACATTAAATTAGCTATTGAGGCATGTGTATTTATTTTCAACCTTTACATTAACAAAATATGTTTCATGGAAATGCAAAAATATATCTTCAAGTCAAGTACCTGGAGGTCTATGCTAGCCTGTTATGGTCCCAGTAAGAAAGCCGCTCTGTAAGGTTTCAATAAAAAGGTATTTATTAGAGTTAACACTACAAGCAAGAAGAGAACAGTATAGATAATCTTCATGTCCCTTTAGATGCTTGAAACTCCAAGTGGTATAGCACTGAACAGTCCTTCAATCCCCATGTGGCACATTGTGCAGACCCCATCCACAAAAGAGATCCTCTCCTTTTGGTCCTTTGAGCTACTCCTTATTTTCTTACATGGAAAGAGCTCTATTCATAATTTCTATTGTCACACAGGAGGGACATTTGCATGACAACTTGTAGCTGCACAGTTAGATGAGGTGAGGTGAGGCGAGGCAGGCAGTGGAACTGCCGGTATTGAGTAGGAGCTGCCACATACTCCTTCTCTTAAAACCAAGTGGTTTTGTTTGTCCTGCAACCAAAATTTGTGCAACACTGGCCTGAGGGCTGTGTTGGTCCTGCATGTATGTGATTGTTCCACATGCAATGGTCAAGCAGTCAGGACTGCTGAACCCCTCTCTAATGATATTTTACTAGACAAGTTGTATTTTGAAATTGAGCATGTATGTGTTGATACCTCTGAACTTCAAGAGACTTTTATTTTTCTCTGTTTCAGGGATAATAGGATAAATCAATTTCTCTGTTTCAGGGATAATAGGATAAATCAAATTCCCTGGGAAACCCCAGGGAAACTGCTTGAATTCCTTAAGTCCACAAGTAATTTGTTAGGTAAATAAACCTAAGTCAGTGTTCTTAAATCATTTATTCAAATACAAGGTGATTTATAAAGTTAAAGACTGATAATAAATTGGTATCTCAGAGCTGGCAAAACATATCCTGTATGACCAACTCTGGTAAAGCTGCTGTGACATGAATGCGATTACTTGATTTTACATTTCAAAAACAAAAGAGAAAAAAAAGCAGTTAGAGAAAGCAACTAAAATCTAGCAAATGAAATATAGTTGGAGCTGATTATTGCATTTTCATTTTTTCCCTAGCTTTTAAAATTGAAGCAATGGGGTTTCCTTCTTTACCCTACAATAGAAAAACATTAGAAGTAAAATTGCAGTAATTTATGAAAAACAGTGTGTATGAAAATACAATGGAGAATTTATGGAATATTTAGGAAACTGCAAAAGTAACAGTGCAATGAATATCTTTCAATTTCAGGAAGGGTGTGAGCTGAACACTGGGAAGATGCACTTCAATTTGCAAAATGAATTTCATTAGCTTTTTCTTCTTTAATAAAAACATACAGTGTATAGAACTCTATCTATCTATCTATCTATCTATCTATCTATCTATCTATCTATCTATCTAAAATCACAGTTTATCTTATGATGAGACCGTCTCACCAAATTACTCACTGCAAGTAAATTTAATTAACTTATGATGTACTCAGCATAGAGTTTTGTATGGTGGTCCATAAACCAAATGACAAGAATAAGAAGACCACTGGTAACTAGTCCATATATGTCTCTGTGTTTGATGTGGAAAGAGTGGGTGTTTTATCTCCCTTTTGCACATAAGCAAATAACTCTTTTTCCTTTCCATTTCTGTAGTTCTTTTAATATATTTAAGCATTGATCAACAAAAGAAAGATACTTTCTAAAAGCTCTATATACTAAATTTTTATGAGACTACACTACAGTATGCAAAACCACACCAGAATGAAATAATTGTGCATGCCTTACTGAGCTTTTCCTGGGTAGAAGACAGGAGTAATAAACCTTTCATAACTGATACTAGTGATTTTGCTGAATACTTTCTAGCAGACATGAGGCTAAAATGTGGTTGAAGCAGACTAAACATCTACAAAGAACCGAATATATTAAAATATGGTAGTTTTCTATGTTCATACTTGGCTTTATGGGAAAAAGAATTGATAATGTTCAAGATCAAATACAAAATAAAGGCATGAAAAAAGCAGAAGGTCACAATATATAACTTTAAGTACTCACAGTCTGAAATTTTTGTTCAGTCACGCTTGATCTGGATTCCTATATTTGTGTTGAGAGACAGGTTCAAATACCCATTAATGAAGCCAATTTCAATCATAATATTTAGAAGACTTCATTGCCAGCAGTGTAGAGATTTACCTGAACCAGATTTAAATATATGAAAGATTATGTTTAAAATGGTAATTGTCACCCCAGTCGCCTTTGCAGTCAGGGGAAACTAACAGATGACTTCAGAGAATGTCTCATCTGGTCTACTGAGAGCAGAGAAAACTGATTAAACTGTGGTGTGAATCACTCTCTGAAGGTACCTGCTTCTTTTGGTGGCCTACTGAAGGAACCTGCCGTGACTAGTTGAGATTTAAACCTCCAAGTTAGAACGAATGGATCCTTCTACCTTACCTGTCAGTTCAGGAGTATAATGACGAAGCTTTCGGTGAAGTTCGCACTCTGTTTAGAAACAAAGCTGAGGTTTTTAATCGATGCAGAAGGGGAAGGAGATAATGACTCTCCTTAGTTTATCAAACTCATGCTAACTAGCAAATCAGTTACATCAGATTAAATTCTGGATTAGCAATGCTGGAAAATTCATGGTGAGCTGCAAGGAGAAAAATCTGTATATTCTATTAATTAATATCAGAACAATGTACAAACAATTTTTCCCAGAACACCAGAAGTAACAAGGGCACAAGGAAAGCTCTAATGTCCTTCGGTGACCTTTGTGGCTTTTTGTGCTAGTAAAGTCACTCTGCCTAAAATTTCCAGCATTTTAGTAGTATACAACACCTGTCACAGAAGGTGATTTGGGTTTATCTGCTTTCAACCTTTTCATGTTTCTGTTTTCTTTGAATTTCAGAATGACTGGAAGGTGTCCAGGAAAGTTCTTAATTTTTTAAATTTATATCTACAAATTTTCTCAAATATTTTCTTTCAGAGGCTTTTAAACACTATTTATTCTTCCGAAAGATTTTTACCTTTCAAATCTAAATGCTAACAGCAAAAAAAAATTTGAATTGAATATAAGAAGTTTGGATTTTAAAATTTTTTTAAGTAAAACTTATTAACTATTAATATTCAATCTCATAGATTTAATATAACTTCCTTGTTTATGCCTCTTGTGCTTGCATGTTACAGTCAAAGTAAATAAATTCATTTAATTGCCATGTTCCTTGTCTTCTCAGGTTATGATTTGAAGATGTTCTCATTAGACTTTTGTGGTTTAATTTTGGTTTGGGACGGTCTACTATTTTTGTTCCTTGCTTGTATATTAGTTGACCTATTACTTCCAAGAGCTATTTTGTTACTCACAATTACAACTTCTGTGCAATTCCTGTGTAGTAAGCAATGCTGTTATGTCCAAGTAGGATTTTTTGTAAAATGAAGTGAGTAGTAATGTCAACTAGGGAAGATGTATTCTTGACACCACTTTACATTATGTTAATCTATTTGTTTAAGCCCAAGCTTAGTTTGAACATACAATCTTAACTGGGTGTAAGATCCAAAGTCTTATTGATGTTAGTTATTTATTGACATATTGTTATATTTCACTCTGTTCTGCAATGAGTTGAAATTGGCATGCATTTTCAAAACCAATGAGTTTATAGTAAGAGCTTTTTGCTATTTGCTCCACTCTTTGATATTTGTGCTTAGTATTGATATCTGGTAAATGTATGGCCTTATGGGTAGAAACACTGCCTGCTACTTCAGCTCCCACAGCTTCAATCTGACCTTTTTGTATTTCAATAATATAAAATGTCAGTACACTTCATCAGTAAAACTCATTGTTAATGTTTATTAGGTTATCACTGTTCAGATTGGTTTTAATTTCTTTTTCTTAAATTAAAGGTATGTTATTCATTACTGAGTTAAACTTTCTTCCTTCATAATTTATTGAAAAATATGTTTTTTAAGAGAGTTTTTTTCATATCTATGTAGGCAGTGGCCATGTTGTCATCTGCAAATATCCTTTGTGTTATGTTTGCAACTATGTTGTCCCTTTTTTGTATTATCCTGGGTATGCTAGTGTCATGTTTTTATTCTTAAATCTTTTTTTCTGTTCCTGGCCATTGACATGCGCTTATTACAGTGATTTAGAATTACATTTATCCAGTTCTTTTAGCAGCAACATTGTATTGTATTGTATTATTGAAGTTGCTGTTCCAAAAATCAACTTTCACAGTTTGTTACACCTTAATAAAGATTTTTAGAGCCCTGACATTCCAATCAGCAATGCTTGCCAAGAGTAGGTTGCTTGATATGCATTATTTTTTAAGGAGTACCTTGCTATATTTCTGTAACTTTTTTGTTTTGTACTTTTGGGCTGTGGGCTGTGCACATTGTCAGCTCAAGTCCACCTAGGGGGTGTCATTTGCTCTTTCCTTTTTCTCCAACGCTGTAACCCCATTGTAGAAGGCCACCAGATTTTTCAGACCCAGTTATCCCCTAGTGAAGTCATGTTGGCTGTCGGCAATTCACCTCCTTATTTTACATGTGCCTTTAAATAGTTTCCAGGAGGATCTGCTTCATGACCTTGCCGGACACCAAGGTGAGACTGACTGGCCCATAACTCCCTGGATCTTCCTTTTTTTTCCTCATTTCAAAAATAGGGGTTACATTTCCCGTTTTCCAGTCAGTGGAAACTTCACCAAACTGCCATGACTTCTCAAATACGATTTAAAGTGACTTGGACACTTCCTCTGCCAGTTACATCAGGACCTGCAGATGAATCTCATCAGATTCCATGAACTTATGCACCTTCAGATTCCATAGGTATTCTCAAACCTTATCTTCTCCTACAGCAGGTGGTTCTTCAGGCTCCCAGTCCTTGCCTTTGTCTTCTACAACTTGGGTGGTGTGGCTGGAACACTTGCTGATGAAGACCAAGGCAAAACCATTATTGAGTACCTCAACCATGTCCTGGGCAACCAGGTCTCCCATTTCCTTCTGGAGGGGGCCCACATTTTCCCCAGGCTTTCATTTATCACCAATGTTTATAGTATGTAACATTTAGTTATGTATGTTAAATATAAAAGATAACATTTTTACAACTTTAATATCCCATTTTGCCTGCTGGATCTGTATGCCAAGAACAGTAACCTGAAACAGGCCTCTCTTTGACATATGAGCTATTTGGATTTATATAATGAGATGCATCTACCTGCAAGCTCATGTATTTGTCATCTGGCCTGTTAAACCCAGAGTTCACACTCCTCCCCTTAACAATTCTGCTCTCTAATTCCACACACTGCATTTGGAACCTCAGTTCCTGGATCGAGCTGCGAGAAAAAGGGGCATAAAACGGAAGCGTACATCTTAAATTCATTAATTTTAATTGATTTACTACTTTTTTATAGTATTTGAGTGGAAGCAAATTCATATCCTGACAGTTTGAAAATAATGTAAAATGGGAGTTCAATAAAGGCTTTTTCCTCTTGGCCACCAGCACTGATAGAAACCCCATTCCACAAGTATTTTCCATTTTGCTCATTCCTGTCTCAGATTAAACAACCCAAATGGTGAAACTGAAATAAAAATGTCAACATTTTAAAAGACTGAGTCCTTATGAGATACATAGGTATATATTTTGTGGTGCTAAAATGTTCATACTGGCTAGGTAGTTTTATTGCTCTATTCTTGGGGACAAATAAATCAATAAGGAGAGCACTTATAAAAGCCCTTCAAAGCAGGTAAGATCATAAAAAGGTGGATAGCTAGTTTAGGCATTTTATTTATTTAATTATAAACTTTTAATGGTTTCTGTTAGTTAAAGTTATTTCAAAAAATATCCATTTCACTCATCTCCCTTTTTGTTATTTCAGTTTAGTGTCTGATTATATGAAGAATGGAAATAAAACCTACCTATTTAACGATTTTAAAGAAGAAATATGACTCAAGAAGACTAAGCATATAGCATTTGCATGTGCACGCAAACAAAATGAAATAAATGTAGAGAACCTTGTGGGGAAAAGAGCCTTCTATCTGTTTTATAACTAATTATATTCTTCCTGAAAAAATTTTGCAATCTGCAGCAATTAGATGGGTTAATCACTTGTGATCTAGGGGCATCTACTGACATGATTAATTTAACTGTGTATTAGCAGTGCTAGAAAAGACACCTTGAATAAAGTATATATATTCTGAACGGTGTTGACTTAGGATGTTTACTATTTTAATCCAGTTGTAGTTAGTTTTCCTAATTATCTTTTACATAATATTAAGTACTCTAATTACTTGCTGAAATAGCTAGCTGAATTTACTTCATAGAATCTAACATATGCAGTGTCTAATGTGTGTAACTATCTTAAAGATTTAATTGTCTAGAGAATTATTCAGAGAAGTAGAAGTGGATACTGTATTTGAATATGGACAGAGTAATAATAATCTGTGTACATTTCAAACAAATGCTCTTGCTTATGAAAAGGTAGGACAATAGGGTGTGAGGAGCCATAACTCGATGTGTTGCAAATGTGCTGCTTCTGGTAGGCTTCTCAAATCTACCCATGCTGAAAGAGTTTTGAAAAGATTCTCTGTGCTGTGTCTTTTTTTTTTTTTAATTGATTCATATTGGATGTCAAGACAACCAGTCTGAGGTTACAGTAGAAGTCCTCATGACAAGGCAAATTAGAAAGGCAGCACTCATCAGGGATCCTTGAAGAGATCCAAGGTCCTCATCAGTTCACATGTTTTGAAAGCTTTGTTGAAGTACTGACTGACCTGAATCCCTTTCTCTGTTCAGCAGGCTCTGGTATCCTTAGAGAAAAAAATTTTAACAACTAAATTGCGAGGACATAGGACAATAGTCTCCATCAGTCAGGTTTCTCTGACAGCATTCTGATTACCAATAAAAAAATATAGATTTAATTTGCAAAACTGTTTTTTAAAACTGAAAGAATATATTCATTGTAGATGAAATGGGAATAATTCATGCAAAAGACCCCAATTAACTAGTACTTGTAATTAAAGAACTTTACTACTCACTGCCAACAACTGAACAACAAGCCTATTTGATCTGCGGAACATAAGCTTCCAAAATGTTTTTCCTTTCAAAAATCTACGTTCTTTCCCAAAGGCAGATAAACCTCTGAGTGTAACCTACAGATAGAATCAGTTCCTAAAATTCTGCTTGCTATGAACGTGCTGGTTGCTGTATGGTTGAAGAAACAGTTCAATCTCATTTAGCAATATAACATGCAGAGAAAAGATTGATGACCATCAATATTCACTAAGGTATAATTCGGCCCTGATTAATGTAAATGTCCTGAGACGGAGTAAATTAGCAAATTCATTGAAATCATTGTTCAGGATCTGATCTTCCTCCTTTAAACTTTGCCATTATGCTATGACCTAATGGATGGAACGACTTCATGGTACTTTGCTTGAATCTAATGTTATTCATACAGAAGTCAAGTTTCATTCTAGTTATTTTGATTAAGTTAGCAAAAACTGTAAAGAGCAAATCATTCTCAATCTGCAGTTGTGTTCCATTAAAGGTTAAGGGAATCAGAATCCATGCAAAGATTATTACCAAGATATTTACTCTCACAATAAAAATACCTGCAGTGCATAGAGCCACAACAAAGCAGAAATAGAACTGACCTTTTTATTAGCATTGGCAAGGGTAACGTTTCAAAACACTCACAGCAGGAACCTAAATGATCATGATTGTATTATTGGGGAATTCAAATATTATGGCCCAACTCCATATAACATGAAAATAGTCTTTACTGAATGAATCACTTTCCTTTTTCCTTTTTTATACTCTCTCTATCCTTTCCCTACCAGCCTACAAAGTTCTGAACGCTGAAAGTTTCCATATCCTTTTTCTGAAAATGTGTTTTTCCTGGCTTTCCAAAACTAATCAGAATGAATTGTTTACTCTAAGTCAGCCTTGATCATCATTTTCCTATGTTTAATTAGACAACCATCACTGTTTGTTTCAATAATTCATCCTTCAAAACTGCTGTAAACTGTGGTTTATACATCCCTTCAGGATAAATTCTAATGACAGATTGTCCACATATCTTTACCACATACATTAGATTTCCATGTTCCAAGAAGAATGTCAGTATGTGCCAGACCTGTTTGCAAGTATGCATTTCGTTGTATTTGAAATAAACATGCTTTTTGACTGGCTTATAGACCACTGTTTTTAAAAATATGAATATATTCACTACTCTAAGATTATATAGGTTCGTAACAATAGTCTTGCTTTTTGATTCTTACATGTATAGAATGATGACTAAAAACCATGAAGTAACTATAAGTCAAACTGACTGCCTTATGAATAGGACTGATCTTTTTAATCTTTCCTTCCTCCATTAAAAAAGGAGAGTAATAATAGTTAAGAAAGAAGTAGAGGCAATATTCCCAGAAATTTTGCAAACTGTTACCACCTCCTTTACATCCCTCCTTTTTTCTTAGACTTACTTGAATTCAATCAAAACTGGTATTCCTTAAAAAAAAAAAAGAATTGTTCAGGGATTTGATTAGCAAAAGAATTGTGTTTCTGGCTGTTGGTTTTTTTTCTTTATTCCCACAAAAATGAAGACTTTACATGATGCAGAGAAGTTTCTGGAGAACAGGTGTGGGGCCTAGAAAGGTAATCCCGGGAAAAAAAAAGTAGATGTGAATAGCAGCCTTGAGATCAAGCCTGTATTGCCTGTTGAGATATAATCCAGTTCTTCTTCTGTCTCTAAATCTGGTCCTCCCTGTTTTGGAAGCCTGTTTCCACATTCTGAGATGGAACTGAATTTATACTATGGATAAATGGCACTTATGATTTTGTTCGGGCTTGAAAACTGAGATCCTTTTTGAGTAATAATTTCACATAGATGTGCGAGTGCATGGCTTCATCATTATCATTTCTGTGATCTTTGTGTTTCCTAGTGAAGTAGTCAGGAGACATTTATTATATTATGTTATACCATTACCTTCAGTGACATTATCTTGTCATTTCAGTCCTTGGTAAAAAATCTCTTTCCAGCTTTCTTGTAAACCCCCCTTACATATTGAAAGGCCACAATAGGGTGTCTCATCAGCCTTCTCCTCTCCAGGTTGAACAAACCCAGCTCTCTCAGCCTGTCTTCATACAAGAGGTGCTCCAGTCCTCTGATCATCTTTGTGGCCCTTCTTTGGACACTCTCCAACAGGTCCTCATCCTTCTTATCTTGGAGGCCCAAGGCCTGGACACAGTGCTCCAGATGGGGAATCATGAGGCCAAAGTGGTGGAGCAGAATCACCTCCCTTGAGTTTCTGGTCACATTTCTTTTGATGCAGCACAGGATCTGGTTCTGCAGGTGCACATTGCTGGCTCATACCTAATTTTTCCTCCACCATCAGCCCCTGGTCCTTCTTTGAAAGGTTGCACTCAATGCATTCTGTATTGGTATTGGGGGTTGCCCCAACTCATGTGCAGGTGCTTGCACTTGGTCTTGCTGCACTTCACAAGGTTCACATAGACCCACCCCTCAAGACTGTCCAGGTCCCTCTGCATGGCATCCCTTCCCTCCAGTGTGTCGACTGTACCACACAGGATTGGTGTCATTGGCAAACATGCCGAAAATGCAATCAAATGTGGATGGATATATTCTATAGTTAGAATTTCACATTAAAAATATACTCAAACCATATCTTTATATTTCTCTTTTTCTCCTTTTTTTTCTTTTCATATTTTAAGTTGCTGCAATTTGTATTTTCATAATTTTGTGCAAACTTTGTGAAGCATCTTCAGAAAAACAATTCTTATCTAAATATTTTTTTCAAAGCATTGGAGTTATCATAAACCTGCTCAGTAAATGTTTTAACTTCTTGAGTTTAGTGCAATTTATCAAGCATATTACAATGACCAACATTCTTTCCTTATGAGACATTTTGCACATCAAATCTGAAGTATAAAATTAAAGATGCATGAAACCTTGATTATATATTGGTTTAATCACTCAAGCTGATTACAGTTTTGTTCTTATATAAGGACAGCAATTTTCTAGGCTAGAGTAAAAATGTGAATTGTGTATATATATATATTAAAGTATGAATGAATGGTATTCTTAATCAGAAAATCAATTCTGGTGAAGTGTAAACCTTCATTATCTGTTTTGATTTTCCATAGTTTGAAAATGTGCCATGTTCTCTTCCCTCTTAAGACTGGGTAATTTGTGCCAGTATTATGTGATAGAATTATTCAGCAGAGTAAATGTAACATCAAGTTGTTAATGTTATACAAACCACCCCTAAAATACCAGAATAAAAAGGTAAGTTTTATCTTGGATAGACATTTGGTTTATCTAAATGATTTTATTTTTCTTTGTAATGAGCTTTAATCTGATCTTATTTTTCAAATAAATAGTCAAACACCACAAAGTAGCTGTTATCACATTAAAAAAGCAAACTTGACAGTGTGATGAGAAATGTATGGTAATTATTTTGCTACAGTTACATAAGCCTGAATTTTAGGATTCATTACTTTTCAAGGTTCTTAGGTGATACCCTGATTTAACAGCAAGTGTTAGTTATATAGCTTCATTGATTTAATAAATATTAAGTAAGACCTGTACCAAGTTGACATCTTTTATACTTAGCTGACATTTTAGACGATGAAAGACAGAACTTTTTAAGTCTCCATAGATAAAGAGCAGAGAAAGAGAATGAGAAACTGTAACAATTTTGTTTGCTTTGCTCTTAATCTGCCAGACACCTTCTGGCAGCTTCCTCAAGGATGTATTTGAAGCAAGGAAAGTTTACATTGTATTAGGTGTTGCACATAAAAAAGTTCACCAATTCCCTTTTAGATTTATTGCTATACTTCATTGCTCATAAAGAATACAAACCAATTTTAATTGTGCGCATTAGCATGTCTCTGTTCCTACTGTATTTTATATTTCTAATGGATTGACATATTTATTACTTCATTGAACGGATGAGATCATTGTGTAAAATAGAAAGGGAACCTCAATGATTGATTCAGACATCCAATGCTGAACAGGCTCCTGCTAGATACAGATTTTACAGTGTTGGTTTAATTCCAACTCTGGTATCTGAGATGAAGTATGCCCAGTCAACATTGCCTAGCCTTTACCGAGATAGAAGAGAATTAAGATACATTCCTCAGTTTTCCTGATGTCCTTTATTTTCTTGGGCAAGGGCTGCAGCAGGTATTTATGATGGAAAACTTTGGAAGGAATGGGATTGCAATTTATAAAATGCAAAGTGAGGATGCTATATGTTCTCAGAGAAAGTGGCTGCTCTTCGGGAGAGGCCTTGGCCTGATGCTGTGCCCTGCACTGACCCAGTGCCCTGCACAGACCTCAGTCCAATGGCACAGGCACTGGACAGTGTCAGCAACCCTGTTTGCTTCATGGACCTTGGACAATTGTCATAACCTTGTCTTTCTCTAGCCCAGTCTGCTACTTCTTATGACTGGACTTTCTGGATGAACCCTAGACCACCTTTACTGCTTGATCATGTCTGAAGAGCACTGCACTGATGAAGAAACCTCTCACTATCACTATGTGGCCCTGCTTGGGCTTTGTGAGACTGTGTCCTGGTCAGTGCAAGTACAGCTCTGACCCTTGGCTCTTGGGTTACTGTCCTTCAGGGAGCAGCCCTGCTATTGCTTACCCTTGCCACCATCATCCACCCAATCCCTATCTGGGGGACAGACATCTGACACCTTGGCATAGTGCTTAGGTAACATAAGCACTCTTAACAGAGCTCTGTTAGTCCACGGCATTAGTGAATAGAGCAACATCATAAGATACAAAAAGAAAATTGATATTCCATGGAAAGATGGAATCCTTCATAGCCAGGATTCAAAACAGAAAAGAAATTGAGTGTATATCTTTGATATATGATTTTTGATTGTTTGTATATAGAAGGTGCAGAAGTGTCCAATAGGTAAAGACTGAAAGCTACTTCCTCAATGTCACCTCAAATTAAAATCAGATGAAAAGGCTACAAAATCTGTTAAAGTTATACTTTAATCACTGGGCCACGTTATTTCCTTGGAAATGCATTGGAAACATAGTACAGCAATAGTGTGAGAAACAAGAAAATGAAGTTATTCCACTAGTGGATACTTTAAAAGCATTTGAAATACATTAGTGACAGAATTGGGTTTAAAAACATCAATTTCTCTTTTACCTGCAGCACTTGCACAATCACACCTTGTCTGCCTGGATAATTAAAGAAGTGTTAATTGTACCAATTAAGAAGTGAAAATGCGAGTTATTGCTCTTTGTTACTTTCCAGGTCAGAGGAGATGCAATAGGAAAATACATATCCAGCAATCTAAAGACAGTTTACTCTAAAATAGTTGTTTGCAATTTAGGCATTTAATTAAAAACTTTAAACTTTAATTAAAAGATTAAATCATTTGTCTATTTCTGTGAAAACAACAACAACAACAACAACAACAAACCCCAGAAAAACAGTGCTTTTGTGTTTGGATCAATTATATAACGTAAACCACACAGCGATAAGTGTACTATTTTCTGGTTTGAAGTTGCAGCATTTTTCATGCATAACAACACAACACATAAAAATGTATTCAGGGTACTAGAAACAAATAGATATATTGTTCTATTAAGGCCAGTGTGAGAGTAAGTTTTAATCTAAAAAGATATTTTTTCTTCACTTTTTTATGATGGTAAAAAGATAAAAAGCCTTTTTAACATAGTGAAAATAACGAGGAGTGAAAACTAAGTCTATTATAGGTAAAACTTTCAAAGTAACAACCTGTTACATTTATGTAGTGGTAATAAACACTCAGCCAAACATCAGAGAAGAATACCGAAGAATGAGACGTCAGTGGGAATTGATTAATCAGCATATGAGGTTGTATTTTAAACAATATTAAGTAGTAGGATTTAAAATTGAGAAATATGTGATTTAATCTCATAACTTAAACCTACCACTTGAAAAGGGCTGGCAAATAGAGTAACAGACTTGTGAATATCTCAGAATTTTAGAAATGCTCAGAACAAATACAGTTGGGAGTAGAAGTAAATAAACTGTGTCTAGAAGTAAATACATGCCTACTCAACACTCCCCCTGGAAAATAAGAGGAGCTGCTGATATTATTAAAAATAATTCTGTTCTTTAGGTGTATTAATAAGAACAAAATTGTCAGAAGCTTTGGTTTTTGCTGTGTCAGTGAGGAACTGTTAATTTTTATAAGTACAGACGCAGAGAATCACTGAATATGCTGAGTTGGAAGGGACTCACAAGGATCATTGAGTCCAACTCTTAGCTCTGCACAGGACCCTCCCCAAGAGTCACACCATGTGCCTGAGAGTATCATCCAAATGCTTCTTGTATTCTGTCAGGCTTGGTGTTGTGACCACTTCTCCCCAGAGCCTGTTCCAGTGACCAAACACCATCTGGGTGAAGAACCTCTTTCTAATATCCAACCTAAACCTCCCCTGAGACAGCTTCAGACTATTGCTTCAGGTCCTGTCACTGATCATCACAGAGAAGAGATCAGTGCCTGCCCCTCCTCTTTCCTTCATGAGGAAGTTGTAGATTGCAATGATGTCTCCTCTCAGTCTCTTCCTTTTCTCTGGAGTTATCTCCCAAGAGAGATTGAATTGTCAGTTAACTATTTTAATCTACTCAGGCTAGCACACTCTGAGACAATTCTGCCCTGGATGGGACCAGTCCAAATTGTAGGCACACACTGGAATAGATCCATGCACAGTTGCATGGTGCACTCCTTGCAAATAATGCAAATAATGCAAATTTACTTGACTTCATTGAAAAAAGACAAGTTCAGCCAACTGAAAATTGTTATTCCAAATACACTTATCCCCAATGGTAAGTCCACTTCTGGACTCATGTTTCAAAAGGAATGAGAAGAAACTGGACAGGTCCAGCAGACAACTGGAAAAGATGGCTTGGGCCTAGAGTATTACTATGAAAAGAGGTTGCAGAATCTGTGTCTCTTTACAGTGACAAAAAGGCAGCTTAAAAGTAATCTAATGATCTTCCTGCAACTATTCAAAGGATAGCTACAAGGTTGACAGGGACAAACTTTGTCTAGTAGGGCCATATGATATAACAACCTAAAATGAATTGTGGCTTAAGAAATTCATAATGAACTCTAGGGGGAAAAATTAAATCTCTAGGAAATTGATGGAGCAGTGGAACAGGTTGCCTATCAGGAGCCTGAGCTCACTGATGCCACCTGGTCATGGAGATTGACTCTTAACCTGAGCAGTGCAGATAAAACACATGAATGAATGCCTAATTGCTGAAATAGTGTGTGTGCTAGGGACTGATTCTGGGACACATCATGGGCATGACTGACCCAGATGTAGTCCTCCTGCTCTATGTAACCCTCAATCCCATCAGGCTGTGTGTTCTTAGGCTGTCTTGACTGCCTGCATGCCATACTCCACTGTAATTAGTACATAGTGTCACTTTCACCTTATAGAAATATTAATTTGATCTCTTGCCACACAACCTTCACATAATTTCAGACATTTTGAATTGACATGCTCCCACCTACTCCTCCACAGTGAAAATGTCTTCTGGTTGCAGGAACTCCACAAAAGGTTGAGAGAAGACCTGAGGGCAAATGTGATATATCCAGACTGTGCCACTGGCAGGTTCAGATATAAGTCACTGAAATTTTTTTACGTCTGATTTTGGCTGTTTCCTCAAATTTTTTTACATTATATTAGAAGGTACTTCATCCACTTCTTGTACTACTTGACTTACCTGTTTTTTGCTGCCCAGCTATAGTACCTTATGACTGAACAAAAACTCTTATACCTACAATAGACAGCTGTTCCTTCTGCATTCTAAACTCAGTCTAATGTATTTTTTGCTAATAGATGAGCCATGTGACAAAATTTCCAAAGTAGAGCCTTCCTCATTTGTCTGTGCCCAATATTTCTGTTTATAGAGTAATTCCTTTTACCTTCTTCCAATGACATGATGAAAATGTAATTTTATTAATAAATAACTCTATGTACTATTATTAGGAGCCATAGAAGCATTTGAAAAAGATAAGTTTTTTTTCCAGAGTTAGGTTTCAATTATCTATAGTAATATGGAAAGGCAGTTTAAATACACAAATTATTCAGGAACAATTCACTATGTAATCATAAGGTTGGAAGAAAAAAAGTTCTGTGTGGAAGTCTGTGCCAAAATAATGTATGTCCATAAATAGCCTGAATTAGGACTGCTAACAACAGTGCTAATTATATTGTCTCCTAATTTTAAAATAAAGGTTGTTAACCATTATAACACTTAGAAATGTAGTTTTGAGAACATAAAAAATATGTGCCTTCTACTTTTGTTGGAGAGCAGCACAGGTATTTTTCCATGTTTTTTTGTTTCTTTTTGTATTTGTCAGGCTCAGTGTAGAAGAAACATCATATAAATTGCATTGAGTGTGTATACCTCAACTTGTTGAATATAATTATTAGGCTGTACTTCAGAAGAATGATAGTCCTATACTAGGGGAAATAAAAGCTAGAGTAATCAGTACTGATGATGACTTTTATATGCAAAAGAATAGAATCTACTCAGATATTGTTGACTATGAATTGCCATAACTAGACTGTGAAATGTGTGTAGTTGCTGTGACAATAGTTCTCTTATCTGAAGATAGTTATAAAAATCTGAAACAAGTATTACTACGTGTGAGCTATAAGAATGGGATTGGATTTATATAGCAGTTCAAGAGTACATACATTTTATAGATCTTAGGAACATGTATGAGGTAAAAATGAATCACCTGGTTAATTTTATCTTCAGTCAACATTGAGATTAAGGTGTTGTTTTAAAATATTGGTCTTCCCTGTAAATCTACAACTAAATGACTGGAGTTATTTTTTTATATATGCCTAATCCTGATTTCTCTGCCTTTTTTAAGCAGGTTAATTATATTCATGAACCTGTGTCACATTATTCAGTTGGAAGACCTTGATTATGCATTATGCATCAGAATTTCATACTGAACATGCAAGATAAGCACTGTACTCAAATGTGAGATAACATTATTTAGTCTTAAAGCTCTAAAAATATAAGTAAATAATAATAAAAGAATTTTCTTAGAAATAGTTTAACATTCATATAGACTTTAATTGTGTTCTATTGCATAGTTCAGCAATTGTTTTGCATAAAGAGTACTCATGTGAAAGCTGATAATGAAAACAGTGATGGGGGCATCACTCTACAGATTATCTTGCTAGGAGTTAAATTTACAAGAATCTTTCTTAGTTTATCACCTAGCAATAGCCCTCAACCTAATTGTGTTTGGACATATGTGGAGCATTCTATGGGTTTAACACTTTCTTTGAATGCATAGCATTTCGCAGATTCTGGTATAGATAAATGTAGTCCAGGGAAGTTTCACTTAGACAATAACTAGATAAAAAATGACCATGCCTGGATCTGTATGTAGGCTCCCAGTTCTCCCATTCCATATAACAGTTTATAGACTTGTCATGCTGTATGCTAAGTGCTGGGAGGGAAAAAACCCAACTGGTGTCCGATAAGCACCTCACTGAATCTCTGACTACCCCATCAGACATAGCATCTTTACTGTCATCATCTGTGTGAAATTTTTGGTATTTCATTATCTCTGTTGATCTCTGTATTGGGTCTGGCTGAGATGGAGCTCATTTCCCCCTAGCAGACCTCACAGTGCTGTGCTTTGCGTCAGTAGCTGTAAAGGCGTTGATGACCCACCAGTGTTCTGGCTACTGCTGAGCAGCACTGGCACAGCATCAGCACTGTAACATCCCTCCCCTCAGCCGAGGGCAAGATCCTGGGAGGGGACATTAGTAGGCCAGCTGACCCAAACCAACCACAGGGATATTCCATACCCTATGATGTCAGCTTAGGAAAGAAAAGCTAAGGAAAGAAGGAGAAACAGGGAGCATTTATTATCTACATTTGCATTCTGAGCAACCGCTACGTGTTCTGAAGCCCTGATTCCCAAGAAGTGGCTGGACTTGCTGATGGAAAGTAGTGAATAAACTTTGTTATTTTCCTCTTTACTTGGGCATGTGCAAACTTTGGCTTTTGCTTTAGTAAACTGCCTTATCTCAACCTACGAATTGTTTTCCATCTTATTTTCTTTCCCCTGTTTGTCTGGGAAGGGGACTGGTAGGGTGACTTGTTGGGCACCTGGCATCCAGCGACGGTCAGCCCACCACAATCTCATACCTTTATGTTCACAAAATAGTATGAATATATTTCTCCAATTTCTCCTCTAGTTCAAGCACAGGAGCCTTGAACTGGTGCACTGAAAGAAGTCAGAAATATGTGAATATTTGCACTTAAACCTAATTATTCCAGGGTTGGCCCTGAAATATTTTACCTACTATTCAATAATATATTGATTGATCTAAAGTTAAAATATGTTCATTGAACTTTAACAGTGGAATTCAAGATTAGCTTTGTAATGGTTGTTCCTTTATTCAATGTAAATGGCAAGTAATGTAAGAGTGCTGTACTAGTGCTGTCGTATTGTGGAGCTACCTGCCTAGTAGCCCAGACTACAAAACTCTAAATCCAAGACACATTTAATTTGTCTGTTTATAATTTTTCTCTTGATTATTATCTTCTATCATATCTTTACTGCTTGCTTTTAAGGACTGTTTACTTTACCCATTTGCTAACCACCTTCAAATTCCAACATTACCTATAATTTCAATTAATGTCATACATTCTGATGAATCTATGAGTGAATGTTTCCATGTCTGAAGTGCTGCAGGTATCTTGTGTGGACATTCATTAGTCCTTTGATGGTAAAAGAAGTTCTGCTTGGTGGCCTGTTGTTTGTCTGGTGATCAAATACTCAAGTATATCATTGTTTCCACTGCACAGTTGCTGCAGTTGGGCTGCTTTTCTAGCAGTAATGCTACTGCCATTGCCTGCACCTGGGGCTTAGGCTTTTCACAGCTGAAAGCTGTAGATGCTGAACTTGGTCTAGAAGTAGATGGCAAATGAAGAGAAAAATCTAAGGCAGACTGGATCATCTCCTGCAGGTTTTCAGAAAACCTTTACATTCTATGCATTATCATTGAAGCTATTTTCAGTAGGCTGAATTACCCTACTGGGGCAAATGAAGAGAAAAATCTAAGGCAGATTGGATCATCTCCTGCAGGTTTTCAGAAAACCTTTAGATTCTATGCATTATCATTGAAGCTATTTTCAGTAGGCTGAATTGCCCTGCTGGGGCAAAGCTATCAAAATTTTAATTTTGAAAAGTACCTAAGTTAGAATGAAAGCCATACAAATGCTCTTTTTCTAACCAAATCCAATATTTCAAATCATTATTAGCATATAGTTAAGTAACATATCTTCCTTTTAAAACAAAAATAAGAAAAAACTTCTTTTTGGAAAGATGTTAAGCTCCGGAGTTTAGATGCATCTTGAGAATTGCTTTTTGTTTGTTGTGGTATTTGCTTTTTTTCTGCATTTTTAACTCACACTTAGAATAAATATATGTTTTGTATGTTGTGCTCTTGATTGCACACTCAGCTTCCCAATAATAGATGGTATACTAGAATAATAATGGTAATGTACCTACTACACTCTAACACATTCTTCAGGTGCAATTAACCATCTACGCAGATGAGCTACTGAATTGCTGTTCTACGTGACTGTTGTATAATCAGATATCTTACAGACTAATGTAGTCTTAGCTCAGGTTAACAGCCACAAAGCAGTCTTCTTAGCCATTGTGTCTCATAACAATATTTGGGCACATGGAGAAAACAGTAAAATGAGTTGTGTTATTAAATGCTGAAACAGCATGAAAGAAAGAATACAGTGTGCTTCTGAGAATTGTAGGGCAAATAATATGAAGTTCTTTTGTGCATCCAACACTTAGGATGTTTTCAAGATATCACAAAGATAAACAAAGGACGGCAGCATGGGTAAAAGCAGAGAAGAGAAACATGTCTTTGGTTCTTGCTTGTGTCAGTGTTCCAGTAACTGGCATATCTCCAATATTTCATAGGATGAAATAGATGATTAAATTGCATAAAATGAAGACAGATTAGCTCAGTTGGTTAAAGCATGGTGCTAACAATGCCAAGGTTGTGGGTTTGATCCCTGCGCTGGCCATTCACTTAAGAGTTGGACTTCATGACCTTTTTGGGTCCCTTCCAAAACTCAGCATATTCTGTGATTCTGTGTTTTTGGGTTCAAACGGGCATTCAAATAAAGAAATTTTACCATTTGTATATGGTTCTTGCCTTTATCATAGAATCATAGAATGGTTTAGGGTGAAGGGGACCTTCAAGATCATTAGTTCCTACCCTCCTGCCATGGGCAGGGATGCCACTGACTAGCTCAGTTTGCTCAGGATCTTGGCCTTGAACACTTGCAAGCTGTTAAGAGGATCTGCAAAGTTTGGGTGTTCTTATCTTTTGCGCTGGTGACACTCTTTCGAAAGTCAGTAATACTTGCTTTTCATTTATAATAAGCACAGAAATTTCTTTTATAAGCCAGGTTTGTAGGAGGGGAATACAGCTACACTGCAATGGTAGGGGAGGAAAGACGTAGCTGAAGTTACTGAGAAATAGTAATAGAAAAGAGAGATACAGGAATCGTGAGGGGAGCATGTGAGGAAAGAAAGGGGGTCAAAGAAATGAGAAACTGACAGCAAAATTGGATAGTAACCAAGACACCTGGAAATGGGAAAGACCTATCAATATAATATCATTTTATTCTATGTATATTATTCCAATATATAATCTAATATCCTCTTCAATGTAATTTTAAACACAGAATTATGCTTCCATCTTTCACTGAAAATATTTGTACAGCATTGCCTAAACATAGGAGTAATTTTTGCCATTTAATGACCTGCATGACATTTATAAACAATTGTGTAACAGGGTTCATAGCAGGAAGATTTTTTGTTTGCAATCGTCTTGTAGCAATTCTCACATCTTTATATCAACATATAGCCAAAGGCAAACCAAACAGATATCTGTGAAAGCTATTCTGGAATAGCTGCAGTCCAGTAAGTTAGATATTTTGAATTGAGCTCTACTTTTGTACGTCTGCCTGTTCCTCAGCTGTAAAACGAAGTAACAGTATTGTCCAAGTTCATAAAGTGAACATTGACACATGAAAGTCAGTTACATGCTCAGATGCAGCAATAATGAGCATCAAATAGATGGGTAGGCTCCGATTGTATGGGCATGTGCACTTACATAGAATCAGGATGCACAGTATGTTAGTGACTTTAATGGGATGTGCCTGAGTGCACAGCTGCCTTTGGACATCAGCTCTGAACCCATCACAGTGACAGTTTGGTGACAGAACTCAGGCACTGAAATACTCCAAGGAAGAAACAAACTGCTCTGGATGATCTCTCTGGATAGTCAGCCGTTGTAGGGCTTTTTCCTTTTTAAGCTATTTACATTTACAGGGAAAGTGACTAACTATATTAAAAAGACGAATTTGAGAGTTTTAAAATACTGTAACTTTTCTATTCTTTTAATATCATTTCATTGCAAACTTTGACTAGGAATTCATTAATGATTTAATTTTATACAAGCTTCTAAAAATCTGAATTTTGATGTTTGAGGTATGGCCTTTTGTTTGTGATATTAATAAAGTTGCATTTTTCCTGCAGAAAGTCATACTTATTGTTAAGCAGTGTGAAATTGCAATTTTAAAGGATGTTAAAACAGAGGACAAATTTACACAAAAAATTTTGCTTGTAAAGTGAATTGTTGTAACTCTACTTAAAAGTTCATTCCTTGGGAGAAAAAAAAGCCAGTACTTTGATGATACTGATTATTTGATATTTAGTCACCTATCCTACTTTTCTAGTGCTAAAACTGATGAGAAAATATTTTTAGCTTAACTTGTACAAACCAATTCCATTCTAAGGGTATGTGCGTGTTCCTAATCTGAGCATCACTGTACAAGGGAAAGAACAGAACGACATTCCCTTGACACAAAAAGTGAATTCCCTTTGCTGAAAGTCCTGAGTCACAGAGACATTTGGTGACATTGCATATTTTCTGTAATAAATTTGGTGGAAGATTCATGATAAATATTCCCAAGTCACTTAAAATTATTTGAGAATCTGAAAGTGTATTATTCTTGATTTGCCTATGAACAGTGAAAACCTTTTCCTGAAACTGGGAACATTCAGGTTCAGTATTAGGAATTCATCACTCATACCTGACCCAAGGAACCAACCTAATTTTAAGGGAATGAGCTCTAGCATGGCTCATTTATTTCAGCTGCCCTCTTAAACTGAGGGCAAAGATCTACCAACATGAATTAGCTTCCATTAGGAAGCTACACTACACATTACTTGTGCTCTTATTTTATCTGAATTTTCAAACATCAGATCATCACCTTCCTTTCACCTTTAACTTATTCTTTTGTTATTTAATCACAAATTGTTCATTTGTTTCCTTTTAAAGCAAAACATATTGTCTTTCCCTTGAATTGCAATTTTAACATATGGTTAATGAAGTCTGAAACAAAGGTATCATCTTGTGGAGGAAGAAACAGTGAGGTTCATACCTGTAAACTCAGCACAAACATTTAGACATCCAAAGTCTAAACATCTGCATCTGAATTAGTTGTTCAGACACTACATTGAAAAGAAAGCTACAAGCATCTTTAAAGAGACAAAGTAACGGACTAGTTTTACTCACCTACTGTAGCAGGAGATAGTAGCCAGCCTTCCAATACCTGAAAGGGGCCTACAAGAAAGCTGGAGAGGGGCATTTTACAAGAGCATGTAGTGATAGGATAAGGGAGAATGGCTTTAAACTGAAAGAGGCTGTATTTAGGTTAAATATTTAAAAGAAATTCTTTATTGTGAGAGTGGTGAGGCACTGGAACAGGCTGCCTAGAGAAGCTGTGCATGTCCCATTCCTGGAAGTGTTCAAGGCCAGGCTGGATGGGGCTTTGAGCAAACTGTTGTAGTGGAAGATGTCCCTACCCGTAGCACAGTGGTTGGAACTAGATGATCTTTAAGATCCCTTCCAACACAAACCATTCTGTGATTGTACGCTCCCTTTTTTCGCCAAGTGAAGTCTAGGAAATTCTGAGAGCTTTAAATATCTACAATGTAGAAGTGTAAAGTTTGGTGACATGAATTTTGGTCGTTGCATCTGAGAAATACCACTTTCAGATGCATACACTTTATTACAAAGATGGATTTAAAATTAGATCTTTATAGAAATAACATGGTTTGATAGTGATCTGTAACCAAAGAAAACTATGAATGTTCTTCAGTTGCTTTTTGTTTTATTAAATATCATGTTATTTTGGATGAAATAGCATCTTTTATGGTTCTAGCTCTTAGCTATGCTTTTCCTTAGAATGACTTCATCAGATATCCACAGCAAGATCCTGGCAGAGAGGGTGTGTAGGTCCTCTGTGAGGAGAGCTGCTGCTGTCTGGCTCCAATAGCCCTACTACAGAACACACTGGAGCAGCCTCTCAGCCAAGATGATGGTGCCTTTGGGAAAAAATATAGGAAGTTGAAAAAGTCTGCAGAGTGGTATAAGGAGTGAGAAAAAATGAGAGAGAAACAACATTGCAGACACCAAGGTCAGTGAAAGAAGGGGAGGGGATGCTCCAGGCAGCAGAGAAGAGATTCCCTTGCAGCCAATGGGGAAGACCATGATAAAGCAGATATTCACACTGCAGCTCCTGGAGGACCCCATACCAGACCAAGGGAAAGTATGAGGAGGTAGAGACAGATAAGAAGCTGTTATGGACTGACCACAACCCCCCATTTCCTATCCCCCTATGCTTCTTGGGGTAGAGGGTGTTGAGCAGATAGGAATGAAAGAAGTTGAACCTGAAAAAAAAGGGGTGGGGAAGGTGTTATTTTAAGTTAACCTCTGCTTTTCCCTAGCCAAATCTATTATAATTGGCAATAAATAGCACTAGTTTTCCCCAAGTTGAATCAGTTTGGCCTATGCTGGTAGATGATAAGCAATTTCCTTCTATTTAGCTCAACCCCTGAGCTTTTTCATCCCATTTTTTAACTCGTCCTTTGAGGAGGGGGAGTGAGTGAGCAGCTGAGTGGACATTTGGTTTTTAGCAAGTTTTAACCCTCCACAGAGAAGATATGATTATATGTTTGAATATGATATGATATAACAATTAAACAGACAAGATTTGGTGGATAAAATGAAGGAAACGACCTGTTTGGTGCACGGTTCATGTTGTATTCTGGGCATAGGAGACACAAAACCCCTATTAAGGTTTGAATGTGTTCAAAATTCTGGAATAGGAAGGAACAATATTGATTGTGACAGAACAGAAAATTACTCCTATTTTTATGTCAAAAGATGGGATACTGGATAGGAAGATGTTGTTAGAAAAAAAGGAAGAAAAGATATAGCCATGAAAAAAACCCCAAGTATAAAACTGCACTGAATTTAGAAGAAAAGAACCGTCTCTAATGAAAACAATGCCATGCTGTAAATGAGATTGTTTGCTTAAATCAGCTGAAACAACTTTTTTGTATCACAGAATTTGTTGAATAATTCTGACCTGACCTGGCTGTCCTCTAAACTATGGATACTGTCTCATTTCTGTCAGTCTATCACAGAAAGTAAATTTCAAATTGTTTCCTCATCCTTCAGAGTGTCTTTTTCCTCCATTGATTTGAGATTAATTTGGCACTTGGTCTACTGATTCCTACAAGGCCAAATCTATGGCAAAAACACACTTTAATTATCTCTTTCTAATCAGTGAACTGGCAGGAGGTTGTTCAACTTGTCTTCTCATTTCTATTAGTATTCCATCTTTACTTTCTAAAAGACTGGTGTAAGTCCCTTGAGACACACAATCTCAAATTAGTCAATATACTGCATCATTGCTTTCTTAAATCTAACATACACTCTGTACCTTTCAACAAGATTGATAGGCCATGAGCACAATAGTTTTGGACTTTGGCTGTTCTTGAGGGCTATAAATAAAGGGAACAACAACCTATTGTGTCCACCTCTTCTGTGTTAAATACAAAGAAGCAGAAAAAGTCAAGTGTACACCACAAATGCATCTGCATATATTTCTATGTGTGGATGGAAAGCTGGCTATGCAATGACTATTTGTGAGACCTAGATATTTACCTTGCGGACTGCAGCAGACTAGATATTCTATTTAAAGAGCAGCACTTGAAAACACGGGTTTACTCTTTGCTCTACTGTGAATTTTCCATGCGACCTTAGGTAAATAGCTGTTGGCCCAAATTCTTGTGTGTAGGTGACTAAATAAAAGGCTGACCTTAAGATGTGTTTCTTTCTCCCAAACTCAGTGGGAAATTTGGTAATATAAATGAAAAGGCTACTTAAACAATGCCTAAATATGCATATGCATGTCAGTTTTAAATTATTAGCTTTAGATCTCTGCGCTTCACTTTCATTAGGTGAGAAATTATGTAGTAATGATAGTAATAACAACGCTAATAGTAGTACTTATAACACAATATAAACATGAAGGTTATGTTCAGTAATATTTCTAAACTGTTTTGAATCATATAGAATAGATACGTAAAGGTAGAGGAACAGAGAGCCATATCATATGAATCATATCAATTCTATTGCCCTGGTGCTGGTTACTGCCCTGTCCCACTGGCCTGGCCCTGGTTATCTCACCTACCTGGTCATAAGTTACCTTTTCTAGAACAGCCTGTTGAGCAAAATAATGGAGTAACACTAGAATAGGCCTGAACAGCTTCACTGCTCTGAAACATAGCTGGCTATCATTCTAAAAGCAATTCTGGATTTTGTTATTTTAGGTTATCCATTAGTTTACATCCATTAAAACTCATAAAAGGACTGTGAAAAATGCAGTGATTCAAAGTGTGAAATACATCCAAAAGATAGATCTGATCACGTATAGAATTATTCCAGTCATTTCAATGGAACCATAATATGCATCAATATGACTTTCTAATGAAAAGAATATTTTAGGGTTTTTATTAAAGCAAAATGTCTGCTGCAGTTCTTCAGGTCAAATGGTAATGTTATTTTATTAAGCTACTGTCTGGTAACTGGTCTTGTTGATGTGAAAGACAGTTCACAGACTCATCACCACTTGGTTCTTAATGACATTCTTATTCTGCTTTCTTATATATAGCTGATTTTCCAGGAACAATTAAGTAACTATTTTACTACCCTGTACTATCCCTTCTGTACTGTGGTAACAGGCAACAGGCTTCCTCTTTCTCCTCAGTGTTTGGGCTTGTACCTCGCACAGTACATAGTCCAACCAGTAAGACAGTGTGGATAGATTTGACTGTGAAAACAAGATGCAAGGTCTGTACCTGAGGTCATCAAGGTTTCACACTCTCATGTTTACAGCTCAGTATGTTCCCATATGTTCCCACACAGTTGCCATTGAACTGTGGCAACTCAAGTGCTCCTACTACTGCACTCTTTAAAACAGCCTCTGGTCTTTGCCTCCTTGCTCAACAATATCTCCTCTCTGCTTTGCAGCCTGTTTTGTAGGTCCCCTATCTGTTAGGCACTGCCCATCAGAATTTCCTTTGGATCTCCTATTTCATTGCAATTCAGAGTTTTTTATTGTTCAGCAACAGTCTAAGTAAGAGGTTGACCAGTCCTCTTCAAAGGTCCGAAGTGCGTGATGTTTCTAATCCTTTCACCCCAACCCAGGCCATTCTCTGTTCTAAGGAGGAAACGAGGTCTGCCAAAAGGTCTACAGTTCCCAAAATAAGCAATTGGTTTTTAATACTGTGATATACCTATATAAAAGAGAAAACAAGAATTTCTTAAACCTCTAATGGATACAAAACCAGAGCTATGAAAGAAAGAGCTACTGCCTCCATGCAAAAATTGAATAATAATAATATTTTTAAGACGTAATCTTAATTCTCTATAAACTCACCGATCTTGCTTTTATGAACATTACGACATCTGTGTCTCAGCAACATTTTTTCAAGGCAGTAATGTGATCTCTGATAACTGATCTTGAACATATATAGGTGTGGTGATTTAAGATATTACCACTTTAGTTGTTCAGCTTCTTTTTCTGCCAGGAGGATTATCTACATAGCAGGGCATAAAACTGAATGGATTCAGCTTTTTCGATTCATGTTCTTAGTATCTGAACAAAAACCAGCTTCACCTGCTGAAGTTTGCTAGATCTTATGAGTCAGAGAATGAGAATTTTGCCTCAAATACCATGAGAAAAATCAACATCAGTTTGGTTTTGTGGAAGAGTGAAGAAGTGTCTGCAAAACCAAGCACAGAAAATTATCCTTAAATCTCTCTCCAAGTACATTCTGGATACTCTAATTTTCTTACAGTGTGATTGATCCATATCTTTCAAGTTTTAAAATATAAAATAAACTGTCTTTCTGAAAAAGTTGTCTGACAGGCCAAACTGCAGCAGATTACAGTCTGGCAGATGGGAACTCATAGGCAGATCCACATCAAACAGTTATAATATGATTGTTCAGAAAGCTGATTAACCATATGGACAGGAATAGTACAGAAATCCCTCTTGCTATGCAGAGAAATATCTCTGAGTTATCAAATGTGGCTAGATTGTGAAATTTGCTTGCTTTGGTGACGTAGCGGCTGTTTTGTATGACCTGCAGACTGACATACTTTACTGATTTTCTCTGTATATTGCAAAAATCTGTGAAAATCTGCACTGACCTCTGTGCTTTCTCATAGCATCAAACCTGTTGGGTGGTCCTCAATTTCTTTGGCAAAGCTCTGGATTAGGAAAAAGAACTTCTCTTTAAACGCAAAGTTAACTTCAGAAACAGACGTGAGGAGCTGCTGATATACCTCAGCATGTCAACTATAGTAGTATGCTGTGGCAGACATGATGTCATCCTGCTGCCTGAAAGCTATCTATTTTTCATATCTTTTTCACAATATCATTTCTCACACCCTGCCATCATTTTTTAATGTAAAAGAAGTGTTATCACATATTTCACATGTACAGCCTGCAAGTTAATAATAAAAAGACTTGTCATGCAGCAGCAATGGGAGTCTTTGTATGCCAAGACATTATAAACCAAAGTTTATTCCAGGGTCCCCTTATTCAAAGTCTCCATGCCTGTGATTTTCCAGCTCTCTAAGTATCATTTGCTGTGGTTAACTTTCAGTTAAGAATTAAGAAGGCTCAATTTTCAGGATATTTGTGAACAAAACTTTTTTCTTTCAATCTGTATTTTTGGCTCCTAAGAGAGGAAGCCTAGTACCATGTGTACATTTAATAAGTCTCTGTTTAATTAAGTGTTTATAACGTGATCATCACAAAGTGTTGTGCTTAATTATCAATATTTTGAGTAATTTATGCTTAAAAATTCAGTCACATCCTTGCATTTACGTGACTTAACCTTTTCTTTTTTGAATTTTAGTAGGCAAAGAGAAAGTTAAAAAATATTTTGCCATTCATTCTTTACAGACCTTAACATAAAAACTTCACATTTTTACAGTGGAAGAGTATTTGTTGATATTGTTGGATTGTTCAAGTTTGAGGTCTATAATTATTTTTCTCATGGAAGTATATATTGTATTCCAGGTCATGTAATAATATAAACTAATTTAATGCTGCATTCAATATGAATTAAAGCTTTGATTCAATATATACTATTGAAAGTCACAAGTTTAGCTGAAAATCCAATTATTGCTAAGGAATTTGTTCCCCGAGTAACAAATTTTCAATTTTAATTACAGTAAATGTATGCTGTGATATTTCTATTTTGATAGAAAGTTATTTTGGAAAATATCACATTAATATGTTTTTTTTTTCTATTCTGGGATACTTTCTATCATATGGCACATGACTCAGCGCAGTTTGTGGAGTCTTACAAGCTATACCTGAATTCTTAGGCTTCTCAGGATTGCAGTGAACTGATCTAGTAACCAGAATCCTAGTAAACCCAGCTTGTTTGCAAGTGTTAAACTGATGTGAACCCTGACCACATTTTCATATCACGTACTTTCATTTCATCTGGAAAAGCCTGTGAGTGATGTGTTGAATTTAAAGGTTGTTCTCTGGAACACAAAGATTTTATCAGGGTCAGGAAGAGGAAATACCACTTTCTTACTTTTAATTCCAGTAGCAGGAGAATTTTGTAGAAGATTTTGTACAGTGTGCATAGCTCTAAGGCATACTTCATTATTCCTTCTATACTTACATTTCTCCCTCTACCACAATAAAAAATGTAGGGCCTGCCAGTGTGCACATTCCTTTGTAAGCACCTGTGCATTTCACAGCACCACAGAAAAGGCATCACACTCCCTAGACCTTAACAGAAAACAACTACCTCTCTGCAGAAAACAACAATCTTGCCTCATCATTTCAGTATATCCTGACACAACAGGAAAAGAATCAAAATTTTCCTCTCGAGTTTTGACTTCTGCAAAATAAGGCAGTTGAGTAATGCCCACACAGGCCAGGTTGTTTCTTTGCAAAGTGCCGTCTGTATCTGGGAGGATGTCAGAGCTATGAGAGCTGAGTATTGGATTTTATTTGGAAATCTGTGGGCTGGTTTCCCCTATGTTTGTCTGTATGACTTTTAGAAAATAGCTTCTTTTGGAAGATGGTGCTTTTCTGGCAGTAATGTTTCTTCCGTAAAAGTTGTTTTGCAGTTGATGCAAATACATATCAATGTATATCACTGAAACTGAGATGCCTGCCTGGATATATATCTAGATGAGGCACATGAATGGTTTTATTTCCAGTTGCATATTTTTGAGAAGTGCAGAATATGAATGAAGGTTTCATGGAAAAACCTGTTACAATCCTCACACTTTGTTCAGTGGGATGGAGAGGCTGTTCCTTTTATGTTTACGAGGCTGTTCCTCAGGAGACAGAGCAGCTTGGAGGCACCAGTGCCTGTAGAGAATACCAGAGATCATTTTTTACTCTTTTACAAACAAGTCTGAAGAAAAAGCATGCTTCTCTGTAATGTAATCTCTTCAGGCCCCTGAGGCAACAGAGGTTTGCTGCATCTTCATACTGGTTAGTCTCTAAAATCTACAGTATTATTTTAAAGATGAAGAAGCTGATTTTTGTTTGTTTAGTTTTCAAAACACTGAACAAATTCACCTTAGTGCTAACAGTCTCAAGGAGGCAGTGCTTCAGGCATTTTCATCAAGGCTGAATTTAGATTCTTGGGAAATTCTCAAAACATGTTCAGAGGCACACAGCAGGTGTGAAATGGTTAGCTCTCACAGGATTTCTGGCTTTACTGAGAAAGATCTTCTTTCTTGTCTGAAAGTAGCCCTGAGAAATCCTCATATAGTGTGATATATTGTGAACATGGTGTATGTAATTCTGTTTTCTGAACGCCCATCAGCTGTTTTGGGCCATAAAGTGTAACTCTCATTAGAACTACTTCAAAATGAATTGGAATTATTTTTTATCAAACATGTAGGAAGTACTTAGATGTAACTACCAGAATCAGAGTAAAGAGAGAGTAAAAGTTGATTAGTATAGTATTCTGAGTTGACTAGACATAAGTGGGACTCACAAATGGAAGGAGGTTGAGTAATAGGAAAGCTACAATGCTACAAAATATGATTGTAATCAGGGCATCAGCCTCAGTGACAACTTCCTAGGATTTAAATTTCAAAGGACTTCAATTTTTCATCTCTCCATTCAGAGGTATGTAACTATAAGCAGACAGTACTTATTTATAATGTGTAAATGGACTTCCTATAGAAAACTGGTTTAAAGTCAGGTGCAGAGGAGATTAAGGGAACTACTTTAAATCAGTGTAATAGGTGGGATGGAGCTTAATCTAACCAAACAATAAAAGAAAACCTGAGGACAATTCCTTCTCTCTTCTGGTGGGAGTCAGTGCTCAGTGGCTGTCGCAGTCACTCACAGCAAAGCCAAATTGTGGTTCAAGTTCTTTCCTTTCAGAAGTAACAAATTAGGCTCTCATTAGCCACAACATCGTTAATACTCTCTGGGGGAAAATGATGAAAATTCTGACCTTCATCAGTGAATTTTCTATAGTGAATGAAAAAAATATATTACCATCCTCTCTACCTACTCTGGCAATATTCTGGCCCTGAAGCCAGAACACGTTCCACTTTGCAGTTTTGCCTGGGATGTAATGAGTCTGCCCCTTCTTCAGAGCTGAGTCATTCCAGTAACACTGATGGGTTCACAGCATCTACTTTAAGTGTTTAGCTCTATATTTTTAACTTTGGAGAGTAGTAATTCTGTACAGTCTCCTCTACAGATTGTTCAGATTAAGCACATGTAAGAAAAAATGATGAAAAACATTCAACTTCAGTGATACTGAAGGAGCGTATACCTTGTTGAAGTCGTAGAGCTTGTAAACCTCTGGAGTTCAAATCCTATACCATCTATATAAAAAAGCTGAGCTATATCTAACTTCATGTGTTTGATTTTCAATGAAAAATGCATTTTTTTTTTTTTACTTGCCCCAATTTTGTACTAGTATAGCAGCACTGTGGTAGTTGACCTTAGCTAGCTGCTAGGTGTTCAACAAGCTGCTCTATCACTCCCTCTCCTCAATAGCACAGGGAAAGAAAATGCAACGGAAGAGCTCAGGAGTTGAGAAAAGGACAGGAAAACCACTTACCAATTATAGTCATGGGCAAAAGAGAGTATTTTTTTGAAATTAATTTCATTTATTGTCAATAACAGAGTAGGATACTGAGAAACACAAGAAAAATAAAAACACCTTCCCACCACCCCCCTACTTCTTCATGGGCTCAGTTTTACTCCTGACTTTCCTACCTTTTCTCCCTGAGTGCTGCAAGGGGATGGGAAATGGGCTTTGCAGTCAGTTGCGCCTCTCCTTCCTCCTCCTGTTCTTCTCCTGCTCCAGCATGGGGTGTCTCCCACAGCACACAGTCCTTAATGAACTCCTTCAACATGGGTCTTTCTCACAGGCTGTAGTTCTTTAAGAAATGCTCCAGCAATGGGTTCTTTTCATGGAGTGCAGTCCATCAGGAGTGGATTGTTCCTATGAGGGTTCCTCTCCATGGGCTGCAGTTCCTGACACAGCTTCTGCCTGTAATCTACATAGGCTGAAAATTCTTCAGGATATGTCCACCTGCTCAAGCATGGAGTCCTCCATGGACTGCAGTGTGGACATCTGCTCCACCATGGACCTCCACTCCATGTTCTTCTCCTACTGCAGGGAAATCTCTGCTATGGAAGGTGAGGTACCTCCTTCCCCTCATTCTTCACTGGCCTTGGTGTCTACAGGGTTGACACATAATCTCCCTCTTCTCTCCCAGCTGCTGCACAGCAGCTTTTACCCTTTCTTAAATATGTTATCACAGAGGCATCATCACGGTTGCTGATGGGCTCACTTTGGGCAGCGGCAGGTCCAGTTTGGAGCTGTCTGGGACTGGCTCTGTCAGATACAGAATCATAGAAGCATAGGAAGACTTGGGCTGGAAGGGACTTTAGAGATCATCTAGTTCCAATGCCCTTGCAATGGGTGGGGATGCCACCAACTAGACCAGGTTGCTCAAAGTCCTGACCCGGAACACTTCCAGGGATGGGACATGCACAGCTTCTGTGGGCAGCCTGTTCCTGACATGGAGGCAGCTCCTAATGTCTTCTCCAAAGGGCGTCCTTGCAGACCTGCACTATCAATACCCTGCTACACAAACCCAATACATAGAACTTACTTTCATACAATTATATCAGATGAGAAACTAAGATACAGTAGATGAGAATCAAGTCATAAACATTTTTATGACTTAAAAATGTTTAACCCCGGTTAAACCCCTGACATTTTATTTTGTGAAAAATTTTTAATGACTGTTAATGTCTTTAATGTCTATTTGCCATTTTTCTGCAGTCTGACTTGTGCAAATTTATTTCTCTGCCCATAATTTTAGCTGCTAGTTATGTTGTCCAAACAGTGTGAAGCATAGAAGTTTTTTTAATAGACCTGCTGTTCAGTTTGTGAAAGTGATTGGCCTGGTTACAAATGAGAAGCAGGAGATTGCTCTCTTGAAGTAAGGTGTTATGAAATGACCATCTACAAGTTTTGGAAATATACATTTCCATTTAATTTTCTAACGATAATAAGGAACGAGCAAGAGAAACATTAATTAATTTCACAACTACACAAATGTTAAGTGGAGGATGAGTCCCCCGCGATTAAGTGTGGGAGGAATTGAGGGACATATAAATGAAAGGACTAAAATTATGCCACTCAGGGACTAATGTCTCTTACATTTCCAGCTTATCTGATACATAGTAATGTCATAATACAGACACTGTGATTTCTTTGAATAATAGAATCAGTGTTTATTCTCCAGTCTCCTTTAAGTTCAATTACCTCTTTCCTTCTTTACGTTGACATTGTTGTCTCCTCCATTTATGTCTTCTGTTTATGCTCACACGTGCACATGCCCCCTCTCTCTTTTTCTGAATTTTTTTTTCATAATTGCATTATTAATTGTGTTTGGTAATTTTTTATATTGTTCTAGGATGTTGAGCATACAACACTTTCCAGAAGAGAAAGCAGAACAATACAGAAAGAACCTCAAATCTGAAAGAAACAGGAACACAGTCAATCTTAAATAATTGGTTTTGAGTTATTCTCCAGTGAACTCCACCCTGCCTGTAACACCCACGATCCATTACCCATTCACTAGAGAAACTGTTACACTGAGATTAGGATGATCATCATCATTAAGATGATTTTTGGAAGGATTTTCTCTGGAGCAGTGTTGTTAAATATCTTAACTGCAGTGTAGTGTTGTGCTTGCTGCTCTTAGGCTTGCCTTGCTGATACAACCAAAAGTCAGACCTCTGTCTGGTGTTAGAAGTAAACAAGAAGTTGTTTTCTTTGATACAAATTACGTGAGAGAGATGGGGAAAGGATAAAATCCCTGGCAGACTTCTCTGACAACATGAGTGTCTAGAGCAGACAGTACATGCTGGGATTACCTTTAACAGATGTACCCAAGCCAGGTTTACTCATCTTTTCCATGTGTCTGAAAAAAATTGTGTGTATGATTGTCTTATCTGCCAAAATTACTAAAGGTTTCCTGATCAAAGAACCAATTGGAGTCCTATGCTCCACAGCATAGGGAGGTAAGCATAAATGTGATGGATCTAAAGTTTCTCTCTTTCCAGGCTACAGCAGGAAATACGACAATACACTACAATTATACATAGAATCAGGAGTGCAAAATCATTGAATCTCTGCTCAAGTCTATATTTTGTCCTTCCTGCAGATAAAGACAGGTAGGAGTGCATGTACTTACAAATCTGTGCAGTACAATATGCTATATAAAGCTACATGTTTCTTAAATATTTTGTCATCTTTGCTTGTTCCTGGTCTGAGATTTACATGATTTTTTGGGTACAGTGTCACTGGTTGGTAATTCTTAATTTCTGCTTTAAGCATAGTTACACTGGGTACTCTCTTAAAAGGGTGACACCTTTGTTCCAATTTTCACCTCTCCTTTCCCTTTTCATTTTTTTACTATGTATGTGGTGTTTTGTGTTGGAGAATGGGTAATGATTGTTTGAAGGCTGTGCCAAAAAATCTTAGGAAAAAAGTTGCTATTTATTATGACCTTTGACATCTGAAAAACAACTGTGATCAACACCCATCCATGAAATAGAACTAAGGTTAAAGATTCAATCATTATAACCATGAATAGCTGAAGCATTCATGTGATAGTTATTAATTAGGACTGAACCTAGACCTTCAGTTCAAAATTACAAGTTCAAATAATAGAATAAAAGCCCCCGTATCTGTAAGATGGTGGTATCCCATGGGGATCACACTTTCAAAGGATTCACATCAGGACTTCACAAACATCAGTGTGTTACAAGGACATTCTGGCTTTAAATATGAAACAATAGCTTTTTGCTCTTTTGTCTGTATGCGTGTGTCTGTCTGTCTATGTCTGTGTGTTTGTGTGTGCCTGTGTGTTTGAGTTTCTTTTTGCTAATCAATTCTTTGGTTTTTCAGCCACATGAGACTGTACTTGCCTTTTTTGATACTTTCAGAGTCTGCTAAGTCAGTGTCTTTCATTTCACACTCCTGTGTGGCAGCTTGTCCCCCTGGATGCTTCTGCATGCCCTCTTGACTTACTGTTTCAGTTCTTGTTTCATCTCTCCCCAGGGAGTCTTGGTTTCTTTTCCCTTTCTCAGTATTTTTGTACTCATCACCTCTAGTCCCCGTGGCATTTGCTACATCTGATAAGGCATTATTTCCATGAAGCTATTATATGGGATTTGGAAATTCATCTTCACAAACCACACTAATGATGTTGAATGTTTAATGTTCTTTACACTGACAGCAGTTGGCTTCACTTTGTTTTCTGTGAAAATAAACAAGAAAATATTAAGATAGAAAATAGGAAACTACAGCAGAATATTATCAGAAAAACACACAACCAGCTGAATTTTAGATCTGTATTCATGGTTTTGGAAAGATTAATTGAAAGGTGACTCTAGGTATACTGTATATGTTGCTCATATGTATGGGAATTAATTCCCCTCTCTTTAATTCTGAGTTCAGTAACAGCCTTGTGACATACCTGTTTTCCTTGTCTTCCCTTACATATGCACTGAAATACCTCTTCAAAGCAGCAGCTAGTACTTATACAGCGCTTACCAACTACTGCACCCACAGCCTTGCAAAAAAACCGTCACATTTCATCATATTTCTGTATTGACTGTTTTCCAGATGTTTGTACTGTGGGCCAGGCTCAGTCCTTTATCTTAAATTATAAGACCCAAACCCATAAAACCTTGTCAGGCCGTAGTTGAAAATGTTATCAGTGGACACTGAGAATACTTGCTTGGGAAGGGAAGGGCTTTGGTCCATCCTGTACAGAGAAGAACCCGGCTCTAATTCAATGGAATGTAGTAAATAACAGCTCTTTATGCCTCTTGAAACAACCATATAAACAGGAGTGTTAGTCCTGGAAGCCTAACAAAAAAGCAGAGAAAGGGGAAGTTGATTCTGCTGGATGAAATCACAGGGCAAAGATTAGTCTGTAGAAAACTTTAGGTTACACACTTTTTACTTTGGACTAACCTTAGTCTGGCCACATGGTGTGTTTATGTGTTAGGGGAGGGAAAATTTTTGGGTTAGTTCAGAGTGCAAATTCTGAATTAGTTAAATCTGGAGGAGTTTAATTTGTGAGCTCTGATACTGCTTCAAGGTGAGAAATAAGAGCATTAAATTAACATGATCAGGAGATTGAGTTCAGAAGTGCACTCTCAATCCAGATTAAAATGGTAATGTAGACGTACCCTTAGACTCCTAAATAAGGCAGTGTGGGTTGTCAAGCTGGTGGCTAATTTCTGTCGGTTACAGTGCACATATTATCCATGAAGTATAGACAATCTGGATCTGAAGATATGCCTTTATCTCTGCTTTGATACTGTGAAGCAGAATATAACTCTAATCCCAAAGGAAACCTCACAGGAAATGAAATGTCAAGTCTCAATAATAAAAGTAAAAAAAAGTTTAATATGGATTATTTAAATTACAGGATTGCAAATAGAATCCAGATTGTGAAAAACAGAACTGTAACTTGGCCAAGCAGACATCAATATCTGATGCTTATTCATCTGCCTGAGGAACTGAAGTTGGTATTTTCAGTCTTTTTAATAGTGAATAAAGATCTACCTCTCAAAGAACAGTAACAGACACGGAGCAAGAGGTCAGTCATGTCAGAGAGCAAATTAACAAAAGTTAATTTGAATGGTAAGAAAATCTCTACTTTCTACTTTAGCTCTGGAAAGGGTATAAACTTCAGTTTTAGTTCTACTTTAATGTCACTCATTTGCTCAGTTCATAATTTTTAAGTGGCAAAGAATTAACTTCATGAAAGATTTTTTGGATTTGCCATTTTTATTTGTATGGATGAGAAGGAGAATCTTGAGAACCCACATACATATACCCACAAATGTGGCTCTCAACAGCTTTTTCCATATCGTTAATTGTTGTAACCACATTTTCATATCTTTTCAATATTTTGTATTTTTTATACAGTTCTGCCCTGAAAGCTCTGGATTAGCAAAATTATATTAATCTGAGCAATTTAAATGGAACTAGAAGATCAATGAAATTAATTTTACAGTACATATGTACATACAAGTACAACACCTAGTACAGCAAAGCATGGGAACGCTACTAACTTGTCCTTTTTCATAATTACTCTCCTGTAACTAGATTTCATCAGCATCAGAAACACAAGCACTGTAAAATTCAAGTGCATTGTGTATTATTATGCCCATATTTGACATAATCATTGTTTAGTTCTGGTTCCTGTGAGAAAGGGTTAGTCTATATTTGTAATGATTTCTTTTTTTTTTCCCAGTTTGTTTACTCTTTACTACTGCAGGGGACATATTTGTCTTGTATGATTGATTTAGATGTTTATCTGCTTGGACAGTAGACCTAATTAATATCTGACACCAAGGCAATTTACACTGTATAGAAAAAGTTGAACACAAATAGACTATAGGTTATTGTTGAGGACAAGAACAATATATTTCCTGAGCCAGGGCTTAATGTCATGAAACAGAGTTACAGTATATTGGCATTTTCCAATTCTTTGCTTGAATTTTTTATTCTACAGTCTCTGCTTTCTTTGCTGAACTCCCTACAGGAAGATGAAGCTGGGGTGTCCTTTGAGCAAAACATAAGTTGGAAGATTTTTTAGTTTGAGTTAAGTAATAGCACTTGACTTTAGCTCAGATATGAATAATAATGGAATCAGACAAACAAGGGGAAAACTCTCAATTATAATAATACTACAGAATTTTGTCCAATTCATGGTGACTTACAGGCAAGTATTTAATTACAGTTAGGCACAGGTAAAGAAACACTAAGCAAAATATTTAACATTATTTAAATATATATGACTCTCTGCCAGATGGAATCTCCTCCATTTAACTTTATATAAAGTTTAAATTAATTTCCCAGGCCAGAGATCACCTGGTTAATAATTGCTTGATGACCTTTCTAATCTTAACTCAAGGGACTATTTTCTGCTACTGTTTTGTAAGAAAAGAGACTTTCTATGATTAAGGGTGGTAAAGGGCATAACTTCAAATACAAAGGCAGATTTTGTCTTTAATTCTTGAATAAACTCTTTGCTATAATTTTCCATATCTAAAGAGAGGCATAGTAATGTCTCCACAATAGAAACATTATGATGTTTTTTCTTTAAATGATCAAATATTTAACATTTTAAATTGCAAATAATTAAACATTTGCTACATCTTTGTTAGTATTTATTTGTCTTTAATACTTTCATATTTTCAAATTATTATATATGTATATCTGTATCCTGTGTGTAGAATAGGATGTCTAATCTCTCAGGAAACTACACTAAAAGAAGAATTGCATTATTATAGGTATAAATATGACAAACTATGTCAACAACTATCAGTTTAGAGTATGCTGTGTCACTAATAGTGTTCATAGAATTCACTAAAAATGTCATACTGAGAAAGTGACTCCTCCTGTTATGTAATTTCAACTGCAGTAAAACTAAAGCCTCTGGCATGACATTCTGCAGCTGTTTAACAGTATTCCGTAAGACTATAAAAGTTTAAGATTAGAAAGGAAAGAGGATGCTATGCCAATAACTGATTTTTATATTTGTTAGCTGAATAAAAAATATTTGGGGGCCTGTGCAGAATTCATACTTTTACCTTCCTAATGAGATGGAAGTGTTTTGTTTCATGAAAAATAATTTCATTTAATCTTTCCCCAAATCCATAAATATTAAAACTGATTTTCAAAATCTTGCAATGAAAAAATGAATTGTTATATTTAAAAAGGACTGAAATGAAATTACTTAATTCTTTGCTGTGTATGTCTATTTCGCTTTATCTGTGCAGCTTTTGTAGATGTTGTGGTTTAACCCCAGATGGCAGCTCAGCCCCACACATCCGCTTGCTCACTGTCCATGGGGCAAAGAATTGGAAGGCCAGAAGTGAAAAACACAGGTTGAGGTAAAGAAAAAGCTGTACATGCAAGCAAAGAAAAACAAGGCATTCACTCATCACTTCCCATGGGCAGGCAGGTGTTAAGCCTTCTCCAGGAAAGCAAGGCTCCATCATGTGTGACAGTGGCTTGGGAAGACAAATGCCATCACTCCAAACTTCCCTCGTTTCCTTCTTTCCTTTTCCTTCCCCCAGCTTTATATGCTAAGTATGATGTCACAGTCAGATATCCTGTCTTTGTCCCCACCTAACTTCCTGTGTATCTCCGGCCTCCTCTCTGCTAGGGTGGGTGAGGAACAGAAAAGGCCTTGACTCTTGTGTAAGCTCACCAGTAACTAAAATACCCCCATATTACCAACACTGTTTGCAGCACATGTCCAGTGCAGCACCACACCAGCTGCTATGAAGAAAATTAACTACCCCAGCCCAAATCCTTACACTCATTTTTCACTGTGCTCAAGTCATTGTGACAGTCCTAGCGTTCATGCCTTTCTCCCATCCTGATCTGTGCAGGGTACACAAAGCACTTAAAACCAGTTTGTGTCATTGGATCTGCGGCCCTGTCACTGTGTTCTGAGAATTTTCAGCAACTGAAGTGACTGATAGAATACAATAAACTCCAGCTTTTTTCTACTGCTGCATTAGGCGGCCATGGACAGCCTTAACTTATAGACAACCTCTGTGATGTGGTGGGGGCAGGTGCTCAATGGGCAACCCCTCCCCGCTCTCTCAATGGTGCATTTCAGGTATACAGCATCTTCTGTGCCTCTAGAATTTATCTGGCAATCTTTGTGCTATCACGTTCCTTGTCAGTGATAATAAAACCTGTCTTGCCTATAGAGGATTTCCTAATGAAGCACAGAAGGCAATACAAGCAAAGCTTCTGTGCACTGGTGATCATTCAATAAATCACATTCATAAAAGGCAAGGAGGTAGCTCGATTTAAAAGCAGAGAATTCAAGACTTTTATTCTGCTCTCACTAATGCAGTAATTCTGTGTGCATACAAAGGTCCCATGATGTTTCAAGTTGTTAATTTAATGCTGCCATTTAATGAGTAATGTAATGGTATTGTACAAAACAATGTAAATTTTGCCAGTGTCAGACAAATTGCTTCAGGCTGATATGGTTTACACGTACCAGACTTTATGAAATTCTTTTTTTCTCCCCATCCTTGATATATTTATACATAGATTATTTCCTATATTGTGCTTTTTGTGATTTTTAGAGAAGGTGGTTTTTGTGTTACTTTCTTCACTTCAAACTACTTCATAGAAATATCTCAAAACAAACTGCATAATGCTCCTCCTGATGTGCTATGTATGGAGGCAGAGGTCTTAAAATTCCTGGCAGGATTTTTAAACTTATAGAAACACATTTACAATACATCAGCTGAGGACTAGCTATGGCATTCCTATCTTTCAGTGAAATTGAAAGTATTTTCTAAAATTGATGGAGTATTCTGCGCAGTGTAAGCAAAGCATAGTGCAGGGATGCCACAATAATTTTTCCTTCTGTCAATTCCATAGCAGTTTGCTCTGACAGATGTGCGGGTTTTAATTTTTTCTTTAGTCTTTCATGCCCGTTATAAGTGAAGAGGAAGGATTACTAATTAGTAGAACAACACTGGTCCTGACAAGAGATTGTTCTTGAAGAGTAATTCTTACAAGTGCACTTTGGATCCCAAAACTTCTATCCTTACATTTTTCCTGAAAGGCAAATTATAATGAAATATTTTTTATATGCTATATATTTTCCACTGTTACACAATCAGTTGCTTCAGAAAACCTGTACAGGACTCCAGTCTACTGTTAGCAGAATCAGAGAACCTGTGAGTAAAGATCTTGGGATTTGGACTGCAGTGTAAAAGAAACCTCGCAGCTCTGTGCATTTCAGCTGAAGGAAATCTTCTGAAGAGCACAGCTTACCTTTGGGTATATTGGTACCATTTAGCTGCTAGGTTGTCTTGGGCCTGCTGCAAAATTGCTCTTTTCGGAGCTTGGGAGAGGACAGAGGGATTTAGAGAACAAATGGGTGGTATAGGCTGCTTTGTATCAGCTTTAGTGCATTTTTATATGCTGTACACTGTGAGAAGAGCAATGGCTGTCATCTTTGCTTATGACAACTCTTCCCCCCAAAAAAATGACTAGAAGACACCAGCACAATGTGAAATAGCACAGTCCTAACACTTACCCTGCTGGGTTTAGTTTGTCCACATGGTTTGCCTGAGCTCTTGTTTTCCCTGGCAGATTCAGGCAGCCAGTTTTTCGAGAGGGAAATTTTCTTCTACAGTGATTTCTGTGAGCCTTCAGGAATCACTCTTTTACTTAGTTTACTCATCAAAACAAGTGCTTATAGGAGCCACTTTGATGAGTAATCCTCACTGCCTGTTGGCATGCCAGGTCCCAGGAAAACATGTAAAGGATTCAGAGAAGAGATTTCAAGTATTTTAATTTAATTCAAGACTTCCAGGCTGCTAGCAGCGGAAAGAAAAGGATATTGTCTGAACATGCTTTAAAGTTTTGGTTTTTTTCTGACTTGAGGAAAACATTTTTTCTGCTTAACAACAGTGGAACATGCTTAACAACAGTGGAACTCTCTCTTGCTGATGTTGGCAAACTCGTCCTTCTAAAGCTTAGCATTCCTGGGCTGCCTTTTGAGTGTGTGCCACATCAGTATCACCTCTTGAATGGCAAAACTTGTTTAGTTGAAGTGCTTTCTTTAACAAAAAGGAACCTGTATTCCAGCAATGGCCTAACATGTAGCTGTTTGCAGGTGATGATATAGAAAGGTTGAGAATTCTTTGAGATTATTCTCATACATTTTCTGTAAGAGACATGAGAAAATCTGGTAGTTAAACAAAATTCAAGGTGTTTAAACTCATTTGATCTAATGCCATCTACCCCTTACCACTGAGCTTGTGTATGCACATACACACATACATATATATTTTGCTCATTTATTTAGATCCAAAGTTACTTTTTTGCAGACTTATCTCTTGCAGAATGGTGTTCTAGTTCTGATAACACTTGAAATAAATGAAGGCTGTTCCCTTAGCAACTGTCAGCTGAATAACCTTAAACTGCAGTGGGAATAAATAGAGTAACTAATATTTGCTGAATGTCTGGGGTTTGTGAAATATTCCTTTTCATAAATCTAGCAACTTGGCTTCTGCTGAATAAAGAGTGGGTTTTAAAATGATGTGTTATTATTTTGATGTGCACTGCAATTTGTTTACTTATATTGGGATGTCCTGCCGCTTTGCAGCTGAGTATACTGAGAAAAATTCTGAAAGCCAATTCAGTTTTTTTCCTTATTTATTTGTGATTGATGTTTGTTTTAAACAGATCCTTATGCCTGAAGCCATTCACTTTAGACATACCTGTTTATGTTACACTGATGCACTAGCTTTATTCTCTTTCCTCATTTTCTATTACTTTACATGAAAATGGTATTTACATAGCCTAGAGGCTAGATCTAAAAGAAAACACCTCCATATTTTGAAGCATGGTAGTTGGGACTATGAACTTGTTTGATTTCCAAGCTCTTTGGACATGTAGTGAACCTTACTCCGTTACTCACACAAAGGCCATCTAAAATGAAACCTCAGGTTTGATTGCTCTTTGACACTTGTGTAACAAAAATAAATAATTATAAAACAGATCAGTTTAAGGGAGAAGTTTCCTCTGACTTGCAGACTTCTGTCAGCTGGATGTTGCTTGGCTTTCTGTCTCCTGGAATGGCAAGACAAAGTCTGTATGTTGCTGCATTCTAGTTAAACATGGCCAAGACAATGTTCCTCTGTTACAAAATCCTGGTATATTCTGACTGGAGAGAAAAAATTATGATCAAAACATCATGATTAAATGCAGGAACTGCCACTAATTAATTTTTAACATTAAACAACTTTTATAACATAGGAGGGAGCTACAAAATGCTTAAAAAACCTTAGCGATGGAACTTCCTGGGGAATCTTTCTTAGATAGTTGAAAGACTGCTGAAAGGGCAATGGCAGTACTACTGTGCTATAAAACTCATGCCAGTAGTTATTATACATCAGTATGTCACATTCCCTGGGAATAGAATATTAAGAAAAATATAGCATGCTGATACCTTAGAGTGATAGAAGTTTTTATATATCAAGATGCTCAGGGTTTTTTCTTCTGGAAACAAGGAAGAAATATGACATTAGAACAGACATGATGAAGTTACCTGTGCTCTATTTCTTGTAGAATTTCAATCCCTGTTTCAGGAAATTCTCAGAGGATATCTGCTATAACTAATGAATTCTGCTGCTGTGGTAGAAATGTTTGATTGGTTTTGTGGGGTTTTTTGGGTTTTTGGTTTGTTTTTTTTTTTTTTTTTTTTTTCTGAGAAAGAGAGCTGCTCACTGCTGTTTTTCCTCAGAAGTCTCGGATTACTTTTTTAATACAAATATATATATATATACACACATATATATATATATGCACACAGTGGACCTGTATGATTAATCTTCTTGAAGATAAAGACCGAAAACATTAAAGTGAACCTGAGATTCTGGGGAAACCTAGTATAGAATGTAAGAACAGTTCAGATGTGTTCCTCAAAGGGTAGAGGCTTTCATGCCTATTTATATTGCTCTATTGCAGTCCAGGTGGAACATTACAAAGCCGGAAACCAGAGATTCACAGCCAGCTTTGAATGGAAATTGCTCTGTGAGAGGCTGTCTCCTGGAAAAGAAAGCTAATATTCTGATGGGTCCAGATTTCCTCAAGTGATATTAAATTGGGAGTTTCACAACAATAAGTTTCAGCATTATGGTGCTGGTGGGTCTGAGTTACATAACAGGAATGCAAGCAAAAGCTGTTTTATAGAAACAGATATAAGGCAGCTAATTTATTGCACTATGAAAAATCTTTATCTTAATTAGGCTGCAAACCTCAATTTTAGTTAGAATAATTTTCAGTTATTAAGTGAAAAAGCAGAGAACATTTGTCTGAATGCCAAAATTTAAAAGCAGAGTAATAGTATCTTTAGTAAAGTCCTGCTGCTGAATATCAACTGTACTAACCATGTCCTTAACAATCATCTGCACCACTGATCATTAATTTCACAATAAACAACAGTGCTGATTTATTTAATGAACTTGCAGGTAATTGTTGTTTCCTGTACTAATTACATCAGGGAAATGAGACCTGTTAGCACTGAAATAGCTTGAAATGCTTAAGCAAATCTTTCTGAAAGGTAAAATGCCTAGCTATTTTTCTCCTACTTTCTGTCCAGAGATAATATTTTTGTTACTCCCTTGCTGTTCTAATTAGTGAGAAACCTCTTTTTCATCCCTTAAATGGTGAACCTTGGACACATCATATGCTTCAGTATTTTGGGAAATTCCCCAATTAATTAACACATACTGCTTATAAAAACTAGAACACTTCTACTCTGTTTACATGGTAAAATTGTATTGGAAAACATTTAAAGTCAGTCTTAAATGCTGAAACAGTGAAAGCTGTATTTTCAAAAGTTCTGCCTAGTGCAGTACAGCTATGCTGTTCCTGTGAGTGAGGCAGGTCTGTGGTGAGACCTGCTGGGCTTCTCTCACCTCACAGCTCTGCACATGGAAATAGGGCTTTTGCAGCTTTTCTGGGCTGATACCGATTACAGGTTGTCATAACAGATGAGAATACCCTGTCCATTCAATCTTAATTTTCTGTGAAGAAAAGAATTTTCTGCATAGAAACCTTAACTTCTGGTGGTACCTGAGTACCTAGTGTAGGCTTTTAAGCAAGCTTATTCTCTCTAGTAGAGCGTCCATGAGACAGCAATAGATCTGGTGTTTATTCTTGCTGTTAGAAATGTGTATCTTGCATCTTGTTCCTAATTCGATTTTGTTTAACTTCAGTTTCCAACCACTGAATCTTTTTATGTTCTTACCTGTTTATCTAACATCACAAATTACATTTCCTCTCAGGTCCCCTTGTACTTAGCCTACTACAATGTCAGTGAGGATAAAACCAAATTTTTACCTCATCCTTGTTTAGGTATAAGTTACTAAGAGGATGTACTCTTCTGTTCTAGTGGCTGTACCAAAAACTTGTTAGGTCAAAGAAAAATGACCTTATTACCTGGCAGCAGGAATGATTGTGAGTTGAAATGCTTGGAATATCTGGGATATCAGTTTCAGTTCCACTTATCACAAATACTTGATCTAATAGATTGTTGACTATTGGCCTAACATCAGGGCTTAATTCTTCCTATCTGAACTATTAGCTTTGAGAGTCATGCAACAATAGTTTAATTCCCTTGTAAAAATATCTCACGGTTAGTACATTTTATGCAGAGCAAATGCTAACTTTTTATGTCTACATGATCAGAAGGGAAAAAAGTCTGTGCAAAAATTAGATCTCCTCATGATTTGAATTTGTTAACTTCACAATGATGAGGAAGTTCACAAGCAAAGGCCAGAAGCACAGGAATCAGAATGTGTGTTTGAAAGGAAGGAAAATCGATGGAATAAATTTCCAGAAGGTGTCCATCTGTATCAGGGCAAATGGCAGGATCCTATTTTCTGGGAAGAATCTCATTATAAAGTCTATATTCCCTGGTATCATGGTACTATAGCTCCAAAGCAGAGAAGAAGAGCAGAAGTCATCTTCTCAAGGCAGAGTTTAATTATGCAGGAAGCAATCTACCACATAATGAGGACCATATCTTGGAAGAAGAACACTGACCACAAAGGTTTTAGCAACCTGCTACTGGTAGTATGATTGAAACAGAACAAGCTTGTTTTCCTATTGCTTTAGAGTTTTTTGATTTTTTTAATTTTTGTAGATTTTAGAAGTAGCTGTATTTATATCCCTCACACTTTAGCACAGTAGTTACATATACCCAACCCTATTACCCCATTCCATATCAATTCCCCCTAGATTCCAGTAGTATTTTTAGTCTCTTTTCAAGGTAGGCCTTCATTCTGTTTAAGAACATCTGCACCCTTGCCTGGACAACAAGATATCACCCAGGCAAAGCAACCTTCAAACCCAGAACTTTGGAAAGCCTCCAAGGACTGTATGTGCTCTGAGGAAGACGAAGATGAGGAAGAGGGGGTCCCAAACTCCCCCAGACTCAATTCCCAAGGGGCGGGTCGGGGGCTGGAACGGGGCAAAGGCCGGAGGGTGGATGAACAGGGATTGGATGGACATCATTATAAAAATTTTAACACCTGGGTCAGGGGGCACACATGTGGATTGTATTCCCAAAGCCTGAGAGGCTTCATTAAAATCTTCCCTTATCTTACCTCCCACTTAACTTGTCCTGGAGTGTTTTTTTTCCTCCCTGGGTCTTTTAGGCAACACCACATTAGTGGTAATGTTGATGTGAAAGAACAGAATGGTTTTGTTGTTCTCTCACAATTTATAAAGATTTTAAGTTGAATGAAAAGTTCATCTGTTATTATTTGTCCCCTGTTCTCTTTCCACAGCCTGAACAAACAACCATTTTAATTGAGTTGTTGGTTCTCAGAGCTCCTACTGAAGCCAATGCTCAGTCACTACTCTCACCTTGCCTTGGTGTAAAACTGCTACAATTTTCAGATGATTTTTTAAGGACTATAATACATCTTTCCATTTCATTATATCAGGTGTCTGGAAAGCAATTTAATTTTAAAATAGGATCAGTACTGAATCTAGTTTACTTTGAGCTGTGAATTGACTTAACTGTAAGTTTTAAAGAGTGATGTTTTTGAAAAAAAACCTTGGCTTTGTACTAAATTGAACTATTTGGTTTTTTAAGTAATTGCAGCAAAAATTAAATAAAAGATTTGACTAAGCATAAAGTTATGGAATTAAAAAACTGGAAATATGTCTGTACATCTAAATTAAATAGCATGAGACTGGCAGGACTCATTTCAAGGCATCTAAGATCTAATGAGTATCAGGTTCTGATGTGAATATTAAAAAGTCAGCAATGCTTGAGGGAAAGAATAAGTGTACTTTGTGCTTTCAATCAAAAACTCTCAATCTGCATTACAAATAAATACTTCATTTTTTTTCTAAAAGGATGCCAAGAAAATTATGTCTATTTTTAAGAAGACCATTATTTATTCATTTAATATTGTCTCTGGGATTCCTAAGAATAGATTGTGATCCCAATATCTTAGAGTCTTACAAAGTAAAATGCTGTCTTTTACACAGACTATGTTATAGTCATATTTGACTAGTTCACTGATAAGTTGCTATTCCCCCCCCATTTTCATGACAGAGTTCTGGAGAAATATTTTTACATTCTGCTGTGAGTACCTGAAAGTATTTTCTTCTCCAGTCCTCCATTTTTGTGTCTGTTCTTGTGGGGAATAAAACTATAAGAGTTCATCTTTTTCTGAGAAACAACTGAAGATAAACTTGTCTGACTTGGCCAAAATTGAGATGGTCACTTCACTCAAAAAGAATAAATAAGTTAATATTCCTATGATATTCATTTAGAAATAGAGAGCTATACCAACCAAGGACATGCCAGGATGAATTTCTCGTAATTTTTTCATAAATTTACAGTCTCATGTGTGATTTATAGAATAATATAATTTCTATACTCTGTGCCTTCTCCATGTGTCACCAGATTTTGATGTTATACAAAGCTACTTGTTCAAAGGAGCGCTGCAAAAGTACAAAAAGAAGAGGAAATAAATCTGTGTGCAGTAAATTTCCAGGCTTCTACCTTAACCAGAATAATTTTTAACTTGTCACCACTGGTAATGCCCTTCACTCTCTTAAACCTCCCAGCAATAAAACAAAGCAGTAGAGCTTGAATTATTAGCAAAGAAGAGGAATTTTTTTTAAAATGCAAATAAACTTTACCATGTTATGTAAAACCAGAAAATATTCAGTATATGCCTGAAACCTGTTTGCTGTTACCTATGGATCAGAAGCCTTTTCATCCAATTAAAGGATATATATTTAGGATCTTAACAAGGTCCACGTGAAAGATGGTTGAAGTATAAGACATAATTTAAAATTTTCTTCTGTGTGAAAAATAATCTCTGCCTAAGATAGGTTCATTATTACTCAGAATTGAGCCTTACTTGAAAACTTTACAAAGCTCACTGACATTTCCTTTGAAGTAGAACTATTTTTCAAGTTAATAACACAATGCGGCAATACACAGGTCACATCTTATTTTACATATCTTTTTGACTAATTCACTTTTCTGCTACAATTGTCTCCCTATACTTTCAGTGCACATAAATGGTATTCTTATAAATGATGCTGAGAATATCGCTTTATAAATTTTGTCACATTCAGCAAAATCATTATTAATTTGCAAGGATTATACCATTAAAAACATACTTTCATGAATTGAAAAGGTTATGAAAATTAAATGTCACACACTATCATTTTACTTTTGCCTTAAAGATCTTAGTCATTTGCACAGTGCTCTAGAATGGTAGCAGAAAAAGAACAGTCTTTCTTTTTGATAGGTTTCATTCAGGTACCAGAGTTTCACATTTCATGCAGCATGTTATGTATGGAAAATCACTTGCTTAAAGGTCACCATCTATCCTTGTCACTTCTTGCTTAATTAGGCACTGTAATATCAGGCATTAAGCAATGTGATTTTAAATGAATTCAAGGAAAAATAAGAAACCGTCATGACAATGTCAAGTGATATGTAGGTACGTGAGACACAGGTACATGCCTGCATATGTGCTTGACAACCAATGTGAATTGTAGATACAACCACTACATCACAGAAAAAGAAGTTTCAAACTCCTACTTTGAGTATATACTACTCCTACTGCTGCAGTATATGTGGGAAACCTTGGGCTGAAATTAAAGACACTAGAACACTGAAAGGAAAACACCTTTTAGCTAGAGTATGTCCAGTTTAACTGAAAAATATGATAGAAAATATGACCAGTTTGAACTTAAGTACCAGAGAGAAGCATCAGTCTGAAGGTGTGAGACATGCAGATATTACTAGTGTGTATGGGAGAAAAGAAATTATTTCAGTTTATGTTTCAGTCAGTGAGTGTCATAAAAGCTACAGGTTCAAGGAAACGAAGGACAAAAGAAGTCACAAGCATTCAGACTCTATTCTGTAACCTTACTTTGGAAAATTTGTTTGACCTGAAATATTCCTAGTTATTCCAAAAACTGCATAGAATATTTTTGAAGACCTTGCAGAGAGATGTGCAGAGAGATGGTCTTTTTTTTTTTTTTTTTTTGTGGAAAATGTAATGTCTTGTACTTTGGAGGACTCTTTTATTCTTTTTCAAATCTGTTGGGTTTCATAAATTTCTGTGTGTGAGCATCAAACTGTCCTTTTTATGTGATGCTGCAATAGAGTTTATTTATTTTTTAGTTTGATTTCAGATGTTTTCTGGCATGGGAAGACCACCTTTTGTTATGTTGTCTTTTTCATGGCTTTGCCCTCTGTACTTTACTTTCCCCTTTAAGGTAACTATCTCACTGGAGGATTCTTCCACTCACCAGGTGTAATTACTTCTTTTCCATCTCTGCTTCTGCTGTTTTCCTTACAAACATTCAAATAAAAAATATCATTTAGGTGAATGAGTAAAACTGAAAAAAAAATCAGTGGCTGCTTTTTACTGTCTTGGACACTTTTCTAAATGTTGCTTAAGTGAGGAGTAGTGTAATACATCTCTCTTTTGTATGTATGCATAATGAATATATTTAGGCTGCACATGGGCTATGCAGAGATATTCTGAGTGGACAGTCAGGGATGCTACTGTTCAAGCAACACATCTGAAGTTATTTCCCAGGGTTGTGATGAAAGTAAAACCTTTCAAGGCAATATGAATTATGAAAACTGAACCCTTCAAAACAGGTTCAATATTCACAAGCCTTTGAAGCCCACCTCCACAGTGTGCTTTGGAGTGGGGTGGGCATTTTTCCTCCCAAAGCAGGTCATGGAAGGGTGTGCAGGAACAATACAGCAAATAGAAGCACTGCTCCTCAGCAGTTGCTCAGGCTGGTGCTGGTGTTGAGGATCAGAAGGAAGGTCAGGGTTATGTCTTCAGTCAGTTCAGAATTACTGGTGGGTGAGTTGTCTTCACCCTTCAGGCATGAAAGAGGCCATGAACAGAGGGAACCTTTTATTGGCCTCTCCTTCCCATGATGAACAGTTTGGAGTGAGATCTAAAATTATGTACTTATGGAGGTTTTTAAGTTTCTTATATTATACCTTCATGCATTCATTTCTCACTCTTGTTTGCACCATATCTATGATTAGTTAGATCCCAGTTTCATATCTATATTCCTTGAATTGATAATTTGCATTTATATTTAAATGCTGCTATGGAGATAGACCAGATTTTGAAAATGCTGAGTGCAATGTTTTTTTTTATATACTGTGTTTCCTGGGAATGATAGCTCAATGCCTGTCCTTAGGATCTCAAGGAACAGTTCAAACCTTTTTCTTTTATCCCTTCTGTAGCCTGAGAGGTTATTTCCCTCCCTCTTGGTTTTCACCATGCCTCCTTTAAATTTGCAGGGCAAGTTGAACATATGAGTTGTTTGTTTTTCCTAATCAGTTACTTTAAAATTTTCATATTATGTTGCAGAATTGAAATAGAATTTATTTGCAACGCAACCCTTTCAGGCTGAAGTGAACCCATACATTTGTAAGATGGAAGAAACACTCAATGCAGCTCTATTGACTCAATCTGAGGCGATAACACAAGATCCTGCAGTCCAGAAGGACCTTTGCCAAGAGTTTAGTCAATTCTGTGACAGACATGGCAACATCTTGCAAAACCTTCCAGATTCATTTTGTATCTGAAGGGGATTTTGTTTGATATTGAACAAGGTAATATGTTAAAAATATGGAACGATGTAGTAAAGCACATCCTAATTGGAACTTCAGTAACTAAAAAGAGTAACTGAATTGCCAGTTTTTCAAATGTAGATATTCTGTTCTCTGTTAGCAGCATTTCAGTTTACCTCAAGTGTATTCAAAATGTCATCTATTATTTTTTAATCCAGGGAAACATCTGATGGATCTAATTTCTGGATGTCTCTACAGTCTAGATATTTGGAGTTCAGTGGCTCTAAAAGCTTCCAGAGTAGAGCACACAACCTCTGAAATCACTAGGTTGCTTAAGTGTGAGTCAGCACAGCTTTCCTAAGGTTAGTATAGCTCAGCTATAATGCTTGGAGCATCCGGGACAACTAAAAATATTTTTTTTTAATGGAATGAACCAAACATATATTTTATGTGAAAACACCCACAACAGTTTGAAAAATATGATTAATGTAAAAGTTTAAAATAAAAATGTCAGTCATCAGATCTAGAAAGATGTCTCCCTATTTAAATCAGCTGCATGTCCAATGCAAAGTGCACAAAGGCTTGTATCCATCCTTAAAAAGTGCTAGTGGAGCTGAATGCCAAATAGCTTTCCATGAGGCATGTTATGCTAATCACCATGGCAATCAGCTATTTATCATTCTTTCAGACATGTATTTTCCATTTACACTAAGAGGGAGGTTGATTGGATTTTGTTCATTAAATGGGCAGAGTCAAAACTAGTCTTATAAGCTGCTGTTCAAGTTAATTAGTGAGTATGGATGTACTCAGAAGCAGAAAACTAAGATTTAAAATTATAACCTACATCAATCAGGCGTCTTTACTATATTATACCCAAATAATTCTACTTAGTGTATTTTGTATGAAAGATAAAATAAAAATGCTGCATTTTTATTTCCCCTGGTCTCTCATGGTCTGGCAGTAAATGTGATGTTGTAACTGATAAAGGAGTAGGAAGAGATATTTGCCTTTTCTTTGTTGCCTACCTGAAAGTCTCCTAGACTTAAGCTTAAGAAATGGTGCAAGGATAGGAAGATATTTAGTAGAGTTTTGAGTTCACTTTTTGGCAGTCTTAAATTGATTAGTTATTAGCAGGTAACAGATGACTTGCAAGCACCACAATGAGGATATAATCTAAACACTAATAATCAGAACAATAACAATAAAGACTTAAAGGTAATCACTGGTGGAAATGCTAGACTGTGATTATAGAAGTCCAGTTTCAGCTCCTACATTTTAGGTCTAAGTGGGAGGAGTGGTTTCATCATCCGGGGTATGTTCAGGAGTTTCCCATTCATACTTGTGAGTGTCCCTTTGTAAAAAAGAAGCAGATGCATTTTTTTTTCTTGCTGCAAATGATTTAAAGATCCAGCTGAGGATTTCACAGATCTCAAACACCTTTTCTTTCTAGCTTGTATCATGACTGGGAGTAGATTTGATTGCTCTAGTCCTGCGGATAGGGTCTGTTCTGAAACAGTATCTTTTCGGTGTTGGGGCTTTCTATCTGAATAGTTCAGTATTCATTGGACAGATAAAGCACGATCTTCAACTTTGAATTAAAGCACAGTTTCCAAACAGGAAGAAGAGGAGGTTTGAGAGTCAGTCTCTTACAGGCCTTTTTAGTGCTTTGTCTATTGCAAGGAAGAGAAACAACAGGAGAGAAAAAGTTGGGGCATGATGGCTTCTTATCTGTTGCCCACCTGTCACCAAACTCAGGAGCCCTAGTCCTTTTAACCTCTCCCCAAGTGGCAGATGTTCTAGACAACAACCCTTGATCACTTCAGTTGTCTGTCTCTTTGCTATTTCTTTTAAGACTTTTTAGAGCTGTAGAGACCTCAAGTGCACCCAGTACCAGTATTGTGATAAAATCAAAGTTTTGTCTTACAGAAAAGGGCTTTTTTTATCTTGCTCTCATTATCTGGATGGAACACAGTTTCATTTTGGGTTTGTTTCATTTCCTGGCCTATACAAAACCCTACTGGATTTTGGGGCTTTTCCCCCATGTTTTTTACACCTTATTTAGATATAGTATCTTAACAGCTGTACTCTTTGAGTAGAAGTAAGAAAGGGTTCATCAGCCATTTAAGAAAAGAAATACCTCATCACTTCATTGTAGTTTATGAAGGTAAATATTTTCTTAGTGGAGGGAAGAACTGTGGAAGTAGCTATGCCTTGAGAGAAGAGTATGTTTGTCAATGTGCTGTCACACCAGGGTTTAAGGTGCTACATATCCTGTGCTGAAGGACTTTCAGTGTGGTAGATCTTAGTACATCAGAAACTTTCAAGAAATGTTTGGGTCTAATAAAAAATTATCTAAAAGGAAGGACTACCATTCTACAAAGCAAACTCGCAGAGATCTAGCAATATTCAAGTAATTTATGCTCTGGAAATCTGACAAAACTTTTGCCACTGCAAGCTAGTTTCTCATGCTGCAATAATACATTCAGTCAGCAAACTGCAGCTTTACTTCCTGCGTTAAAGGGCCAAAGCTTTTGTGAAGAGCATTAAAGACTGGTATTTCCTATTGTGGGTACTGCGGGCACTCAAGAAATTTTTTTATGAAAAACTGTATTGAGAAAATTCCTTTCACTTCCCATTCAAAAGCTGTGGGATTAGCTTCTGTTCTCTTTAGAGAGTCAGAAAGTGTTGACAGATAACAATGCAGTGGGAACCCAGTTTAGTGCTTTGGATAATCTAGTGCAGCCATTCTCAGATGGGTAAAAATGCTTCCTAATTTGTGTGTTTGGAAGGTAAAAGGCTTACCCTCTCAGATAGCTTGTTGTAAGGCAAACCCTGCTAGGTCAGGAGACAGGGTTGACTTCAGGTCATCCTTGTGGGATACTGTGCCCATGGATTTCCTCTTCCTTCTGTGTGTCCTCCCCTCTCCCCCTGCCCTCTCTATACACACAGGTACCCTTCTGAAGACAGGAAAGGGGGAGGAAGAAGGGGCTACCTGGGAAGTTGTAGGGCACTATGAAGTGTTTCTTTTTCTTTTATGTAGCAGGAGCAAAAGAGACATTCACTACACTGTGGATAATTTGGTTTTTACTAATGGGACTTGAAATAAATGAAGTATAACCAGAAAACATCAACAATTTGTTACTGAGTCTTCTCCATGTTAAAAAGGAACTAATACCAGCTTGCACGTTACTTCTACTGATCATCTGGCTGCCCGTGTGCTACAATATAGTGATCACAACAGGGTAGACATTCAGTTTTTTCACCTAAAACACATGTGAAACTTCTTAATTAGAACAAACATACATATGCAACATCATCACCTAGAATGACTCTCTCCAAAAGGATTGATTTGGGTGTATGTATCACTCAATAATAAGGGAAGGAGTTATACAAAACTAAGCAATTCAACTCAGGCTTCTTTACTAAGTCAGCCAGTTGCTCCACATGGCAAAATTTTAAAGAAATATCAGGAGGACAACCCTGTTTTACTATCCTGTCTTAAAAAGTCTCTTTTGTAGAAGATACAAGATGGTGCCATTATGAAATGGAAATGCTTGTTCAGCCAGGGAACAGAGCAATGCAGCTTAAAGTAAAATTGTACTTACTAAAGCTTTGATCCAGATATGCCTCAATTACTTTCAATATCTTTTTATTTACATGTTTTCTGTTATGAAAAGCAAATTTATGCATTTTCTGATCTTATTTTCTGTACGAAAAGTGAAATATGCTGAATAACTTATTTTATGATTAACACATATAGTTCCTGCCTTTGCTATTCGTCTTGATAACTGTATTTTTCAGGAAGACTCTCATGTTTTTATTCTATAGTTTTTTTAAGTTGATGATTTTGAGCATAAAAGTGAAAAACCCCACCACCAAACCATATCCAAAGGGAGCGTATTTTTCTTTAGCTCGACAGATCTATTTCATCACAGTAAAAGATGAATCAAGAAGCATTTCAGATTTCTTTATCAGTTTCTTCTGATGACTGGGTAGATTTCTTATACAAGCTGGGGTATTTAGTTAATAATCTGATAGCAGAAAAGGAGCACAGGGAGCAGGAATATCGGTGCATCTAAATATTTGTGCCAGTTTGCTTAAAGAGCTGACCCCGGTAATAAGTAATGCAAATATTGAAACTGTACAATTATCCATAGATTTTTCTTTTAGGCTTGTCAGGCTTTTATTCACATACACTATCATTACCTTGTTTAAAGTATTAAAAATATGAACTCCAGTAAAGGTAAAGTCAGGTCTGTCTTTACTGGAATTGAGAGAAAAGTCTTAGAACAAACTCAGGATCTGTAGTTTTGGAAGCAGCCTATGTGTCAGCATGCTTAGGGAGGCTGTTTGTAATAGCCTAAAGGCAACAAACCTATTGTAATAAAATGCAGTTCATTTTCTCTTATCCTTGACATTGTTTTGCTCAAAAGCATAGGAAGTAATTAAGAAGGAAATTGTCTTTAATTTTCAGAGGAACTGGGATGATGTCCATAAAAGGGCAAGAATGGGTTGCAGTGTCGTTGAAGTTCTGATAGGATATGGATTTTCAATATGTACAGTTCTCCATGTCAGCAAAAGCAGGCCATTACAGTTTTCTGTGACATTCATAACTAATTTAATGGAAGTCCTGATATAATATACTATTTAAGCAGTACCCATTTTGTAATTGAAGTCTTGGTTCAAATGACTGTGGCAATGTATTTTTATTTCCAGTATGGGCTTTTTGACTTCATACTGTGTTCCAAAGTCATCTACCATTGAAAATATGCATTTCATAAAGAATTGATTGGGGATTATTAAAAGCTCAAATAAAACTATAAAAAAAAAAGTATTTGCTACAATTGGGTCATTCATTATTACATTTTTTCCTCAAAAGGCTATGTGTGTTTTTGAAAACTATTCTTTTGTGGTTTTTCACACAAAGTATTTCAGATATAAGACACAGAGGTACCAGAAGCTATGTAATACTTCAGTATACAGAGGATTGACCTTGGTGACTTCCTTATAAAGCACTTTTCATAGAAATCATAGAATGGTTTGGGTTGGAAGGGACCATAGAGATCACCTAGTTCCAAACCCCTGTCCATGTGCAGGGACACCCTCCACAAGACCAGATTGCTCAAAGACCCATCCAACCTGGCCTTGAACACTTCCAGGGATGGGGCATCCACAGTTTCTTTGGGCAGTGCCTCGCCACCCTAGATCTCTCTTCTGTTCATGATTATTTTTATTTTATCTCTGATGTTAAATTGCAGATTACATTGCAGTTTTTGTTAAGTATAATTTCATGTTGAGAATTCTTGAACCTTTCAGTTATTTAGTTATGAAAGAGATACCTACCCAGGGAAACCAACACTTAGGTGAAATTGGAGTGATGACAAAAATTACTTGATTTTAAGAGTTGCATTTTCCACTTTCACTGTTGCAGATTCATCATTTTCTTCTTGAAAGTCATGTAATTAAAGACTTCTTGCTGCTGAAAACCAAAATATTTGTGTCACCCTGTACTCTATGAACATAACTGAGGACCTGACAGGAGATAAGATAAAAGCCAATAAAAAGAGAATAATTTATTAAAAAGATCTAATGTTACAAGAACAGTACACAGAAACTATTATATAACTGTGTCTTCCACATTGTATATACCATTATATATAGCATATATACAGATTGTACAATATACCTAACATTTTGATATGGGCCATGACAGTATCTTTCTTTTGGTCTGTGAAACAAAGTTTCTTTCTAATTATTTTTTTTTCTGAACAGGTCTTGTGGCCGTATACAAAAATACAGTCTCCTCAGTGATGCCAGACTGCACTATTACAATCTTCTACATGAAAAAAGAAAAATCTTTCCCTTGCAACGAAAAAATTTCATGATAAGGAAACGTCTTCTACAAAATAACAAATAGGTAATACATAGATACTTAAACATTTAAAACATGTTTATTAATATATTTAAGATGCAAAATACATATTTTGTTCATGTTGAATATAAAACATACCCCTTTTTGTCCCTGCAATACAACTACATTACCTGATGGTATGTTCAGTATTTCTATCTTTATCTTCATACTAGAGATCTAGATGTATCTAGATGGAGTTCTATCTCCTTATCAGACTTTTATTCTTTATCGTATTCAGAAATTTTAACTGCCATTCAGAAAATGCCACCGCAGTGAATGTAGCCTTTTTGAATACTCTGAAATAAACTGCATTGGTAAGCAACTGTATAAAAAATAGAGGAAATTATGTTTAATTTATAAAATAGCCATTTTGCTTTTTGGTTCGTCACTTTATTCTTGTTTATTTTAACCTTTTGAAAGATGGTAGATTGCTAATGCAGGTTCTCTGCATAGTAACAATGCTGCTGTTTTACAAATGACAGCAGGTAGTTATTTTCTGTGAGTTTGCTCTATCAGCAAGGTACATTACATCTTCCTTTCTTTGTTCTCAAAGGATTTTCCAGAACGCAGAGATATAGAAGGTCTCTTTCTGTTTACCTACAGCCTGTGCTTAGCTAGCTATCCTGCCTTTGTTTTCCTAGCAACATGGTGACTAAATTTAAATGCTATTTCTTAAAAAATTGTTTAAAATACTAGTGGGTAAGAAAGATTTGAGTTGAACTTTCTCTGAAAAATTTTACTGATAAAATATTAAAAAGAAAAAATATTTAGTCACCAGTCAGCTTTTTACCTACTAAGCACTTGATCTGTGTTGTGCTTTCTTGTCTACTATTTTAAAGCTACTGAGAAAGAGCAGATTTAGCTAAATGCCAAAAATTATTTTGCTAGTGAACAGGCAAAATAATAGCATTTTGATTGCAGAACTCATCAGTTAAAATAGATTTTCATCAAAACCTTTTAGAGGGATGGACAGCTAGAAGAACTGTGCCATTAGGACTTTCATGTTAAAGATTTTTAACCTGATTTTTCCCAGGTGAGGGAATGTTTATCCTAGGCTTGATCCCTAGATGTGTTAGTAAAATACCCTTTGTCACAGCACTGTGCACACAGTATTTGTGTACACAGTAATTGCACACCATCTACTCTGGGAATTATTTTGCTTCAGGTGCCAATACATGGAAAGGCCTTCCAATGCAGAAAAATTATCCATATTGTCTATTGAATGAAAAATGGTTTGGTATAGCAAAAATTGGGGATTAAAACTGATAGCACATAGTCCCTACAAGAATAATCTCCAGTGAAATATAGAAATAGAACCAATTAGTTAAATAACTGGAATGATGCTCTGTAGCACTTCTCCAAGTATTTTTTCTCAGACACTAAATCCTCCAAAATATATCGTAGTGCGGTTTGAATATATGTGAATGATTAAATTCTGAAAAATGTTAATATTCTCTCCATAATATGCTTTCATATATACTTCAACTTGATTACTATCTATATAGAGCACAGAGTGTTACTAAAAAATGGAATCAGAGGAAAAAGAAAGTTGAGAAAAAAAAAGCTGAGAAGTGGTTGGAAAAAAGTAGGTTTCTCTCCTTGCATTGCTTTATTTGTCCACCTAGGATCTTAATGTATATCATATTTAAATGCCCAGTGCAGTTTTCCTTGTGATATGCAGTAGGAATCGATTTCTTATTTACTTTTGAAAATCTATATCTGATCATTGGACGTAATATTTTGCAGTATTTGATGAATAAAAACTTTTTCCTCTTAAGTTTGTATTTAACAATTTTTCATTTACCTTGCAATAAAATAAATGTATTTTCTGCTCCATTTTGCCATGTTCTGAGTATGCTGTCCAATACTTTATTGGCAGTTCTTTTTGCTAATTAGATACATATTATACATTTTCAGAACAAATTCTCTTTACTTTTGCAGTGGGCTGTGTAGATAAATTATATTTTTTCTCAGTTGTTGGTAGAAACAACCAGTTATTGGGGATGTGAGCAAAGTATTCGACAAAGCTGCATCAAACTTTGTTCTATATGTTAAAAAAGGATTTTTTTTCCAAACCAAACAGATGTACTGTACTAGGTACCACTTTTTAAATACCTGATGACACATGACTGGGCTCACCAAAATCGAACATATTAAAAAAGGAAAATACATTTGACAGAAATTATCTTTGCTTACAAAAGTTTATTACATACAATCTGCATATTTTTGGGCCAAGAAGTGTCTCCTCCCCAGAGGACTTTTACAAATAAAGAAGAGATAAAAACCTGATGAATTATTGACCGTGTCTCCAACACTCCTCTAAGTGCACCACAGGCATTTCTATGGTTCTTTAAGCTCATGTTTCCAGTTTCTCCACAGACATAAAACTCCACCCTATGGTGTCATTAAATTAAAGCAAAGAAATAACAACAAAGTCTGAAACCTTCACCATGGTGTTGAAGGTACCATCAGTGCCAAAAGCAATGTTACAGAGGACGAGGAAGTAGACAACACATGTAAGGTGGATTGAGCGCTTGTTACTTTCCCTCCTGAAATGAAAAGCAAAGTAATTAAGGAACAAATGATGCAAATAGTCAGTACATTTAGATACTATATTTTGCCCAAAACTTGTATTTTATTACCCTCAGCAGAAGCCTAACCTTTAGGCAATGGATTAGCTTCTGACAACTGCAGTCACAAAATAGGCTCCCTACACAGATGGGATTTTATGAGGATACCTACAGCAACTCACATGCTGGAGCCTCATATTCAGTCTGCAAATGAATAGCAAATTCCAAAGGGGTATGTGGTTTTGTGCCTTAAACCTCAAAAAAGAATTAGCCTGCAGAAGCTGCTCTGAGTTCCAGCCATGGTCACAAATCTTCTTCCCAGAAAAAAGGATTAAAGCTGGCCCTTGATCTCTATGTTTGCCCAGAGGAAAAAGTGGTATTTTGCTCAGTAGTCCAGTGATGATTTTAGATTACAACAGTCCCTTTAAAGACCGTGTTAAGGGGAACTGTTCTCTGGGCTAGTAGTGGTAACAGAATGGGAAGGGAACCAGTCTGGGTTCCTTTGGACAACAGTTGACCTAAATGGAACTAATGTCATATGCATAGTCTAATTACAAGTATTAGGAGACAGGGAATGAAAGACTTGGTTGCCTACAGTTATGGCTCAAAGGATACATGAAACAAATATTCCATGGAGTAGGGATTGGTGTCTTCTGCATTCTGATAATAACAGTGAGGTTTGTGACTAGATTAGGGCTGAAATTTTAGTCCTACATTGAAGTTTCAGGCTCACATCTTTTAGTTAGTACTCCTTAAAGAGTGTAAAGCAATGTTTAGTAGAACTTTTAAGTTTTAGCAGAAAGTTGGAATTAAGATGCCTTGTTGTGTTTAGGCAAAAGTCAATGTTATTTTCTGGTTGTTCTTGCCACTAATCCTTCCATTCCTTTCTTACCTATGTAATATTGATACTGTAAATTTTTTCAACTTATCACAGTAACTGAGGAGATAGAATCTAGACATCCTAAGTTACTTTATGATAATACTTTAATACTGTAATAAATTAATAGTTTATTAAAGTCATAATTATTCAAGGGAGTCATTGGAATCTACAGAGAAATTCAGCTTATTCTAAGGCAGGCAGATACAGAGTGTTGACAGAATCACAGATTATGCTGAGTTGGATGGGACTCATAAGGATCAAGTCCAACTCCTGGCCCTGCACAGGACCATCTCCAAGAGGCACACCATGTGCCCGAGAGCATCATCCAAATGCTTCTTGAACTCTGTCAGGCTTAGTGCTGTGACCACTTCCTTGGGGAGCCTGTTCCAGTGCCCAACCATCCTCTGGGTGAACATTTTTTAATATCCAACCTAAATCTCCCCTGACACAACTTCATGTCATTCCCTTGGGTCCTGTCAGTGGGCACCATAGAGAAGATATCAGTGGCTGTCCCTCCTCTTCCCCTTATGAGAAGTTGTAGACTTACCTAAATAGATAGCATTTTATCTATGTTAGACAGTACACCTACAGCTGGTGGTCCAGAATGATGTGTGTACCCTCTAAGTCCCATATTATATCTGCCACGTGCAAATGTTTGGGATACCTTAAAACATATCAGGTGTCCTTATGGGCTTATGTCTGAATATGTAAATTCAGAAGATTAGCTGAATTGCTGTCAAGGCTCCACTGTTGGTCTCTATGGATTACATCTCAGCTGACTATATTGCTATTTAAGACACCTAGTGCACATATAAACATCTATAGCTCAGTCAGGTTTTCACATGTTATCCTAGAAAGGGAGAGGTTTCCTATAAATCTTCTGCTTTGTTCGTCGGCCTCACATGGTTGCCTCAGATGCTCTTGAGAATCTCAAATGGCAGTAGATGTCTGTTTCAGCATGGAACTGAGGACTCAGATTAATAATTTTATCTAATAGCTAAATAATTGTGACAACATTGTTTTTCAGGTAGAGAATAATAGAGTTAATGAACATTGCTATAATCACTACTCTTTCAAATATAGTGTAACTTTACCTGAAAAAGATGGAACTCTGATCTGGGGACTTGCAGTCCCATCCCCTCCTTCACTAACTGCACAGACCTCAATGATGTAGACACCAACATCAGGAAGAAGTACCACTGCGGAGGTTTTCTGTGTTTCTATAACTTGACTGTTGCTCTGACCTTCTTGCCGAAATAATACCTATGGTCAATAAAATCGATAATGGTCATAGTGGTCATTCAAGTTATATACCAAATATTTTGTGCAGATAACACAGTCACTGCAATGTTAACTGTTTCATGCTTTCACTGAGGGTTTCGTGACATTGCATTTGAACAGTCATCTGCTTTTACTCTTCCCTCCCTGCGGTGGCTTCAAAACAGTAATAGCAAAGTATACTAGCAAGTAATGAAAGAACATTGATTATGATCCAGAGCAAAGATAGTACATTTGCCCTCTCCAGCATTAGGTGTTGCACAATTTTACCTCCAAAATTTCAAAATGTATTTTGGGTTCCATTTGATTCAAATTCTTATCCCCAAATTCATGTTGATATTCACATTTTTGGCTCAAGAACCTAACTTCAAATGTAAAGAAAATGTTCCAAATAATGTCCTTACTGTGTTTACCTTAGCTGGATAACAGAGAAGAGTTTAGATCTGTCCCTGAACCTCCTGTGACATTCAGGAGAAATTTATGGAAGGAAAAGCGAGTACCTAGCTCTCTTTTTGGTATTTCTGCATAAGAGTTTCTGATCCCAGACAAAATTGAGAGGGTTAGAGAGGTGTGAAAAACTAGAGTAGTCAACTCAACTATTTCAGAATATTAACTATTCTGATAACAGTTAGAACAGTTTCTGGCTTATTTGAACCATTTTACACTTTCTTGGTGATATTTCCTTGTGTATCAGAGGGGATATCAGACTTTAGTCTATAAATGATTGTATACAGACTTCAAAGAAACCAAACCTCCACACCTCTGTAAAAACATGGAAACATTCTACTTTGATTTAAAATATTACAGTGAATTCTATGTGGTTTTATGACTTGTTATTTAAGTGTTAATCTGTATTTTACTCTTTAAAACTTCAAAACTTTAGATGCCAGCTGTTACTGTCACTGATTGTTGAACATTACCAACATGATTATAAAACAAACTGAAGTATTTTTGTTTCTGCTCCATAAAACTATTAATTTTAATGTCAATTTATAATGCCTCATTATTCTACATTTCTCTAAATCCTACTGCAAACACAATTGAATTGAGGAGTTATTAGGAATTTCATCACAGGCTTGTCCTATTAATAACCACTTCTGGTTCAGAGATAATGAGCTGATACCCTCAGATAGAGCTTACTCGGTTTATAAGCAGTATTTGAAAATCACAACACAAAAATATGTTGGGGTATTTCTCTCATTTTAATTTTATTTATTGCTTTTCATGGTGAAAACTGATTGGAGACAGTCTGTGCAGAATGCTTTACTTGCACAGAGAAATGAGAAAGGGAAAAAAGCCAGTAAAGAGAAGTAGTTGTTTGGAAGAGAGAAAGGTGAGTAAGGACAGGGAAGCACTGACCTTGTATCCCATTACATCAGATTCATTAGCTAGAGGTCTGACTGGCTCCCACCCAAGAGACACATGTGAACCATCCTGTATCCACATAATATTGCCTGGTGCTTGGCTGGGAGCTGAGAAGAAAAAAATAACATATAGATAAATATATTTTTATATATAGGTAGTTTCTTTAAAATCAAAAGAAAAATATTTCAATCTTTCATTACATTTAAAATCAGTCATGTTAACAGGCTCCCGCAACTCTGGATCAAATTCTAAGTTTTTTTTTTCACCAGTATTGTAATTTAGTAGATTATTATGTATTTATTCATCCCATCCCATCCCATCCCATCCCATCCCATCCCATCCCATCCCAAATTTCACAAAGCCTATGAACCTGAACTCTTTTCTCTCCCTTCTTTGTAAAAAATCCCCCTTTTTCCCTAGGAAAATAATCCTTGTTATGAATGTAAAGTCATATAAATTCATGTCTAAATGACATCAAAGCAAGGCCATGAATCAAAGCTATACATGATTCCTGATTATTATACACTCATATTAAATGAAAACACAAGAGGGCAGAGGTTGCTCTCTGAGTTCTCCCTTGTAGCAAAGATACTGAGATTACTTACGGGACTTCTTGGTTGCTGCATGCACAGCAGTGCTAGGTGGTCCATACCCTGCAGCGTTGTACGCCCTCACTGTTAGGTGATATAATGTGTTTCCTTCTAATCCTGTCAGGAGGATGGATGACTCATTTCCCTCTGTTTTGACCTTTTCTGCTGCTTCTTCCTTCTCCATGTCCTTCCAGTATCCAACCTGCCAACAAGCGACCAAATGAAAGTTTAATATAGGAACCTAGCAAGCTCATGCTTCCAAGTGTTTGTACTTGTTATCCTGTGGCAGGTCTTTTAGCCATTTATACCTTTTTCTGATCATCAAGCCCTTTAAAGCATATGGGATTTGCTGCTTAACCTCAAACCATGCAGTGCTCACTTCTCCAAAATGGCAAGACTTGGAATATCATGTTATGACCTGAAGCACATTGAATTGCTGTGTACTGGCATGAGAAAATGTTACTACAAGACAGAAGAGCAGAGGATTACTTTGGCAGGGAGAGTTCATCACTGAAGGAGAACATTCAAGGAAAGCTCATCCTCTGGTAGGTCACCAGAATACCTACTTTTACTCTGGAAAACTCTGGCCACATCAGTTAAGAAGTATTGTGAGCAACATGTGCCCTTCCTGGCCCAGTGCAGCTCAACCACAAGATTTCTTATCAGTGCAATGAATAGGCAGTGACAAAACAACAAAGGAACTCTTTCCATCATCAGAAAAGTCTTATCTGAAGAAAAAGAAGGAAATGGATTCAGGTTTTGTTCTTGGTTATAAACAGGTTCCTGGTAAATGAAATTCCAATATTATGTTTATGCCTTTCCTTTTCAGATATAAATTCCCTAAATGATCTGTGGTGGTTCTTGATTCTTATTTCTGTTATCTACACTAAGTTTATCATAATCTCAAAGAGGTTATAATGCAGAGCTGGGAATTTTAATAGTCTCTTTCCTCGGGGACCAAGTATTTGCAGGGAATAACGAGAAAAGCAATACTGTTTCTTTTTAATGTATCTAGGTGACCTACACAAGTAAGGTAATTCTCATGGGGCCCTGCTTTCCCTAACAGGAGATGTTACTAATGTGCCATTCAAAGATCTATATTCAGCTTACTGTTATTTATACTGAGACCTACTTACACTTATTGCGCATTTTGACCTTTTATGTGAAGTTGGTTATTTCTTAGTAGGTTATTCATATTATATCCGGATAATTTTTCCTCTGAGAAAAAGGTCACAGACAATACAGCACTTTTGTGAATGTATCCCAGAAAATGGTGAACCGAAGAAAACAAGGGGCTCACAAGAAAATAAGGCCAATGAGTACAGTGCCGACCTTTTATAATTACACTAGGAGTGCCATAAAAAAAATCTAAAAATATCTCGTTCAAAAGATGTACTTTTGAGGTCCTATCTTCACTTGAGTAAAGTGGCTCTGTTAACTCTGATTGAGGACCAACTCAAAGTCCATTCTTTTGATTGTAAAACTTGAAGTAAATGTCTTTTTATGTGTGTGTATGTGTGTGTGCACCTGCATTATCTCATATTAAAACACTTGCTTCAATTCTTAGATTATTACATCTTAGTCTTCAATACTAGTTGCAGTCACCACTTGTTGAAATAAGTGTGATTCACTTAGGTATTTTGCTATCTGAATGCTTGACCAAACCTATTGATACCTGAAATAACCCCTTGTCACATCTTTTGTGAAAAGAAGAAAAGAATCAACAACCATTTATTCATACACTAGTACTGAACCTCCAATGCTTATTATCTCTTGGGCAATCAGATTCCTTTAATTTCCTTTGTGATGCATCTTTCCAAACTTGACACTACAGTAATGACAATTGCACAGTATTAAGGACTGTATGAACAGATAGTGAGAGAGACCACATGTCCTGGAAGATACTATTAACCAGATAGTGTAGTCTGCTGAGGATCCAACATGAAAATCATCAGAAAGGAAAAGTGACTTGATCAAGCTTGCATAGGTAGCAGGTGCGGAAATGCAACTGAAGTAGTGAAATCCTTGTTCTAGACAGATGGGAGCAAAATTATGAATAGCTGAAGAGGTCTCAGTGTTTATTCACAGGACACACTATGTTAATGCAGTGTTCAAGACAGTAAATAGTCCCCAGTTTTTGCACTGAAAATTCTTTTTTTAGCATAAAGAAGTTGTGAAAATCTGATTTTCAAAGCACTAGTGTGAGGACTACATAGATATAGTAATCTGGTGCAAGAAAGACAGGAACACTGCTTGTCCCATTTGATATTTTCCATGGGTTTGGAATTGCTCCGCATCACTGCTTATGTGGCATTATCAGTTTGGATACTAATTGTATTTTGTACCTGTTAAGTCTGCAGAAATAATCATGATGTTCCCTATCAGTTCTGCAGCAATTGTTCTGTGTCAGTTTCCTCTGTACTCCAAAGCCCTTAAAGTGTTTGTTCCCTGATTTTAAAATTTCCCTTAAAGTATTGCCAGGTGACTATGGACTTTGATATCAAAATTTCATTTTCTTTTTTCTTTTTTGATAACATACACATTCATTTGTTGATGACCAAAAGAACTGAAAGAAAAACTGGCTATAAAAAAAAAAGAGAATTCCAATGATTGTTGACTAGGGTAGATGATGTAGGAATTTACACTGATTTGAACTAAAATGAAGGTACTGCTGATGTTTAAAAGTGCTGGACATTTATCTTAGAACAGAAGGTTTGTTTATTTACATGTCCATGTGTTTGTTATTTTTTAAATCTTGTTATTTTTTGTAACCTTAATTTATACTTCTCAGAGGGGATTTATAAAACAGGACAGACTTTCCTTAATGATAATTTTGAATATTGATAATAATGTGAAGCATAAATCACAAAAGAGTAGTCCATATTTGAAAAATGAAAGAAAAAATGGGGAAAGAAAGCTTTTGATCTGATTAATGTGTTCTTGTTTGTAAGGTTTTACATTATTGCTGGACTTTCTATTGTCTGTTGTTTAGCTAAATAATAATGAGCTTTGATATCTGTTTCCCAGGAATCCATCTCTTTGAGCTAAGGAGAAAGTAAATAACTGAATAGAGGAGGTACAAGAACATGCAAACTCCTTTGCCCTGATTGTGAGTTAAGTGATGGTTAAAAGAAAATCTTCATGTTAAAGTTTATTTCTATCTAAAATATTTCTACCTCTGATAGTTACAGACCACTTCCTTCAAGTTTTAGGTTAAAAGGTATCTTAAATAATATTACTGTTTTTTCCAGGTTGGTTTTTAGGGTGTGCATTCTTTGCTATAAATTAATCTGATCTAATTGCGTGTCCTTTTTGCTAAATTTATTGTCTGGATATTCTTTCTGTTGACCACAGAAAATCTAAGCTACAAATTAGGCATATCAAGAGCCTAAATTAGGTAGAATGAATCAAAGTGGACAAAACACCGAAGTTTCCTGGGCTCTCTGAGCATTTGTCAACATCAACAGCACTGATGTAATTGAAAATGGACTTGAAGAGATCTTAGAGTACAGAAAGTGCTAGGGGAGAAAGAGCCGTGAACTGAAAGAACTGCTGCTAGCCCTGAAAAAAATGGTTCATACAGTGATTCAGATTTCATAAAAGGTATTTTAATTAGCATTATCAGAAAATCTGTATGTTACTTGAACTGGCAGATGGAAGCCATGTAAATGTTGATGCAATGGTATAAGTGAGAACTTAGGACAGGAGAAGAGGTGCTTTTTGTATCATTTCAAGGCATTGGTGTGACTATTCTTCAGAACTGGATGAGAGGTTCCTGCAAAAAGGTCAGTCAGCCTCAGTTCATTCTCACCAGAACAACTGCTGACTGAAAAGAAGAAACAAAACACTGTTCAGTACAGTACTTTCTGGAGCAGCTTACATCTTCCACCTCTTTCCTCAGGTACTCTCTTCTTCCACATGGTCCTGCAGACCATTGGATGAAAACTGATATTGTACCTCAACTTTGAGTACTATCATCAAATATCTAGTTATATTTTCTAATGAAAAATGAATAATTATCTGTGTTTCTGATTTTAGGTATTAGAACACCCAAACAGTTCATGAGTCATTGATAATCATAACAAAAAATTCAAGACACGGACATTGGAAAAGGTATTGCTCTCTTGGGGCCCTCATGAGGCATCTAGGGTGTGATCCATACTTCAAGGGCATGAGAAGCAGTAGTATGTTCTGCTATAAACTCCTGGTTCTAGTCTTAAGGTCTTTGGAGGTGTTTGAATCAGAATAGGAGTGACTTTGTAGGTAAAATTAACTCATATATAAAACCATTGAATCACTAATTTTGTGCATGGAAAAATTAATTAATTTCAAACATGAAGTCTGGTAAATTGGTATTCAGGCTAGTGAACCACGAATTACTCTTTTTTTTCTGTCTTGCTTTACCAGGTTGTGGTTAAAACATTCATATGCTCTTTCGAAATTACTTCACTAAATAAAAAAAAATAAAATTCCAGTACCATGCACACGTAATTTTCTGTTCCATTGTAAAAATAGATAAAATGCACATAAGAAACAGCAAAATATCAAGTATTTCTCTTTCAAAGGACATAATAGGGTAAAATCAAGTTATTATGTCAAGTAATCCTCTCTGAAAATGATAATCACGATTTTTTTTATTTTTTATCCTTTTTGGTTTTTTTTCCAAGTTGATCTTTGGAGTGCATTAGTCAAACTCTTACCCCTTTGGGGAATCCCAATGAAAAAACACAAGCTTTGTGATCTGTACTTAAATATTAGCCTTGTCTTTCTGGAAAAGGAAAAAAGAAAACAAAAATATCTCTTCTTCCAGCCAGTAATTCTTTCTGTTTTCCTTCCTTACCAGTAGTGTGTGACAAAGAAAACATTGCCTAGGGCTCAAATAGATTTTACAACCTTCAAGTTAAGGATTTCAAACAATAAGTATGGAACACACTATATTTTTCTACAATTCTGACGAAGTTTTCAAGCTACTTCTACTTTATCAGGCTGTAGCTGGCATATATTTAGTAAGGTCGGGTGGAGAGCTGACAAACCCGTACTGAAGTCAGGAATAATATGTGCTTTGGAAGATGCAAATGAGTACAGCAAACCTTGCATAAAACTCATGTGACATAACAGTTAACACTGCCTTTCAAGGATGACAATGTGATATTGTAAAAGTTACTTTGCCTTTCATTACTCCTTAGTGCACTTAGGAAGTGTAAACAGGGCAGAGTGAAAGTGGGTCACTGAAAACTTGTCTGTATGTAGTAAATATTCTGTCACTTTTGTCGATTAGAGCCCAAACATTCAACTGTTAAGAAAATAGCTGCCCCTTTTATAATGCTGTTGTTAAAAGGCCAGAAATGTGAAGAAATATTGTCACTGCTGTTGTGACCACAGGCAGAATACGAATTGTGACATGAAAATAGAGGGGTTAGTCAGATTGTTTTGCATTCAATTTGAATTGAAGGTAGCATTTTACTAGCAGTCCACAATCATTTTACATTAGGAAATAATAGTTTTTTAAAAAAAGGATAACTCATTTATCCTTTTATTAACATTACTGGAGTTTTGTGCTTTATCTATTTGTTGTTTGTGGATTGAGGGAGTACTACAGGCTTTGTTTTGCAGTGCATTGTACATATGATGAACTTTCAGAATCAGTTCTGAAATTAAAAAGGTTTTCACAGAAGCCTAAGAAAGCAAATCATATGGAAAGCATGAAACTGTTCCATACTTTTGTGTTTTCTTGGGAGTGGAATGTCTTGCTATACAGACTCCTTTCCTTTTTACACTAAGAGGATGCTTGAAAGAGAAATTCTTGGTATGTTAGCAAAATTGGGCTGATAGTGTGGACTTAGTGTTCTGAAGTGAATACTGTAATGCACTGACTCACTGCATTGATCCTATAAGTCATTTTGTCTTTTTGATGAAATTCTTCCCAAAAATGGAGCTGAAAAGATTTAGCAATGCCATCCGCAGATTGTATTCTGTCCTGTTGAATTATGCAGGAGAGCAACATTTACTTTTCTGTTTATTAAGGAAGTGCTGCTGATTATAATTATTCCTGGGAAAGAAGACAAAAAGAGCAAACTACTCTCTGAAAGATATGTCTGTCAGAAAGTGAGCAGAGAAATTCTGACTAAATGAACAAAAAAGGAAAAGGTAAGGTAGGGGACAGGTGAGATGGAGAGAAAAAAGCACCCTCCTCTCCCCAGATAAATGTAGTACCTTAAAAGACACTATTACTTAGAAGGCTCCTTTAATTCCTTAATGGAGGGAGGAAGGGAGCACTGAAATATTTTTATATTTTGTTTTTTTGTTATGTCAACTGTAGATCCCTGGCTTAAAATATTTACTTGTAATCTTCATGCTAGAATCCTAAAACTGGTGTACAGCACAGTGAGGAGCCAAAGTATTAATAAGGTTCACTGTTAACTTCTACTGTATCAATAACCATTTTTAAATTCATACATGAGATATCCATGAGAGACTCAGAGCAGCCAAGTGTTACTTTTTGGGTCAGAGTATGCTAAATTACAAAGGTCTGAACATTTTCCAAGTGAGGAAGACCACCTCTGATACATAGAGAGCCCACATGTAATAGCCATCTATTGCTAGGACACATCTGGAGAGCTAAAGGAAGTGTTATGTGACAAGCAGGTAAATGCAAAATACATTCAAGTTATGAAAGAATAAGCTTCTAGGGAAATAATTTTCAATTTTGGAAAGAAAATCTGGTTTGTTTTTTTTTTATTTTAAAATATGTAAAGCAAAGATATAGAACATTTTGAGAATCAGTGGTCGATAGAATAAGAGTGAAGACAGTATGTATAATTTAAAAAATGTTAAGATAGCTGAGAAAGGGTAGCAGAAAAAACCCTTTCTGAATAGAAAAAAGACAGGATTATTTCAGACTGTCCTTGGGATTTAAGTTGGGTTAGTAACAGGTGGAACACTTGCTACATGGAGAGGGATAGCACTTGCAAGCTGAATATAATCTCTATCAGATGCAGTCTTGTTCTTCTTATAGATAGCAGGTCTAAAGATAAAATGGTCACATTTTGCTGCATGAAGCAAACCATGTGCAAAGGGGTAAAAATATGTTTAACGTAATGAAGGAGTGGGAATAAAGAACAATGAACGAGAACTGAGAGAGGGTCAGCAGAGTTCAGCTTGGAGATGTAGATGAAAAAGACATCTGAGCAATACAAGACGTGAGGTGATATGGCAAAGTACCAGCCTGTTCAGACTGCACTGGATAGTAATATGGGTATTGCTATCCAGTATATCAAAAGGCCACACCAAAAGGTAAACAATGTTAAATGGTTGTGTCTAAGCTATGGGGTAAATGTGCTGTCCTGGTGCCCAGCCTGAGGCTGAGCTGGAGAATGTGTTGGCTCTGGTGCTGCCTGGACAGCTACATTTCATTCCTAAGGCCATCAGTGACAGTCAGCAGTCTCTGGGTTTGTCCAGCCATGCTGCCAGGTATATGCTCTGTGCTAGTAGGTCACAAGATGTTTTAAGACATGCATATGATTGGTGTCTGCCTCAGACCTACATATTTACACCCTTTTCAGTGTTACTGTAGAGAATCAGGAATGAGTCAATGCTCTCTAAAGGTCTAAAGCAGGTCAAATAACCTGCATCCCAAAATAAGTACATGAGATTTAGCTGGACTATTTCATGAGGATCAGCATAGACTGATCCACAAAGTCAAGATGGGTCATGTTGGCCCCAAAGGACAGACAAGTTTACTACTAGATCCGATCTGTTCCTGGTGGTTTGGACTGTAAATACTGTCTAAAAGTGGGTCCATTGCTAGGGCTTGTTCACTTTCCCAAGTCACGAAGGGCTGTCTCTCAGCAGAACTTTTATTTACGGAAGGTGAAACCGCTGCTTCCCCCCCTGACATCCCATTGCTATAGTCTGCCCAGCAGATGTCCCTCGGCCACTGCGGGATGAGAGCACATGGACACAGAGGCTCTCTCCTTTCCCTGTGTTGATTACTGTCAGTAAATAACAAGTTTGAACTGGTCACTTAGAACTGGAAACAGTCAATACCTAATTTTTCCCAACCTGTGAACAACATATGCTGGGTCACTTGCAGTTCTTTCAGCTCTTTTTGATGTGACAAAGAGATGTTATAAGAACTGGTGTTGAATAGTTTCCAAGCACAAATAAATAAAAGATGTTCCGGTGCTACAACTGCGATCGTTGTTCTACAGCTAGTCATATGTATGCTAAAATGAGCATAATTTCTATTGAAGTTTCACTGCTGCACATGTTAACAGAATGCAATGCTAGTAAAAGCAACAAGACTTCTCATTATGATATTCTGTGTTCATACCTCAAATCCCTGTGGTCTTCCTAGACTTTCTTTAATATGTTTCCACGCAACAAGAATCTCTGATACAGACAAACTCGTAGCTTTGACATCGATGGGAGCAGCAGTGGGTTCTGTATTAAGAAAAATCGAAACAATAAACCTCCACTATAACAGCTTGTATTTATCAAAAACACTCCATCTGAAACTGTCATTTACTTCCTTTATTCTACCTTAATACTCACAAGAAGGTATGACACTTAAGGGGAACATGAAAAACTGAACAAGATGAAGGGATTATTATTGTTGTATTTCTTTATTTGTGTCATGCTACCTCAATATCTCATCAGTGATGATAGGTGCAGCAAACTGTGAAAGAATCTTGTCTGTGATTTTTTAAAAAAACTTTAATATTTGTCTATGAGTCCCCCACCTCCACACACCACTTTCATAGCCCTAACTTCAGCAGTAAATGGAGCATTCATTCTATTTGTGGCTTTTTGGTGCCATTCCATCAGTTCAGGATGAACAATACCTTGCTGGGGTGCTCAGTCAGTCCTGCCTTGGGGTGATACTGAGTAAGAAGTGATACCCAGGGCTGTAGTGAAATGCTATATAAAAGAAATTTTTTTAGAACTTATGTTATTATGTCCTTGAAGTCACAGGCACCACTGTTTGGGATGTGCTACCTTCTCTCTGCTGTGAGGTGTTTACTGATTTAGGCCTGGGATGCACATTTTTATAAAGGCATCAAGACCTAGGATTTGTCCCCCTGATTACCTCAGCTGTTACCATTGGCCCTCTGTTCATGTTTCTATGTCCATGGTATTCATAGGACACTCTGTGGTCCTGACCTAATGAGTATCTGGAGCAGAGGACCCTTCCTGCCCTCCAGACAGGGTGGGTGTCCTTTGGTGCTGCTGGCACATGGTCAGGGTGGTCACTGGAGGTGTAGTTCTGTAGGATGCTTTATATACTGTATCTGCTCAACAGTGTTTCACATTATTGAACACTTTATAGAGGTCTAACTTCTTTCAGTGGTTGGGAAGTTGAGTAAATGTACCTAGAGATTTGCCACAACAGGCTATTTAGCGTACTACCCATTAGTGTACTGGGAGTGATGAGTGTCCAAAAATTTTCACATATGAAGCTGAGACTTCCTTAAGGAAGTCTTTTGAATCTTTCGCTTTATTACCTAAATATTACTGCAAATTTGCTTACTGGAAGCTGTGGAGACAAGGCTTGAACACAGACTGTGAAGCACACAGTAGCAGCATTTCTTCACCTTTCTGGTGTAGTTCACTTGCTCAGCAAAAATGTGAATTCATATTGCCCTGCATTTGCAGAGCCTGCGATTTCTTTCTTGGCCTAATGTTCCTCATTACATTTCTAATGAGTTGATCTGCTCCTGAAGGGCAGGCAGAGGTCTTGGCTTTTATGTTATAGGGAGACACATCAAAGAGCTTTCTAAAAAATTTTTTTTTGAGATTCATTTAACAGGGTTACAGAAAAGGAGTTTCCTTACAGAACAGCCTGATTTAAAATGATATAATTTTCTCAGTGATCAAACTGCCTAATATGTATGATACCTAATATCAGTCTTGACTCATTAGCTACCCTGCTTTCTCTGATCACATGCAGGCATTTTTCTGGTATTGCTGCCCTACACTTTTTCCCTGACATGGCTTGCACAAATTTTTCATCCTTTTTGATGTCAGAGTTTTAATGTTTGTGGCTCTTTTTTGATCTCCTTTTTTTTTATTTACTTCTAAAGAAAAGAAGAAATTCTGATGTGATGCAAAATGGTGTTTGGAACAATGAATATTAGTAATAAGTATAAAATATGTATGGAACTTTTCAGGTAACAACGAATGAAAAAAAATCTCCAGAAATAAGTGAAATGATATTTTGAATTCAATACTTAAAGTATTTTGAAGTACTTTGAAGAAATACATAGCTCATAATATGATTTTCTGTTCAACAGTTACATCCTGCTTTCTATTTTATGTTCTACTAAGATCTGTGTGGTAAAAGCTATTTTCTAGTATTTTGTATTATTGAAGCAATTACCTTGTTGTCAGAAAAGATTGCAGTGGGATAAATAATTTGAGATATACACAAAATGTTGGTTGGCAGCCTTTACATTTTCTATAAATGTCGGTATCATTTCCTTTTCATAACATTCACTAGGAATGGTTCATATATTGCTTAGAATAACAACATAGAATATTTTCTGGTATTTTTAAAAATTGTTTTCAACAAAAGGAGTAGAAATAGTTTGGATTTTTTTTATGTGACGAAAATGTATTTCTTATATATTCAGAAGTAATTCACTGCACTTTCCCTGATATTAGACATTGAAAATAGAAGTGCACAGCAAAAGAACAGAAATTAAATATTTAGGAATAAGATATATTGTGACTGTCTGAAAGTTTTTAGAGACTAAATAGGATTTTTTATTGATTCAGATAAGATGAGGACCATATAATTTCTAGTGATATAATACAGTCTATGGTTCACTCCAATGTCATGTTTTATTCTCTGTGTCTAAAACTAATGATAAGTTTGACAGGTTCATTAGCTTTTTCTATTATGGTCACTGATGTTATAATCATATTATTTTCTTCATACCTTGTCATTATGCTACACCTATAGGTATCTACCTGAGGTCATACTTCTTGAAAAAAGAAAGAGGACCAACATCTTTAGTAGTCCTTTTGATATTTCCTCTTTGAATTAAAGGTGCAGCATGAAAAATTCTCATAAGGCTTTGTGCAATGTTCATGAAACCTTGTCTTTCCTTGTCTTGCAATCACACTTTAAGGAAACATGATCAATATGTAGGTCTTTGGGATGTCTGTAATATGGCATGACATGGATTTACACTTATTGCATTGATCTAATGTTCAGAGAGGGAATCTTGAATTTTGATACTGGAAAGAAAAGAAAGAAGAATTACTTACTAGCCCTCATTGTGTTTTTTTCGCTATGTTTATGATCTGCAAAACTGATCTTTTTTTTTAAATAGTCACCTTTAAAATTTCCACATGGTCTATCTTAAAAAACAAGTCCAAGAGCCTACTATAGTTTATGTTGTTTTAACTCTTCTGCAGAACGGAGCCTCAGTCAGGACTCCTTAACCAATCATTTAATATCTGTTTAGTTCTCATTTTGATTCCAAAAAGAATTTTTACAAAGTACTCTAATTCAGAATCCAAGCTCTTATTTGAAGCTAAGAACCTCAATCTGGGCAATTGCATTATGACTGCAGGCAGTTGTACCTAGATGACATTTTGGGATTTCAGCCATTTCTGTGATAATGCCTCTCTGTGGAAAAATTCACAAGAGATCTGTGAGAAGGAAAATCAGGAAAAGTCATCCCTGTTGTGCCAATCTGTAGATAAAGAAGGTGGTAACATTTGCTCCTTTGCAAGAAATAGCCACAAGGGCTACCTTCCAAGTCAGGGCTACCTTCCAAGTCAGATCTACCTCCAGTAAACTTTCTCCATTCCTGAGAAAAGGCAAGAGAGGTTATGGTGGTCTCCACCTCTCAGCCTGTTTGATGCATGTTTCCAGTTTAGGGATTCTACCAGATCTGTGGTGACATGGCTGCCTGCAGGATATAAAACTATCTCTAGAATCTTGTGCTAGAAAGGGAAAAGATATCTGATTTCCAAAGTACCAGAAACGACCTTCGTGTTTCCTGAACAGGCCCTTGGACTTCTCACTTTTCCTCAAGTCCTTTCTATTTTCTCCTTCTCTCTGACCAGTGTCTTTGCAGAAGACTTTAAAACAGAGAAAAATTAGTGTCAAAATGAGCTAGCAGCAAAGACCTCTGCAGTCAACAGTTTTTATTTAGGGCTGAAATACTCTTACTTGTCAGGTAGAACTTCTGCAGCCTGCTCCTGTATTGATGCTCTCCTGCACACTTGTTCACAGTATACATCCTGCTGTGGCTCTCCCTCCCCCATGGCATAACCCAGATTTATTCCACAGCGGAGTATCCCCTTGGAATAAGCAACTGCCTTATTCCGTTAAGACTTTACAAGAGGAGTATTGCCATGCTCATGAATACAAATAGTTTGTTTCTATCAAGTGACATGGCAGCCAGAGTTATATTCAACATGTGAAGAGGGTATGTGCACATGATATTGATTGCATATCTGCCTTTCCATGGGGGGTAGTGGCATTGATCAGAAGACGGCTTAATAAACTCTTACATGTCAGGGTTGTAATTTCATTGTTTAAAAAAATCACTGAAGACAGCTCTAGATGAACTTTTACAGATGGATCATCTGGCAGAAAGAGGAAATAACCCTCTGTGGTTTACAGCTAATCTGCCAATTTATTAATCTTCAGGTTCACCTAAAACCCAAGTAGCTCAGCTTTAGCTATGAAATGAATTACGGGACTTCGCTTCATGAAAGTAAGATTTTAATTAAAAACACGAAGGCTGTGTTTAAAAGTGTGTAACTGCATATTGTTCCCCCTAAATGAAAAGGAAAGGGTCTAAATTTGTCTAAGTAAGAGAGGAGATGGGCCTAAGCAGAACATTCCTTCACTCTGCAGTGTCTTGTTTAGTATAACATCATCCACTAGCTGGCTTGATGCAAAATGTCTAAAAGTTATGAAGAAACAAAATTGCAAGGGTTGTTGTACGGTCCTTTGTTTTTCCGATAGCTGAGAGCTTTGGATCTTCGTTGGCTCAATGAATTACCACAAATCCATACCAAACAGGAACGAAACCTCTGTGCAGCATCATTGCACCTTGTATGTATTACAGAACCACATCTGGGATCCCTCAGGAAGTTTTAAACTGCGAGTATGAGAGTCTTCAGGCTTTAAGTTGCACCCCTAAGGGTTCTCTATTTCACATATAGAAATTTTTACTGGTATTCACTACTCTGTTTATCAAAATTATAGATCTGTCAGTTGTTGTCAAGATGATTCCATCAGGGGCCTGAAGGAGGAATTAGATACTGGAACAAACAGAACTGATCCTTATCACCCATTGTGGCAATCATTAATAAAAAAAACCTTTATAAAAGACTTAACTCATCCTGAAACCGCTTGGGTTCCTTTTTTCTCCCAAAAGCTTGTTTCTATATCCTTGTATATTCTCTTCTATTTCTGTACTGGACAGTACTCTAATTCATATTTATTCTTGTGCTTTTAGGCTGCTACTATACTTGTAAATTAAGTGAGTACAGAGAGACAAGGCATCAACCTGAGTATGGACGTACAGCTGTCCATAGCATTACATTGTTAACATGATCTATGGTGAAGTATTGACTCAGGGCAATTAGTGCTGCCCCAGACTGTGATATTTTTATCAGAATGATGCCCTGATACAATTTAAAACATTTGAGTCTTTCTTGTGTGTAGGTTTTACTTATTAGGTTCCAATTTTGTAATAGACTGGCTTATTACTCCTCCTTATGTACTTGACCTAGCATTTATACGTCCTTACTTTTCCTCTAGTCCTCTAGTTCACATTTTTCTATATATTGGTCAGATCCTTCCCTGTATTTCATAACCAGCTCTTCTAGTGGCATTATGAATATTAAATATATATGATCTAAGACTGATCCTTAAGAAATTCTGCCAATAGCCTTCCAAGCCTTTCACAAGTCAAGTGGTAAAAGGTATGTTTTTCTGCCCTTATACAAAATATTTTTAATTTTTTCTTGAACATTTAGCTAAAATTTATTGTTGTCAGATGTTCATTGTCTTCATTATTTTGGGATGGGAAAGATCTTGCTTCAGGTTCTTGAGTCTGAGGACTAGTTCTCACCATCCATGGCAGAAAAACAGATTAAATTTCATTTATGGTACATTTAAATAGCAAATTCTGCAATGCTTAATTTAGAAAGGCTTGAATTTTTGACAAATGCAATACCAGAAGTTTTCATTACAAATGTAAAAATTTGCACTTTCACATTCTTATTAGCTATCCTCTCTATAACATCTTATTTATTTAAAATAACCAACAAAGTATTTTATTATTGTCATCCATTCCTTGATTATCTTTAATATAAATTACTAATTTACTTCACTTTTTTTCTGCTTTATATACTTGCTTAACTAAAAAAAAATAACCTTAATTTTTGTCTATACTTGGATAATTTTTATTCTTTTCATTATCTGGGTTGTATTATATATGCTTTTTATTTATTCTAAATATTTTCTAGTGAGTCCATCTATAGGTCCTCAGAGGTACTGCCTTAAAAATGTTCAATTTTTTTCAATATTAAGTTCAAATAGATTTTACACTTTTGGCCCAGAGACATTCCAAAACACTTTCATTTCTAGTCTCATCTACTAACTCTAGTTTATAAAATAATTTCCTGCTCTTTAATGATGATGTGCACAACTGTTCTTTGTCATGATCAGCTTTTCTACAGTGTCTTAATTATTCATCAGAACAAGATTATTGTACCATTATTTCTTTTCACTTAATACTGGATAAAGAATCTGCTAATTAGCACAACTGGGACACAAGATCATTAGTCCTTACTTATTAGTTTTTACTATCCAAACTACGCTCAGGCTGAATTCTCTCATAAATAACAACATTCTGTACTATTTATCAACAATTAGAAAGGTCTTTCTCAGAATCTGAATTGATCAGGGTAATCAGCAATTGATCTCTAGTTTGACTTCCAGCTTCTTTAATTGCCCTTTTCTAAAATTACATGGAACCCAAGGTTATTCTGTTTTATCCAAACACTGCTTTTGTATTTCCTGATATGTTATCACATCATCAGCATTTTATGACATCCAACCTTTTATTTTTGTTTTGTCTTTCCTGTGCATCTCATATTTTGTCTAACCATGCTTATTAAAGAAAGCCAACCTGGCCATCACTGTTACCAGTACAGCCTTTTCCATCTTCTTGCCATCATACCTTTACACTCTGATTTTCCCAGTTTTCACTTTCCAGTGAATTAAAACCACACATAGAGATTGCATATGATTTCCTTGATACTGAAAGCTTGTGTGAGTAGTCTTAGAATTCTTAGTCCCTCAGTATTGGATGGACTGGAATGTAGTCATCAGTAAAAAAGAATGCATAAATATTAAAACAAATGGTGCTAACATTGCTTTTGTTTATGGTTTTATTTCATTATCTTGTGCCTTTACAATTTTTTTCTCTATGCGTCAAAATAGCCTGTGCCTGCACTGAATTTCAGTGCTATTTCAGTATATTCTATCATTAATACCTTATTTTCCTAGTAGAAAGCATGGTCAGAAGATTTCTCCCTGTTCTGATCATGATTCTCTTCAGCCTCAGGTCTGCACACTGCAACCTTTCTCCTGGCAAGTAGATTAATTTGCTCTGCTCTCCACGTGCTCTGATATCTCTTTCTCTTAATAAAGTTTTCCTTTATGAAAGATTTAGGCTTGTCTTTCCCTGGTGCTGGATGGAACATGTCTACTGTGTCTTTCTGTTCTGCCTCCTTATTGAAGGTAATTGTGCATCGTTTTTCTATCCTGCATCTTCTGTGCACCATCCTCATTCCCTCTCCAGAACTGCTTCCTGGCTCTCATCATCTCATTTACATCACCACATTTGACCTCTATTTTTCTTCTTTTCTCTTTGATTGCTTGCTGTCTTCCTTTCCTAAGACCTCCAGGAAAGACTCCTCCCTAAAACTTTCCTACTGCATTAAGACACCTTTTCCAGAAGGTCACACGCATTTGCTTTTTTTATTCATAGATTATCTATCTAGTTTTGTACAACCTTTTTATCTGAACCTCCACTCTATTCTCTATTCTTCCATTACACTCATCTGCACTTATACTTCTTGGAGAGTCTTCACCATGAACTGTATGCTGGTGATGTTTTCTGTAAAGTCAAAAGATGGATGAAGGAGAAGAAAAGTCTTGAAACATCTATGACCAGTCAGGCTTTCTCCTCTCTTTAGCTTTGGGTTACTATCTGGAGGAAGGGGTTGAAAATGGAAGATTAGTGAGGAGATAGTTCTAGTTGTTTTTACTCAAGGTGACTCTGCAGCTGGGAAATGTTAAGGATATTTTTGGTGTGGGAAATTTCACATATTGAGTTTCTTTCGAGTTGTTTTCTTTCTGTTGAAAGAAATGGAATTCTCTCAAAGAAGATAACAGAATCTTGTTAAAAACTTAAAAGCATTCTTTCTCACAGACATGAGGTCAAGGGAGAGAAGAGAGTTCAGAATTGTGAAAATACAGCCTGTGATAGTATTTTGTAAGACAAAGCACAAGCCTGCATGGCATGTTATTGCCTCTGCTAGGTTGGACTTGGCAGTGTATGCATGTATGTCCCTGAAATGATGGCATGAATCTATTCTTCACATTTCAGCTGTGGATCATGGCCATCTTGGTGTTACCTGAATGCATTTCATTTCCTACAGTTACCATCAACATTGATGCTTTAGTAACCATTGACATTATGTTGTCTTTTGAATATCTATTGGCTCTATGTCCAAATGGAGGTTGGTGCCAAGTGGTGTCCCTCAGAGCTCTGTGCTATCAATGACAGGGACAGTCAGAGATCAAGTGGACCCTCAGGAAGTTTGCAGATGACACCAAGCTGAGTGATACAGTTGACAAACCTGAAGGATGAAGTGACATCCAGAGAGACCTGGAGAAGCTACAGAAGAGGACCCATGGGAACCTCAAGAGTTTGAACAAGGTCTAGTGCAAGGTCCTTCACCTGAGTTGGGATGGTCTCATGTACAAATACAGATTGCTAGAAGAACTAATTGAGAACAATCCGGAGGAGAAGGACTTGGGACCTTTCATGGATGAAAGCTGGACATGAGCCAGCAACGTGTACTTGCAATGCGGAAAACCTGAGTTTTGTCAAAAGCGATGTGCCAGCAGGTCAAGGGAGGGGATTCTCCCCCTGTACTCTGCCCTCGCGAGACCACACGTAAAGTGCTCCATCCAGCTCTTGGGTTCTCATCCAGCTCTTGGGTTCTCAGCACAAGAAAGATGTGGACCTGTTGAAGCAGGTCCAGAGGAGGGCCAGGAAGTTGATCACAGGGCTGGAGCACCTCTCCTGTAAAGATGGGCTTTGAGAGTTGGGGTTGTTAATCTTGAAGAGAAGGCTCTGGGGAGACTGTCTAGCAGTCTTCCAGTACTGAAAGGAAGCTTATAAAAAAGGGAGAGTGACTTTACCTGGGGGGATAGTGACAGGACAACAGGGAATTTTAAACTAAAATAGAAGCGATTTAGATTAGCTGTTAAAAATAAATGAATTGCTGTGAGGGTAGTGAGACACTGGAAGAGGTTACCCAGAGAAGCTGTGAATGCCTCAAACCTGAAGTGTTCAGGGCTAGGTTGGATGGGGCTTTGAGCAACCTGGTCTAGTGGAAGGTTCTTTGCCCATGGCAGGGTATATTGAAACTCAATGATTTTAAGGTCCCTTTGAATCTAAACCATTCTATGATTCTACTATATGATCTAAATTAATAGAGATAAAAAGATTAGCCACTCTATTTACTCCGGAAAGAGTGCTCAGTGTTCTGGTGAAGTTTTCTGCATCTCTTTACTCAGAAGGTAATGTTTTTAAGCCTTTTACTTTGGTCAGATTCACTTTACGTAATCAGAGGGCATTCTGTTGTGTTCACTGAGGGGAACTTGCTCAACACCACCTGCCAAGCTGCTTGTACAAGAACCACTCAGAGCCACCACAAATAGGCTTTGAATGTCAATCAGAAAACACACAGTGTGTGATGAAATGCAAGTAAGCTAAGGTTTTGCTGGATCAGCCCCAAGACCATAATATATTGTACTGTCAATCGTTATTTAATATTTGCTCTTCAGTAGAAATCCTTGAAAAATGGTACCTTCAGTTGTTTAGCTCCTTAAGCATGACAGTCCATACCTCTTTCAAAAGCAGTTCCCCATTTTATAGCAAACTGCACTGTCTATCGTCCTCAATCTCCATATTGCCCAGAATTTATCTGTAATAAACTGTTTCATTACTCCTTTAAATTTTCAGTTTATCACCTAGGGTTATTCTGAAGAAAAGCTTTTTGTAAATTAATTTTGCACTGTATTACCAGAGCAAACCATATTTTTCCTGAAATATGTGTTGTAAAGTATCGAGACCCATAGAATTCCTCTTACTAAAGAAAAGTCTAATGTACAGACACATACAGAGGCTGAATTAGCAAAGCTGTAACGAGTAGGTACTTTCGAGAAATTGAATTATAATCAGAAAAGTTGGTTTCTAGAAAAAAATAATATATTACTGATTATTCTGTTTCCAGTCTTGTCCAAATAACAGGCAAAGGACCATTTATTACAAATCAGCACTCAGATTTTGTTAAAATACTTTTTGCTACTAAAAAAGAATAAAATTAAGATTTTGCCTCTTCCTTTGCAAAAACATATTTGCAATGAACTTTCTGATGAGAATATGAAATTATTAAAAAATAAAAACATCACCATTGGTCTCACAGTATCAGTTTACATTGAGAAACAGGGAAGTCAGCTGTACAATTTCCGAGTTGTACTGCTCAATTTTTGTACTTTAAAATGTAATTGTTTCTATAAAAATATGAGTACTTGGTAATGCTGATTAAAAAAGTGGAACAAAACCAAATTATTGGAGCTGCTTTTAGTAAAATCAACATCTCCAACCTCTGTAATTACTGTGAGAGAATAGTAGCAGACAGCATCTGCTACATCATGGCTCCAAAATTGCACATTTATTGTGGGTTAATATGGAATAGTATTTAATGTTTTCCAGCTTCAGATAGAATACTACTATCTTCACACTACTTTTTTGTAGAGAGAGAGTATGAAATTCCTCCCATTGATACCAGGACTCTGCTTGTTTTATTCTCTTCATAGGAGACAGTGGGATAATTCAAGATAGTATAGTGGAAAAAACCTTGAAGTTTATGAATTCCAGCAATGGAGTTGCTCAAAATATTATTTTGGATAACATTTATTTGTCTTTTGTGTGCATGGAAATTTCTATACACTCCCTCCTGTCAAAAAGAGAACAACTTCTTTTATTAGTAAAAATAGTTTGTTTTTTTCCTGCCCCTCCCCCCAAAAAACCCCAACCCCCCAGAAAAAAAATCTGTTGAGAATTTATATCATTTCTCCACAGAAATTTACAAAAAATATTTTTCATTTTTTCTTCTGAGCTACTACTACAACTCACACTGAATACTGGGATACTAATGTATAGTCAGAACTTTTATACTAATGAAGTAAAAAAGAGAAAATAAAAAATAATAAAACCACGAAAAACTATATTTATGTGCACTTTTAGTATCCATTATCATCATCATGACCAGGTTTCGTGAACAAAGATTTGGGAATCCATTAACCAGGAAACATGTCCTTGAAGTCTATTCCTAAACTTTGTCACTTGCTTTCTAGGTAAGCTTGGCAAGCTAGTTCACCTCCTTCTCTGTAAAATGTGTTTAATGTTATTTAGCACTTCTGCAAAGAAATTTAAAATTTAAGATTGAAAAATCATGGTATAAGAGGACACATTATATAAAAGTATAACTTAATATACTTAATGGTATGGAATTTAACTTCATGTTGAACTGACCTCCTTCAGCTGAGCAGATGACAACAATAGGGCTGAATGGACCATCTCCTTTGTTGTTGTAAACACCAACTTTCACCTCAAAAGGAGTCAGAGGTGGCACACTTTCATCTCTGTAGATGAATTTTGAGGCATCTGAAGATGTCACCATTTTTTCCTTCCAGCCACGAGTTCCATTTGGCCTGAAGGCTACAATATATCCAAATCCTTCTCCACTCTGAAACTCTTCTGACACTGGCTGAAAAATTAAGTCCAGGCAATGATGAGACAAGGTTTTACTAATTTAAAAAGCAGTCACAGTTCCATTATAGGATTTTACTTACCATACCTGGTAAACAAATTGTCCTCATAAGGACAATTGCTTCCAAAGAAGAACCTAAGGTGAGAGAGTTTTCTCGCCTAATCACTGTAGTTAGGTCATTGTCCTAGGACTGAATGAGCTCTTGGACTCAGAAAATTATTTTCTTTTATATCTCACACTTAATGCTTTAACGTGTTGTCTGTTGGTGGAATCCTGTTGTCTATTGGTGAAATAGCCCCTACCACCGACCTTGTTAAAAATATAGAGCAACATATTGTGAATAACATGATGTGTATGACTCCTGCTACAGTGGGACTTTCTTGGTTTGTAGGTGCCAGTCTATCTAATTTCTGTGTCCAAATGGGGTGTTAAGTCTTAGGGATTTAAGTCCAGGGTTCAACTTAAGATTTAGGATATAATGTAGTAATTCTATTTGTTTTAACTCTCAAACAGTTGTTTCACTCTTTTTAATGAAAAAAAACCAAAACAAAACCCCCTTATTTTCTTTTCTCTCCTCAGAATACCTGTGCAATTAGCCACTTAATTTGGGACACATCTGCCATAAGCAGGCAGTTAGAAAAGGGATTTATCTGTTTTAGAGTCTGAGCACTCCAAAAGCTAAAATTTTGATGTCCAGCTCAATTAGTGGAACTTTCTGTGCTAATTAGTAAATTAGCAGTAGCTTACATTTATTATTAAGTTAATGGGCTAGTTTAGGGATTAGGGTAGGTTTAACAGCTGTTAACTAGACCTATGGGAAATGCCCAGAAATGGGTGTCTAAACTCCCTCTCTTGAAGTGCCCATCATAGATTTGTAGCTAATGGACACTGAATGAGAGCAGAGGCCCAGAGGACAGTAAATCCTCTCCCCTCCCCATTGCAAGTTAGTGTCTCATCATCAGGCACTTGCAGACACATTTTTCTACCCATCCTTCTGAAGCTATGCACTGCCCAATTGAGTTAAAAAAAAATCGTGAGTCCAAGGGCAGAGGATGTAAAAATAAGACAGACTTTGTAATCTACTCTCACTCATGTATCTGTGGTTTCTTTTGGAAGAAAACTTTGTCCCTTGACAGAGAGTGAGATATGACTCACTCCAGTAGTCCCCTGCCCCAATCACATAGGAAACACTATAAAGACACTCAACATGAATATTGCATATTACTATTTTATATTAGGGACTGGGATTAGGCCAGTTCACATCTGATACAGTTCTAGCCACCTGATATTTTTGTTTGGGATTCAGTAAATTCTCTCTGAATAGGAGAGTTGCTGCTATTTATGGTTATAGACTATAAAGCAAACTGAAATCAACTCTGTCACAGCTATCTCAGGTAGCTTGTGTTGGAGAAGACAGATGTGCCAACAGAAGGCAGCCTTTTCAGACAGCCTAAAATTTGCCAGTTAAAACAGATAATCAGAATTCTGTGTGTCTCTTACTATCTAAATATCTCTTCAAACTGCCTAAGCTAAGACCTAAGACCTTTTTCATTAAAACTCCACGTCTTTATTTGATGGAATTCTTCTTGAGTTTATGTATAGGTGTATATATATATATATATACTGAATCTGAAACTCCTCATGATGAATCTAGAAGTTTTGAAAACTCAAGGAAAATCTCTGTTCTACTGGGTTTTTTATGATTAGCAGAGAACACAACTCCAACTCCTCCAACTACCCACTGGCATGGCCATACACCTGTGTTGCACCTTGCAACACAATTATCTTGTCAAAATAAAAGTCTATTTCATCTCTTTAGTTTCATGTTTTTATGATTTAATTAAAAATAACTATTTCTTAATTGAACGTGAAAGTTATAAGGCTTTCCTTTTCTTTCCCTAGCTACTATTTCATCAGGTGTTATGTTTACATAAGATCCAGAAAAATCAAATCAATCCAAGCAGTAAATCAGGAAGAAAAGTCGTATGAATTAGCACAACTTTGGAGCTGCTGCCATAATGTCCGCTATTCAAACCATACCAAAAAGGCCCAGTACTTTGAAGTTTTTGAACATATTCAAGAACAGTATTTTGTGTTTGTGTGTTGACAAGATATGCTGTAAGGAAACTCCAGTACAGTACTCTTTACTTTGTCCTCAAAGAAGTTAACATGAAAAAAACCACTTTAATTAGAATAAGTCCCTTACCTCCCATGCTATTACTAATTCATGTCGCCTTCCACTTCTGCCACTTACATTAGCTGGAGGTGTCTTTGGAACTGTGAGCAAAAAGGAAAAACAAAACAAAACAAAACAGAATGTCCAAGTTATTGAAGTTTTCCCCACAGTAATAAGTTTCTGCAGAAGATATGAGACATTAAATCAGAACAGAAATAAAAAACATAGCACTTTGTGATAAAATTTGCTCAAGTTTCATTTCAGACAACTGCACACTCAAGTTGGTAAACTCAAACAAAACATAAACTTAGAATAAAAATAATACTGGAATAAAAAACTGCTTAAGCACTATGCCTTCTACAGATTAGTCAAAATTTCAATGTATGGATCATCTAATAGATAAAACAGGAATTATCTTGTTGACATTTATATTCTTTTAATAGAAAATTTGAAATGCCAGAAAACCCAACATATTTCAGACTTCAGGTAAAATCTTAGGACACAGACAATAATGTCTTTATTATTTCCCAGATAAATAATGATTTAGCATGTTTTAGTTTTTGCAAAGCTGCTCTACCAGGGAGCAAATTTTCAGAAATTTTAAACTAACCAACCATAAGCAACCCTCATAATTTCTTCAAAGTGTTGGAAACAGTGGATTATCATATTTTGTAAAACCAGAAATCTAAGTTGTTCCATTGGAATTCTGTAATTTCTTTTATCTTACTTAGTACCTCTAATGAAGCTCTCAAAATGACTAATGTCTTGAGTTTATTTACTGTGAGCAGGTAAGTTTGCATTCTTCATTTGCATATTTTATTTGTCCTAAGATATAAACTTATTCTTTTCTTCCTGACAGCAGTACACAGGTCATTGCTAGAAATGTACTGTGAGACATTAACTGTTTAGGCCTTATTGCATGTTGTTCTTTAGTTCATTTGTTGAGTAGCACAGTAGCACTTATCTTTGAACTATACAAAGAAAAATACATTTAAATAAATGTACACAGTCCTGTGTTGGTAATTAATAGCTTAAATTCAATGAGAATGTAGTTTTTACTAGTTTTTGTAAGTTCACAGAAAACTTCAGAATTCTTTTGTGTAGTCACTTTTTGAACCCTGAACTTCCCTTTAAAGAACATAAGCCCAATTCTGTATTTCCTCAGAAATGATGCAAACCTACAAAGTGTATTAATTTTTTCTGATTTATATAACTGGAAATGACGTAAGAGTCCTTTTATCTGTGGTTCTTAACAGACCAATAGGAGAGATTTCTAATGTGTTTCTCTCCAATAAAACTGTGTTCATCTGGCAAACATGGTGCCTTTAACTTATTCCTTCCTTTCTTCCTTCCTTCCCTCCCTTCCGCTTTCACACATGCTAAATGATGTGTTTCACAGTCACTGTCTGCTGAAAGCTCTTGATTTCTGTATAATCAGATGACTGAATTGCTTTGCAGTTTAGCTAGTGGGAAACCAGTTAATCAGGTTGAGCTTGTAGTCCAGGCTCCTTCTCCAGTAGTGCAGAACTTCGGGGACGCTCAGTTCATCTACAGATAACTTTCTAAACAGTGGAGAGATTCTACTGACTGGTGACATCAATGTGTTTAAATTAAGTACTAATCTTTGCATGTCAAAAAGATAATGAACTTTTTCTTTCAGAAATGAAATTGCCCTCTGGATTAAATAAAAAAAAAAAGAAAAGGAAAAAAATAATACAGTCAGTGTGCAACATTGGGAAAAAATGCAGATGAATAATCATCTTCCAGTTAATTAACATGCAAAAATTATGGTACCATCTCTAATGGGGCATATTTAAACCTTTTTTAGCATCCATTTTTCTTTTTTTTTTTAAAGTACTTTTGGATAAGTTATAAAGACAAATGAAGTTCTCATGCAGGTGCCACATTAGAGGTAGGAGAGTATGCTGTACTCTTTTGAATCATCCAGCATGATGGAGTTATTTAACCTGCAGTGTCCTCCTTCTAGAATTTTCTTGTTAACAGCTTTGCAGACTGCAAACTAATAAATGTTAAAAGAATAAAACTGTCAAAAGAATGAATTTCTTTAGCACCAAACTAAAATGTACATTCACACAGTGAAACTCTTTCAAATGAATAACCATTAAAAGAATAAATGTGTCAAAAGAATAAATTTCCTCTGCACTGAAGAAAAGCAGAGCATACATAGTTAGAGGGGGACACTTTGAAATTACTAACTATTAAGTGAAGAAAACTATTAAAAATCCCCGTTTTTTGCCAGGCACCAAGGTTATATATCAGCCAACCTTTCAGCAGCATCACCTTTATATCAGTGTTATATTTGAATTTACTCACACATGGTCTAAGTTTATTGCCATGTAATGAATGACTTTCCAATCTTTATGTTGTTAATTCTCAGCAGTGACAATCATGGATATGCACTTGCACCAAATATACAAGTATGAAGCCTCAACTTGGCTTCTGGACACCCGATACATGTGCCTGGGGGACAAGGACATTAGGACCTCTTTAGAGTTTATCAAAGCTGAGAAGTTCAGTATTGTTTCTTCTGAATACATACACCCCAACTAGTAGCAAAGAGTTCTTTGCTGTGTTAATGTATCTCATTCAACAACAAGATGAGAGAATGTCACCTACTGATAATTGAGTTATTCCTTGGCTTAAAACTGGTCCTCAGGGTCATAAAATGTGACCGTGCTTGGATTGGTTGTCATGTCTCTGATTCTGATCAACGCCTTCTTATTAACCCCTTTGTCAGCTGCCTATTTTCATTTGTCTCCTGTTTTATCCTTTGACTGTAAGTTCTTTGGGATCAGATCAGCTTTTCTTTTTTTTTCTTTCTTCAGCCACTGGTAAGGTCAGAAGTTAAAAGACAGGTCTCTCCATCATTCTGGTAATGTGAACAACAAATAGTACTAAAATCTGTGTTCTGAAAGACATGGTGACTAGCTGCAGCTCACAGTAAATAATGGCTGGATGCCAGCACAAGTTGATGTTGCAACCTCCACTTAATGAAAAAGAAAAAAATCTTTAAATGACTTTGCCAGGAGTTTCATTTGTTTGAACAAACAGCAGGATTTGTTTCTTACTTTTGTGATATGGTGAAAATGAAAGTGAAATTAAACTTATCTCTTCCAAACCAAACAAAAAAATCATTAACATTTTCCAGAAGAGCAGGCATGGGCAATGTAGTCCTCAGCAGTCCTTATGAAGCATTTGACAGGATACTTCAGATATAAATGAAGAAAAGGTGATATGGAAAGGGGTAAAGCTTATACATGAAGCCATGGACAATTGTTTAATAATTTACGTGTATCTTATTACAAGCTAAATATGGATGAAAAGTTGTGATTTTCAATTTAGGACAAAATGTATGCGCAGAACTGTTGTTGAGGATTTTGTGTATAGGAGCAGTGGTTATAAAGTGCTGAAAAATGCTGACAGTGTCACCTGTATATTTTAAACCTATATTTAAATGTAAAGTTTGGGGAAGCTTTTGAAGTGCAGGGTAATACCACAGCTATGAAACCACAAATACGTGGAGTTTTCATTGTTCATTTTCATTCCAGACTTTCACTGTGTCCAAAATTTTGAAGACTGAGCTAATTTTAACTGATTCAAAGATTTTTGGTACTCATTTTTGGGTGAAATATTGAAAATTATTAAATATTTAATTTTAATATAACAAATGAAGCATTACCATTTGGTTTTGAATATATGTAAAATTTGTATGTTGTTTCAGTTTTATTTAAGAATTGAATAATTAAAACAGAAAAGACAAATGTGAGTATTTCGGTTTGAGTTGACAGAGAATTTTAATTTTAATCCAAAATTATTACTTTACTTCTATTTTGCTAAATAAAATCAATAAACATTTTGATTAAAAACTGTTTTTACTTCAGTGAGTGAACTAAAAAAATTTTTAAATTAGCTCTAGATTCCTCTCCTAATAGAAAGAAAAAGAAAATATCACACCAAACCTGGAAAAGCTGAAAGTACTTGTAAAGCAGTTCATGTTCATTTTGACATTCTGGTCTTGTAAAGAAATTTAAAAAAATATTATTGAATGGATAATTAATAATTTTAAAGTGTTTCTATTTTGTGGGTTTTTTTCCAAAAGAAATATCTTGTGTCTTGATTCAATTCTATGTGTTTTTTTTATTACGAAGAGAAATGACAGTTTCTTAATTTTGTAGTGTGTCTTAATTTTTGTGCAGAACAAAAGTATTTTCCAGCCAAAATTATATTTTATTATAATTGAATATAACTACATTATTGCAGTAGAAACCTGTAGTTACATTTAGTCCCTATACTTTAATAGGGAACAGGTGAGATTTAGGGAAGACAAAGAGAAGTGTCTTACTAATGTCCTGTTTTTAGAGTAAGAGATGCTAATCTGAGGTGCCCAAATTTAAAGTTTTCTCATAAGCAATTGAGTCCAGATTTCCGAAATCCCAATTCCCTACTTTATTTACAAGGTCTTTCTTACTCTGCTTGAATCCCATATTCTTTAAGATAATTTCCGCATGGCTATTTTTTGTATAAATTCTGAAACAGTTGTCAAATAAAGCAAAACGAAGCAAAATATGAATGTTGCTACATTTTTGGGGGATAAATTAGTAAACTTCGCTTTAGTCCTTAAGAAAGGACCTGTAACTTTGCTCCAGGTAGAGTTCCAGTTATTTATTTCTTTTAAATCTCTTTATATCTTAAGATACAGATGTAGTTTGAAAAGCAACACTGCTTAGCTGTGGAAAAGGTATGGGCGAGGAAGAGTGGGTTTGTCACCAGCTTGGCAGAATTTCTTAATGTGAGGATCAAAGCTATTACACATTTGGCATTTTTTTCATCTCAGTTGTTTCTATTCCCTCTTTATATGTATGTATGTATGTGTTTATCTATATATATCTCCTGCAGTAGACATCCAGAAAACAGAGGGAGCTAAGTGAAAACTCTTTCACTGTGTGAAAGACCAGCCCTGAAGTTCTCACCCTCCCAGAAAAACAATTCACATCTCATCTGTTCAGGAATGAAATGTAAAACGTGCCAGCATTTCAGAAAGGGACAACACACATATTCAACTATTGGAAAACAAGGATGACCCAACTGGTCTCAGGATCTGAAATGTTGTTCTCATTTCCTCTGTATTATTAATATTTGTAATTATGTAGGAGATAGAATTAAGGTCTATTCACTGACAAGAGGGCCATATGTGGCTGCGGGACTCATCCTGATCAGTCTCTAAATCTCCACATATAGGATGGAAATCTCAAATGCTGTGCATACATGTATTCCAGACAACCAATGCATTAGCTTTTCTGGTACATCTTGTAGCAGCACACACATTGGGATTCTTTGCCAATATTAATTTGACCCTGCATTCCAATGTTTGAGTAGCCTGTAGACAATGCAGTCAATAATTACAGTCCACTTTCTCTTTTGTTTTTCTCCATGGAAACCCATTTTTCTACACAGGCTTTAGGAACCCATGCCATCATCTGCAAATGTCACAGATACAGCAGGATATCAATTTTTTTCTTGTGCAAAAATTATTATGATAATGGGAAAAGCTGAAACTTCTTTTATACAAATGACAAATAAAACAGCAACCCCAACAATAAAAAAAACCTGAAAATAAAGCAGTCTAAACTAGGTAACATTTTTTCCTGAGACAGAGACATTTCTTGTTATGCTAGGAAGAAATTCTAGCTGAAAATAAGGGCAACTTAATGGAAAATATGGACTTATTAAAAATAAAGCCTGTGTACAATCTGCTGCTAATAGAGTGTATTACATTGTTACCTCATAAAATCAAGTTTGCATGCATGATTAGTAGGTTAAACTTTGATTCTACTCAATTTTCTCTCTCCCCATGTTTCCCTATGAATAGATAATATAATTGATGACTTGCCCCCCGGCTTCAAGTGCCCTGACTGTCTTAGTGGAATGCTAGACATGTTTAAATTCATATTATTGGCTCTTTGCACCTTGTGGGCCTGTAAAATATATATCAAAGCTAGAACTGACAGAGAGGCAGCAGCTGGCTGTAAGTTAGATGTGCCAGAAAATTGCAATATTATCCATTCCGATGAAAGTAGCTATGAAAAGCAATCATGTTATCTAAATATGAACTAAGTGATGAGATTATAGTTTAATTAAAAAATTAAAGCAAGTGGAAACCTGTTTATTATTCTGCTGATTTCTTTATACCATCCGAAGTATTATTTCCGTAGGTATTTTTAGATAATGGGCTAATATAAGATGTTGTTACTATCTCAGGGAAAAAGTGATAAAATAGGTGAGGTGTGGGGATGGATGAAGACTTTAGTCTCTAGTCAAATTTGCTTGTGCCATTAAATTACGGATGCAGATTTCGATTTCAGTATGAGATAATGGAAGCAGAATCACACATTTTCTGTCTCTGTGGGTTGTCTAGGCAGCCACATTCAGCCTGGTGAGTCCCAGCTCTTACCTGAACAGGAGTCACAGTCAGTTTCTCAGTTGGGAGATGGATATTTCTGCATTTCCACCTAGTGCAGGGGCAAATCACCTGTTTATACTTGTGAGCCACGTCTACCATCATTGCAAATATCCAGGTTACTCTGTCTTTCTGAAATATGATTTCCTTTAACATACATGCCCTTTAACAATTGAGAACTATGGCGATAGAAGTGGAAATCCTGTTAATAGACATGTTAATAGTTTCCCTTGAAGATTTCAGGTAAAAAATTAGTAATAGAGAGATCTCGAAAAAAAATGGGTCACTGGGTTCACTAAGATAGGCAATAAGGTGCTACTTTGAAAAACCATATGTAACCTGTTGTAACCCAATGAAAACTATCACTAGTTTCGTGTCTCTTCAGCATCTGAAAACTATACCAAGGGTAATAATTCACAAAATCAGCGAAAAGCATTTCAGAAATTAGATGTAGCAGGCTTGGGACTTCAAGAATATCTGGAGATGAGGGAAAAGGTGGCTACCTGAATGAAGCAGTTCATGAAGCCTCTGACATTTCAAGACTACCATACAAATTATAAGCAGCATGCCATTTTTCAAAGAATTATATGTGTAACAGTTAGGGGTTTTTTTATTTATTTAGTTCTTTGTTTAAAGCAGAGTCCGTTGCATTATTGTTCCAACTTCTTCACAACTCTATGAAAATTCTAATGATTTGGAAAATTATTTCTTATTCTATCTCCTCACTTCCTCTATAGAATAAAAAACAGAGGCTGCATCTATCTTTGTTATTACCCACTCCACTCCAAACCCCCAAACCATTTGCAGCTGAAACAGAAACAAAACCTTTTATCAAAGAAAGGTCTTTCAAAACTGAAGTGATAGCAGCAGGCTTATGCTATGCTATGCCATATTAAGCAGGCACACCAGGTAAATTCATCTTCAATTTCTCTCAAAGCTGTTCAGTTGTTTTATTGGCAGCTATCTGGATTTCAGTGCCATGCTACAAAACACTCTTTTCTACTGTGATACTTGTGAAACTGTAATTTTGGTAGCAAAAGAAGGTATTCCTAACTGGGAACATGAAAGTGCAAGTGAACATCTAGTATGACCTTTTTCCTATTTGAATTAATAAGTTACTGATTTATTATTCAAGAAGACTTGCATTATTATCACTTCCAGTGCTGTTTATCAGAAGGAGCCCCATGAGCTGGAGTACAGATCCTTGCTACTTGAGTTAAGGACTCTGTTCTTTCCTGTGGCAATAACAGTGGAATGTTACCCAGCAATTAACATCAAGCACTGGATGAAAATACATTGCACACTGCATGCTTTGTCTTTCCCACAATTTTGTTTTTTACTGATTTATCAATTCCTTTTTACAGAGGTAAAGTAGCAATGATTGTCCAAATGAATATTGAAAATGGATGTGCATGAAGAAGACTTTCACTTGACTTTTAAGAATACGCTTTAGCAAACACAGGTTTTGTTTTGTAAACACTGTGAAAGAAGGAGCCTACAAACATGACAGCTAGATGAAATTGAGTATTTTCAAACTTGTCAAAAAAAATTAGCTCACAGTTTAAATGCATTAGGTCGATTAAAATAGTGAATCATCTTTTCAAAAACAGGAAAAAATTTCCTCAATCTGAAAGAGCATAATCCAAGGGGTGCAACCTATCATAGGATAAACTTTCTCCAGAATGTTTTTGTCCTCTCTCATATATATCATCTGGTTAAATAGGGAAATTGTTCAAACATTAGAGTCCAGCAGAATTTGAACTACCAATGAAAATCAAGGAAAGAAAGATGGTGGCAAAATAAGGGGTATTTTTTTGAAAATCATTTGAGATCAAAGTAGCTTGTGTTTTTTATTTCATTTTCATTTCCTCCTTTTCTTAATGGAACAAAATACAGAACATCTGAAGCTTTTGTTATAAGGGTATCAAGTTTTACACTGTGGGGAGCTTGAAGAAGATGAGGGAGAGAGTTGGAAAGGAAGCACCCTTCACCATGCAAGAATGGGAATCAAATCCAGTGCAGTTCTGTGGTTGCACAGTGAGATTTAATACCAGCTAGCAACTACACAATCATTTAAAGCAGAAAAAAATACATATGTGTTATTATAACTGAAAATAGGTTTGTTAGACTTCATCTGAAATAGTGCATCCTATTTTGGGTGCCACAATGAGACAGATATTGATCAACTAGTTCAGGGAGGCCATGGGGATGTTGGGGCTGAAACAGTTGGCTTGTGAGAGTCTGGGGGAGCTGGGCTTGTTCAGCCTGGAGCAGAAATGGCTTGAGGTGACCTAACAGCAGCTCTCAGTGCCTGCAGGAAGGTCACTGAGGAGACAGAGATGAGGTCTTCATAGTGGTGCAGCGTGGAAGAGCAAGAGACAGTGCTCATAAACTGAGATTGGACTGTATATATTGAAAAAAAAATCACAATGAGGTTAGTTAACTGCTGGCACAGGTTGCCCAGGGAGGATGTGTAATTTCTATCCTTGTAGGTTTTGAAGACTCAACTGGTCAAAACTCTGAGCTGTTTACTCTGAAGACAATTTATCCAGATTTGAGCAGAAGGGTGGAGCAGAGACCTCCAAAATCCCCTTCAGCCCCAATTATTCAGTTGATTCTCTGGTTCTAAGAAAATCAGCCTGAACATTCTTCTATGAATGTTTATGAATGGCATAGACACAGAGTGGCAAATTATGGAGCTGAGTATAAGATTAACATATCTTATAGATATATATGGATTATATATATATAATTCTTACCTTATATAAGGTAAGAATTTCTTTCTGAATGAGAAAGGCATTGTAATTTTCATAATTCTTATAATTCCCCTTAATGAGAAGTCTGTGTGTAACACAATTGTTGTATTTGTCTACAATATTTATAACCAGACAATCAGTTATGCTTTCAAGTTCAAGTGAATCTTTTAATTTGGCTCTCTTCTATTTTGTAAGACCAATAAGTTATTTAAAAATTATTCAGCTGAAGAAACATCAAAACAACAAAAAAAAAGTCTATCTAGGCCTCCTAAACAATGAAGCAGAATGAAGAATGATCTGAAATTTTTCTGACGTGGAGTTCTCTTCTGAGGCTTTGTCCAAATCCTATCTCTATCTCTTTCTGCCTGCTAAAACATGTCTTTCTAGCTGCCTAGAGATTTTTCTCAGATTCCCAGTACTTCTTTATCTCCCTTTATTCTGCCCATGTTACTGTCAATGATTCCAAGCCTTATGAGACCATTGTAATTTTCAAGAGACCCAAATAGGATATAAAGTGTTTCTTTTTCTGGTCTCCCATGATACCATCCTAGTTAGAAATATAATGAAATTTATTTAAATGTAATAACTGTTCATGGTGTGAATGACAAAAAACCACTTAGAATGAAAGGTATTTCAAATTAAGCAGCTTTTCTTGGCTTTCCTATCTTGCTAAAAAAATTCTATACTACCTTCAATGACAGAAGTTATGAAAAATATGGGGGAAGAGGCTGCTTGGGAGCAGTTTGAAGACACTGACAAGCAGCCTTGGACTGAAGAACACAGGAAGTCTATCAGAGGGAAGGCAGCACTAGCTTAAGTGAAAGATGAAAACTAAGGCAGATGGAATAAGATTGCAGGGAATGGTTTTATTTGAAATTTCTGTAAATTAAAAATATTCTTGTTATTAAACCAGACTGGATCCCCATTACAAATAATATCACCCTGGAACAGTGATGACTGAACACAGAGGTGTATACCAACAAGAAGAGAATAGGTCTATTATTATATTAAAGTAGTCCTAGTTTCTGATAGTGATGTAAAAATAACCTGTTTATCTTTTCCTTACCTGCTTCATTTGTTCTGATCACTCGTGATGGTGCACTTGGGTCTCCAGTCCCAATTTTATTCATTGCTACTACTCTGAACTCATACTCCACCCAAGGGTTCAGTTCCACAGCCATAGCAGACTCCATGTCACCACTGATCAGATCTGGAACTGTAGAGAGTAAAGAAATGTGAAGGTCAATCAGAAACCTGAAGCTCACATGCAGGATCTCAATAGTAAGTGGACTTCGTGATACAACATGGTCATTAGAAATGATCGACATCAAGGATCTAATAAGTCAGAAATCGCAGCGAGGTTTTTGGCACTGTAGTACTCCTGAAAAGACACAGATTGAAGAGTTTAGGGGAGAGCTTTCTGCTTATTCACAGACGCATCATGGCAGGTGTCTTCGTGCTGTCCTTTCAGAGCTGTTGCTAAGTAACACAAAAGGAATGAAAAGAAGGAAAAAACCCAAAAAATCAGTGCTTTTGATTTGTCACTGTTCTCTTATGAGTATCTGTTTCTGTAGTTGATAGTGGTTATTATTGTGATGTTCAGGAGTTTAGAACAGTCTACTTGTGCTGTTTTAAACTTTCTCTCACCTGTTCTTACGGTCTGCCAGCCAAGAGAAAATGGACTGCGTGCTTGCAGATTGTAGAGGGAGATAGGGCTGTGATTGTCTGCCCCAGGACTCCAGGAGAGTGTTGCTGTGGTGTCTGTAATTTCCTCCACTATTACAACCCCTGGGGGACCAGGAGGACCTAGAAATAAAGCGGAATAATCAAACAGACTTCACCATCATTGTGGATGAGAAGCAATAATACAGGAGATGCATTCTGTGGGCACCCAGTGGAGTTCAATGTCCATGAAATACAAGAGTTACAATGCACAGTGCTATGTCATGGAGATACCTCATTTCCACGATTTATGATAGCAAATTGCAATTGTTGCTATCCTTTAAATGCTGCATGGGTGAACGTCAATTAACTTGTCAGAGTGATAGCAGAAGAACTGGAAATAGACACAGATTAAAAAACACTGCAAAAACTCCGTAATAATTATTCTGCACCTAAAATTAGAGGAAAAAAAGAGCAACTTTAGGAAGCATCCACGCTAGACTGAACAGTCACAATCACATCTTCTCTCTGTGTGGGACTTGTCAACAGGAAAGACAGATAGTAAGCAAAATGAAGCACAAGTGCATGTGCTTCATGAAGATAATAATATTACTAATAACTCAATCAAAAATACAGCATTCATCCTTTTTCTCAAATTCACTCATTCAGGGAAACTGACTGGATTACTAACATACTGGAGGTCCATTAACTGTTTGATTAAAAACTATTAAAACCAAAATAAAAACCCTTGAAAGCTGAAAATTACTATGGGACCATTAAAAACAGACAAAAAACCCTCCAGAACTTCTTACTTTGAAAATTAAAGGATTATTTATTCCACTTAACTGCACCAAATGTGAATATGCTAATGACCATTTGTATAGACTGTGTGACTGTTGCAGTAGGTGAGGTCTCTGGTAAAAAAAATGACTTTGCAAAGAAAAATGTGGTTATAATCCCATCCATAATATTCTTATTTAATTCCACTTGATAGTTGATATTACTGGTGTTTGAAAACATAGTCCATTTGCACTTTCCAAACTAAATTGGAGGTAAGTTTTTCCTGGTTCAAGATCCTCTTCCACAGTTGTTTTTAACCAGATGTTTACGGGAAAATGTGAGACTCTGTCATGGATAAACGCAAAACAAACAACTCTCTTGTGGTTTCTTATACTAAAATCTCATATAAGTCCTGAAGGATAGGATTTAATACTTCTGTAAAATATTCATATTATTAATAGCTATAATTATTTATGAAAAATATGGATTTTTTTGGCATCTAAGGGACTTCTGATTCTTTCCATCCTCTTCTTGTTGAAGGCTGATGTTTTGCTTCTGCTCCTACACAGGTGGAGGACTGTGAAATCATAAATGCACTAATAGACATGTTCTCCCAAAAGGGAACTGCAGGAAGGGTGGTGATAGAAACAAAACTTCATTAATAGAAAGTCATTGCTTCTACACTTTGAGGGAGCCCAATGCTGTTTTTATGTATCATATCACTCCAGTTGTACTGGAGGGAGATCTTTGAATATCTCCATTCCTGTGAGCTGCGATCAGCTGTGTGGTCCCACTTGCTGAACTATTAGAGCTCAGCACCTGCAGATCAGGATGGCAAACACTGGGGTCTGGTGCCTCCATTTGAAGTGTAAGTTGCAGCCAGGATTGCTGCACTACTGAGCCCAGCATTATTATATTTTAGTGCTATTTCATGCAATCAAATCTTTTGCTGGGTATATTCCTCAATCCATGAGTAGAAACAAATTTATCTGAACATCAAAGGCTAAAAAAATCCCATTAACTGAAATATTTTTAGTTTTTGTGATTTTCTGTCATTTGCAGCTGCAAACAGCTTTATGCTTCCTCTGATATGCCTTCAACAAAAGGATGTTTACATGAACTATAACAGCAGTAGGATCAGTTCTGTAATAGTTGGGCTCAATATCTTCAGAGTGAAAGACGCATTGAATCCTATAAATGAGAAAGCAATTTACTCTATTCACTTGTCTCTATTTGCTTGGCAATGATCTACAAGCAACTAATTGACATTAAATTGTTGGAAATATATGACATTTAGAAATAATAACAAGAAGAGAGAAATAAATGTTTGAAATTCGAGACATTCAATTCAGTAAAGTTTAGTACTATGTATGTATGATGGAAGAATATTGTCTCTACAGTGCACTGCAGACTTCTTCACAGGATCCCAGGGTATGGCTCTGGGCCATAGGAAGAACAGTCTCTTCCACTATTCACTTGTTCTCCTCGCTCACCAGGCTTGACTCAATGTCTTTCACTGAGCTGCAACCATGACAGCAATAAGATGGAGCCACTCTTTGGACACCTTGCAACTCTTGGCCTTCTGGACTCCCATCTTCACTTGCTGTAGAAAGGTCTTGTTTTCTTTCTGGGGGAAAACATGGTGGAAAGATACGTCCTCTGCACTCCTGCCTTCCTGCCAAGCGTTTGCTGTTCTTTGATGGGAAGCACCAGGTCAGACTTTTGTCTCAATAGAAAGTCCTGGGGCTAATTTAATAAAATAGGGTGATTCTTCAATCTCCATCCTCTACTGTTTCAGGCTATCTGTTGGTGTACGGAAATATTAGTGAAATTTTTATTTGTAGCCATGAGGGAAAGTTTAGAGGAAAGCTGGGGTTTTGATACAATCATATGCTTTTACTGGGTTAGAGCCCTAGGCCCAGAATTATATCATGGTTCCAAGCATAAACAAAATTAAAGAGAAATATTTTAGTACTTTTTCTCTACAACAATATTTCTCCCATGCACTCTGAATGTTGTTAAAGAGTTTCTAGCCACTGTATTATAGCAAAAGAGCAAGATCTTGCTTATATTAAAGGATGTAAAATATATTTATGCAGACATTGCCTGATAAATTCTCAATATATTTTGTTGCCACAGTTCTCTCATATTATTTAAACCTTTTAAATGCATTCCTAGGCATGACAATGTGTCATTATGCTTTCGGAGATGTGTGCTCTAACAGTCTGCAGGGTGACTGCTAAAAAACATTTCCAACAGCAGGTATTCTTGAAAGTGGATTAATAAAGGACAAGAACCTCAGTAACGACAAACGTGTGACAGCTAGCCAGGACATGAGTGCTATGCAGATGTCACTCATTTTTGTAGAAATCTCATTAAATTTGATGCTTGGATGTAATCATTCATGGTGTCAGTCACATGGCTAATGCAAAAAGGCTTTTCTCCCAAGGGCTGTGTTATTGCTCAGGATCTCTGAAACAATTTTTTAGCTGAGAATAGCCAACTGAGGAACAAATGCCTGGTCTGCTCAAATGCTTATCTGGAAACTACACAGAAAATGACTGGTCATAAATGCACTATAGTGCAGTTGACCTTCATAAAGAAGACATTTGTGATAGGCTCTTATGCAGCTCTAGGAGCACTGGAAACCCAGTGTCAAGGACATTAGTCAGTTATCTCCTTTCAGAGCAATTCCGTAGATTGATACTTCATTTCAGGACACGCACGACTGCATTTTGGCAAATTTGTTTTATGTATCTTTTTATTGTTGGACTGATCATCCTGAGAGGTTGTTAGATTGCTTGCCATGGTACAATGTTAATATGAGAGTTCTTGAAAAACAATTACCAATAATAGCTGTAGCCACTCAGTGAGACAGTGCCCTTTCCTGTGAATCCCGAAATATGTGCTGATTTACTCCATTGCTACCTGACCAGGATAATTCTTACTTTTACCAAACAACTAAGAAACCTGATATGTAGCAGTTCATGAACATGATTTTCTTGACCTGAAGATTTTCCTTTTTGAATGACAAGGTGCACTGGTTTGTCATCAAGAAAAAGAGATGTCAAGAAAAAGAGGATAAGAGGAAGTAACTGCAGAAGAGCAGAAAAGGTGCATAAAAGTAGCATAAATTCCTTTTGCTATTCCCAGCTATGACATACGATGTATTTGCACATGGTGGAGAATGAGAAGATGGAGAGAAATTTTGTTGCATAGTAGATACTATAGACAATATGGTTTTAGTGGATACATCCATAACTGGATGTTCCCTCTATGTGTGGGAACCCGAGTGGTTCCTGTAAGGTATATAAGGGCCTAGGGGAGATGGAGAGGTTGTAACCCAGTGAGCACCAGGATGGACAGGAAGGTTAGACTCAAGGTTGAAAGGTAAGAAAGAGAAGAAGTTGATTGACTATTTCAGCCTGAATACTCTCGACTCACTTCAAGGATGAGGGTCAAGAGAAATCCCTGGTGTCATGCCCAAGAAGTTCTTTAGTGTTACCTATGTCATGTTGTGCTCCTTTGCCCTGATAACTTCTCTGCCTTGTACTAACTTAAAAATAGTGAATTTGGATAGGCAATCTTGAGAGGTTGATGATTGTTGTGAGTTCAGATTCCAGACTGCAGTCCATAACCTCTGAGCTGTATATTTGTGTAGTGGCAGTTGTAGCTTGACACAAAATGTGTGGACAATGCAGGGAACTCGAATTTCACTTAAGGTGTAAAAGCACTAGTAAGATATGAATTGCATCATGAATGACATTGCTAGAAGGTCCCAAATACAGTAATAGACTGAGTTTTGGAAATGTCTCTTTCCTTGGCATGGCCTGCTGACTACCTTTAGTGCTATAGGGCATCCCTTGCCAGCTGTCCTATTTCTGGTCCATGTTGTTTCCTTCACTCTCTGCAGTCATAGTGTGTGCATCAGCACTCCCAGGACTACATGTATCTCTTTCAAGCACTGAGTTAATAAACATCACTAAATCTCATCTATATTTTAGTACTTGTTTCCAGGCACTGTTTTGATTGAAGTTATAGGTATGAACTAAGTTGATGTTTTTAAAAAGCTTCTTAGAACAAAGGATCTTTTTTAAACTCTTGGACAAAAATATTTTAAAGATATGAATCTCTTTCCCTTTCATATCATTAAAAATATTATAGAAAAAAAGGTCCTGTTACAAGATTAAATTGCTAGAAATATTTTGATCTGGAGTCTATGGGCTAAAGGACTGATGCTCCATTACAGTAATATACTATCTTCCAGTGTTGTAAATGTTTTAGTTGATACACTGAAGAGGGCCAAAGTACAGATCTGAGCTCTGGCCCTGATCCTATGCGCTCTTCTGGTGTCAGCCAGCCCCTATCACAATGTCAACCCTGTGAAATTATGATTTTCTAACCAATGCTTTGGTACAGTTAATGGATTATTGTGGACCAGGGCAGATCTTAACAGGCAATTTGTCATGCCCATCCTGAGGGGAGGGGGACTGGGAATGTAACTGTGTGGATAGGAACTCTGTTGTACCCATTGGCCTCAGGGAGCAGTTCTGTCTTATGGATGCATTCTGTGAGTCCAATTAATGGGGTCTGTGCTCAAGGCATCTTCCTGGCCTTTGTTACAGCTCAAACACAATTTCAAGGACCAGCAAGAATCTACTGACCTTGTTTACGTTCCATTTAATAACATTGTGTTTGAAGGCCTTTAAACCCAAGTGCTTGTCTTTAAGTTTTATTGGCAATATCACAACAGAAAGGAGCCGGGTGGTCAACCTAACCAGTAGTTCCTGCGTTATATTTGCTCCAGGTCACTGGAGTTCAGAGGAAACATTGCTTCTAAAAAAATACAGCATGAAAGTGGATTTGTTGCTTAGATTGGTAGCTTTGCCAGTCTACAAGATTAATAGCTTTAACCTTTTTATTTTATTTGTAGACCACAAAATGTGTACTCTTATATCACAGATTGTAGTCACAAAGACTTTCATCCCTTCACACTCCAGGATTGCTCTCTGCTCTATTTCAAGATCTTGCAGCTTCCAGGTAGTTGTTTGATCTTAATGCTCATTTTACTCACAGTAGGCATGCACAGTGCATTTAGTTAGCTCCTAAGGCACAGTCTTAAAATACATGTTATATATTGTAAAAGGAAGATGATTTTCCACTAAATTTTAAAGAATCTTCTTGCCATGTTTTTTTTTGTAGTAATATTTGTATTGTATTAATTAGCTTTGTATATGCTAATAACTTTCCAAGGGTGTAAAATATTGATGCAGAGAATTAAGAGGACTGGACTTTCTTTTCTTTTCTCTAGAAAGACACAATGTCTGTTGACATCCATAACAACATAAAACACAATTTGAGCAGTAAGAGTGAAAAAGATAATAAAAGTGAACAATGGGGAACAAACTATTATTAAGATACCCAAAAAATAATTGGCATCTAAATCCACTAAAATCCTTAAATGTAGATGAATGAAATAGTTCTGGAAACAAAGTTAAGTGTATTAATGCTTAGAGAGTAGGGGTGTATTTGTAATATAACTGACACCAATAATTTATTTATCTTTCAATTTCTTCTAAAGCATATTTTATAATAGGTATGTATTACATAAAATATTCTTGTAAAATTATTTTATAAAATAATAGAATCATAGAATCATTAAGGTATGAAAAGACCTCTAATATCATTGAGTCCAATCATTGATTTGACACCATTGTGTTCACCACCAAACCATGTCCTCAAATTGCACATCCATATGGCTTTTGAACACTTCCAGGACTGGTGATTCCTCCTTTTCCCTGGGCAGCCTATTCCAATGCTGTCTTTCGGGCCTTTCCATGCTGCCTTTCTTTCCCTTTCAGGAAAGCAATTTTTCCTTATATCTAATATAAACCTCCCCTGACACAACCTGAGTCCATTTTCTCTCACCTGGATGCTTGTTACATGGGAAAAGAGATTGACCCCCACCTCACTACAATCTCCTTTCAGGTAGTTATAAGGAGTGATATGTCTATATATATAACTATATAAAAATATAAATTATTAAAAGGACTAGATGTGCTGAAATGATCTTTAACATGATCACTGATGGATAAAGGATACATGCATAAATAATTTCCCTCCATTTTATTTATTTCAAATATTTTTTTTGTTATGGAAGATGGTACATTTTGTTAGCTTTTCAAATTTAAAACTTGAGCAAACTTGCCTGGCTACTGCATTTTTCTTTGCTGAACTACAGATGCTTTTCTCCAGCCAACCCTCAAAACTTGCAGAAGAAAGAGCAAGGAGTATGCAATAACTGACTTTGGCAGGAGATTTTTTCTCAATTTTTTCTTTATTATAGCCTGTGACAAAGCAGAGCTTCAAATGAGTTCATTAGAAATTGTGTGTTTTAAGAGCAAAGAGATACTTTTTGCCAAAAGTAGCCTTTTACTCTACCTATGTCTTCTGCTGGTGTTCAAAAACTCCCAGACTATGAGTAACAGATTTTGCACCGATGAGACAAACTGAGAAATACTGTTGACCTTTTTAAGTGTAGCTAATTGCATCAATGCAAGGTAATAAGGGTCAGCCTCTCCACGGTGTCAACCTTTCCATGATATAAGTATTTGGTGTTCTAAATGTCTTTACAGTGAAACATGGTGGAAACAGAGGATCATGAAGATATCCACTGTAGTGAAAATATGAAAGTACAGATAGCCTCAGATTTCAACAGGTGAGGAAATAAGAATGAAATAAGCCATTTTTTGGAAGATATGCTTTAAAAAACAAATTAATTCACCAAGCAGGTATTGTCTCGAGGAAAGATGACACATTGCTGGCTCCAAGATCACCTGAGACATCTGTGAGAGGCAAGTCTCCTGGCTGGTACTACGGTGTTTGGTAACCATGTTTGTGATCATACCATTAGTGTCAGAACACGACATGTATATTTATCCTATGTTAGAGCCTTCTGCTTTGGTAATCACTTTTTTGTGAAAAATCAGTACAGAGACAGTTCAACCACTGGTGTGCCAATGATAGATGGAAAACCAACCCAGCTGTAACATTCTGCTAATATGCTTGTCTGCTACTATTCACTGCAAGTTGAAGATCTGGGTGGACAATCAAGGGCTGGTAGCCAGACAAAACAAAGCACATGACATGAGAAACCTATTCTTGGATTGATGTCAAGGACAGGGTTTACATTCATAAAAATCATAAATCATTTCTGCTTCTTAAATAGCTTTTGACTTCATGTTCTGAGGAAAACATTTGCTGATTGTGTAGCAAATATCTATATTCTCCTGTAAACATTCTTGTTTTCATTGCAAACAGGTATTCTGCACATATTTTCCTTGGGTGAGCAAACAACAAAAGACATAAATGAAGTGAAATCAGGCAATGACTTGGGTGTCAGGAATGTAAGTCCATAGCTGTGATTTTTGTTGTATTCATTCATTTCCACTAAAACTATTTCTTTGATCATCAGACATACATAATTCCTGTTATGGGCTTGCACTGAAGTAGCACATTTGTGCAGGCCTGGTGCCAGAGTAGTTACCAGACTCTGTGTTCTTTTCTGGGTGTCCTTGAGGTGTATCAGCCTATATACACCTTCTTATGCCTTTATGGGCTCTGATGATTGTCTTCCAGAAAAATATTGCAGTGGTATTCAAGGTTTTAACACTATCTGCATCATTGCCCTGATGGAGGGCAAATCTGGGACAGAGGGTGCATGCCTTTTATTTAACTTTTTCCAATACACAGTTCAGTGTGTTGGCTGAAGCTGTTGACACACATTCCCCTGAGGTAACCTCTGTTCAATTTTAGAGCAGGACTAAACTCAATGACAGAAGCAAATATTTGGGTTGCTGGAGATGCCCTAAATTGTGCCCTATACATCCAGGTGCTCATTTGCTCGTCACCTGATTTCTGTGTTCCTGGTTCCTCTGCCTCAGAAAGAGGCTGGAACACACCCTGATCCCACCTAACAACTACCTGCAGGTATAGCATGCTCTTAAGGAGAAACCGTGTTTTTGAGTCTGGGTCTGAGACAAATAAAAAGAGATATCCTACCTCGTAGATGTCCATTGCAGTTGCTGAGCTAAGTTGTAAGTGATTTGCATTGTCTCTTCTGCCTTAAATCAATTCTGGCCTTTGATCTGAATCCTCTCTCTCATCCTCCCCATATTCAGAGAGTAAAGGACCTCTCTGGGGACCTCCAAAGAATCAATGTGCATATCTAGAGGGGATCATGGATCTCAGATGGATAAATAAAAGATCATGACTTATTTTTTTAGGTACCTAATAATAAAAACAACTTGTGATGTTGAATTGCAAAGAATTTTGTAGAGCTATATTTTGGAGAGGAAATGCTTTTGCAAGTTAGGTAATAGCCTTCCTGAATATAAACAAATGATGTCAGGTATGTCAGGACAGCTCACCTTTGCAAGTCGCTGTTGACTAGCGTGAGATCACCAGAATACTTCTCATTCACGACCCACTCCAAGATTAAAATACAAGACATTTAAGCTGGAGAGCTAATGTATTACCTGACAGGCTCAGCTGCTAGCAGAACATCTCTTAATGAAATCCACAATTCAAGTTATTGGTAGCATTAGAAAAAAGAAATTGCTAGAGAACACTAAAAAAGTTTTTCTTACTTTGATATACATAGTTTAATCACATTTTCAAAGCACTTAGAGAAGTATTTATGTTCGAGTAGTAAGTGCTGATGGGACTTGAATCCTGATTTTGTCCAAGCATGATCTAGAATATCTTCTCATATATACTTATGAAATGTTCCTGAAACAGATTTCCTAGGTTAAAATAGTTATTGAAATAATATTAGACATGTATTTCACTGCAACTTACTTAAATTCACGACCTGTGGGGTAGTGAATTTGAAAATTTAAATTTTGGTTTAAAAATTTTGTAACATGTTGTAGAGAGTTGCAGAATAGAAACTTGGTACTGTCTTAACTTTATTTGTTTTTCACACTTATACACATGTGCACACACACACACACATATACGTACATATGTAGTAAATTCAGAAATCTTCTTGCACCATTAATTGCCTTCTTGTAAGTAATAAGACTCAAAGGAATTGAGATTTATGTGGCACTATTCATTCTCTGTTCTCCATATAGTCTTTCATGGGTGGTATTTTTGTAATTTAACTTCCATTGTATAATGCAGAGCCAAGAAGAACAAGGGCAAAAATAATGACCCATTTAGTTCCCTGGCATGTATTCAAGGCAACTTCCAATAGAGTAGATAGCAAAAATAGTTTCAAAAAAGATAAATATGATTTAAGGATACTCCATGCTTTCCCCACAATAAATGATACTGAGACATTGCACTTGCTTAAAAATATGGTGGTGAATGTCTGTTAAAGATCACAATGATAGTTACGAGCAACAGAAGTCTGAAAAGAGTTTGTTTCTCCTTCCTCTATCTGAGGAGACTGCAACAAGTCACTTCTAATTAAGTTCTGCAAAACAGTCCTTGGATTAAAAATAATGAAGCAGTTGAATGCATAATTAAGTATAAATTTAGTCAATTTGCTAATAGCAGTAATTCTGATATTCACAAATATCTAAAGGAGGGAAAATGAGATTATTTTAATTTATTCTGTATGTCCAATTTATTTCCTGTAGAAATGTTGTAAGCAGAACAATTTTTCAAGAAAGAATTACAATGATATATTAAAAATACCAGATGAACCTCACAATATAAGTAATGATTGAAATGCTGTTATAGGCTGGTATGATATTATCAGTATTCAACACTGGCATTTTCTGCAGGAGGAAAAGGAGAGAGAGTAAGGTCAGAACAAGGATGTGCTGTAAGTTTGCATATCAGTATGTGTAAGAGTTCATAACAAAGCTTTTGCTAATTCAGTTTGGCCACAGGCTGTAACATTTAAAGTAAAAGGATGTTTTGTACTATGCACAAAATGAAATTTTAACTAGAAACTCTACTGAATATAAATATTAATACAGCTTTGGATTACAGACTTGACTGCATAGTGGGAATGGTTTTCTTCATAGATGATGACTTCATTTGTCAGGTGGAATTCTTCAGAGTTTACAGAAATATTTATTGAAACATCTGTTTCTGCTGCTATCTTCTCCTAAACAATGTCCCGTATCACCAAAAGCTAAAACTAAAGAATTTTGAAAGGTGCTGCAGTTTGGGATCATCAGTGTTAAATTGCACACCACTGAGTGCATCTATAGGCTGAGATAGGGGGAGAAAAAGGAATTAGAGATACTGAAATGAAAACGAAGTTCCTGTAAAAGTATAAGGAGAGATAGATTAGATTCTCGTAAATATTTTGGATTTTTGAACTGTTGAAGCCTATAAGGACTAGTCATTACTAACTCTACACTGAATGTACTTTAAACATTTTCTGCAATACAAAACAAAACCATCCTACGTTTCTTGGTGAAAGCAATACTGACACTGTAGGACCTTATTACCCTCATTTGTATAGATTTTACAGATATCTTAAGGAAATTAACGACTTCAGCAAAGGAACCATATCCTATAATTTCATGAAAACCAAATTTTATATCAGGACAAAAGCTGTTACACAGTACAAATCATTTTGTGAAAGTGATGCAAACATGGAAACAAGAAAGGGAGAAAATTGTAAGCAAAGTACATTTGAATTTAAATTCCATTACAAAGCAGTAATAGTTTTTATTTCAACAGCATGGTGACATGCTAATGAGACACACATAAATACATTCTGATACTGCTTACAGTGCTTTTTTTTTAATCTCAAACCCCTTATTCAGAGAAGCTTTTATTTTGTAGAGCAAATTCAATAAACTAATTTATATAACCAGTATTCTTAAAAAAATATTTTTGTGATCAGTCTATCCTAGATAATGACTAAGAGATTTTTGTCCTTACGAAGTTCAATGGCATTAAAGCTGAGACTGCCTTGCCTATCCATACAGCCTTCCAGCTCCTGTCTGAGACAGACCAAAGGTGACACATAAGGTCTTGCATAACCCACAAGGATGAATCAGATTTCATAAGGCAGCTAAAATGGTATTAAATGTCTGTGATGAGTCAACTGAATACCACCATCCCAATAGTGTCATAGCTCATAGAAATCTGACAGTCTTCAAAGTGTCTTTGTGGAAATATTTAACAATTACTTTCATCAAAATACGAAGAGCCCTGCAGTCAGCCAGAAACATTCTTTATAATTTAAGGCATATATTTGTCCTAAAAGTGATGGATAGGAACACATCAAGTCTAAAGATGTTGTGGAATGTGATAGAATAAGTATTTTTGAAAGATTATAATATCCAGATAGTTTTGATTATTTTTTATCTGGAGATTTTAAAATGTTAATAAAATATCTACCTTGATTTATTCTTTAAAAAAATGTATAATCCACAATAAGGCTACCCTGCTGTGCTACCTAGCAGGCATCCATCTCTCTTGACATTGCAGGACCCACTAGTTGTAGTGCCAGTAAGTGGATGCAAGTCCTCATATCCCATCAGATACTGAGCACACACACACACACAAATGGTCCAGAATGCAGAAATGCTCTGCTTAATAGAATGCACATATGTGTTAGTGCCCTTCTTTATTTTAAACTAGTTGATATTCTTGATATGATCTATGATCCTGCAGGAAAAGGACTCTGTTCCTGTGCATAATCAGGAATGTTAAATGACAGGTAAAGCAATTTGACAGATTACAGGACTGGGTCTAAAGTTGCAGTCAGCAGTTGGTGGTCACAACTCCATGTGTGAAAAACCCCAAATTTTTGTCATATTATGGTTTTTTTTTCATTGTTCACATCCGTAATTTTACCAAAGTTTGTATGGTCCCTCCTCTTAGAAAGTAAATGAATATTTGTTAACTGCTAAACCTGAAAGAATGGCTTGACCATAAGATGAAATGTAAAAGCATCACACAAAAAAGCACAGAACTCATTATACCTACCTTCCACAGGTCTGTGAATGCTAATTGTCTGCATTTTTAGTTAATCTGGAATACCTTCTGTCCTTCTACCTCTCTTAAAACCATGTTCCTTAACCAAGTGTCTTTTGTTTCTCTTTGCAATGTCAGCAGGTCAGTATATGGTGAAACTATTTTCAAAGACGGTAGGTTAATCACAAATGGTTTCAATAGTGTAAAATTCTAGGACTAAGCAGAGGCGTCCCTGAAGCCCATATATTTAAATTCCCTGGTACAACTGTGTCTGGTGATTGTGTTTTCAGGGGGGCACCACAAGTATACTTACCCCTAACAAGCAGTTCCGTCTCATCTGACACGGTATCCGCTGCAGTCTGGACCCTGCAACCGTATCTCCCAGCGTGCATCAAGAGGATGTTCCTGATCATTAAATCTGCAGAGGACGCTTGCTGAAACAGGGATGAAGTGTTAGTTTAAAACTCAGTGAATCTGTGTTCAAGGTAGTTCACAAGGGTGTTTTTGTAAGGTTTGAGCAACTCTTGAATGCAGTTTTCATCTTGCAAAATGTATGTGCCCTAATACCCTCTTGTGAGGATTATCAGAACACTGCATTTATACAATTATTAATAGGGATTAAAGAAGAGGATTTCAGGTTTCTAATAACTTTGACTTTGCTTAAAGCACACTGTGCATATTTAAACATTCAAAGAGAATTATTCCAAACTAACACAAAGAAATTCATTAAGGAGATAAACAGAAATATTTTGGATGCCATCCTTGGTATTGAAAAAGTCCTCTTAGAATTTCAGAACGTTCTTCCTCTTACTCTTCCCTACAATGCAGTGACATTATGTCTCACTACTGTGATGAAATTAAGATGATTTTAAAGATAATATTGATTGATTTTTATTAACGTAGGGGAAGTTAATGTTAAATGTGATTGAGAAAATACGAACAGATTCTCATCCTTCCTGTTGAAATCGGTATGTATTTAAATCTGAAACATGCAAAATGTATATAAAGAGAGAACCAGTTCAAATTTTTATTTTTTAGAATTTTATCAAACAGTGATTACAATGCCCCAAAATTATGAGCATAAAAGAGAAAATTTGAAAGTACAATAGATTTCTGGAGAATAAATGGCTTTGTTAAGAATCTCTACATTATTTCATAAATTCAAGCAATAATATGAGATTTTGAATGTACAAAATCATTGTTATATCCAAACTTACTGGAGACAATAAGTGTTGCTCCATCAGATATAGGGAACCCAAGTCCATATATATTGTTGATTTAATATAGTCACTGCTCAGGGAAACAGCACTCACACTGACCACATAGTATAGTAATGGTAGTTTACTTCCTCAATTACATGTCCTAAAAATGTAATTTTAGGACAATTTTGGCAAATTGCCAGAAGTACTTTTGTTCATTTCAAAGCATTTTTTTTTCTCTTAATAGTCAAATGGAAATACTTTTAGTGTATTAGCCAAGGATAGATAAAATGTCTTGCAAATATTTCTAAATTATCTTACCACTGTTAATTTGTACAATACATGAACCTTAATTAATTTGTACAATACCTGAATATTTATATGCACCTCCTCGGTCTTTCACTTTAAGAAACATTTATTGAGCGTAGGTATTTCCTTTTTCAGATTTTGTTTTCCTTGTTAACTAAGCAGAGATTGATGGTCTTTCCTTGAATTATATGTTTTTGTCCCATGCAATGGGTCTTTCCTTGAATTATATGTTTTTGCCCCATGCAACGGTTCTAATTTGAGTAATTTTGATCCTGAGTGAGTAGAATTGTACCCTGCATTCAAAATAGAGTCTTACTAGGAATGTTAATGTTGTTACTTCTCTAGCTGTGCTGGAAATTTGTCACTGACCTAGTTTCATATTTGCTTTTTTTTTTGGCACATACTTATTCTGTGCACATGTAGATACACTCAAATCTTTATCCTTCTCAATCATTTGCAAGTTAGGAGCTCCCAATTTATAACCAGTCATTCATGTGTGGATGACCTTGTGGTTTGTAGTATCACATTTCTTGTCTGTTCCCATCAGTTAATTTCATCATCTGCTGTATTGGTAAGACGTCCAATTTTGTACCATACAATTGTCATTTGCATACTTTTATCTCTGATGCCAAGGTCATTAATGAAAAAGGAAATAGGATTCATTTCAAGATCCAATCTTCTATAATTTAGTTTTTTCTTTTTAGGCAGCAGAATTCCTTTTCAGCATATTTTGGCATAACTTCTTCAGCCATTCTTCTCTTCATTTGCATTTTTGGAACTAAAATTGCCATAATATTCCACGTAGCACTAAGGCAAAATCTTTACTGAAGGATATTCACATGTAAAAGGAAAAGAGAGGTGGGACATCAAGGCTGCCTCTGAGACCAGAGTGAATATAGGCATGATCTATAGCTTAATAACCCTGTAGATCTAAGAGTATGATTACCATGGGAGTGTTTTGCCTTCTGAAGTGGCCTAGATAATGATGTTGCTGGAGGGAAGGTACTTAGACCAGTCAGGCCATAATGCAATTCCTATATTCTTGCTCTGGCATATCAGAAATCACAGCAGTGGAAAAGAATATCTGAGTTATCTACAGATCAAAATGCAAAAGAAGAGAATACACTCCTACCAGGAGTCAAATTCAGGATATAATTTTTTTAAGTCATCTAACAGAACAGCATTTACTAGCTATTCAAACATGGGTTGCTCTAGATGATTAGTGATCTTTGTACAAAGCCTTAGTTATTAGGATAAGACCAGAATCAGTCCACGTTTGTCCTCTCTTGAGGGTAACTTACATTTAATGTCTGTTTTGTTTTTAAGTGGGAGGAATAGCATAATGGATAGCAATTGTCTGATTTCATTGCTCAGGAGCTGTTAAAATACTTGCCTGTCACTCTAACTTCAGGTTCAGAGAGTTCATGACAGTGTGGATCCTAATATTCTTATCAGGAAAAATATATGTATTTCATCTGCATACCTGTGTAACTGGGCAGACAAGCAGCAATTGAAAGAATCATTGCTGTAAGTGGAGAGCAGTGCAGTACAACAGATCCCCATGAAACACTTTTATTGCAGCATAACAGGATGTGCAGCCGGCATTGCTGAGGATGTGTGAGTGGAAAGATATTAAACTCACTTTGTTTAATACAGATAGATATATGCTCAGACATTAGATTCTTGATCATGGGAAATAATGAGACATTTTAGCTTACATTTAGATAAGTAGGAGCTATGTTTGACCAGGATCCCTAAAAAAATACCACATTACTGCTGTTCAGTAGCATTTATAAAGTGGTCTGTCTTAGTTTTACAGACTCTTCCAAGTCGTGGAAGACAGATTATTTTGCTGAGTAATTTATCCTGTAGTGGTAGGTTATAGGCAGGAGTTGCAGGGTCTGAAGGAGGTTAAACCAATGTGCTGGCCTTCTACATCTTGAGAAAATCTCTGCACCTTGTCATTGCAGTGGTGCTTAAACTTCAGTGATTAAATTCAGTTTAAAAAAATCTGCTAAGTGGGAATGCAGCTGAGACTCCATTAAGAAAAGTATCTAACGTCTGCTTTTAGTCTTCTCTCACTGGAAAAAGATGTGATGCTTCAGCAAAAGCAGAGACATACCCTCCCCTTTGAGAAGACAAAAACTGTGTGACATGGATGTAAATAGTGTAGAAAGATCTCTCACCTGGACTAAAATGAGTTAGAACAGCCTGATGTATCAGCAACCACATGGCCCAAATTTTATTTGAAGCTAAAATTTTTGGTGTTTAAATTTCTTTGTCCACATCTAAATTTTGACACTATTAAGTGTACATTTTTAAAAGCCGGTTTTTATTTCATTAATTTTATGCTCTTCTGTGACAGGTAATATTTTGCAAGAAGTGCACTATTTCAAAGTAGTATTTAATTAGAAAAATCCATATTCCTTGGTATTCTGAGTATCATGTATTACCCATTTAACCAAACACCAAAAGTACTTGTATTTTTTCAGTATAAACTTCAGTGAAATATATATTGTACTTTACCGAAGCTAAAACTTAGGACAAAACAAAACAGATAGGTTCAACAACCAATCTTCAATGATTTTCAGGAGAGTTAAGTGTAACCTTCAAGGCCAGCATCAGCTATGGACCTACTGTAACACTGAACATACTGCTGGTCTTCATTAAGCAGCAAATAAATAATAATACAGATATCAATGTTATCTGTCATGATTAGTGTTTCTCTCTAAGACAACAAATTATTGTATCATTCATATTATGCCCCCAAACACACCATTCATGTGGTTCTGGGCAGCTTCAGTGCTGAATGTTGTGTCAATCTATGGCTCTCCCTGCTCCAGTGTGGCCTGTTATCTGAAGTCATAGTCATGTCTGCAATATATCTAACTAACTTTACCTGTAAGGTATTGCTTGAAAGAATTTTTTGCAAAAATTGGTGCCACGTATACATTAGCATTTGCTTTTGATGTGGAGATACTTCCCCAAACTCAAAAAGTCCCCAAGGAACATATAATATGCATACCTTGCTCAATAAGAATAACCTCATTGGATTTGTCTTTTGCACCCATTGCCCTAATGCTGGGGATTCGCTGAGGAAAAAAAAAAAGTCACCTTTCAGACAATTTACTGTTGGGGAATTAATACTTCAGTCATTGCACATTCCCACAGCGAGGAAGTTGTATGTGGATTTTTTCCTTTCTATTTCATAAATCTTAAGAGTTTGTGAGTGGCTTTGCAATAAAGTAACTTTTACATACAGTTCTTTGAACGAAGAGAATTAAACTTATTCTTCCAGTGAGAGTGAATTCATTGTCCTGAGCCAGTTGCTAGGAAACCTCTCTGTTAATCTGTCCATTCATTTGCTGAGTTTTCATCTCTAAACCAGGGTGGTCCATTCAGTATACAACCTTTTCTTCCAAAGGCTTTGCACACAAACCACCTCTAATCTGCCTTCATTTGAAGTGGAGTTCACAGTTACACGCTAGAGCACCTAACATCTAGTAAGTCTCTTTTTCCCTTCTCGCTACTTCTTCCATGGAAGAATTACACTTTGGGTTGATTATTACAGTTTATCACATATGTGCAAACTACAGAATCATATGTAGAATATATATATGAATTATCAATCTCTTGTCATTGTATCAATCCCAGTTTTCTTTTAATTTGCTCATTTTACTGCTCGTTTTCCACATTGATTGCAGAAAATCATTCCTCCCTTCCACACTCCAATTGCAGTTCTTTGAATTTGTCTTGTAAAGAGGGACAAAAAGCCAAGGAAGTTCATAATGCTGCGTAGTCAGCAGAGATGACATGGTGACCTGCAACACTGAGCTTCTGCACTATAAAGGCTTGAGGGCAAGAAAACCTGCCTATTATTGTGCAGAGGATTCAGGTTAGGAACTCAGCCTGATATGGATAACATACTGTTTCTTTGCTTGGAAAGAATATGCCTAAAAAGAGTAGTGAGACTATTACAAATTATCATGATTCAAAAAAAGCTTAAATCAATGGGAATAAAAGAGTGGGCAAACACTGATTGCCATTGCAGGAAAATGTTTATGATGAAAGTCTGGGGGTGTTTGAGGAATTTCTTTACTATGACTTACAGGGGTTTATCAAGGCTTATTGGCTGTCATTTAAATCTCTTGGCAGTGAGAGGTAAAGATGCTTTCCTACAAAGTGGTTTCTATATAGGAGAATGCTTGGGAGTTACAAAAAGACTGAAAAAGTTATATTCTGTATAAACTGAGAGCAGTAAAACAATGCTGTGGAAGTAAACAGGACTGAGATTTGATCCTAAACAAGAATGACATGGGTTGTTCATGATACCTTATTCAACTTAAATGATTATTTAAAATATATGGGTGATTTTGTATGTAACACTCAGGTTAGGTGAATTCCTGATTCATTATTTGGTTAAGCAAAACAGCTTTTATTAATGAAATTCACTTAGATTAAATTGAAAAATTATTTCAGAGTTTATTTTTTCTCATATTGGAATAGCAATGGAGTTTATTTTTAGTGAATTTATCTAAAGGAAACTAATGATCGTACAGAATAACCTCATGCAATGTTATCTTTGTACCATCAACAGTAAGTGAAAAACCAAAATACAATAAAGTCCTTTTAAATTATGCTGACAATTTATATGTACATTATGATGGATTGTTGGCTTCGAGCCAAATTCTCTCCATAATGCATTTAGGAGAATTTAAGTGCCATTTCATGCAAATTCTCAGGTTTGAACACATCCAGCACTTGTCTGTGTACTGCTTATGATGATTACAAATTGCAAATATTTAATCTATTAAGAAGCAGCAAATTTCTTGGTTGATATAGTGATAATGGAAAATTATATTCTAAATTCTATCTTTTAGCCATATAAACACATTTGAAGCAAAGAAGGTTAAATAATTTTTATTGGTTTTATTGTGAATAATGGTAAATGGTAGCATAATAATGGTACTATAGTGGTATCCAGGCTGATGCAGGTTGACTGAGGGATACCTGATAAAACACAAGTTGCATTTTCCCTGTCTATAGGAAGTTAAAAAAATGGTTTTCAGGTTTGTGAATCCATAAGAATCATCCAGCGGAAGTGTGGACCTTTCCAGTGGCAGTATTTTTGAGCAGTTTGCATAGACAAGGCAAGCATTATGAAAGCAGTTGTTTTGGGTGAGCACTGGTGGCTGAGTGGACGTCCGAGAGTGATGGGGTGTTGGGAGTGGATAGGGAGGATTTGTGTGGAGAGAGCAGAATTGAGTGAGCAATTTCTCCTGAATTTTTGAGGGCTTTGCCTTCATATGACCAGGCACAGACAGTAAAGAAACTGCGCAATCAACATGGCTTCAGGCTCTGAAGCCAAGACAAAGGAGGATCTGTGCCAAGATTAAGGTGGAGTCCTAAAAGGTAAACATATGTTCTCACCTCGTATGAGCACCTGCCATAATCCAATTAGAAGTGGTCAATAGGGCATGTGTACATTGTGAACACTTTCATGTGGCCAATAATGTAGAAGAAGAAATCACGCGCCGGGGTGTAGTAACGGTATTTAAAGGGCATCTTGGTAAATAAAGACGGACATTTTGCAGATCACATTGGTTGCATACATTTGTCTCGAGCCCCTCTGCTGACAGATTTGAGTCAGCTTGAAATGCTGCAAGTGCATCTCAAGTGCAGCTTGAATTTCTGCAAATGAGTTTGATTAATTTTATCAAGGAAAGGTAGAAAAAGAGATGAAGATAAATGAGTATCAGATGTCAGGTAGTATGTCATGTACTGGGGTGGTTTTGTGAAATCTAGGGATTAAACACAGAAAAAGCATTGAGAGTGGGAAGGAATGAGAAAAGAGATGGCTTATGAAATGGCAAGCTTCAGGACAGAGAGGCCCACTACACTCATGCTGCTAAATCCATGTTCTGTATCTGAGATGTTATTACCAGGAGAAAAAAGGAAGAAAGACCTAATAGTATGTGCTACCTGAGCTTCTATTCAAAGATGGAGAAAGAGGGGAAAAAGAGAGCATCGTGGTACATATATGCTCAGAGTGGAAGGGTGGTGATAGTGATGAAGAAAATTACATCAATGAAAGCAAAACCCATATGGGACAAGTGTGCCATTTTGACACGACATCAAAACACAGAGCACAAAAACAGACACATGATTAGGATTTCTTTAATCTGCTACATAAAGAGTGTTGTGTCAGCCTTGCATGGCCAGATATTTATTAGCAGGGTCTATAGATGGTGGTACACACCAGCTCTAGCAAAGAAAGCCAACTAGGTGAGAAATAAAAAAAAAAAACATTGAGGAGAGAGAGAAAAGGAAAATCGAAGACTCTTCCTGGTGTCCAGCCAGAAGGAGTATTCTCATCTTGAGGCTCCCTCCAGTGCAGTAGGTGTCAAAGAGGAAGATGATGGTGATTACTTTTTTCCTTTTTTTCCCCTAGTGTTGAAATCTTCTCTTTGGGACCTGCTTAAACTTCCTATTTGTTAATATTAATTAGAATATGCTAAATAAGAGCAGTTGTTGCACAGTGATTGATTGTTAAGCTTTTGCGTACATATATTTTTGGACAATATTTATGAAGTATTTATATGACCATTATATAATTCACTACATGCTGTGGCTTGGTTTACAAAACAAAAGACAAAGAAAGGGGACAAGAAGTAGGGGTGAGTTTCAGGACAGTGGGACCTTCTTCCCATGATGCTTCTCTGTAACAGCACGATTGGGGTTTGAAGGTGCAAAGCCTCAAGAACAAAACCAGGGGATTAGCAGTGTAAGGACTGCAAGGGAGAAATACTGCCAGGAAAACTCCAGAAAGCACTGCCACAGAAGCTGGAGAGAAAAACTGCAGAGCTGCAAGTGTAAAACAGGCAGCAGAACTGTAAATGGAAGGCTGTAGCATTAAGAAGGCTGATATTGATCAGTTGTTCAAACAATCCGTTGTGCTGTTATAGCCCAGGATAACACTGTATCAAGCGGTTAAATGATCCATCAGCTGCAAGTAAATGGGGGAAAGAATGGACTGTCATGACATATCTGTTATTTCTGTCAAGATTTTTTGTATCAGAACATTTCTTGTAAACAAGGAAAGGTACAAAATACCCTAAAAGAACTAACCAGTGTAAAAATTGTATTTCATTACTTCTTTAATAGAAATTGGTACTAAGGAATGTTAAGAGGCTCCCACTTTCCAAAATGATTGGTTATCTCCCTTCTACAAAATAAAATTAAATAGAGGAGATTGTAGAATTTTTAAGCTTGAAAAAGACCTCTGAGATCACCAAATCCAACCACTAACTCAGCACCGCTGTGTTCACCATTACACTATATCCCCAGCGATAACATCATCCGCACTCCTTTTGAACACTTTCAGGATTGGTGATTCCACCACTTCCTCGGGCAGCCTGTTCCAACATCTGACCACCCTTTCCGTGAAGAATTTTTTCCTAATATCTAATCTAAATATCCCCTGGTATAACCTGGTAATTTCTGCTCATCCTGTCACTTGTTAGTTGGGAGAAGGCACCAATCCCCACCTTGCTACAACCCCTTTCAGGTAGCTCTAGAGGGCAAAATGTCCCCCCTCAGTGGATCTTACTTATCATCACTCTCCTTTACTCTCTATTCATAGCCAAAGCTACAATACAAGCATTTGCCTGCATCAATTTACATACTTGTTCAGTTCTAGGAAATATTTGAAGTGTCTCTTTCTAATTCAGCATGATATAAATTCAATCAGTTCACTAGAACTCTTTATATCATGGAAGCAACACGTGGTGCAGTATTATACTGTGTCTGGATGTTGGTTTGTAGTTATGAGTCATAAAACACAAATTTCAGGAATCCTTATTCCATTTTGTACCCTCCCGAATTTAAAAGAAATTGGTATTATCAAAAGACAAGTTTTTTTTTTTTTATTTTTAAACTGCTTCTGGTCACTCAAATATATAATTGCTGTAGTGTGACAAATGGGTAAAATCTAATGACTAATGAGCATAGGGCTGAAATGTCTGGAGATTTGAGCAGACAGTAATGTCTGTGTTCAAACTCTTTCATCAGCAGAAATGGATTGTGACAAACAGTGAAACAAATTGATAGCAATGAGGCTGATATTGCAGCTTTAACCTGAACTGAAATTCTCCATGCATAGAGCATGTATCTTCTACAAGACTTCTGACTACTATTGCTGTTTTTCTCATGTGGGGAGGAAGGAAGTTATTAAATAAAGTCCCTATTTAATTAGCCTTGTTTAGATTTACATTGGATAAAGAGGAAAGACATTGTTATTAACAGCCTGCTGTTATAATTGATTCCATGTAGTGTAGAACTTACCACTGCCTTGTTAGAAAATGCTTAGGTAATTTTAATCCTAAGTTCTAAAATATGCTTAAAGTACTACAACAAACCAAGAAGTGACTTGAAAATATTAGGAGAGGTGCAAATTTATGTACTTTCAAAGGTTCTAGGTAATAAGATTGAAGTCTCCAGTGCTAGATGGTGCTTAAATGCATTGTCCAATCTTTATCTGGCCTTCTTTAAGTGAAGCAGTAGATTTCAATTCACTTCCATGTGAACACTCTATGTTTCAATTCACTTCCATGACCACTCTAAAGTATAACATGACAAGTTGTACTTATTGCTTCCCATCGTGGCAGTTTAAGTTAAGATCAAAGACCAAGGAGATTTTGAGACTAAATCACTTTCCTGAGTCTGAAAAGTACTTATGTGGGTGAAGGTGAGGGACACAAGCAAAGCTACTGTTTGCCAGGCTGCAGATAACCACAGTAAATCATTTTGCTTGGCTGCCATAAAAACAATACTGTCTTTCAAACGCAGAGTTGGAACAACAATAGTTGGATGAAAATCTACTGACAAAATCAGATGTTTTTAGATAGAAAAAGGATACCTCCATGAGAAAATTAAGGTCAGTGGAGATCTCAGAAAAGAAAATTTTGAATAGAATTTTGAACACGACTTCTAGATTTGGCACAATGGACAGAAAATGAAAGTTATCCTGTAAAAACAGACAGGTCCATATTTTCTGTGCTCATGGGCTCACTCTGCTGCTAGAAGGAAATTTTGGAAATTCAGATTTCCATGCAAAATTGTTTCTATTAATTGCACAGGTTATCCGTCACAGAACCTAAAATGTTGTTGAGTCTGTTGTTGGAAAAAGTAAGAATTTATGGATGCCAAAGTATTCTAGGTTTATATAATCCTCTGCATTATTGTTCTTCTACCAAATGCTCTGTGGAGTTATGCATACACAACATTTGGGATGATTTCCTTTCCTAGATTGCAGTCTGAGCTGTCAGTCCAGTCGAATTCAGTTGATCCCTTAACATTCCCTTCATGCACAGCTTTGTTCAACTTGAGATCCTTACCACACTTATCTTTTTGCCAGGCAAGTCCTTGAAGTACCTAAATTGCTATAGGTGCTAAATCCTTGATAGCTCAGCAAATAACAGCAAAAACACCTTCTATTTGTATAAAATTACTTCTCAGTATGAAAAATGATAACATTTATCTTTTGGTACAAAACTACAGATATAATTTAAAAACAAGCAAAACGATATGGATTTTTTAAGAGAAACTTTTCCTTTTAATTGTAATTGCTAGTGAGCATGCAATTTTAGTGAGTGAAAATTTATCTACAACCCAAATAAATGTTACTTTGGTGATAGCTTTTATAGCACTGCATTAAGCACTGGGATGCTCATCATACTTAACACCTGGGTCTGCCACAGTAAAAGTATGAGTAATGCAACCAGTGATGAGAGGTTTACAGTGGTTTTGTTATTAACAGGAACTTATTCAAATAGTGTTCAATTTGTCAGGCTTTAAAATGAATAAACAAAACCCAAGCAAACCTGAATGTATTTTTACCTGACAAAGTATCAGCGTGTGCAGAAAAAATGGATGTATGACTTCATGCACACAAAAGATATTATTTTTCTTAAACATACTCCATTAAAAAGCATTTTGTTCAGGATCAGCTCATGCAATTTAAAAAATAATTTTCCTTCCTATACATTTAGTGCTACATTTTGATGGTTGTATTCCTCAAATGAAGATAACTATGCTTATAACCTTCACACTAAGATATACATCACTAATGTTGTTCAATTAAAACCCTTATTGAAGTAAACACAAATTTTAAAAGACAAATCCACCAAGAGTACGGTGTGACTTCCATAGAGGCAAGAAGAAGAATAAATTGACTGCAACTGACAAGACTTTTCATGCAGTTAACTTTGCTACATTGTACTCAAATTACATACATTAAGTTTTAAAATTTCCTGTCCTTTCCTTTGTGAACTTCATTTTTCCCTGTTAACATAGCATGGACATTTAATTTACATTTCATTAGTGAAAAGAGTGAGTTAAATGACTGTAGATTTTATTTCACATTAAAGATTTCTTTCTACTAAGAAAAGTTCAAACCATTTTACAAGAGACAGGTTTGAATTACTTTATCATACTGTTTGATTATATGAAACTCTTTTTGAATCAAGTGGTAATATTTGAACTTGGTATGCCTATTTTTTCCATATGATTCTTATTGACTTAAATAATGGTTGCACAGTTAGAACATACCTCATACAGAGTAGTTGACAAATAAAATATAGTCCTTACTATTCAGATATTAAAATACACACTAGGCAAGTAAAGTGTTGGGAGGTAAGAGTATTTCAACAGCCATGTTACCTGTGAGAAAGACGTCAATGTTTATAGCAGCATCCTTTCCATGTTAAAGTCAGCAGAAGGATGTAAGTAGGATTTGATGAAAACTCCTTTTGATTCCCTCACAAATGTTATCAGATACCTCAATAATAATAGGATGTATAACTTTAAATTTAATATCTTCTTGATAAGAATTATTTGGAGTAATTCTGGTGACCTGCATTTTGCACCTGTTCTTACTAACATTTCTTTCCAGTGTTACTGAAACAAGTAATCTTTCAATTTGGCCAGAATTTGGTAAATGGGAGACATATAAAAGCATGCAAATTTCTATCAGTTCACAGCACACAGATGACAAGTGCATGGTCACTTACTGCCTTGATGCTTTCAAAGTGTCCGCCTTCTTTTTCAAAGTCAATTGGCTGTCCATTGAGAGTCCAATAGAAAGTAACATCAAGTGTGCTGTCATGAAGGGCTTTGCAACTGAGGACAATGCTTTCTCCAACCGTTAACTCTATCTTCTTGGGAGTCAGCTCTATTCTTGTAGGTTCTTGAAATATGGAAGAATTAGGAACATTTAAATGGAAGCCTACTTACAGTGCCAGACAAAAATAATATGATTGAGTAGTCCTTAGTCTACTCAGAGCTTACATTTCCTGTTTGTTTCGAATGCACACTGTCAAATACTGAACTATATTCCTAGTGTACACTGAGGTGTGACAGTGGGGCTCAGAAGGTACAGACAGTTTCATGGAAGCAATAATGCAGAATCCTAAACAACAATCTATAGGACATCTGAATTGAATTAATTAATTAACTTCAATATTTTCAGGAAAAACAACTAATTTTTTGTAAGGCTGCAGCACCTGGAATATTGTGATTACATGAAAATTTCAGTTTTGTAACATAAAATAAAAAATTATGTTTCCTGGATTACAAAATATAGGAAGAAGCTTGAAAATTGAAGTAAAAAAACCCCTACAACCCCCCCCTACAAACAAAATCTATGATCATCTATGAATTCAGCTGAAAAATGAAAAAAAAAAAAGGTTTAGAAGTGGGCTGTAACTCAGTGCTTTGATTATTGTTGCTCTTCTAAGGAACTATCTTTCTTTACATTTTATACAGCTATCGCTTAAATCTATATATTTGCTCCCACGCAGAAAAAGGTAGGACTAAGTGAATTCCCAAAGCTACAAAATGTCAAAAGGGATATTGATTCTTTTACTTATAGAATTATTTATAATTTGAGCGATTTAATATATATGCTAATTCTTCTGACACATCTATTATATAACAGCTGAATATGCAATTTGATGCAGGAATACAATGTTTAACCAGATGGAGTTTTCTCCCCCTAACATGTTGGAAATATTTTTTTATTCTGCCTCTACAATCCTGTTGTTGGGGGATTGGCTGGGAGATTCTAATTAATATTCAAATATTAGTCAAGACAAGTCATCATTATTATCAAATTATTTCTTCATACCTTTAACAGATATTGATGCAATGATTTCTGCAGATCCAAATACATTTACACCTTGGCATAAGTACCGTCCTTCATCAGACTTGGAAGCATTCAGGATTCGCAGACTCCCATGTGGAAGAATAGTTATCCTGAGAAGTATAAATAGATAAATATATATATATATATATATATATTCCATCCTAGCAGCCAAATTCCATGCTGGTATCATTTAGAGATAATAAATAGAATTGAGGACTGCTCCCTCTGTAACAAGGCATGATGAAGATGATAACTGGATTATCTTCTGTTTCAAAAATAAACTCATTTTACTCCTCCCTTAATTCAAAATTTTCATTTTGAAAGCATCAGTGAATTAGTATCCTTTGACACTTATTAGTGATGAATTTTAATAAAATTTTTGTAAAAAACTAAAAAAGGTAATCCTTCATAATTTGTCTTTAAAATTTCATCGCTGTATTATTGTCAAATTCCATTTCAATATCAAGCACAAGCTATTCAGTTTATTAAAAAAATGACCTTAGAAATCAGATCTGAGAATAAAGGAAAGCAAAATGCAAAAGAGGGTCAGAAAACCCTCCGATTAAATTAATTGTATCTGCTCAAAATATAATTAATGGGACTACATAGCAAAGGGACTTATTTGCTTTTTTGTAGATTGGCTTCTATTTTTTTCTTTGAGTCTGTATGATTGCAGCACCATTACACCTCTTGGCAAGTAGCCCCACTGAAGCATACTCATGAGAAATGTTCAACCTTTCATATTTAGAAGTTTCAAATTTTGGCTTTGCTTACACAATATTAATCATAATGTCCATTAAGTTACACGAAAATTAATACTTTTTTTCTGTTCTAAAATGACAAAGAACCTGAATTTATTCTACCTTAAAGCTGCAGCCCTAGAAGAGAAGTCACAATAGTCATTGTTCCTTTTCTGACAGAGAACTACAAGGCTAAAAGGAAGAATGCAACTCTTCCATGGCATTTAAGCCAAGCTCTTGCAGGTCTTGTGTATCCCTTCCCAGGTTAGGTAGTGGTTGTGGTTTTCTCAATTTTCTTAGGAGATGTAGGTGGAAACCCATCAGGAGCCATGGACACTGAAAGCAGATAATCCTCAGCAAATGCTTTCAGTAATCCCATAGAAGTGGAGGAGGAGATGGAGTGCTTCTTTCTTCTGTATTTGAAAACTGAGGTAAGACTTCTGTGTTAGAGAGTCTAAGAGATGAGTGGCTGTTTGCCAGTGATGGCTGGCTTTTTAGATATACCTCCCCAGAGAGGATTTTCTATCTGTTACAATGGTGACTGACACTCCTTCTACTGGGAGTCCCCTGTTGAGTCTATGATCAAAAATCATTGAGGGTACAAGGTTGTGATTTACTCTTCAGAAGTATTTAACCAGGAGTATGGCACTTTCAACATGTCTAGGTTGGACTCTTCAGCAGCCAGGAAAGCGAAGGAATTCCCTTTCTAGGCTGAATTTGTTAAAGTGCAAAGCTGAGTTATCTTTGATTTATACTAGGAGTGATTTACCATAGGCTTAAGATTCAATAATGTGCTCAGACTAAATCACTAATATGAGACAGCATATCTTCTTCCTCCTCCTTTTTATTTCTTTTTTTTTTTTCTTTTTTTTTTCCTCAGGAAAAGAATAATATCCCCTATTTTCTGACTCTGTGAAAAAATGGTGGTTTATCGTCTGAGGTTTATAAACATTGTGGTGGAGGAAACAGAATTTCATTCCAGTGAAAAATATGCTTCAGTTCACTTCAGATGTGAAACCACTCGCTGCTCTCAGCAGAGAGACAGAAGAAAATAATAGCTTCAAAATCAATGGGGCAGAGGAAGGACATGTCAACTCTCAGGTTCCCTAGTGCAACCTCAGGATGCATCCTGTCCTGCTCTAGACAAATATACATCACTATTTGAGTCACATTGTTTGTCTACAGGTAATTTTATAGAAAACAAAAATATATTAAACAAATGTCTCTGCATCACAGTTTTGAGGTTTTGGAATTTTTTTCCAGCAAATAAAAAGGCCTGAAATTTTGTTATGATATGTCACACCTTTGAAGAAACACTTGCTTTAGAAACTGACAGGGATGCAAGCTTCCTTCATTTTCTCTTGATGTAAGTTTTGTTTTCCTATCAAGATGCTCAGTATTCAATGCTCTGTGGACATCTTATCATTAGTATGAAAATAGGCTTTGCAGAACAGTAATAGTTTTCATCAATATACTGTCAAGATCAGACAAATGAAAGGACATTCCTTTAGTGTTTCCAAATTATAAAAGCTTATACACAGGTTAAGTCCTGATATAAAACTGTTTTTCATTCTGAGATTGGAAGAAAACAAGGTTAGATGCATATAAAAGATTAGCTAATGAATCTTACATATATTATCGATTACATTTCTATTTAGCTAAAACTTGTTGCCATCCATGAGGAAAAGAAAAATTGCTCAATCAAAGGAATTGCAAACACATTTGCTGATGAGTTATTTGGCTCAGAAATTAATACTTTCCTCAAAGAGCCTAGCACTCATCTGTCCTCCCTTTTTTTTAGTGTTTTGGAAAAGAGCCAGAGGCCTGGTTATGATGAAAACTGAAATGCTTTATTTATTCACATAACACTTGCTGCACGCAGCAGGAACATAGACTTCTCCTCCTTCCCTGCCAATATCTCTCAGTCATGAAGAGACCACCTGTGTAGTACGTCTACATATTTTAATAAGAAAATACCATAGCAAAAAGTTTTGTAATTTCAAAAACAGAAGGGAAGCAAAAAAGGAGAATGGGGTTGGGGTAGAATTAAGGATAATTCAGGAAAAAACCCAACCCTGAATTATTAACTAACTAGAAACTGAGGGAAAGATGATGATAGATGAACCAACAGAGAAAGACAGATGAGAGATCAAGATGATAGTTTGGAGATTATTGTACTTAAGAAAAACTCATTGTAATTACATAAAGGAGACAGATGTGCATACAGGGATTCTGAGAAGAGTGTCACATAAAATTAGCACCTCTGTAGAAAACAGTTTTCTGTCTTATAACATGAAGAAAAAGACATGATTGATAATGTCTTGATGTTAAAAAACATGTTGGCTTAAGATCAATTGCAACAAAGATTTTAGCAGTAATTATTTGAAAATAATAATCAAGATATGACAGTAAATAGTTATAAGATAAAATTCAATATGATTTAACTAAAGTACACTGAATGAGATTTATTTTTTATAATATTTACTAAGAAATATTGTCTAGAGAAAATAAATGCAGGTTTGATCTTCCATGGGTTTCAAGCATGATTTTCATGACTGATTAAATATGTTTAAGGATTGTTAAGAAACTGGCTGAAGTGAATTTTCTTTTTTTTTTTGAACGAAAAATTGGGTTTTGTACCATTATTTTACAAAACTACCAGAATATAAAAAGGTTGCTAAACATGTGATTAAATATATGGTTCTTTAACATAACAGGATCAGTATTTCAAAGAGGACTCATAGAAAAGTAGTAGATGTGACTCCGAACTAACAGGACTATGTAGCAAAGGCAAATAGAAATAGAAATTCTCAGATATTATTTGCTGTTAGTAGAGGACATAGTGTTGTATGTTGGAAATTGGTATTGGAAATTTTCATCTCTCTTTATCACCAGGGACAGTTTTACCTTGACCCACTGGGGCCAGGATGTGCATTTGTTCTCCCTATCACACATAAAATCAGTGAGCAGAGACTTCCATCAAGATTAAGATAATGAGAATAGGAAACTCTAATTTTCATTCTGTTGCATGATTCATAGCAGATTCTCACAAACAGATGTCTTGATGCTGCGGCTAGAAATGGTTTCTTGATGCTGAAGGAGCTGAGCAGTTGAGGTAGCAAGCATAACAATGGCTACACAACCTTCAGAGGACTTTTAGCAGACAGGGGCGGAGTGTCCGGATCTTAATAGAAATGAATGTCAGGCAGTTTATACCTGAAGGTTTATATTCATTAAATAACAATTACAGAGTAAGAAAAAATAGGAGTCAAATGTGTGGCCCCATTTTTGGGTGGGAGGAATTAGCAGTTTTGTTGGGCAATACACTCTTGTATCTTTCTCTGTTTTCAATTAATTTTTTGGTATTATTTTTGACTTTCAAACTAAGGTAAGGTAAGTAAGAAATAATCACAGCAATCAGGGAAGCACTGCACTTAGTTAAAACCTTTGCAAACTTTAACACCTAGTAACTGGATTAAAGAAAAAAAAGTTTTAGGTGGTTAGAGAGTTGTCCCCTGCATTTTACACTGAGATCCAAAACCAGGAGTATGGAATTGGTTTGTGTGCGTGTTGGAAATAAGAACTTTAAAGATGCAAATAGAGAGAAGCTGCACTGATTCATTTAGCCTGTGGCCCCTCACAGTGTTCTGATCTGAGCAATCTGTCATTTCACGTTAGCTTAGGTTTGGGATCTGTCAATATCCTTTAATGTAGATTACAAGGAATCAGGACAAGTATTTGTAAATAGTTGAAATCTTTATTTCTCCATGAATGGCTGCGGGCTCTCTCATTTTCCCTTGCTTTTTCTTGCTCCTTCTTAATAGATACACAAGCCTCTAATGCTTACAGAAAATGGATGTGAGTTATTGCTATAATAAAAACACTTAGATAAGCAAAATGTCATCTATGTTATATACATTTTTTAACAATATCACCCTAGATAGAGTAATCTTATTTTAATATTGTTGACTTAATTAGAAACATAACCATATTTGGCCCAATCCCTTGTCAAAGCACAAAATTGTTAGAATTTTCTTCACTTTCGATTTTCAAACTTTTATAATGGTGCAATTCCTGTATGTGATATCTTAGGTGATTGGAATGTGCTAAGACTTACTATTAATGTACCAAAAACTACAACCAGCTCTAGTTAAGCCGATCTGTGCAAACTGTGTCTTAGGGTACTTTCTTTCAAAGGAGCCATAACCAGAGCCCTCATTTTGTCCTTGCTGTTTGCTGTACAGGAACATTTGTTCATGAAAATACACAGCTTTCACTGGTGCAAATGTTGTCCATGGATGTAAATATAATTTCAAGTGAATGACACAAAAAGTAATTTTTTGCAACAAACCTAGCTTCTGTTCTAAGCACACACTGTTCTAAGTATGATTTCTGCAGTGTTACTGAGCAGTAAAGGCTGGAAACTACTGATATGTTAGAACTGACGTGGTCTCTGGGAGTGCTTTCTCTTTTGTATGAATCAGCTGGTCATCATTTGTTTCAATGGTGACTTTATCAGACCAAAGCTTAAACTCACAGTTTGCTTTAATGACTCTTAATAGCATCAATGTCAAGGATGATATAAAGGTGCTATAATTTAAACATGTTCTAAGATATTAAATGGAATCAGAGTCTAAATGTAACAAGTTCAGATCAGTAATCTATTATCTACAGAAATTATACAAAAAAGCAGACATTTAAATTATCCTACATTTTTACCGGTTCACTCAAGTAAGTGTTGGTACATATTGAAAATTGGTACTTTGCCATTCTGCTCAAATATTTCACCCCAAAATGTGTTTCATCTTGTGCAAATAACGTAAACTGGGAGTATTGCTCAGAAGATATGTCAGAATAAGTGTTCCAGGAACACTTGTTCAAGAAAGTGGTAGCAAAGGCCATTTTCTGCTCTGCGTCATAGTCCAAGAGTTCTTTTAAAAGCTTTTATAAAATACATTGAGTTTAGAACAATTTATCTCTAAACATACTGAAAATAGTCTAAAATTATTAAAATATTCTTTTATTTTTTAAAAAAAATCCATATTATACTCTTGACTCATTTAAATTTAATATATATTTTAATATTTTTAATAATTAAGTGTATTCCTTTTTTTTACACACTCTTTCAATGTCAGAAATATTTTGTTACTTCGGAAACGTTCCTGCTTTTCAAGGAAAAGCCTTATCACCATAATTTTTCCCATGTTTCTAAGTGACAGCAATGAATTATTAACTTATTCTATTTTCCTCAGAAGCTTTAGAAATAATAAAATGCTTGTCAGACTGCATAGTTCCCCCAGAAAAAGAAAAATACATGGAAAAACTTTAGTTGCTTTAAGATATTTCCATGTTTCACTTGTTATCTAGGAAAGCAACATTAATACTCTAAGGCAGACTTATATGCAAGAGGTAAAATTCAAACAGACCAGGTGCTCAAAGGGGGTCAGAACTTTAGCCAGTGTAAAACAACATAATTTTATTCAACTACATGGTTCTATTTTGATTTTTACTAGATAAAGACACCTCTCAAAACAGCCAAACTATGCTAAGCTTGAAGTGTTAACATTAACTTGATATGAATAGCAGAAACTTTAATTTCATTCAAATGAGATTCTTGTAAATTGAAGACTGTTAATTAGATATTTACATGGGAAGTTTTCATATGCCTAGGGCAGAAGTCATCTAGCTAAAACATTATTATTATTATCACTATTATTGTAAGCTCTGTAGTAATGTCCAGTCAGATGGAACCTGGTTTCCATTGCTGATTCATGTTCTACAACAAAACTACCAGAATATTAACTGCAAGTTGTATTTTTATGTAACACAGTAATGAAATTTAATATTTGCCACATCTCTGAAAAATTATTGTTAGAGATACCTTACTTGCTTGCTGCTTTCATGTGAATAGAAGAGTTGGGTAGAAGAGAACTGATCACTTTTGCATTAGACTCCTGTTCTCAAGAAAAAAACAAACAAACAAACAAACTGCCCCCCTCAACCCATTATAGTTTGTGGTTAATTAATATGCATTGTTTAAGACCACCTTGATGGAGCTGGTTTCTGCTTTGTGGTTCTCTCTCCCTTGCATACACACTCAGTTAGTTAGTGTCACTGAATGCCATGATCCGAAGTAAGATGGCAAAGGGTGAGCAGTCAAAGTGATAACTGGATGCTTGTAAAGGAAGCTGACTGTTGAGAATAAAATCAGCAAGAGAATTTGCCCTGAGGTCTGAAAAGGATTAGTGCTTAAATACATGCTTTCTGTGTCCCATTGATAAAATGCATCAAAACACCCCAAAATATGCATATTCTTTCCTGACATTTCCAGAAATAGACAGGAGAATGGGGTTAATCTGCTCCTCGTATGGGAGGGCTGAGATAGTTGTAACGATCTACTGATAGATGCTGCTAATAATGTATAATTCTGGAAATTTGTTACTTTTGAGTGCATTTTGCAAAATTGTGGTTTCAACCATCTCATATGTGTAATCTCAGTTGTAGTTCAAAGACAGAAGAGATGAATATGGCAATGTCTGCCCCATCCTCACATCAAACTGACTCTGTTGTCAACTGGAGAAGATCTAATTATGTTTCTATCATATGGTAGGTCTAGATCCTGAAAGATTAAGAGTGATTGCTTTCATCAGTATGCTGCCTCTGGAAGAGTGTGCAAAGTCTGCACTTGCTGCATGTTTGTCCAGGTAGAAACTCTTTGGAGGGGAGATTCCATTATCGTGATGTACATTTTGCTTGGACCAGTAGCTACAAGTTCTTTACTAGTTGTTTAGAAATGTTATTGTAAGATGCAATGCTCCGCAAATCTGCTGGTCTTCTAACTGCTGCTGTTGCAAAATGGCCCATATTTTCTTCCCGTCTAATAACCGTAAGGTCTCAGCTGGACTACAGCCTAGTTTGACACACTGTTTTCATAAAAGATACAGGTTTGGAAGGGATAGAGTAAAAGAACTTTTTAGTACAAAAGTGACTTCTGAAAATCAGAAAAGAATAATTCAAACACAGATTGTTTTAGCTCTCAAAATAAACTTTCTGAGATGTTTATGGAATCTTGAACATCGATAAGCTTGGCAGACTGTATGTAACAAAAACGGCATAGATTAGTATAGTTCTAGATAGAATAGCATGATTGGTCCTGCTTTGTTGTAAGAGGTCCCTGCTGGCTCTCTGATTATTCAAATCAGAGATCACTATGCTGTGAACAATAAGGGGAGTCATTACTTTTTTGCTCAGTTCTGCAATATTTCTGAGTTTACCCTTGGAAATTCCAGCACTTCTTTTTTCTGTCATCTTTATTGACAAGTAGATCTAGCAAGAAGGATCTAAATAATCTGTCGCTACATCCAGAAAGAAAGCAAAGGATGGAGAAAAAAAGCTATCTCATGGCTCCATTTTTACTTCAGATTACTTCACACTACTTGAGACGGGAACTTTTAAGTGGAGAAATATGTGGGATAGAACAGACTTCACAAAAGATGTGAGGAGTAAATGCACACCTGATGAACAATCTTTCCTCTATAGTTCCATGATGCAGCCCTAATCCATCTCTGTGTTATAGATCTAGATTCCTACACCATTTACATTCAACACACTTCCTGACTGTATCCTCAACAGGTGGTGTGCTCAAAAGTCAAGTTCAGAAGGAACAAGTCATTGTTTATCAAGATATTGGTGCAAGCTGAGGATTCAGAAGACTCCATTATAAATAGCAGTGCAGAGTAAAGGCTGTACTGTTTCTGTAACACATACAAAACTATCATAGGGACATTTGTTCTGGAAGACAGCTTTTCTAGAGTACTACCTTTCTTCTAATTGACAATTCTCTGTAATTACTTTTCTCTTTTGATAGTAAACTCACAGGTAATGATCCTACTTACAGAGTCTTGAAATGTTTAAAATTTTATGAGAGGTTAGAAAAATACATCTAACTAAACTGCAAAACTGACTGAGCTACATTATTTTTCTCTTTTTTTTTTTTTTGGTGAAAGAACCAGTCTGACCTGTGGATGCAGACATCTTTCAGGAAGGAGAGACAATCAGTTCAGCAGACAGACAGTTTAAAAGCATTGGCTCAGCACAAAAATACTTCTAGACTGTAGGAATTGTAAATGGGATTTTGACCAAAATGGACTGGGATCTTACTGACACCACTTTTCAGGTCAGTTGAGTTCATTTTGCATTCTGGGAGGGAATCTGGTACTATGGCTGGAAAACTAGGTAAAGCGAAATCTGTTTTATTCTCGTGTCACAAGGTGAAATACAGTCTATTAACTGGAAAAGGTACTTAAAAAGACACATGTTCCCTCCAGAGAACCACATTGCTACTGTGGGTGAAAAGGGTAAAAAGTTCTTACTGACAAACAATTTATTGATTAGGGCTGTTTGAACCTTAAAATCTCTAGTTTACTTTGGAATAACTTACACTTCAGCCACAACTCAAAAATTTTGATTACAAGTTGAAATAACAATTCAGTAGGAAGAGCTTCTTTTTAGAACTGACATATGTGTCTACAGCTGTATCACTGTGCATAGAAGAGAACAGATGGAATTCCCGCAGTGACACAAGTTATGTGCAATAGAGCATAAGTGACAATAATAATGGTGCAAAGAAAAAAAAAATCAGTGACTCTATCTATTCTACTCCACCAGGCTGCTCCCAAAGATGGTTCTTGTTTTAGAATTATGTGCCCCATCATGCACAATGAAATGGTCTTAGAGCTCTTTGAGAGAAACACTCTATGTGAAAAATAAGATGTCTTTAGGCCAAGCCCATTTTGCTTTATGGACAAACCACACACACGGAGCCTCAACATCCTGTCTCTCAGTGTCTGTATTGCTTTTGCAATGTTGGAAAGTTGCAATGGTCACAGGCTTTGGAAAGACTAGGGAGACATTAAGAACCACTGAGAAGAACTTGGAGAGGAGATGAGATTGTTAATGTTGTGATATTGGATGCCCACATCGTTTGAAGGATTTGGATGGTTCTTCGATTGATCTTGCTTCTACCAGCCATAAGCTCTCTGATTGATGGGATATAATGCCCCTGAGCTCATATTTATTTATCATGGTAAGTCTGGGTACACATCATTACATCGCACTGGTGAGATCACATACTTGCAGATGATATAGATGATTGGTGGGGGATTGCTAATTTCAAAATATAAACTGTCACGGTGCCACACCACCAGTTGACAGCAGGCATTGGAGAGGATCCCATACTGGTCTAGAGGCAGAAGTGAATTATTGTGTGGCATCAGCTGTGTCACACCTACAGACTGGTGGTATGGCAGCTGTGCAATCGTTCAAAGGTCTCTGCTGTTGTAATTTCAATGGGAAACTCTAATGCTAAAAACTGGCTCTTTCTCCCTGTTTGAGAGTCAAAGCAGCATTGGGGTATTCACACAGCACACAGATCCAAGCTTACTGTCTCCCTTCATACCAACAGGCTCAGTAAATATTCATCTTCTCTCACCAGCACAGAAAAAAGAACACAATACTTCTTCAGTGACATAATCTTCCTTGTTTTCCTAAATTCTATTTATTTTCTTCAACCTTTTTTTGCTCCTCATTCTTTCTTCCCTAAATCTCCTTTCCTGCACAAAAGAGCATTCTTAACTTTTGCACCACCTCTGTTCCCTAACCTTACATGTGAAGTGGATTATCAGTGATGTTGGCATGGGGCTAGGAGCATAGAATAAAGAAAATAGGATGAAAAAGTTATTGAGTCACTGGGGATAAAACACTGCCAGACATGCAGTTGTGTCCTATAATTATATAGAGAACTAATCACAGAAAACACACTTTATAACTTTATATAACTGCAGCAAGCTCCCTTCTCAGGATGACAAAGAGGAGTACTGAATTAACAGAGACCTCTTTGCTTACTATGTATTCACATCTCACTTCTGCACACAGAATTATTTTCTAGCCTTTTAAAAGAATTTGATCTCCTTTTATTAACTTTGCTTCTGTACTCTGAATCTATTAGACCAGATGACTACTTCCCAGGGACCTGGCAAGGCTAAGCTATGTAAGGTAGTAGCATGAATGTGTCCTTAGAGCAGAGAGTGACAGATGGCAGTTTTGCCCATCATTTTGTAGTTTACCATGTTGGCATCTCTCTTTCCCTCTATTCAGAGGTCTGGGAAAAGACACAGTCAGGGATCAGAGGCAATGAAAAGAAAGATGTTTTTCCTAGGAATACAGAGAGGACTACATACAGGTTTATCGAAACATGATGAAAGATTGCTGAACTGAGAACAAACCTGAAGGGAAGGATGAGCCTTCCAAGGACAGAGTGGATGGGGATAATCTGTTTATAGCTTCACCTTTCTGTCACCAAGTCTTATTCATTTGAAAAGTGTTCCTTGATTTTATTTTACTTCTAAGAAAACATAGCTCCTGTGGTTCAAAGATTTTTGCTGCTTTAGGTGTGCTCACTTTGATGAAAATTGCAGACAAATCCTCAAAACTCTGTTTGACTCATCCTCTTGTCACACGTAGTTGCATTCCTGCTGAACCAAGATTACACTTGTAACCTCAATCGTAATTTTTTTTCCCTAGTTTTTGGGTGTTTGAACTCAGAACCTTTGCATTGCTCTTCACACAGCTGCTTGGATATGATTATAGGATTATTTATGAACTTTCTTTTTATTCAAGATTTTATAGCATAGTGAGTAAACCAAAGACCTTTAAGATGATTTTATTTACTGTTTTTATTGAAAGCAGAAACCTAAGCTGCCATTCAGCAGTAGGGCTGTGGAAGTGAACACTGAGATAGAGTCTTTGTTACAAGGATCAGGTAAAAACTTGCCTTTGAGAGTGGAGTGTAGTTTAAAGCCTAAAATGCAAAGGGTAGGGATTGACCTTGATAAGGTTTAATATGTGGTACCCAGAAATATAGGTATATTCAATGTGCTGCTTGACAGGTTTCAAGCTCATACAGGGACATTTGTTTGTGGACATTTTATAAAGCACTCTAACCTCTGGGCTTATCTCTATTGTGGAGGTACTTTGATTTATAACTTCAAATACTGAATCTAATGAGAGTCAAATACAAACTGATAGTATGAATTGGGCGATATTTGAGCTAAATCAAATTGGCTCAATTATATATATATACCCGTGTTAAGAGTTTGAGACCTCTGAGTCATTTATGAACCATGGTCCATTGACTGCTCTTTCACAGACTACTCTTTCTACCTCATTGGATAGAAAAGAAGCATCTAGAAGTTTTTCTTCATCAGTCTGGAATTGGTTGTATTTATAATTTGTTTCTCCACATTTGGTATTTATTCAATCAAATCAAATTGGCTCAATTAGCCTATTTTTATAATGCTGTAACATTACCTCTGTGAGTCCTTTACCACTAATCTTGCACAGCTGTCCCTCATACTCAGAAAAGTGTCCTTTCAATACTTAAAACAGGCTTAGAAGAAAGAGGGAGACAAATTTTTTAGTAGGGCCTTGTCCTAGGGTAAAAAGTGGTTTCCCCTGGAGTTAGAAAGTGCTAACCTCCGAAGGGGTGGTATTTCTGGGGGCAGGGCCAATCACAAGCTACGTTTTGCTCCTTTGAAATCAACATATTATAACAGACCGGAAAAGAAGGATGATGAAGTAGCTGGAGAGAGGCAGCCATGGTCTGAGACCACGAGGAGATAGCAAGCCCCGAGACTACGGGAGACCTGGCGTAGTGTTAAAACTGGACCAGATGCCGTTGTCAAAGGCTGGAGGAGTTTCTCCACTATGAACAGCAGCAGAAGACACTAAAAGCAGCGGCAGAGCAGCACTGAACAGAGAACTGTGGCCAAGAGCCAAAAGAGGCAGCAAGCAGCGAGATGGCACATAGCCAGGTTGAGAGACACAGAGATGTTCCTGCAGGAGGGAGAGCTGGCAACAAAGCAGAGAAAACTCAGCAGAGACTGTTTTGGGAGTAAGACTGAATTACTTTCCCAAAACCCTGAGACTTCCTATAGAGCAGGGGTGGACTTCCAAACTCTTAGGGAGTCCCGAAATGCAGCAGCAGCTAGAGAGAGAGAGAGAGAGAGAAGACATGAGAGCTTGGAGACGTCCTTAGAGCTGGACCAGGATGGAATATGGAGGAGGTGGCCTTGCCCCCCCCCCGCTGCTGACATGCTGGCAATTTGAGACAGAGCAAAGGAGCTCTGGTAGGACGCTTAGAGCAAAGACTGAACTGAGAGCTGCCCTAAACGTTCTGAGGGAACTCGACCCCTCAAGGAAGGGACTTTCATGGGATGTCTTACACCCCATGATATGACTGTGGTAAGGTGGGTTTTGTCCCTGCTTTTGTGAGCCCACGGGAGAGAGACCTTCGGTTGGAGCTGAAGGGCCAAGAGGGGTGAGAGGAGACCCCCTTGTGTGTAATGGAGAGAGAGAGAGAGAGAGATTCCAGCTACAACTCCATCTGTGACTACTACCTTGAAGAGGAGAGACACTGCTGCCCTGAAAGTGGAAAGGATCTTTCCTTCTTCCCTTCTGAACTTTTATTGGAGGGAAAGGAGATTTGATCTAATGTAAATATTGCTTTACCATAGGAGAGATAGTTAGAATTGTGTATATAATGTATTATAATATTTATTTGTGTAATAAACTGTAATTTAATTCCCTTCCCCCCATACTGAGCTCTGTTATGTCCGGAAAAACCTCTCACACTGCAACAAATTATGGGAGGGGGGCTTGGACTTGGAAATTGGATTTTTAGGGGTCTCAAACCACAACAGGCCTGTAGTGATAGGACAAGGGACCGTGGTTTTAAACTGAAAGAAGGCAGGTTAAGACTATACATAAGTAAGAAATCTTTCACAATGTGGGACGTAAAAGACTAGAACATGTTGCCCAGAGAAGTGGTGGATACCCCATCCCTGGAAACATTCAGGGTCAGGTTATATGTGGCTCTGAGCAATCTGTTCTCGTTGAAGGTGCCCCTGCTTGTTGCAGGGGGGCAACTAGATAACCTTTAAAAGTCACTTTAGACCCAATATATTCTATGATTCTATGAAATTCAAACAGTTAATGGAAAAGAAGAAAACAGACTTAAAATTAATGACAATGGAAAGGGCCATGGGTTTTTCCTAATACAAAAGGAAATACAATGAATGCAGAATCAATTCTCAGCAATTTGAGTGTAGCTACTTTTGCAATCCAAGCAGGGAAGACACATTCTATGCCTGTAGTCTGTAGCAGAACAAATTAACAACCTGCCTCTTCGGTTGTTCAGTTTGTTAATCAGTTGGTCCTACTGCCAAACATGAAATAAGTATGGATTTGCAGTAATTATCCTTGCAAAGATGTCATTAGTGATCACTATACCTGTGTTAAGAGTTTGAGACCTCTGAGTCATTTATGAACCATGGTCCATTGACTGCTCTTTCACAGACTACTCTTTCTACCTCATTGGATAGAAAAGAAGCATCTAGAAGCTTTTCTTCATCAGTCTGGAATTGGTTGTATTTATAATTTGTTTCTCCACATTTGGTATTTATTCAATCAACAAAATAATGATTGTCTAAATTACTAAGAATGTCTTAACCTCAGGCTTGATGACTGTTAAACAAAGGAATTAAGAGGATTATTATTGCCATCCTTGTAAAGGTATGCAAATCACAGTGATGATACAAGAAAACTGAATTGCTAGTTTCTAAGAAATTTCTTGCAAGGACCAAGACCTTTCATGAGTTTTGCACAGGAAAGACAACAGATATTAGAAGAGTGAGGAAGGACAAATTGGGATTGAGAAAATGTCTGAGGTTTTTTTGCAGCCTTTAATCCCTTTAGGAGGAATTCCAGTGCTTTTCTGAATTCCTCTAGAACTTGAGCACTGTGATTCAAAAAGTCACAATTAGTAAAGAAGGCTAGGTACTGTTAAAAGAATAAAGCACTACACACTGAAGCCCTTAGGCAAAGCTGTCACAAAAAAAAAAAAAAAAACAAAACCACAAAAGTCAACCCCCAAAAAAACCCAAAGGGTGAGATAAAAGATTCATGTTCACTGTGACTATAAAGGAACTTCATAGCTGCAAGTTAATATCACATCTTCTACAGGTATTTTCATCTCGAAATGAGAATGTTTACGTTGTTGATATTATACATCACTGTAAACTCAAAGCCAGAAGCTCACCAGAAAGCAAGGCGCTTAGAGTCAAGATATAGGTTTAATCCCGTTAGGCACTTTTCTGATCTGGTTTCACATCTGAGAGTTTGAAGATACAGTGTTTGAGATCTTAAGCTCAGTTATGCTTTTATTCTTACAACTGTGTGATCACTCAAGTTTTTTGTTTTCTCTATTTTTTTAGGTTGGCTTTAATGCAATTCTATTTTTTCTCTTTAAAGATGAAATAATCTAAGAATACTTGGAGAAGGCTAGAATGACAAATAATGACAAAACTTTTCCTTCTGCTTTGATTCTGCTTTCCTATAGAAATTTTACCAACTTTATACAACACATAAGCCTAACGAACCATTTGAAACATTTGTTATGTTCAGCTTTTGGGGATAGGTACCTTCTGAAGGAAATTTTTGGATAATGTTCTGCCTGAATTTCAAACTCAATCAGAATTTGGTAGCCCACTGCTCACTTATTTATAAACAAGAGAAAAACATAGACCATCAAGAAATTTTTGGATGCAATACTTGTTTTGCACCATATTTTTAGCTGTGATGGTACAAATGTGTGTTTAAAATATAAATTATACTGGTTTCCTATCCACGTGTGTGACAATTTGCAGAACATAAAAAAAAGATAATATTATAGGATAATATTTTGTACTAGATAATTAATGGTTAGATGATATTCAGGTATTCTAGAGATAATATTTTGGTATCTAACTCCATAGAATTACCCTTGGTTGTGGAAGGTTCAAATGTGCTACAGGATGTTATTTTTCCTTCCCCCAGATATCCAGAATTCCCTGGGTTTTGAAAAAAATATGAGCATATTTTGATCTGAATATTTAAAAAAATGTTTTTAATATTCAAATTTTTACATCACTAGTCATATAAACTGTGTATGATATCTGTGTTCTGGATCATTCTAAGAAATAAAGTAAAATTTGGCCATTTAGTCAAAGTACTCACTATGAGATGACATGAATGGAAAAGAATAAAGTTTGGGATCAAAGACAGAGACTTTAAAAATTAATTTGATAGATTTTGTCTGACTAAGCTTTGTAGCAAGTCACGAAATTGACTTCCAAATAAATAATGCCAAGCCTTTACTTTTTATAACTTATTTTACATATCAATATCCTTATGTATGAAAATTTGTTTAAAAAAATCACTGCTCCTCGAACAGAAATCCTGAATTGCTATTAGAGTAATATTTTCATTTGCAAAAGATTACCTGTTGGGCAAAAATCACCATCTTTATCAGAAAATATTAAATAAAAGGAATTTAAAATGTTTCCATTTAAATTAAGCCTGTATTCCTTGAGATTTACAGATTGAGACTTGTTTCATTTAAGGCAATATGTCTCTCTCTAATTGCTTTATTACCATTTTCATCTTTGTAAATGCCAAATGAATTAATCACCATTTCTAAACAATTAATATCTTGGCAATTAAATAATGACTTGAATTTTATTGTATGTTGTTACACTAGTTCTTGATCTTTCTGTGTGGAACACTAGCCATAAGATTTCATTTCATTTGATTTAATTAATATGAAACTATTAAAATGAAATCCACAAATGCAAACATTCAATTTAAAAGTTCATACGCCTGATTGAAGAAACTCAGACATAGACAAATGCACTGGAAAACAGATCTGCTTAAAATGGAAACAGGTTGGATTGCTAAAAATATCTTGCAGAGCAGGGACATATTTAATCCAAATTTTACTATTTTCAGCTCTGAAACTTATGGAAGGAATTAGAAACAACTGTTTCTAATTCCTAGTGTCACTGGATCTTATTCTGTCATTTCACAATTACTCTGGATCATTTTCCACCATAAATTTGAGACAGATGAATAGCCACTTCCATCAAATTTGCCAAAACTCATTATTAAGAATTTATGGCATTCTTATAATTTGGGGGTTTTTGTTTGTTTTTTTTTTTTTTGCTTTCTAATGGCATGGGAGGACAGAATACTTAATTCACACAAAGTTTACTGAGACTTGATTTGTGTTTAAAAAACCCACCAGTTCTGAATCAACTTCACAATTGCTTTTGTGCTGGCTTTAGTGTTTTCTTACACAGCATCAGCATATTTGGTTTCAGAACAAGCAATCCAAGAGTGGATTTACTGTCTTGTGAGTCACAGCCATAGGACGAGCTTCTGCAAAGCAACAAAAGTGCTTCTACAGGGGAAGTTCTCTCTGTTTGACAGACTTTCTAATCTTAATAGAATAAATTTGATCTCAGTGCGTGTAGGGAGTGAAATTACTCCTGTATCGCAGCACAGGAATTTGAATGTATACATATATTATTTAAAATTAATATGTTAACACAAAAAAATATTTAATATTAACATACTAATGGAGTTTTCCCCTAATGTATGCTTTTCAGATTCCATATAAGATTAAGAGAAAAGTCTTCTCAGTAATAGCTAAAATATCTTAGTTCAGTAATGTAATAAGTGCTTCCAATTTTTCTTTCACCTACCCCCTTTGACAGAGACACTTCTTCTGTTTCAAACTGGTGAAAGACTGACAATTAAACCACTGGCATAACATCATTTTCTCACCATTAGTACAAGTTCAATATTATAGTTCTTTTTAAAAAAAGTTTGAGATGTAAAACACCTGTAATATGCACAGTGAAGATGCAGTCAGAATGAAGCACAACGGCAACGCATTTACCTGAGTGCTATAGATTGCTCTGTGGTTCTCCTTGGAAGTGGACAATCACTCTGTTAATAAATATAAAAATCTAGTTCTGGGTTGTTGTCATACACACTTGATTATTTTTGGTATTACAAAAATCTTTGCTTGAGCCCATATATTTCTTTTTAAATTTGTATCTAAGAAAATTCCTTGATGATACTTTCAGGAACAAATATAAAATATTTCTCCTTTGATCCTGCCCATTATCTCAAAATTGGTACAATTACATCTGGAATAGGCAGACCACATGCAATAGGCATTCTGTGTCTATTAACAGTCTTAATATTTGAGCCCTAACTCAGCACATATACCTGGAATGACATACTGATGGAAAAACATTATCATCTTCATGTTCATTACTGTCTTTCTACCAAAGAGAGAACCTGTGAATGTAGGTCAACTATTTTTTGTAATCCATCATTGGTAACTATGTCAGCACCTGATTCTATTTAACCATTGAGTCTATCATCAGCAAATTTGCTGATGACACCAAACTGGGAGGGAGTGTTGACCTGCTGGAAGGCAGGAGGGCTCTGCAGAGGGATCTGGATAGACTTGAGAGATGGGCTGATTCCAATGGGATGAAGTTCAATAAAGCCAAGTGCCGGGTCCTGCACTTTGGCCACAACAACCCCCTGCAGCGCTACAGGCTGGGCACAGAGGGGCTGGAAAGCAGCCAGGCAGAAAGGGACCTGGGGGTACTAATTGACAGGAAGCTCAACATGAGCCAACAGTGTGCCCAGGTGGCCAAGAAGGCCAATGGGATCTTGTCCTGTATCAAAAATAGCGTGGCCAGCAGGAGCAGGGAAGTGATCCTTCCCCTGTACTCTGCGTTGGTGAGGCCACAACTTGAGTATTGTGTTCAGTTCTGGGCCCCTCAGTTCAGGAAGGATATTGAGGTGCTGGAGCGGGTCCAGAGAAGAGCAACAAGGCTGGTGAAAGGACTGGAGCATAAGTCCTATGGGGAGAGGCTGAGGGAGCTGGGGTTGTTTAGCCTGGAGAAGAGGAGGCTCAGAGGTGACCTCATCACCGTCTATAACTACCTGAAGGGAAGTTCTAGCCAGGTTGGGGTTGGTCTCTTCTCTCAGGCACTCAGCAATAGGACAAGGGGGCACGGGCTTAAGCTCCGCCAGGGGAAATTTAAGTTGGATATCAGGAGAAAATTCTTTACAGAGAGAGTAATCAGGCATTGGAATGGGCTGCCCAGAGAGGTGGTGGATTCACCAGCCCTGGAGATTTTTAAACGCAGATTGGACGTGGCACTGAGTGCCATGATCTAGTAAATGGACTGGATTTGGACCAAGGGTTGGACTCGTGAATCTCCGGAGGTTCTTTGCCTAAAACCCAATGATTTCTATGAGTTCTAGATTCTATGATGGTTTGCTTTCTTGTAATAACGAGCAATCTGAAACAATTCAACAGCTAATCAACATGCAGAGACCCAGGAAGCTGGTAGAAAAAAAAAAAAAAGACAAAACTCTTGCAGTAGCTGACTATAGATTTAGAATATCTGAAGAAAGTAATCTCAAAACTTTACTTGATTTTCATCTGTATTACTTTGCTAACAAAAGATCCTTTCCTTAGACCTTCATTTTTCAGTAATTCTGGATTAAGAATTCAGTCATGCAATAACTAAGAATGTCCCACAATACTTTCATAACTATTTGTTAAACATATATTGTTTTTTTTTCCATAGTTTCATTTTAATTCGTGTATTAAGGATAACAGACAAAGTCATCTGTTTTCTCCTGTAAGTAACAAAAATCTTTTGCATTTTATTATAAGAAGGAGAAGAAAGATAGAGATGGGATTTCCTGTCATTCCTACCTTTAAATATTTGTCATTAATGCAGATATATGGGGTGTGATTATACAAATAGAAATAAATTTCTACATTTATTAAACATATATTTTATCTTTATAAAGCACTGAAGCATTTTTATTCCAAAGCAGCTGTCTAGTTTAAGTTCAAGTGCAAGAGGAAAAGAATTCAGAATTTAAATATCTGAAGTACACAGATGAATAAGATCTGTACTACTGCATAAAAAAATAAGTCACTCTAAGAAATTGATAAAGTGTATGCTCAAACATGATAATAGAAGTGTCACCTTCATTTATTATTTTCAGCTAAATAATATTCAAAAACTGAGAGACCTAATTCAAATTCCGAACAGTGGTACATAGATGATTTTGCCAGACCCAGCTGAGTAAAATAAATAAGTAGTTTCTATAAGGTTAACTCAATAACAGAGAAATCTGTGGGCACAGAGCAGTGTATTTGTAACTGCATAGATAATGGTGACGAATAAGTCACATACTGAAATCAAATAAATCTTGAGCAGTAATGAAGAACAAACTAAATCTTATAGCACATGAAGGAATATATCCAACAAAGTGGATGAGATGTCATTATGTTAGACATAATTGAACTAAACCCAAACAAATGACCATGAATTCAAAAGGTTGAAGCTAAATAACACCATGCTGTGAAAATAAAAGGTGCAGAAACATCTGGAAAAGGCACCTACCGCTTCTAGATTAGATCTTTACAAAATATTCATTAAGAAATGTGAGTTGTTCTCTCTCTCTTCCTCACTTTCTATAATTTCTAAATCTGAGTCCTTTCTTGCTTGTTCCTTCTTACTCTATTGAAACTTATTTCATTTTTGACTGCCATTAGAGGGGTTCAACTCTTCCTCTGAATTCATGGGTATTGGCTTCTTAAACATAAGGAGTAGGTTGAAGAATATTTCAGAGGGGAGAGAAATGGTCAGTTTAATGTTCAGGAAGGGGTGAAGGGCTGAAATGAAGAATTTTGAAGCATGCCAAAGACTGCTCACAGACAACTAGACAGATAGATGGGTAGACTGGCATTCGTACTGTACTATATGTACCTATAAATATGAAATAAGAAAAAAAAGATTGGGATCTTCTGTGAGAAGTTTGAGAAGAGACGTCCAAACTTGCTGCTCATTCATGGAACTAGTATGACTGCCTCAGTGCTGGCACATCTTGAAAATTTCTTTTACTTCTGATAAGTCAAAGAAAATAAAGAGGAAAATAAAAAAACATAAAGAGAAAACACACTGTGTTATTACCTCTCTCACCAGTCAATGATGGTTATATGAATGTTGTACTATCAAGGCATGAATCCCCTCCATGAAAAAAAAAAGAAAAAGAAAAAAAATAATATTTTATGCTGTTCTAAAATCCTGGCTTGGACTTACTGCTCCTTGTCACCTTTGAAAAAAAAAAAAAAGAATGCATAAGACATCGAATTTGGCTTTTTTTTTTTTATACAATGTTGCTAGAAACAGCACATGATGTGCAAAAGTAAACTGGGAAAAACTTAATTTCTTGAGACTTGAGGGTGAGTACTTTCTTTTGATGAGTTTCACTGAGTTTGTGGAGCCTTTTCCCAGTGACATATCAACAAAACATGAAAAAGATGATGGCCTTAGGCTCCAGACATATATCAGCACCTCAGCCTGTAAAATTTTGAAGCTAGATTTGAGCTGTGTGTGTAGAATAAAACCAAAAAGGGACAATAAAAAAAAAGTAGTTTCAGCGACCTGATATTCTGTAACTTGAAAAAAACCACCATCTATATTTGGGCTAGAATAAGACATCAACAATATTCAATTAAGATTTTTGAAAAAAAAAAAGTTCTTATTGAGTAATTAAATATTCCTCCGAGAAAAACCTGAATAATCCAGCAAATTTGTCACTATCAATAATAACAATGGAAGTATGGTAACCTTAGTGCTCACGTACTGCTCAGTCCAATTGACAAAGGAATACCAGACAGCCGAAGTAAAAAATTATCGACATTGAGCTAAATGTTTAGTGACTTCTTGAGTACCTACTTATTTCATTCAGCCAAGTAGTCTTTGCCCAGCACCTTTTAGGTCAAAGTCATTGCAGACGTCTGCTTGTGGTTTTAACTTTGTTACAATACAGTTCCGTCCACGCGAGGAAAGTGAGTAGATCATCCAGGTAAAGAGGCGGCTCCAATTTAGAAGCTGCAAACATATGACCAACCTCTGGGGCACGAAAGTTCCCACACTCAGAAAGGCCTAATGAGCTCAAATAGTATAGGCTTTTGGGATTGTTTCCTTGATCTTGATGGCTGAAATTCTTCTAGTTACTTACATTTATATCAATGAGGCACACCTATAATGTCAGTATGAGTTTCAGGTCTATAGTAACTCAGTTCCATAATTTTTGAAAGGTCTGGAATACAGGCAGAACACATTTTCACCTGTCTGTTATATAGATGAACCCATGCTTTTGTTTTGTTTGTCCCTGTTCAACATGGGACATGAGTGTTTCAGGTCTTCTGAAACTCAACCTGTATGTGCTAGCAAGCACCTATTTTTGAGTTCTACACATCCCTTCTTTTGAGACCCTTCTATTGAGCTTGGTTCCTTAATGACTGGTTTTTTTTGCCCTTTATTTTCAATATTTTATTCTGAGATAATTTTTTATTTTTTTATCAAATTGCTCCCCTCATTTTATTTAACTGTGGTTATGGCTTTGGCTTTCAGATATAACTGAATGGATTCTATGAAATAATACAAAATACTTTATCATACATCGTTCATTTTGACCCCACTGTCTGCAGTACACTTGTTCATTTTTTGATCTCTACAATTTGCATTCCTGCTAAGTGATGTAGAAAAAATCAGTGAAGAACACAGTAATTATCTTCATCTGAATGCGTACGTTAACGACTGATAATTTATTCTCATGCAGTAGTAGCAAATGAGTATAACTGACAATAAAATACTGCATTATTGCATTAAATCTGCGATTTCTCACAGAAACTCATTATATTTCTGTGTGTTCCACCTAGAAAGTTTAGATTTATTATTTATGAATTTGATTCCTCCTTCAACATAAAATATTAAGAGTAGTTCTATAAGTCACTGAGGGAAAGAACTCATTTTCATCCAAGATGTATACAATAGTAAAACAAAAAAAAAAGTAAAGGAGTGTCAAAATACACTTTCTGCTTTGAAAGCTGAAATTTTTTCCTTATTTTTCAGCAAAAACTTAAAAAAGAAACATATTTAGTTAGTTTTATCTAGCCACTAAATTATTAAGCTGCTAAAACAGAGTGATTGTTAAACCCAGCATTTTTCAAGGTTTCTCTGCTTTCCTACTTTCATTATCAAGGTCATGGAATGAATTTTGCTGCTGTTTGTCATGCTCCAGGAACACAGCGATTGCCTGATGAATAAAATCAGAAGAATGACAGGTGCGTAGAGTCAGACCTTCAGAAAGGAGTATGTACTTCATTTAGTAAGGATATCAGCTACCCCCATCAGATGACTGCAGTGGAATTTGGTTTTGATCCAAAGTAAAGAATTGAGAGGACTTAAAAACAACATGCTTCAGTGCTATCTTGCTGTCTGAAACTGCCACTCGATTCCAGCCCTTCCACACTCACACTAATTGACAAAGATTGTGCAACGTTTGACTAGTTTCTCCCTTCCAGTCTACAAAGGACAGAATTGAATAGTGCTTTTGCATAAATACCTCCTGGTTAAAAGTAAGGAACATTATGGGAAAAGGAGCTCTGATTCCTTTTTAATCCATGCTCTGTGTCTAGCAGCTCCATTTCTGCTCTGTCAAAATTAATTCATTTGTTCACAGAGGTACAAAGGAGCAAATATGTAAAAGGATTAATATAATCATATTTAAATTGAACTCAATTATAGGCTCTGGTATTTGCAACCAAGCTCAGTGAAAACAAAATGAACACTTCAGACTGGAAATAGCAGAACTAGGTAGTATCTTCCACTTCCATCTGTGTTGGCGTATGTTAGCCTCACCGGCTGCATCAGCTTAACAGGTAGTGGAGAATCGTATGCTCTGAATGTCTGGTTGTTTCTTAGACTAATTCTTTAACTAGTCTTAGTGCCAGCCTGATGCCCATTGTGTCCATGAAGGTAGCCCAAGCTCAGCCTGCCTCTTTGCACCAAATTGTTGCACTGTACAGCAAAATCAGCATCTCATATTTTTGTACGCTCTTGGTGGGTTCTGTGTAAGTCACTACAATTCTGAAAATAAATGCCACTACTTCAAATGCTCTTAAAACTAATTTTACAGCTTTGGTTTTGCATGGACGAGATCAAAATAGAAGAAAATTGGAAGACCCTGCCTGATCTTGTCCTCCTTTTTGCATGCCTACAGTACCAGGACTCTGTAGGGTATCACACTGACATCTTATCTGCACTTTGTCAGAGGGCTATCAATCAAAACAGTGCCAATTATGTAAAAAAAAATTATGTACTTATGTAATTAAATAATGAGAGATACAAGAAAAGAATTATGTTGGAAATAGGCTTCTAATAATCTCAATGTCTATCATTATAACAGATTTTTTAGTATATGTTGGTATTATTAATACACATTTTGCCATACTGAACTCAAGACTAACCCTCTTTAGTCAGAGGTTTAATTACCCATAATACACCTAGGGCTAAGATTTAACTTTTTGTAACATGCTTTATGGGTTTCCCTTTCCCCATCCTCGACGTGGGGGAGCCCAGCTCTAGTTCCTTCTCCGTCTGAAGAACCATTTCCGACGTCTTGTGGGACGGGGAAGGGGAACTCCAGAGACAGGGTTTTTCAGGCCCCGAACCTGGAGGGGAGAGGTGCCCTCCCCTCCCCCCACCACCCACGTGGCTCCATGGCAGGCACAGAGACAGCACACCGGGCGTGGAGAGGAGGCAAGAGCGAGTTTATTGTTGGGAAGGGGTTTATAAGGCTTTTAGGAGGGTCAAAGGGGAACCAATCACGAGTTCAGGGTCACACAGAAAAAACCATCAGGTAAGGGGTCAACAGCCAATAGGAAAGGGTTAAACAAAGGACCAATGGGACGCCTTGGGACACCTCTCCCAGGACACTCCTGCATGGGAGATAACAGTTGCTGTGGGGGGTGTTGGGAAGAAGAAACACGTGTTTGCAAAGGGACCACAAAGAGCCATTTTAAAACATGTTTAAACAAGTTTCTCATCAGGTATAGTGCTACAGTCCACCATTTTTTATTCCCTAAAGATGAATATGTCTTTATTGATATATGGATTTTAAATTTACCCTATTCTCTTAGTGTCTGAGGGTGTCCCTATAAAACAGAATTTAAAAATGGTTTTATTGATGAAACAAGTTTTTCACTGGCACAAACTTTCAATTTACTGCAGAACCAAACAAACTACTTATTGCTGTTAATTTTAGTTTCATTAGAGTCCAAATGGTTGTTTTCTTCTGTTTCTCGGAGGCAGTCGCGGCGTCCGGAGGGGTTGCGGCGGTGGCTGCTGCGGCCGCATGGCGGGACGGGGGGTTGCTGTGTGCAGGAGCAGGGTGCAGGCGGGATCGGCGGGGGCCGGGGCCGCCAGCAGCGCCGGGGTCTCGGCGGGGCGGCGGCGGCACCGCGGGTGTCCGGTCCGATCTGTTGCGGGGCAGGGTCCGCCCCGGGCGGCTCGGCGGGAGCTGCAGCAGCGAGGCAGGAGCGGGGCCGGCCGATGTCGGGGCTTCCCCGGAGCCGCGGCACGGGGCCGGGCTCGGTGAAAGTAGGCAGAGGTGGCTGGTTCCCGCGTCGGCTGAGGAAAACAAAGTCTCTGCACTCGGCAGGAGGAGGGCTGGCCGATGTAGGGGCTGCGGCGCGGGGCCGGCCCGGGGCCGGGCGGTGCGAGCGGCACGGCGGGCGGCCGGGAGCCGCGCAGGGGGATTGCTGCGGAGCTGTTTCGAGCAGCTTTAACCCTTTTTTCGCCATGCTGGCGTGGTAACTATCTTTCAGGTTAGCAAGCAGTCTTATTAGATGACTTGCAGATGGAATTACATATGTTCTTTAAGCTTGCTTTTTCTCTCTTAAAGAGGCATGCACGCTTCTTGTAGTTACAGGTTTACAGGGGGAGAGGTTTAGGGAGTATGCCGAAGTTTCCTTAAAAGGGAATATGCCGGGCCTGCTCCTACCTGAATGTCCTCAGGAAGGTTGAAGATACTCAGATCAGGATCCTCTCTTGTGGTGATGCAAGCCTGCTAATATCTTTTGCCGCTTAGACCCGGTTCGCCGTTGACACAGACGTCGCCCCAGCCTGTGCTTAGGATTGCTTTTATCTTCACAGAAGAGTTCAAACAATCGTGGCCTCACCACGTGGCCCAATTACGGCGAATTGAGGGGGATGGGGGAGACTTCGGGGCGCCGGGGAACACAGATATCGCATCTGTGCTTTAGGAATCCACCTATCTTCATAGAAGAGTTCAGCAAGATTCGTTTCCTCACACGGTGGGCACCAGATATGGGTTTCCCTTTCCCCATCCTCGACGTGGGGGAGCCCAGCTCTAGTTCCTTCTCCGTCTGAAGAACCATTTCCGACGTCTTGTGGGACGGGGAAGGGGAACTCCAGAGACAGGGTTTTTCAGGCCCCGAACCTGGAGGGGAGAGGTGCCCTCCCCTCCCCCCACCACCCACGTGGCTCCATGGCAGGCACAGAGACAGCACACCGGGCGTGGAGAGGAGGCAAGAGGGAGTTTATTGTTGGGAAGGGGTTTATAAGGCTTTTAGGAGGGTCAAAGGGGAACCAATCACAAGTTCAGGGTCACACAAAAGAAACCATCAGGTAAAGGGTCAACAGCCAATAGGAAGGGGTTTAACAAAGGACCAATGGGACACCTTAGGACACCTTTCCCAGGACATTGCTGCATGGGAGATAACAGTTGCTGTGGGGGGTATTGGGAAGAAGAAACACGTGTTTGCAAAGGGACCACAAAGAGCCATTTTAAGACATGTTTAAACAAGTTTCTCATCAGGTATAGTGCTACAATGCTTAATTGCTCATTACCTAAAACTACATTTCAGGAACATTTAAATAAAAGGTTTACAGGGTTATAATTTCAATCATAGTCATAAGATACTGAAATGAGATGGGTCTGAGAAAGTATATTATACTAAAATCTGTTATGAACTCTCTTCAGAAGAATAAATTAATAAGAACTTTAATTTTTCATTGTATTGCCTCTCATAATGCATTTCAAAAAGACAGAAACAAGCTGTTCCATCTACAGTTCCTCAACTGCCATCAGGTAATTTTGAAAATGATAAAATATGACATTAATGTGACTAAGGCATGCATTTTGTAAACAAATCAATTAAAAATAAAGCTGAGTGGTAGTTAAAATTCATGGTAATTGTAAACATTCATTAACACTGCACAGCTTAGGATATTAGATAAAAGTCTTAAGAATTGTCTACATTTCATTCAAGCCCCTGCTATTGAATGTCTTGTAAATAGTTATTTACTATCAATTTAAAGGGCAGATCCTAATGCCCTAAATTTTTAATTTAGGCTATTTTCCTTAGCTTACTTTGTTGTTAAATGTAAGAACAGCAGAGGCTGTTTAGTGCCATGTTTCAATGTCAAAAGAGAAATCTGCAATGGTTATTATTCCTAAGAAAACTGATAACAGCAAATTCAAAAATTCAGAAGTAGTCTTGTTGATACACTACTTTAACATAATGAAAACTGTCAGAGAAGCATCTGTTGTGTTTCAGAGCCTGAGTGGAGAGATTTCCCTACTACCTATGATTGATATTGGAGATCCATCACTCAGTGCAGAGGCTGAGCATGGTTAATGTATTTTACTGGTATCTTATTTCACCCTTATTAGACAAGGGTTAAGACAAACACAGAGACATATGAACATGGTACCCAACTTGATGGTATGCTCTGTGGTTTTTAGGAGTTTTTGTTCAATTTTTCTTTGGGGGGGGGGGCGGTTCAGTGTTAGGTTTTTGGGTTTGTTTTTTTTTTTTCATAGGGGCATGATTATTCAAGAAAAGTAAAACTTGACCATTAAATAATTTTTAATGGACTACCTGAAAGTAGGCTGAAGCAAGGTGGAGGTCACAAACTGGAAGGGAAAGGGATTAAAAGTGCAAATAGCAGAAAGCCACAGACAAACAAATGAAAATTAATTACTGGAAGAAAATCCCCAGAACTACCATGAAAAGAGCCAGATCCATATCTTTTTATCTATTTGTATTAAATCTAGGTTCCTTTTTAGAAAAAGACATGCTATACTCAAACATGCTATTTGGCAGGGGATTAGGAGGACCTGAGGTGTAAAGCAATCCAGACTAGATCGTCTAGCTGCCTATTACAGTTCTAACCTTGGAAAATATGTTGAATTGGAAGGGGCCCATAAGGATCATTGAGTCCAAGCCTTAGCCCTGCACAGGACCAAGTGTCACACCATGTGCCTGAGAGTATCATCCAAATGCTTCTTAAACTCTGTCAGGCTTGGTGCTGTGACCACTTCCCTGGGGAGCCTGTTACAGTACCCAAACACCCTCTGGGTGAACCTCTTTCTAATATCCAACCTAAAGCTCCCCTGAGACAACTTCAGGCCATTCCCTCAGGTACTGTCAGTAGGCACCACAGAGAAGTGATCAGCACCTGCCCCTCCCCTTTTTCCTCAAGAGGAAGTTGTAGATTATGATGAGGTCTTCCCTCAGAATGTTTCTTCATGTTATAAAGTAGAAGAGGAGACTATTGTGTCCGTTTTTGGCTCTTTTCACGAGCATTGACAAAGTAGTATGTACTTGGCATCCAACAACACACTTCATGACAGAAGAAAATTAAGAACATTTAGTGATAAGAGGACATTCCAACCATGCAGTTTCTTGTCAGTGGATCATCCCCTGGAAGTAATGCAAAGTATGTGAAAAAACAAGTTGCTTCTTGCATGTTTCCATTAATGTGGAAGGTCAGTCTTGTCTGTCTATTGCCACTGGATTTGCAATTCAGAATGTATCAAGCTATCGTAGAACCTGTCCTGGGGTAGCAGAAACTATAATTCCTTGGATTTGATAGTTGCTATCCATCTGTATAGTAAATAGCTCCTGTGATATATTGCAAAGTAGAGTACAGCAAGATTTGTTCAATGTTTTGAATTACCAGCAAAGCACTTTTGGATTGAGGTGATAAAAGTCCTTTGTTCTATTTATCTTTGCAGTAAAATCACAATGCAATATTCGACATGGTAACTGGATTTGATGTCAGCATGTTTTGCCTGCTTTCATAAACCTATAGTATGCCAAAATTTGCTGAACACGCTGTTACATCTCAGTCTAATTTGGTCTACATAATATTTGGTTGTATAGAAAAAACAAATACAAAAAGAAATCACATTTGACAACTAGCAGAGTCAACATCAACAAAAAAGCAGAAGGCTAAACTCAGCCTGTCCCTAGACTGGAGTGACGTAACTGAAGACATTGGAGCTGTATTTATACCAGGCCTGGACATGGACATTAATGTCTGAAACTACAGGATTAAGCATTTGCACGTTTTTTGACTGATAGAAGGATAATACAGTTGTGCCTATTCTTGCAGACATCGTGGAAGGTTCTTACATTTAGGTAGTAAGAACATATGCAACATTTAGAGGAAAGGCAGGATACAGTCAGGTATTCATGGAGCTTATTTCATTCCCATCTCAGTGGACTCAACTGTTTATCTTCTGACTGAAACAAAAATGTGTATAGGCAGGAGACGTAATACTAGAAAGTTGTATATTTTCTTTGCTTTTCGGAGGCACTTTAATGATTTATGAGTAAAAAGAAAAGACCTTAACCTTGTTGACAATTCAAGCCAATCAGAAGCTAATATATACTGTTGCAAGTTACTGACATAAAAAGAAAGAAAGAAAAAACAAGCAAAAATCCCCACCACCCAAACAACTCTTTAAAAAGTACTATATATATTTGATGTGAAGGATTCCATGGGTACAATGCAGTTGCAGAATTTCTGCTTTGTTCAACAAGGAACTTTAAGTTATTAAGAAATTTTTCGTTTTCAGGATGAACATGTCCTCTTTTCCATTTATCTGTATTTATTGTATGTAGTTTGATTGCATCCATTGTCTGGTAGTATCCATCATGTGATAGCTATACCTTTTCTAAGAAAATACATATCACTATCTTGGACAAATCATCACTAGTACAAGAGGTAAGGGAGAAAGTAAACAGCAGGAAGGGAAGTTAAAATGTATAGGACACTTCTCAGTTGTTGACTTGAAAATAACTTTAGAAGACAAGAAAGATACTAGCAGCACTAAAAAAAATAAGACACTAAGAATTGTATTCTTTTAAGGTAATAAACATAATCAAAGTGAAACCCCATTCGTGCACATAATTTTAGATAAACTGATTATTTAAAAAAGTAAAATTAACTTTTGTTAATTTACTATTTTAATTTAATTTTAGGCAACATGCAGATAAAATAAAGTTAGTAGGTCACTGTGATATTATTTCTTTTGAGGAATGACTTTTGTTGGCAACTACAGTATTATTAGTATTGATATGATAGGATGTTTCCAATATTCATGGTGTAGTTTCCATTTAGTATGATGGTTATCAAAGCATCAATTTGAATCAGATTTTATCTATAACTGTGATCATATTTGTTTGCCAATGATACCAACCTGAATTGAGAAGCAAATGCTTCAGAAGGAAGAGTCACTTCCTTCTGAAAGAGTGGAATAACAACAACCTTATGAAGTTCAACAAGGACAAGTGCAAGGTCTTGTAGCTGGGAAAAAATAATCCAGGAATGTAACACAGGTTGGGATCTACCTAGCTTAGGTGCAGCTCTGTGGAAAGGGACCTGGGGGTCCTGGTGGACAGAAAGCTCACTGTGAGCAAACGGTGCTGCTGCAGTAAGGAAATCCAGTGGGGTGCTGGGCTGCAAAAAAGGGCATCACCAGCAGAGATAAAGAAGTCATTATCCTACTCTATCTCGTGCTTTTCAGGCCACACCTGGAATATTGTGTTCAGTTTTGGTCCCTGCTATACAAAAAAAGATGTGGACAGCCTGGAGAGTGTCCAGAAAAGGTTATTTGAATAATTTGAATAATCTCCCAAGGGAAATGGTAGATTTTTAAGATTCAGATGGCTAGGGTGGTGGGATGTCTTGTCTAGACTAGACTGGACCAGATGATCCTGGATGTCCCTTCCAAATTGGTATTGTATGATTCTGTGATATACTTTTCTTTAAAATTAATTGAGATCAGTACCTCTTTAAAGCAGTCACTGCATACTGTCCCTTCTTTGCAAGCACTGAGAGCTAGAGTCTATTGCCTCTATGTGTATTTGCCAACCTTGTCAACCTTGTGACAATACTTATTCACAAATCTAAAATTTTCTCTTGATCATATGTGATAGGCCGTGACAGAGGATTCCAACTCTGTCACAGAATTGTGCCACGCAGAAGCAAACTATTTTTCTTGACACGTGAAAGCATTTTTTGCAGAGATTATTAAGATATCTGTACACTGAAAGAATGAAGTGTCAGGGTTCACAGACTTATTTGGCTTCTCTCAGTACAAGTTGAAGTGAAGTATCAAATGCATTAGTGAATGCATTAGAAGATTAGTGCAGTTTTCCCTGTTTGCAAGAGTAAGAGTTGCCTACAGGCTCACCACACATGGGAAGTCCACTGTCAGTCAAAGGCACTGGGGAAATAATGAACCATGAAAAATCCATCCAGACAAAACTTAAGACATAACTTGCTCATTTGCCCTGAAAAACGTGCTGAAGGGGCACAAGTGTGCCACTCTGGAACATGTTGTGTGGTGGCCTTTTACAAGCTGGTCAGAGGACAAACAAGAAATTCTGGCCATGCTATTTCCAGGATAGGAAATACAGAAAACGTAATCAGGAGAAAAAAAGCATCAGCTTGTAACCATAATAAAAATTGTACTTGGAAGACAATGCCAGTGGTTTGCCAACGATATATGAAACAGAAAATATAAAGGTTGCTGCCTCAAGAATTCTGCTACTTAAAGTGCCCAATTTTGTTTTTTAATAAGCCTATTGTATTAATTCAAAACAGTTCAGGGTCCACAAGCTACAGAAGGAGACTACATCTTTTTTAGAAGATAAATGCCTGGTGAGATTTTGGTCTAATATGTTTCATATTTTGGTCTAATATGTTACCAAATTGTAAGTTTATTTACTGCATTTGCTGTTGCTATTACAGGTTTGAACATAGGTCAGGAATGATCCCAACATATTAATGCATAAATTAAGGCCAATGACACATTCAGTGAGCTATCAGAACAAGGTTCTCCTTTTCCATAGTATCCCACATAATTTCAAACCATAGAATTTTTAAGTATTCTCAAATAGATTTTTTTTTTTACTACAACAGTTTAAAAAATAAAAAAATAATTAGAAATAGACTTAGACTTGTTTTATAGTCCAAGGAAATAGGGATTTTCTGCCACATATGTCACATGGTATAATGTTGCAGTAGAAAGACTTGAATCACTTGAAAAAAAAATCTTTAAGTTGAAAATAAATAGTTTTAAACCTTTTTTAAAAATTAAATTAATGAAAAATATAAAATTTCAATAATTTTAATTCAGCACAAAATACTATCATGCCATAATCTTTTTCATCATATTTTGGCCAATTAAATTAAAATTAATCTGTCCTGTGCTAGGTAGCTGTAATTTCTTGTTTGAACTACATGTGGAGACACCGGCCAAACTCTGAAGACATGAACCCAAGACTGAGTTTTATTGTGAAGGTGCTCTCTCCCTAACACAGTTTATTCCACTGCCACAATATGAAGACACACATTTTTTTCCCCCAAAATGATTGCTATTATTTGTTATTGAAAAGTATTTTTCCAACATACATCAAAGTATTATGACAGACTGGTCTGATTCAGTGTTTACTCAACTTTGATCAGGACTAGGACAAGTGACATTTTTCCTTTGCTGGAATTTGGCTCCTAAATTTAGGCTGACTTTCTGTGTCAGAATCCCTGAAAGTAGTAAAAATGTACACACCTTCTCCTCTCCCTTACGAGATTATCAAACAATCTCAGTTATTCTTGCCATGTGAAGATGCTTTCTTATTGACATAGGGTATTTCACCAATATGTAATCTATGTTTTATTAACCTTGTTTTTTGTTTTCATTTAAGAGCTGCTACAATCAGTGTAAAATAAACCGTAAAGACAAGCAAAGGGCCATGGAATTGCCTGAAACAGGTAGTTATTCTGTATCCTCAGTGTTATTGCTCATTCAACTACACAGAAAAAAAAAAGAACAAAGAAAACTTGATGGTATTTACCAAAAAATTGTACACATATCTCCTCTTTTTAGTAGCAAGAAATAAAAGCCTGTGATTAGATGCATAGCATATGTATCTACATAGGATATTTAAATTAGTATGCATATTTTAATACTTTATTTTAATATAAATATTTCATTGTTAAAAATATATATAGTATATTGAATATGTAGTACATATATTTGTTCCCCATAGGAAATAATCTAGTATTTGCCTCAGAGCATACAGCAAATATTCTTTGTGACTAAAGTATGTTTACCGCAGGTATTTAGTGTTGTAATATGGGTTGATGACAGTTTTTTTCTCCTAAAGTCTTTAATGCAAATTATTCCTTTTTCACCTGTATTCCTGTAGAGGCTATTCTCTAAAGATTAAACTCCTTAGAAGACACTTTTGTGGCACTTCCAATCAGTTCTATATTTTTTGGTCATTCTCCTGAGTGTGGTTGACAGAGTTACCTTCAGTGGTTGACAGAGTAACCAGTAATTGTTGAGGTCAATGATCTTACAGAGACCTTACCCTCATTACTCCAAATGGGGATCACATCACTAGTTGCCTACACTAAAGATCAGAACTTACAGCTCAACATCTTAGAAACACTTCTATCCTATTCTAATTAGAAAATTTAGGAAATTAAACATATTGAGCCTGAAACTGGCAACATAGGAAGAAATTAGAAGATAATTGGAAGAAGGTAGCAGGGCCATCAAAACATTCTTCTTTTAAAAAATGCCAATTAAAATCAAATATATTATGAGCTGAAATTTTTTTAAAGGCTAGCAGCTTATGACCCTGTTGATAAACTTGTCTCTGTACCTAGAAGCATTGTGAACACTTAAACACATTTATATCAATTTCAATAATAATATATATATTCAATAATATACATATTCTATACCCATTAACTAGGATAATGGTTGTGTAAATTTTAGCATAATTATATTTTGTCATTATATACAGTCCTTTGAACCAATGGAAGAAAAAGTATATAAATGAAAAGAAGCTAAAACAACAACAAAAAAGTCCATTAAGTCCATACTAAAGCAAATCACCATGTCTAAAGGAGAAGTTGAATATGATTGAAGGCAGTTTAATAGATGGATTGGAGTCAGGAAATTTATACCAGTGCCAAATCAATTACACGTTGCAGGTGTCAAGATTTAATTAAAATAAATTGCCATAAATCAGGCATTAGCTATCTGTCACGAGTGAAGAAAAGCAGAAAGAAAGTCAAAATAAAAATAAAGTATTTTTTTTATAGTGAGATGTTGAAAAATATCAGAAAATACATGTCAGAATTAATTTTGTACATTGCTTGGACAGAGTTTTTATCCTAAAATCAAAAATCCATAAAAGTCTCTTCTCAAAGTAAAGTGTGCTTCATTTTTAGAAAGCGATTTATACCAAATATCTTTGTTGAATCAGATGTTTATACTTTCTCTGTTTTAAGATTGGAGATAATACAGCTAGCAGTCATTAAAATAACCTGATTTCTGTATTACACAGACAGAAGCTTCAGTACAGGTATATAAATATTGATTTATACTTGCAAGTACGCAGAAAAAAAATTGTATGAACAAATATTTAAGGATCCTAAATGTTAGAAATTTGATATATAAAAGTGATACTATATAAATATGTATAAACATTTTTTAATATTATTCTCCTTTTCATTAAAAAAATTGTTAAAACCTATCAAACAGTTCAAAGGTCAGAAAAATCACTGTCTGATAAAAATTCCTACAAAACCCTAGAAGTCCAATAATGAAAACAACATTTAGTGCTTTCCTAAATGTTAGAAAAAGGATTGGGCAAAGTCAACATCTACATCCAGAGTTCCAAGGACAATGAAGTTGCAACATACATGACACAAGTCAGAGCAATCTTGTTTTTAGAACATTTAGTGGGAGATTTCCCTACCTAAAAATTTTGGTCAAATATATCAGTTTCCAAAAGAATTTGATGAAGAGGAGAGGAGGGACATCTGTATTGTGTGCAGGAGTGGAGAGGGAGAGAGAAAGACACTTGAGTCAAGGAAAATGAGGTGGCAATAGCTGCAGCAGCCCCAATGCTCATCAAAGCATCTCAAAACTGTGGAAACTTGAAGTGTTTCTGAATTGCATGTAGGAATGTCACAGGTCTGCAGACTCCCTCTGGCTTTTCCTGGATGATACACCAGACATGCAGTGTCATGACAGAAATGTCAATAAATTTAGTTACCTATGTTCTCTTGAAGAGGAGAGGGGGTGAAAAGAGTGCACTTTTTGTAAAAAGAGTGCTACCAAAAGCAGTTAGTCAGGAAGCTATTAGCAATTAAATTCTTTAGTTGACTGTGCTAAAAATCAAGGCCCAGCTAAGGAACTGACTTTTCAAGCAACGTAAGTAAAACCACGTACATTTGTAAAACAGGGGGATGGCAGCTGAGAATGTGAGAAATCTGTAAATGAGATGAGGAAGGGAAGACTAACAACTCAACACTATAAAATGTCAGCTAATAGACAGTCTCACTGAAACAATTTAGTGGAGACACAAAATACTAGAAACCTTATGACCAGCAAAAGGACTGGCTAATTTAGTGGTTTGTGTACTGTAAAACATCTATGAATTTCATTTGCTTCTAGGTTTCTAGTTTGAAAGAGGAAACGCTATATGACTCAATTCTGGGTACCACACAGTCCAAGTTACAGCCTCACTTTTTCTACTAGTTTGTCTCACACAAGTCCCATTCATACACCATCTGTTTGTCAGGGCATAATTTGACCTCAGGTCTTGTCCACCAAGTCAAAGTTTCTCACGTATTACTTCATGGCTAGGCTTCGTGAACGAAGATTTGGGAAGGCTCTATCCGCATTTGTTACAGTCACATATTACTATTAATGTGTTAAATGGTTCCCATGACCCTTTACCTGCCTATAAATCACAAGCTATGAAGATAATGCAGGATGATCAAATCAGTCAATGGACATTTCATTAAGTGCAGTTTTTCAAGCTGCTATTTTTAAACAAGAAGTTATTTTTCTCCTGCAGTGGAAAATTAAAATATAATTTACAGAGACTAAGATATACTTATTCTGAGTTATACATTTACCCAAAAAAAGCATTTATATTATCTTACTCAAAAAAGGGCATATCAAATCCTATACTTTTTTATGAACAGTGTTTAGTATTTAAGGAGGATCTGATGAGAGCTATGGCATGTACCAGAGAAAATATTACTATTGCTTTCATGTGTCATATTGAATATCTAATATGAATATCAAATATGAATATCTAATATCTAATACCACTAATAATACATCAAAGTCTTTTGTTATGTTGTTTGTGTCTCATGACTAGCAATGTGTCCTGGAACAAACTGCCAGTGCCAGCTTTTCCACACAGAAAACATAGGCTTTTCATCTTGACTTCTGAATTTAAATAATGAATTGCATTTCTTCCACAAAGAATGCAACCTGCTTACATAACCATCATTGGTTGTACCAACCTGTATCCTCATTTGGGAACTGCATGTGCTTGAGCAGTGCCCAGCACAATGGCTGCTAAGACAACATTCATATTAAGTGTGTTATTTGCACATTTTGAAAGCTGAATTGTTATAACTAAAAATAATTTCTTGGGAAAGAACAAATACAATTTTATTTGTTCCTTTCCATTCAATTTTCTGCCTCTGTTTGGATTATGATTTTTTTGATCTCACTTCATCTGCTAGCAGATGAAGCTAAAGGACTATATATAGTTCAGTCAGGTTATTTTCAATACGTTTTAGCTAAAAACTAATGAACCTATGAAATGACAAGCAAGGTGGCTGTTCAACATTTGTGATCCTCTGACTTTACCTGAATTCAATTTTTCACCTTCTTTGATCTTTCTCTCACAAGTTTGAATAATTTACATTCATTGAAATATAACATTTTTTCTCTATATAGACATGGGAGAGAAATCCCCTGAGATAGTTCTAAATGCTAAAAATAATCAACTTGCATAATATTCAGTCACAGATTTCAGTTTCTTCATCACATTTTGGGCTCAGCCTATGAATTTGTTAATGGGAAATTGATATTTCCTACAGAATGAAAAAATGTGCCACCTTGCAGTGCTTTAATTGTTTCTCATTTTATCCGTTTCTGATGCAGTTCTTTGCTCACAGTCAGTTTACGGCTAAGAATGTGACAAGAGCAGCAGCTTGTAATTTGTCAAGACTCCTTGAGACTTCATTTATTTGCTTCGGCAAGTTTAATGCCTATCCAGAATCCCTTGTATAGAATCCCTCCTATTGATCAAAATTCTCCACTTGCTAAGTGCAAAATCCAACTTAACAGCACATGGGTAATAATTCCGCAGGGCAATCTGCTGCAGAGCTCCACGGAGTGCTGTTAAGAACCTGGGGCATCAATGCTCATTTTTTTCAATTGCTTTGCTATGAGAATTAAAGCAGACACAGAAAAATTTCTGAGCTTCCAGAATGTGCATTAAAACCAGGGCAGGTATTTCTTTTTTCCTTGCAAGGTTTCAACATCATACTAAAGAACATTAAGCCACAATCTACAATAAGAAGTTTCTGTCCTCAATATTTAAGGATAAAGGAAAATGCTTCTAAAGCCCAGAGTCAAGAGTTTTAAAGCTGAATACATTTTACTGAGCCACTTCCTTTGTTGGATGACTGCTTTTGATCAATCTCTAAATTCTTTTACCTTTTCCTCATTTTTTGTTTGAAATGTGTATTGTGGAAATGTCAATACAAACCTTGATGTTTGTAATATTAACAGTGAAATTCTTCAGTTGCTTCTGTAATTAAGCTGGTAGTTTCGGAGTAAAGCAAAGGCTCCGCTAGTTCAATAGATGACAGCAATTTTGTCATTGCATTTTTTCAGATGCTTTTAAGGCACAGTTAATTACTTAGTTCTGATATTTTTGTCTACCTTAGAAAAGTATTTGCCTGATTTTCTTTTGGCTTCCACATAAAAGGTAGGTAGAATTTTTACATAATTCTCTGTGTTCACAGTGATCTTCCCTTCAAATCCCTCTCCAGTCTGCCCTCCAGCCCTTCTCTTAACCAAGAACTTCCCAGATGGGACTGATGGGGCAGTGTCTGCCTGCAGAACTCCTTGCTGGAATACGGTCTGATCCCTTGTTACTGTAGTCACAACGTAGTGCAAGTTGATGCTTTAAGAACTGCTGAGAAGGCCCAAACAGAGAGCAATTTAACTGTGAATGTTATGTTCTGATAATACTTAACTTCCAAAAATATTAGACATGATATTTAAAAATAAAGATCTCTTAGTTCATTTCTTTCATTTTAATCAAGTAAGAAAGTCTGTAAGTCTGAAAGGATTGCAGGAAGAATCATATCTGGGTTTGGGAAGATATGTTTGAAATATTAGGAAACAAGAAAATGCCTCCTAAGATATGTCATTTGAAAACTATAGTGTGGATTGAATCATAAATAGTAAACATAGTTAATGCAGTTATTCCTAAATGTAATATACAACTGACTTTTTTTTCAACATTTTTTCACTGTCTCAGTCATTCTGGATACAGGACCTGGGAAAAAAGGCAGAAGATCAGTGACTTGAATGCAGGTGAAACCTTGGGAAGCTACTCGACAAAGGACTGGAATGTAGAGAAAATTATTTCTATTGTCAAAGATACAAAGATTGTAAGGAATTTTTTTCTCAAGCAAGGAGAAAATCTGACTTCTGGGAAAGGGTTCCAAAACTCAACTAGATAAATAAACAGTTTGAAAATTATCACAGAAATTGGAAAAGAGGCTATGATGGAGGGAAAGGTAATATGGAGAAAGGCAAATTACATTTTGTTACACACTGAAAACCAGATGATGTCTTACATAGAGACTTAAAGAAGGGAGAAAGAACAGCTATTTAGGTCATTTGAAAGGAAACAAAATTAATTCTCTAAACTACAGTGCTTTCTCCCTTAATATTCTTAAGGATGAACAGAATGAATCAAAATATAAAAAGTGGTACTCTGAAGAGTTACCTGGAGATAATACCCAAAGTTATCCTTTGGCTTTACTCAGTTTCCTTCACATCACTGAGGAGGTAGCCAAATGTACTACTAAACACGCCTGGGCTTTAGAGAGAGATGTATTGTCCCTGGAAGGCAAAGCAACTGAAGACTGGTCATTTGAAAATGAATTCAGGTGATGCATCAAGGAAAATAGAAACATCTTTTTTGTTTATTTATGAAATAACACTGATGAGCTGAAAAGAGGAATAGGACTTCTTCTCTGCAGTAACCTGGAGAGGAGCTACTAGAAAGGTAGAGTTACCTATTGCTAGGCTGTTTGCGCAATCAAGCATTTTCAGGCCAAATGGATGACAGGGCAAAAATATGGTGACACAAGTTCAATACTTATAAATACAGACAATATGTTTTTTGTCTGTTCACAAATCTGTATGAATGAGAGTAAAGTAAAAACCATATAAATGCCTTAAAAAAAATTCCCATGTGAGAGTTTAACTTCAGTGACTTGGTAAAAGTCTTTTTTTTAAAAATTTTATTTTATGTCTTATTTCCTAAAATTATACCCCATTCATGAAGGACATTAAAAAAACCCAAAAAAACCCCCAAAACACCCAAAAAACCCAACACAAAAATCAACATACTCACAAGCAAAAAGTAGTAGACAGATAAGGGTTAAATTAAAATTGATTAATTGCAGAATTAAAAGTAAAAAAATTGATTATATGTTATGCAAATGAACAATGCTCCCAGTTTTATTATCTAACCAATGTACAGTCAGTTTTATTACACAGTTCTCTACGCTCTGGGGTCTTGTTGGAAGTGCCTGAATTAGTTCATTTCAATATCATGTTTTTACAGTGACAATTTTTTTCATTAATACTGTAGGGCAAATCACACTCAGTGGAACAGGAAGTCCTTTGCTAAGGAATAAATGAATTTTAATAAATAGGAATTCATTTGCTGCTGTGGTTGCAAGTATTTCTTTTTATAGGCATTTTTATTAGACACAGGGGATTCTCTTCAGTACAAAATCTGGATTATACTTTCTGGTATATGCTTTTATCTCAGTGTCACATGAAAGTGCAGTTGAGCCATAATGCAGAATTCAAATATCAAGCAGGAATCATGTCTTAAAGGCAAAAGCACATGTACTTAAATCAACAGTCTGAATTGCACAAGTCTTTTAAGCTGAGGTTAGAGTTCTGAAACCGCTGTGTATTAACGGAATACCAAGGAGAATGTAAGATTTTCCTGAGTGGCTAATCAGTGGACAACAAAGAACTATTATGTGGGTACACAATGAAAATGCCAAACAAAACACAACAACACAACTACAATACTCTGTGCCTTGCATGAGAAAGTGAGGAAGTGTTGAAAAATTGATTCAAGATAAATTCACCACTAAGAGCAACATGGTGATATAAACTTCAACTGATTTATCTTTCTGAATGCTGCACTTAGCTCCTGAAGCACTAGGAATTTTAAGTCCCCACAAATACTGCTTTTCATCTGAAGGATATGCAGTACAGAGATAAAGTAAATGGTACAGTTTATTGCTAATTGCCATTAAACCCAAAACAGTGCAAAACAGCATCTCTGTTGTCATATAACTCAGAAAATGTTAGTACAGAGGGTCTTTTACTTTTCTTGTTTTAACCTAGAAAAAAGTGTAATAGTATTATAATTCCCAATGCAAGGCTGTCAGAGCAAATGTGCTCCAAGACAAGGATTTTTCAGAGCTTAGTGATTCATGAAATCAGAATAGGGAGAATAAGGTGAAAGCCTAGAACAAGGAGATAGGCTGAGAAAGATTAGTCTGCAGCTACAGAGATGTCAGTCTTAAAGTCTGAATTGTTTAGTATAATTTCTCCTAAATCCAAATTAATATCTAGGGTAAATTAAAGGTACATTAACGTATATATATATATTTTAGCTTTATTTAGTGGAAAATTTGCTTACAATATAAACAGCTTCAGTTTCTGAGTTGTAGAAGTTTCTGCATATGTCTGTGTAAAACAGTATGCTACTTTCAATACCCCTATTAGCAGCATACAAATGTGGCTTTTACACCTTGTTTTACTTTTCCATGAGAATGTAGGCTGCCTTTCTTTTGTAAAGAAAATTAGAGTTATCCAGTACAGATTCTAAAACAAGTTTTTTTAACATCTGAATTATGTTTATTATTTGATAGTTAAAACAGTCACAGTAGGGTTTGTGCTGTAGAGAAAATAAAGTCCTTCAAAGAAATGTCTTATTTTCTTCAATTCAGTTCCTTTAAAATCAGAAAATGAAAAAAAAACTTTATGCAGAACGGAAATTTTTGGGATGGAGAAGAATAGGTAGATCCATATCTCAACCACAAATGAGTCACTCATTATTAAGTCATATATGAAGAGAGAAACCCAAGGTCATGCCTGTACCTGTTGTTGCAGTGCAGGGTCTTCATGTCCTAAAATCTTGTTTGGCTCTTCCATCAGCCTACTGCAGAGAAACCATTACTTTGCACAAACCTCCTTGATGCAAATTCAAGCTTCATGTGAAACATTTACCAAAGCTGCTAACCCTCTCCAGCCCTGAGCTATCACTCACTTACAGTAAAGTGGTTTCCTTCCTCTCTTCTCTGATGAAAGAATTGCAAAGTCTTAGTTTAGCTTGGATTTATAATGTGGTGTAATTATAAAAGTTGATTTTATTTTTTAAAATTATCTTTTCTTTATAAATATGAGATGGACATGAAATGAAGTGATCAGGAAAGTACTGAGAGAAAAATAAGTTCAGAGAATGTTCCCATCCCAGATGAAAAAATACAAATGGACAATGAAAAAATCATCTATAGACCAAATACATATCCAAAAGTACAGCAATCAGGAGCTAGCTACTACTGCTACAGTTTCCATCTTCTTTTGAGAGCTCTTTCTGGCATTTCCAGGTGGCTTGCCTTTGTTGGTGAGAGTTGTCTTCCAGAGCCTTTTGCTTCTATCAGCTAAAAGGAGGCTTCTGTTGGTTGTTTTCTGGTTAGGGACAGCCTGTGCTTTCTGTCTTCAGCTGTCAAGAACTGACTCCAGCACCTTTTTGGCTGATGCATGAGAGGCAACTATGTACCTGTCAGGTTGGAGTGCCACTACCACAGACCCAGTAGCTCCTAGTGCAGCAGTGCATGCAGATTGTGGGACATCAGGGAGCACAGGTAGGTGATTGACAGAGTCTTCTCAGAGACTCTGAAAAAAAAAAAAAAAGCTCAAACTATGTGAAACAAGAAATGAGAGCCAGATAGACACTGCGCCCAAAGGAACAGTGGATGGAAACTCTCAAGATGGGAAAGACTTGAAAGCATGATTTCAGGCAATAGCAATCTTCCTAGATCTTGGCCTGTAGGTCATTTACATCTGTAGATCTGCAACTTCAGGACAGGTAGAGTTCCCTGGGAGCAGCTGAGGAGGAGGAAGATTCGTCAGAGAAGGCATCAAAGACAACTGATGCTGAAACAAACATGTATGTATACACTAATAGAGTCTCTGTGTGTGTGTGTGTGTGTGGGGAATGAACTGGTTGCACTCTGTTTCAGAAGTCTCTAATCACTGATTTAAAAATTCAGCTGGTGGCTGGCTACTAGTTGACATCCATTATATTCTTACAGAGGGGCTGCTGCTGTTTACTGGTCCTATAAATGTCCTGTACAATGGCAAGTTCACATATGATATGACATTGAGAATGTGATAGATATGCTGTAGAACAGGGTTGCTCCTCAGATGAACCTCAAGAGGTGGAGAAAGTGACTTAGACAAGCTTTACATTCTTTATAAAGCTCTAAATCTGTGAAAAAAATAGCTCTGTGCAGAAATACAGGCTCAATATGACTAGCTAAAAGCAGGTCTGCAGAGAAGGACCTTGGGTCTTGGCTGACACCAAGTTGAATATGAGTCAGCAATGAGCTCCAGCAGTAAAAACGGTCAACCACCTTCTGAGCTTTATTAGTAAAAATGCAGCTGGCAGGTTCAAAGAGGCAATTCTTCTATTTGGGACTTTTGAGATTGTATCTGAGGCACTAATTAGTGACATAGTGGAGTGAGCCCAGAAGGGAGGTGCAAAGATGATCACAGGCACATGACGTATGAGTAGAGACTGGGAAATGTTTGGAGGTTTTTTTATTTCAGCCTGGAGAAAAGAAGGTTAAGGATACATTTTTTTTTTTTTCTGTCTATATCCATCTATTGGAGATTTTTGAGAAGACAGAGCCGGGCTTGAAGATTCAGAGAATAAGAGATAAGAGACAAAAATTAGAATATGTGACAACATACAAAGACACAAAAATACTGTGAAGGTGTCTAGATACTGGAATAAGTTGACCAGAGAGGTTGTAGAATCTCTGTTCATAAAGATATTCAAGACTGGCCTTGACAAACTCCTGAGAAACATGATACAGTTAGTCCTGTTTTGAATGGAGTGTTGGACTAGACTGTTTCTAGAAATCAAATCCAATTTCAGTTATTCTTAAACAGTCATGCTTTCCAGGAGCACTGCAATATAACAAAACAATTAAAAAAAAGGAAAGAAAAAGAATATAAAAGCTGATTATTTTAATAATAACTCCTTACTAACTAGCTCGTTGTGGATAATTTTTTTCCTTTTTGTGAATGATTTGGATTTCGGATTGTTAGTAAAAGGAATCAGGATCCAGTCACAGCAAAGATTACCAGAGTTGTAAAAGGAAACTTTGGAAAAACTGCTGACAAATTTTTGTGACAAAAAAAACCCACAAAAAGTAAACGTGTTTCAAAGTTGTGTATTAATATATCAGAAAACTAGAAGTTGTCAATGAGTCCAAGAAATTTGCAGATGTGCTGGTTTTGGTTGAAGTACAGTTAATTTTCTTCACAGTGGTTAGTATGGGCCTATTTTTTGGATTTCCTTTCCCTGTTAAACTTTCTTCATCTCAACCCACAAGTTTTCTGGGTTTTACTCTTCTGATTCTTTCCCCTATCCTACAGGTGGGGGAATGAGCGAGAGACTGTGTGGGGCTTGGCTGCTAGCTAGGGTTAAACCACAACAGTGTTCATCTCTGTAGACAGGAGGAATTAAAAATTATCAAGACAGAGTGAGATTATTTGTAGTTTTATTTGGGCTTTTTCTAGTCTGTAACCTATTTTTGCAATTTTTAGTGAGAGGAGAGCTGTCTTTTGATATTTGCTAGACAAAAAGAAAGACTGATTAGGTTTTGATTGTGATAACTTTCCAGTCAAGCTACAAAACACCTTTTCAGTACTAAAATAAAAACCATAAAGACTTAATGTTCCATGGGCAGAAGGGTTTCTTTAAAGATATATATATATATTACCACTAAATACATATATCACTTGGCCTAGTAGTGACAAATGAACTACACCAGAGGATGTTCTTGGGGTTATGTAGCTGCTGTACATACTGAACAGATAGGAAAATTTTGAGGATGAAAGGGAAAAGGATATGAAATTGCAAAAATACAAGGATGAAAATAAAAGATTAATTAACAGTTATGAAAAACTAAACAGTATGAGCGATTTCTTTGAACAGCAGTAGTAGTTCTTGTCAAAGAGCAGTAATGCATAGATCTGAGAACATTGAAAGAGGTCATTCCTACAAAAATAACAAAAAAGGGATAGTGAAAGATCTTTCTGCTCAATGGTTTGAGATTTTTGTAAACTGGAAAGCTTATGGAAGCTACATCAAACACCAGCTTCAGAATGTGCCTGTTGTGATACTGACATAACCATACTTCCATCACACCATATCACCTTTTTATATTGGTGCAATACCATATAGTCACTTTTTCAGACTATGCAATGAGGGGATTTTATGCAATGTGACCTTAAGCCACATATGAAAATTCACATATGAAAATAACACACTTTTCTCCTATGTCTTCCTAAGTTTTTAACTAGAAACTGTAAATTTTTAATCCTTTAAGTATGTTTGAATAGTTTCAGCACAGTTAATTTAATGACACTGTGGTAAAATTTAAATTATACATTTCCCACCTCTAGGCTGATTATGTCTGCTGTGAACATAGGCAAAGAGATAATAACCAATAAGCATAATACAAAAAGTGTACAGAGATGGCAGTAGGGAGGGAAATAGAAAAGCCTAGTAGTATATTAGATCCGGTGAAGTGCTACCAATATTAAAGGTGGTGCTAATTTTACTAAATATATTTTAACAATCTGATTAAAGTAGCATACTAATTAACTTAGAAGCTCTTGTTAAATTTGAAAAAAAAGAAATGGTAGAAATTATTTGTTAAAAGGATTTAGCGAAAGGAAAGTGGAAGGAAAGGGCAAGGTTGAGGAATGGTTATTAGAAGTCTTCACAGATATCAAATGCTTCAATTGCATTTTCTTACTAGAATGCTTTTGCTTTTTCAAGGCTACTAAACAGAAGTCTTGATATATTTTTAAACTCCCTGTGTGCATTACATTTACAATTCTTTTCCCTCTGACTTTCATTTATTTGCTGTAGGGACAGTAGCTGTATGCGACCACTAAAAGAAAATGAGAAATACAGAAATCTCAGATATGTATGTAGGAAATCTACTTCCATGGAAGTCACTAACATCAGACTAATATGACTTTCACTGATACTGGTAACATGCCATGGTAAAATTTGTGTTATACACAACGAGATCATATTAGAAATAGTTTCTTTCACAGTGGTAAGTGAATTTACAATTTGCAAGCAGTGATAGATCACTAATGGTTTGGGTTTTCATAAATATTTTCAAATTCTTGCCTTCTTTTTATGATTTACTAGGGAGAAACATTTCATTTAAAGTTCTTTTAAACTAAGCCCTTGCCCAAACGAGAGTATAAGATTGATAAAGACAAGGAAAAGTAACCCGTAATCAGTAACAGCATGATAGTGATTTGCATTACTAATTGTCATATTACTTAAATAAAGGAATACTTTGGCTTTCCTTATACAGAAAAATGCATAAAATTTTCATGAGGAAATATGGTGTCTATTTTTTTCACAGTAAAGTAAATCTGAACCTTGACAACTGCAATGACTGAGGTTTTACAGTACTCAAAAATATGCAAAAGTGCAAACATGACAGTTATCCCTTGTTCTGACGTAAAGTGTCTTTTCGATGGATAATGTAGAGTTCCATTGCCATGTATTGCTTAGAAATACACCACTGAGAATGCTGATTGGATAGTAAATTCATGGTCATTTATGGATCGAAGTCTGTTCATAGTTAGGCAGATGCCAAGAAATCATTTAACTTGAGAAAGTCATTCTCTTTTATCATGACTCTGTGGATTAATTGTAGCATTGTTTTCTAGACTACTTTAATTCTTTTTTCATTTTACTAATCCCATTAGAAAGCCAGTCTCCATCACACCTCTTTTTTCTAGATAATGAATCACTTGTTTAAGTTTTTCATACAATTTAATTTTCTGCAAAACATGTCTAACTTTTTACAAATATACATAGACTTATTCATCTTCCCTGGGAGCAATTAGCACACAAATACTGACTGTCCACTGATTTTTGAGATTGACAGACTGGGAAATACCAGAATATAATGTGAGAGAAGATGCCAAAAGCATCACAAATTCATTTTACATTTTGAAGTTTAATAATAAATTTCATAATATAGCTATGAAGGTTACTAATCTTGATGCAATAGAAAAGCCAGTCTAATTCATTTTGATTTATGACAGATAAAGAAGAATATTCCCTGGAAAGGAGGCTCTCTAGTGCAAAATGAATTCTGGCAGCCCAAGTGTAGATCTTTGTAGTCTCCACACAGACCATGGACGCTGACTAGTAGATCTAACAAAATATTGAGTATCTTCTTTAAAGTGTTATAAATTAAAAGATATGGTTGAAGTACCTTCCTGTATTCTAGACTCTGTCAAAATTTCTCAATCCAAATAATCTGGGTTCATTTCACAAATATCCCATAATGCCATGGGAATTTATTCTTTAACATTTTGCTTCTTTCTAATTTGAAAATAGACTTGGTGCTTAGGGACTTTAAAGGGTTTATTGCTATATGGTGACATCACCGACAGACAGAAATTATTATTTATCTTTTAACTAATTCAGTAATAATGCCCAAAGATTCTGTCTGCTTCCTTAATCATATTCTCTGCAAGAGAACATGAGTGAAGCATGAGAATTGCTTAAGAATGTGGCCAAAATTATTGTGTTGTCAAAACTCATGTAATATGGTCAATTAGTAAACCAATGTTGCTTTGGAAAAAGATTCTTTTTTGTGAAGGGATGATCTTGCTGTTTGTTTTTACTATTTAGTCAAGGTTATCATCATTTCCCTTTTCTACTTTATAACCAGCTCTCTAATTCCCATTTTGAGCCTGCCACAGCTAAATTAGACCATGATTTATGCAAAAATTGAAAAGAAGTGACTTGTAGAACTCTCTCAGGAAGATTAGAGTTTCTGTCATGAAGTTTCTCTTTCTTAATGTCCTGAGCATTTTCTCTCTTCACTACTTTTTGATGATTAAATTGCCACTTGAGAGCCTGTGGATCAGCTGTTAGCATGAATTTAAGTGTTTAAGTTCCCAAGATTTTTAGATGAAGTTTCTTCTAAGGACAAATTACACTGAAAGTCACAGTCTGAAGAGCCTTAAGCAAAGAAAAACCTTTAGGCCACCGATGACTTGTCATATTCTGCCTGTATGGTGCATAAATAGGCAGCTGTTTATAACAACAGCAGAGAAATGAATCACAGTTAAAATCAGAATTCACAAACTGTTTCATCAAATGTTAATTGGTTGAGTTACGTAAGCAGATATTCAAAGTATAGACAGCAGATCAAATATCTTACATTGTTAGCATCATAAAATGGTTGAGCTCTTCAGCTTCTTCTTTTCAGTAGGGTTATATGAGATATATGTATGTATACATATATATATATGGAATACTCAGAATTCAGTATCTGAGGAAAAAAACAAGACATGCAATTGTATAGAAATACCAAAAAACAAGATGATACAGGGTGGGACTCACCTCCCCAAGTATTTGTGTCTAATCTGTAGGTACCCGAAGAGATCCAAAACACCCACATGTGTCTGATGGATACTAGAGAGTAATTATGCAAGACTTGCACTGCACTGCCAAAGAAGTTGGATGACAGTGGGGATTATTGTAGGGAACTGTGTATCTGTTTTTACACAAATAAATCCAATTTGAATTGAAAACTGTTAAAATGTGGTGAAACTGTTTTTCTAAAATTATGCATATTTCAATGCAATGCACTGTTACCTAAACACATGCTTCTAGTTTGAATCAAGTCTTATTTCCCTAAAACGAGTCAGCAGAGTATATGAAGCACTGTATTAAGAAGAAATAATAGAATGTATTGTCCTGAATACCATTCCTGGGAAGAAAGACTGTGACATTTCAGTTCAGAGAAGTCATGTAGGATTTTGTAGATAACAATTTACTTGAATATAAACCCATAATTTTTTTGTGGGAAATATTATTTTTTAAACCAATTAAACTTATGAATGACCATTTTCTTTGGATATATAACTGAGGCGCACAGTATAAAACCTTCAAACTCATTAATAATTTGCTCCTGAAGTTGGATTAATTCTAAAGGTATTTCTTCATTACCAGGAAAAAAAAAGTGTGGTGTTTTCACTGATAAGTGAAAGGGTAGTAGATTGAGCTACCGTCCCATCTGTGTGGCTGATCACACAGATGCAGGAAAGTTTGTGTCAGGTACAAGTTAAGCCTAGTGCAATTCAGGGACCAGTAGACAAACTGAAAAATATGTTTCAGAGTAATTTTCCATCCATTTTACATACATATACTTGCTTTTGCCTTCACAGTGCACAATCTTCAGTTTAAACAAATGTTGCATACCACAGTTAGATGGAACTGAAATTCTTTTGGAAAGCTACCACCATGATTATGAAGAAAGCATGTAACATATACGTATGTTACACATAAATACATGTTCATATTCAAAAGTATAATGCAATGTGTACTAACCAAAGCACTTCAAAAAACTGAATACAAAGTTTGCCTGTGAACTCTTTCTTTATTTTTGCTCTGAAACGCCCTTCTTTTCCCTCTTTGATTTTTTTGATAGCAATTAAACTTAAAAGCTATTAAAATAGGAGCTTACAATAGAAACATTGACAGATCCTTAAATATAGTAGAGTGAAGAGTAAAACTGTAATAAGAACCTATCAAAATTGAAAATGAAGGAGTTTGAGAGACTAGAAGAATGTAAAAATATGTCCATTTCTAAGTTTTTGAATGATTATATTTTTAGATTTAAGCTCTATGTGTTTCCACTAATTGCATAGCAAAGTGTGACAGATCTAGGCATACAGAGCAACTACTTCTGTAGGTCAAAGATTTCAGTATTAACTTGAAGGTAGGTAAAACCCAATAATACCAGACTTCCCTGTGTCTTTGCCTAATATTGGCATTTTGAATTTAATGTCCCCATAAAAGATCTCTTTCTTCTCTTTCTTTTCTCTGACCTCTTCTGACAGCTGCTGAATGTTAGCAAAACATAACTGAAAGAAAACAAATTGATACAAACTTAGGTAAATGCAAAATTTCAGCAGCCTCAATTCACTCCCTCAGGTACTGTTGCATGCAGGTTGAATGCTTTGTCCCCTCCAGTGGCTTTATTCTAAGTTTATTAAGTATGGATGATGATTCTTACTTAAAAAGCACTGTTTATTTTTTTTTTGTTCTTTGTAGGTCAGTGTATGGCTTGAAATTTTATATCCACATGATTATAAAGATAGAATTTCCTCATTAATATTTCTCCATGTTTTTAATGTCTGATAGCTGCATAAATATCCATGTCTTCCTTTTTTCAGTATCCACTAATTTTATTTGTAATATTAAAGTGCTGACTGTCAAAGCACTTACAATTGATATCTAGTACTTTTTTGTTCAATGTACAGCTTCTACAGGCTTCTCTATGGCTGCAAATCGTCCCATTGACCTCAGGTGAGTCACATGGTAAATGAAGAATATGTCAAGCAGAAAGTAACTTTGCAACATGACAATACACAATGGGCAGGTTTTGTATAAGTAAGCAACATCTCCATTTTATTAATTTTGGTGGGCAAGTGGGTTTGGGACAGGTCTGAATGGAGAATTTTGTGTGCCATGGAAGAAGTATTGATAATAATTCATTATATGGCCATATTTATTATGGGTCAGAGCGTCCCAGCCGATTGACACACTGATCAATTGATACACACAACTGAAGGGAGGAAGTAAGTAGACTGAACCAGACTTCTTTTTTTTGTTGTTTAACGTAGGGGTGATTAACTGTAATAGGAACAAACATCCCAGATAGTCTACAGTATTTCCATCCTTGGAGATACTAAACACCTGACTAGACATGACCTCGAGCAACCTGTTCTAGCTGACACTGCTCTGACTGGGGGGTTGGACCAGGTGATATCCAGAGCTCCATGACACTCACTGCTGTTCTGTAATTCTTTGTTATAATTCAGAGAAAATGAACAAAAAAGGTTTTATCTACTTGTAATCAATAAAAACACCACTGTGATTGTCTACTGCAGGAATAGGGATGTTGGAAGTTTGTGTCACAGTCAAACCTAGTTTCATCATTTCCTGTTCTAACCTCTGTCAAAAGAAGCAAGTATCAAAAGATACAAATACCAAAAATGTAGCTCCAGAGCTAGTTTTTATAAGATTTAACCTCAGAGTTAGTCTATGTTTGGACTGACATGAAGTAGCTACCAAAAGGCTTTACTGGTCTTGGATTAAAATGTGATTTACATGTGGTGATCAGAGAAACCATAGTGAGTTTCATGAAGATGAGAGTAAAATATTATACAGGGAAGTGTTAATGGTGTAGGTACAGTATGGAGACTTCAGTGTCACAATATTTGATATTTTCAGCTTCTTTGTAATGTCATGCTGCCATATCATCAATTTACACTATTGTCCTAGTTAGAACAGCTGGGACCAGTTCATCACTGTATGGGTGTAACCCAAAACTGTGTATTCTATAACCTTCCATGCCATTTCCCAGAAACTGTTATCAATAGACCATTTACACCATCTGCCCAGAGCAGCCTGACCCCTCAGGCTATAAACTAGGTGTTAAGAGGCCTGCGAGAGGCTCCTGTCCTCACACCCATTGTGGAACTCCATGCCCTGAGGGAGGTACTGGGCATTCCTGCCTGAACTGGAGGATATATAATCTTGGGGTCTTGGGACTTTTTGAACCACTCGTGGGATCCAGAGGAAGACTGCAGACCACCACTCTCAACCAAACTGCAGACCACCACTCTCGACTGGACTGCAACCACCACTTTTCAACCAGACTGCAATCACCACTCTTGACCAGACTGCAACAGCACTCTCACCAACGGGTTTTTTCCTCTCCTTTTACTTTGGACTCAGGGGCCCCAACAAACACCACTCTTTTCGTGCCCCAGGGTGCTGGGTTATACATTTGTGTTTTGTGTGTTAAAACCAACTGTTTCTCTGTATAATCGTATTTATTGTATTATTTTATTGAATTGTTATTCTGATTTATAATCTCTCCTTTGAGTTGAGTTCATTTCCCTTGCTGGTTTACCTTTAAACCAGCACAACTATACAACTCACATCTGTTAGTAAAATGTTGTATATAATGCTATTTTGCTCTCCCCTCTTCAGAAAGTCAATATGGTATGAGAACTTACCCATTTTTCCTTCTCAGAACAATATATATCACATGAGATGAAAATACAGCACACCTGAATAGAATGGCTTTTGCAGCTAATGAGGACGGATGCGCTCTGCTGCTCTCATTAGTATTGCACAAATGAACAAAAAGGGCCTTGTTTTTATCTTCCCAACTAATGCCACACAAGTCAGTTTAAGTGGTTCATTCACAGACATTACCAGAAAGAGGACAGGATTGCTCTTTGTACTTAAAGACCATGTGCAGAGTGGCAAAACTATTCTAGTGTACAGATAAGCAATCTTGTAAAGTGCAATTACATCTGGCATTTAACCTGCAGTGCTTAAACTACTTTTACTCTACAGAGCTGGATGGAACTTATTTAATCAAACATATTCTGTTAAACAGATGTGCTGCTGAGTACAAAAATTACATATATAATTAAATCCTATAATGGCATTGCATTTTCCTTCTCTGAATCATTTTAAAACTATTCTTACACAGACTTCCATTGTGATCAACTTGCAAATCTGCCTTATTAAAATTATTTCAAATGAATAAGAGCATTCGATATTTTATGTGGTTCTGACTACTTCAGCCTCCTTGCCTTTGGTATTCTCATACACTAAATTTGTAGTATCTCTACAGTATAAATTAAAGACTTTTGAAATTAATAACAGAGAATAGAGACAAAACCTCCCAAAATAGTAACACCTTTTCATGTCTGCATCTCTGAACAATGTCAAGATTTTTCATTTCAATATTGCAGAAACAATAAAGTCACTACTATCAAACAAATCAGCTTGAAAAAATAATTGTCACACCCATGCTAACATATGTATGTTCTTGTCACTTGCTGCACATTCATATCACATCACAGAATCCAACATGCAAACACAATTTTGGTTTAATGAACAGTCTTCTCACCTCTTACTCTCCCTTAATGCTTTGTCTCCTTTCTTCCAGGTGATAGTTGGCTTTGGAGAGGCTTGTGGCTTGCACTCAATGACAACTTCTTGACCTTTGGTAACAATTATTGTTTTCCTCATTTGATTTTGTGGGAAAGTGGGAGCTGACGCTGTTAAAAAGAAGTATATTAACTGTACAGAAAACAATCCCAGCTTCCTGTTCCATTATGCTCTAATAGAAGGGGAGAATAATAGATTTGGGTTTGGGGATAGAATCTCTGTTTCTTGGAAATTATTATTCTAAAGATGAAATTTTACAAAATATTTGAAATCAGCAACCAGGACTATATGGCAGGTCTATAACTTAATCCAATTATGGATTAATGAGAAGTCTTTCACATCAGCATATTAGAGTAGGATTGCTTGTGAAATCCAACAGCTTTATAAGTTAAATAATGCAGTTGTTTTACCTACACTTTTTCCAATTTTTTTTCTATTTCATGAAAAACCTACTAGAAGTAAATAGTTCAAAATTAAAAGAAGATTAAACTCCACAACTATCCAAAATGTACTCTCCAGAGTTAATTCTCACAAATAGTTTTGTTAGAGAAATTTTATTGCTCTCTCTTTTTATATTTGTCTGAATAGTGGGAATTGAAAAGTGAGCACTTAATAGAAGATTTTTAACTGGGTCTTGTTCTTAGTATTTCACTTTTCAAGAATTCCCATTGTTTACAAACAATAACTAAACTAATAAATGCATCACAAAATTACACTAATTACTGTAATTTCATACCATGAAAGGACAGTTGTTCTCAAGTAATCTCACTGGTTTTTCTTTTTTTAAATTAGTTTTGCAAAACAAAACCCCCTATCTCAGCAACACTTATAGGAACATATTACACTCTATTGCCTCAAATATGTAGGAATTTCCTACCATTATTTTGATTAATTCTCATAACAGATAATTATATGGACAATTTATTCTATTTTTGTCCCTTTAGTAAGATAGAAAATTAAACATAACTGCTTTTTAATACAATATTATTGTTAAAATTTAACAGGGGTACAATTTCACAAGGGACAAAATGAAAGGCTAAATCTTACTGTAGTAATATACAGTGGTTATTTCTGATATTAAAGAATATCAAAGAAAGTGTGTAATTACCGAACATAGTAGGTATATCTAGCTTATAGCAGATATAAAAAAACAGAACAAAAGAACCTATAGGGATCTCTTTGCTAACTGAATCACAAATGACCAAGTGATGGAAAGGCAGCAATCACTGATCTTGGTTTTTCACTTTATGGTTATAAAGAAATATTTGTAAGACTTATCAGTGAAATTCTAATGTCGGCCAGCAAGAAAATAGTGGAGATGTATTAGATAGGTTATTCTCCAAAAGAGCCAAATCTTAGCTGAAGCCTAGTATATTATTTCAGTAACTTCAGCTTTCTTATTCATTTAACTGGGAGTTTACAGGAATGATTCTGAGGTGTAGGTTTTGAAATTTGCCAGGTTTCAGCAGCGCAGAGACCTCTAACCTCCGATATGACCATTGAATTACTTTGACAGACACCTGTCTTCCATCTACATCATACTCTAATAAAGATGATAAGACTATTACAATTCTGTCTCACTTAATCCCATGGAATTATTGTCCCACTGCGTGTTACCAGAGTTTGCTTTAAGGAAAACTAGAGTGTTGAAAAGACATGCTTCAAGTTTTTCTTCATTAATTGCCTACTTTGGCTTTTGAATAATGACATTTTTACTGTATTTCCAGGTAACATTATATAGTGTATTTCTTTATTATATTCACCCAAGTATGTAATTTGTAGTGTTCAGTTTTGGTAACTTCACGGGAAATTTTTATAGCTTTAACACTAAGATCATGCATAATTACCTTTGAATAATGGCCAATGTAGGCACAATAATTTAATTTTAATAGTGATTAAATATATTTACTTTCTCTAAGTTTCATTTCCTGAACATATGTTTGAGAGAGTAAAGGATATTTTTCCATTTATTTGAACTGAAATAGTGTTATATGAGAAATAGTACAAAATGTAGTGAGTCAGTTATTTACTGAAGATAATTTTCAGCTAACAGAAGGCCCTCTGCTCTCTGGGGCAACAAAGGACCCACATATAAATAACAAGAATAAAAAGGAACCACTTTTATCTGATCTGCTGTTTGGACCGGCAGAAGCTGCTCTTTATCATAACAGTCTAAGAAAAAATGTAATAATCAAAGCAGGAAAAAGAAACAGTCTGTTTTTTTCCTTACTCACCTAAAATTTTCAGCTCGGCACTGGCATAAATGGTGCCATACTTATTTTCTGCTAAGCACTGATACATTCCAGCATCTGAGAGATTCACACCGTGGATCATCAGAACACCATTAACCATCTCAATCCTGCTCTGTAACAGAATTAAAAAAAAAGTTTAAAAAATCATTCTATAAAAGCAAAAAGACACTGGAAAATTGCTGTGCTCTTAATTTAAGACAAAGGGTCAAAAAAAGACCTAAGATAAAACTAAGTAGCAAATTTCCTTGGGTTTACTTTTTTTCTTGTAATATAAGGAAATATAAGAATAAAAAGTCCATAAATATTTAAAGGTAAATATTTTTCAGCATTAGTTGAATATCTCCAAAGTTTTCTTTTGTCTGTTTGCTTGTACGTTTGTTATTATCCTTACATACTTTTTAAAAGCATCCTGGGAACTTTAATAAAGCAAGAAGTCAGTTGTGGGTGTAACATATCTGATGATCTTCACATCTCTAGCAAATGTTTGTTTTCAGCCATGGTATTATTTTCATATAAGTAAATATGAAAGATTGCTTGCATGAGTAAGAAAGGGTCTAATCACATTCATCATTAATTCAAATTTCTTATTTCAGAGGTGAAATTACCACAACTGGAAGAGCAGAAGCATTAATAGCTCCTTTTAGAAATGTGTCCCTCATGAAGCTCTATTATGAATAATTTGAATTGCTGTAAAACAACTCTAGGTTTCGCTATAAAGTTTGTTGTAGGTTAAAATCGATAAAGAATAAGTTGTTTGGAAATGCAGAGGAAGCTATGATAAAAATTCTCTCTGTTGTTGTAAGCCCCACCCAGTTCAAAGTGAAATTTAATTTGAAATTTCAGAGCCTGGTGAAACTAATGGTTTGGAAAATCAGAGAGCTAAAAAGTAGAGATATTTAAATAATGCCTCACAGCTTCAAAGGAAAACTGTGTTTATGTTTCCTTTCTCATTGTTTGCATAATTGGTGGATGTTCACAGATAGAAGTGACATTGGCTGAAAAGAAAGACATTACATCTTTTATATTCATAAATCCATTCTGTGAATTGATTTGCAAATGGAGATATTTTTTCACAGAATTGAACAGCTTTATTTTAATCTGCAGAAATAGATTAAATAAATTTACACAACTCTTTAAATAATTTGAGACTATAAAAATGGAAAGGTGTTAGAAAAAACCCACATGATGTGGGCTGACACTTTGATGATTCAGTGAGAGAAAAAGAATAAAGTGAAATAAAAGGCAGACCATGACATGAGTGGTCATTTAAAAGAAAAAGAGAATTTTATTTATGTCTAATTCTAAAATATATCAGTTGACTGTAGTTAAATATTTTACATTCTAGGAGTCTTACATGGACCATTTTAATGGTCTTGACAAAAAGTTCTGTAACTTGCAGAGAATAAATGGAGTTGAAAATGTAATAGTCATTGTACTTTTTACATTAGCCTGCTAGTGACTTGAAAAGGATGATTATTTTTTTTAAAATATAGTAAATAACATAACATAGCATAACATAACATTGAGAGAAACATGAAGAAATCTGTTTCAGCAAATACAGCTGAGTTTTTACCATCTTTTTATACAGAAAGAAAAATAGATACAAATAACATGATACCACTATCTAAACAAAAAAAAAAAATCATATTGGAGATTGTTTAGATGTACACTATAGTACAGACATAGCTCAGTAGATCCTGTCTTCCAAATATTTCTGAACTACAGACAATTACTACTGATGAATGAAGTTTTACATTGCTTGAGATGGTTCAGAAGGGACACGCATAGAAAACCTGTCTGTACTGTACACTAACACCTAAGAAACTAGCACAGAAAACAGTACTTTTCAGTACTTTCTTTAACTGACTTTATCAGAACGAAAGGAGAAGCGTACAACATACTGGTGACTCCTTGTCGCCAGTGTCCAAGTGTACCTGTGGCCAGAGAGGAATTCCATTTTTCAGCCAACGATACGTGGGCCTTGGCTTTCCAGTGGCTTTACATTCCCATCGGAGCTGATCTCCACTGTCTAATTGTGTGTCATTAAGTTTCTCCACCCAGTGTGGGTAGGCTAAAAGAAAAAAATAGCACGTTACAGTCAAAGCATGCAAACTGGTAAGTCTCTAGCTGATGTACGAAGACCTAATCAATTAAAAAGGTTAAATTACTAGCCTTTACGAAACTTATCTTACTCTCAAAGAAAAGCACGTTTAAACAAACAGCCCAAACCAAAAGAGACAGTAATAAAGTTAGCCAAACTTCATAACTTTAAAGGAAATGCGGTAATGGCACCAGTAATGAGCAGTAGCATGATCATGAATAGAAATCTGCCCGATTTAATAATGTCTAATGGATTAAATTGCAGTACTGTATATTAATACATTCATTATTCCTGAATTTAAGACAAATATTTGGTAGTCGCAATAGAACATTTAGTAATTTACAAGAACTAAGCTATTCATATTGTGGTAAAAGGGTTGTCATAGACTCTTTCATGTAGCTTTCTCATTTTACTAGGAAATCATTATTTATTCAGCTAGAAATAACTGAGAATTTGGTAAGGTACTTGCACGTATTTTTGTTAAAGTGTCTTAAGTTCACATTTCAAGGGAGAAAATGATTTTAATGTTTTTAAGCACAGAACCCATGAGATTTCCACCATTCATCAGGAACATAAATTACACAGTATGTCAATCTCAAAACAGTCTTTTTTTTAAAGGCAGACAGTTGATAGGTGTACATGTGACCAGTAGTACCTAAATTTCAATAAATTATCCACTGAAAAGTGAGGAATATTTTTTACAGAGAAGTAGATCTTTAATACAGCAGTCAATCAGAGAGTTATACATAGGATTTATAATTTGGAAAACATTATATGATTCAGTGAGGAACTGAGTATTCATATGCAGAATAAAAATGTGTACTTAAAAGCCAGCTTTTGGGTTTTGACATTGTAGCCATATCATTTTGTGTGGTACACATGATGATAGATGAAATTAATTAACATAATGATAATAAATGTTCTATTGGTTTTGTTCAGGTTTTTTTTTTATTGTCATTGTTTGGGTTTTTTTTCCAAATTGCAAAGAATAAGTAGCTAAAAGGTCTTCATTACAAGAGGGATGTAAAATTCTTCTGCTTGGTATGAATAGAAGTCCAGATCTGTCACAACAAAGTCTCCACTTCAAACGACAGATAATTGATGATGCACTTAAACATGGGAATCGAGTTTAAAAATAAATCTTTGAATCTAGCTGGCATTTGACAGGCCACCAATCAAAGACGTGAGAAGACAAGAAAAGGCATGACAGGTGACTAACTGCTTGTAGCTTACGTCTCGTGCATGGATGATAAAGAAAGTGAATGAGGTGTCTATCATTCCTAAGCAGGGAATAATCTGCGTCAAGAGTCCCCGACCAGACAGTTGTCAGAAGCTGGAAACATATCAGAAGAAGAATTGCTCATTTCCTTTTTGGTAGAGGAAAAAGAGGGAGATTGACTCAACCTCACTCCCAAAATGAAAACTAAAAACCTCTGTGTCCTTATTCTTCTTATTACAGTCAAGGCAATGCATGAAATTCTCCACATTTGCTTCACTGTGCTGAATCACTTTTTTAAGTCATAACAAAGGGTTCCACAAAAATCCTCAGAAAGAAACAACTTGCATGAGTCCTTGCTTATTTGGTGTCGACTAATTGTCCTAAAAATATAATTCAATTGCATTGTATAGTCGATGTTGTTCTCTTTTTGAGTGCTAAAGTATGCATGAAGGAATCATGCTGAGAAGCAATTGTTTCCTTTGAAAACGAGTACATTATTATGATTCTGGAAGATGAGGCAGTTAATGTGTAACTAAAAAGTTATAAAAGACAGCCAGTGGTACCATAAAATCATGCAGTTTCAAAGAGGTGCTAAACTGATTTTATTTATATTTAATTATTTTTATTATTATACTGTTCTGTGAATTCTACTCTTTAATCCAAAGTATATCTAGTCCCATTTTTCCTAGTTGACTTTGAGCTCATCATGAACCAGAGCATCCAGAATTAGAAGATAAACATTTTTACACCAAAACAAAATTGTTTCCCCGAGCCTGGCTGCAGGGGTGTCCTTTTCAGAACTGCCATTCCCTACCCTTTTTCTGTGGCTGTCTTGGTAACACAGTCATGGCACAGGTTTTCTTCTGAAAAGACAAACTGGCAAACCACAGCAATATGACTGATTGGTAAGAACAATCCTTTTTTCTTTAGTTGGGGTATTTCTACCCTAAATTTTCTCCTCATAGCCTAAATGGCCTTTGGAGTAATATTTTTCAAGCTGTTGAACTTGCCATCAGTGAAGACAATCACTCACATTCCTACCCTTCTGAGAAGAAGGTAGCAAAAAAATAGGTAGACGTAGCTGGAATAGAGTTAAATGCATGATTAAGGGAAATACTTTCATCACATTTTGGCTTCTGTTTCTCTCTCTGTGTACTCCTTACTTTTTCACACAGAATTCCCTCTCTGCTCATTAGCAAGAGTGACTCTATCAAATCATAACACTTGCTCTAAAATCCTATTAATACTTTAAAAATTGAAACATTTAACTGGATGTGCAACCTTTGATTCAAGGTACTAGGTTTGGGTTTTTTTAGCAAAAATGTGGTAACATCACCATGATACACATGCATGCAAAGAAAACTTCATTCTATGATCAGACTTTATTTTAATTACAAAATATAAATTCTAAGAAGTATTTAAACAGATTTCAAAAGTAACAAGTCCTTTTTTCCTTCTTAAAAATGCAACATTCATCCAGGGGAAAAACAGGTGTCTGCCTGGTTTTTATCTGTCCAGTGAAGAGTTTTGTGGTAACTGTAAGAAGAGAAGGATGTGTTTTATTGCTCAGTAGTCTTTATGGGTATTGTGCCAGAGTTTTATACAGTGCTTCTGAGATTCTAAAATCACTGTCCAATCCTTGATTTATTTTATGCTGCATTTCTGCACCTGTTTATTCAAGGATGTCAAAACATTTTACAAACATAAATTGACAATAAATCTGGAAGCTTACAGGCCAATTTTTGTATCCTCTGTGCAAAACGAAATTAAAGTACAGAAAATTCAAACTACTTTCTCAAATTTTTAAGCAACTTTTTGACTGAGAAAAAATTAAGGACAAAATTATACATAGAGAAATGACTTTAAATAATGTCCTAAAATGTGAATGAGTACAGAGTTTGGAGTGAAAAAATTATTTTCCTGTATATGACAATAATTGGAAAGAATAAAGTAGGAGAAGAATAGTGAGAAAGATAAGTAAGAAAGACAAGATAGCACATTTAAACTGAATGTACAATTTCAAACCAAAAACCCTCTTTTCTAGCTAGTTTTACTGTATGGGTCTAACCTGAAGTGGACTTTGTTTTTTTTCCATACAGTTTTTATAAGGAAGTAATAAAATGTTTTTTAAAATCAGTATGGTCTGTTACACTTCATTACAGAATCTTCCTGCTCTCAGCTGCTTGTTTCACTCCTGTGCTATGGCAAATCTCATATGCTGGTCATGGGGTGCTACTGTGAGCAGGGTGAGGGAACTGATCCAGCCAAAAGAAAAACAGCCAAAAAAGTGGTTTTGAAATCTGCTTCACATCACTATCCCCTGCTGAGCCTGGTAGTAGTGAATAGGTAACACAGAAGAAAACCAAAGAGGCTCAGAGTGAGAGAGGAACAGGAATTGCACAGACTAGTGCTTACTATTGGGGAAATGCTGTTAGTCAGGATTTGTGGAGGGACAAAAAGGTTAATGGCAAAATTATCCACCAGCATTTTAATTTTTGTACTCTCCCCTGTTAATCAATTTGAGCTTAAATAAAATTTCATGGAAACTTACAGGATGAGCAGATCACTTGGGGGAAAATCACACCTCCCAAAATAGATTTCAATGCATATGAGGGTGTCTGGTATTTTAAAAATTATGTTTTTAATGCCTACAGCTGAATTTCCACTAAGTGCTGAGACTACAATAATATGAAATTGTGAGCATTCAAACCACTGCTTTCTGAACAACATCTAAAGTGTCAGCTGTATCAGGCAGTCATGGTATATCTGGATTGCAGTATCAGGTAAGAAATGAAAAATCACTAGTTTGTGATTAAATGTGACTAGACAGGCAGACTGGGTGTCCTGGGCTTTCTTCAAAATACTCTGTGGTGACCCAGATCAGATGCAACTGACAAAATGAAGAAGATTCAAACAGACAGTGAGTGAGTTCCTACAGAGATATGTAAATTGTGAGAGTGCAGTATGACACAGCTGGTCCTACAGACTGCTCTGAAATTTTACAAGAAACCTCTGGTAAGGAATAACTGCCTACATCTGAATTTCGAGCCAAAATAATTGTTGTCACCTGGAGGAATAAGATGTTAGTGAAAAGACAGTGAGCTGAAAGGTAAATAATTCACGTTGACTGTTGTTATGAACAAAAGGCACAGCAGGAAATGCCGATTCAAATAATCCCCCAAATTCTGCCAAATCACCTGTTAGGAAAAGAAGGTGAGAATTTTGTAAATTAACACTTTGCTAAACTTTGCGCTTCTAAAAACCTTCTCACACAAATTCTTTTATACCCTGAAAGCAGTTGTCAAGCTTTGTAGGCCAGTGAGACGCTAATGCTGTCTGCAGGAGCATTGGAGACTGTGAATGGTTCTATGGGAGTATTTTATGTCAAGGCCAAGGAAAGGCACTCTCAGGGTCTAGTAAAAGTTTGTACTTCTTGTCCTGATCTACTGGAGGTCACTGCCAGTGTTCTCCATCTGGAAGCCCTCTGTAACCTGCTCTGACTTCGTTCCCTTCTAATGCAGATAGGTGAAACTTGATAACATACTAATCTCATATCTCTTAATCAGAGGAACAAGGCAGTCTGAAGTGGACTCCCTTCTTCTAATGTTAAAGAAGTTGTTCTAATATTATTGCAGAAAATACCAATGAGTAAAAATTGGCGTATTCATAAAGGCAGTGACACTAAAAATATAATTTAGACAACAGTGAAATTTCATATTTCTCTCTGGAAAAGTAGAACAAAACTGACTTTGAAAATGTATTCCATGTATCTGAGTACCACCTTTATTTCTACTCAAAGCAAAAACCTAATGAGAGAGGAAGAGTTGTGTAGAACATTACATCAATGTTACAGATCTGCACAGTGATCTTGTAGAAATAGTTTCATTTTACAGCATTTTTATTTCTCTGTTGAAGAGGACCTTTTATATTCCTTTAACTCTGAAGAAGAGAAGCAGAGATAATTCTAACACCTTTATGAGCTGCTTTGGCATCTAGTACTTCCACAGCTCTAGAAAACAGCTGGAAGTGTATGAGCTGGGATATACCTTATCACTCAGATGTTTGTTTTTTTCAGACATTTTAAGAAATGTTGTAGAAAAAGACCAGCTGCTAAATGTCCCTGGCCCTCAGGTTTGTTGCAGGAGGTGCTATACTTTCATGGAAGTGAATTATAGTAAGAATTTGTAATACCAAAGAAATATCACTGATGTATTGGCACAGTAGGAGGCTCAGAGTAGGCCCTGGGCTTTGACTGCTGTTTTCAGTAAAAGTCTTATAAAAACTTTGTTGCAAGTGCAGTTTAGATGACAAGTCTGAAATGAAATGTGCAAATTATCATCTTAACCACCACATGATTTTTCCAGCATATACAACAGGAAATTGAAGACAAAAACCTGCCCTGGGCTCTAGAGGGGCGAGAATGAAAAGCAAGAAAAGAAACATCATCCACAGATATACTGATACTCACTAAAATCAAGAGAGTTAAGATAAAGGCATTGGAAAGCTGGAAGAGACAGAAAAATAGATTATGGACCTGGAAATATTGACATGTGTGGAAAATAAACTAAATATATGATGTCAGTCTACAGTTATCTGATGAAAGTGTGTAGCAAAGACAGAGAAAGCTGTATAGCTAGTGATGGGGAGAAAGCATTAGGAGACATGGGCTGAAATCAAGTAAAGAGAAATAAAATTGATTAACGGGAGAAACTCCTTCTTAGAGATATCTATTAACTTGAGGACCTATCTAAACTTCAGTGATTAGAATTCCACTGACTGTGACATCTGAAGACAGAAAACAATTTAATCTGAAAGATTTGTTGCATGACCTCCTGAAGAAGACTGTTCCTGCTAAGTGTTTAAGGTTATACCATTTGTGGAATGATAGAAATTAGTATAGCTTTAGTTGAAAAGAAGTAGGTGAGACTCAAGCTTACATTTGATATATGCAAAACTTTGACTTTTAAGTATTCATGGCATGTCTTATGCAGGCTTTTGTTTCTAGACTCTAGGATGCAACAACAATATTACATAAAATTCATGGGGTTTATTAAATATTTTTAATTTTGGTTTTGTTTTTTTTCTTTTCAATGTGATCCATGACTCAATTTTTTTTATGCTCACTCAAAAAATTTTTAGAAAGATCAATCTGAGAGAAAAAATGATGAGCACTTTCTGAAATCAAAACTTTTGTAAATTGTGCATGCCTAGATTGAGAATTTTCTACAAAAAAGAAACACTTCTCCATCCCTATGGAGATCCCTACGTAATGAACTTGACAAAACTCAACACCCAAATATAACAGAGGTGAAATGTTAATAAAAGTGTGATAAAAATCCTAAGACATTTCTAACTTTTTTTTCTCGCAGATGCATCATGTTTAGGTTGCATATCATTATTATATCAGGAGTAAAAGAAATAGACTTTTAAAATTATATATATACTCTAAAAAAATCTATAGTCATCAAATATAAATTTTTATTTAAGTCAGTTCTTAAAGGGAATCAATGTTATTTATATATTTCAGACTTTATTGCAATACTAAGGAATAAAAATACATAGCTTTATTTAATACCATTTTTGGTATATTGATACCTGATATCAAGGTATCTTGTTTCTACTGGACCTTGGAATGCTTCATGCGTAGTTAAAGCCTTAAGTGTGGACAAAGCAATGGTGCATAATATTATGTGCAGTTATACTTACTGTACACTTGTAGTTGTCCTCTGAAGACATTTCTTCCACGAGAATTTTCAGCTTTACATTCGTACATTCCTGCATCCTCTAGCTGCACATTAGGTATTTCAAGCACAGCTTGGGATTTTCTCAGGCGGGCTTTACTTGGATTATGACCATTAACTTTCCTCCAAGAGATTATTGGAACAGGGCTGAAATATTAAGCAAAATTACTGTTAGTACTCTTCCATATTCAGAATATATATTCTGTTATCTGGTAGTTTAAACACTTAATAATCTAAGTAGCAATAAAATATAACCACAATTAAGGTTCATATAATGGTTAATATACCTGAGTTTTCTATAGGGAATCCTTAATAAATGGCTTGCTACATGAGATGTGTCTATTTCATCCACAAGGGAGACTAAATTTTTATTGAGATCAAGTAAATCACTTAAAATACTCTCTCTAGAATTTCTTTAGCACTTTATGCTTTACTTCTGAACACTTCCCCTCCGTAGGCCAAAGAAAATAACAACTTCAAAACCTGGCTGAATTTAGGAAATTCCAACACGTCCCAATTTTCCTGCAATGAAACTTCAGTTCAGAAGATGGTTCAGTGATAATGTCCATCTAGGTGGGAGATTTCAATACCACACTTTCTTGGGTGAATTAAAGTGACCAAAGGTTTGGAGACCTGTTTTATTACAATATTCTTCAAGTTCCAAAATTGGTTGTGTAAGAAGAATGTATTAATGGCCCTACTGTTTCTGGCTCATAGCATTACATGCTTGCTTGTGGGAGCAAAAGGGCTTTTCACCGCAGCTTGTTGTTCCGCACAGGTCTACACGGAAACTGGTCATTTACATTCATACTCAGGGAAGAAATTGATTAAATAGTGTTTGCACTCATAAAACTTTCTTTTTAACCCAGTTGTGCACCTATTGGGCTTTTTTTGGTACAGACAGAGGGGGAAAAGTACTTCATAATATAGATTCAAATTCAAAACTGCTATGAATGACTGCCATGATTTGCTAACTTCCACTTGTGAGTTACTGGAGTTGTACTCAAACTTGCAGACAAGATGTTCCAAATCCTAGTACTTTATAGAGATTCAGAAAAGTCCCAGACTGGTGTTTGGATGTCAGAATATTTCTCTCGTTTTCTGTCCTGAATGTCACATAGCACTGAATTTCATTGAGCCTATTATCAGTTACCTTCACAAAGCCAACATATAGTCCCATATGGAATGTATTGAATATACCAGACAGAGACAATCATTACTTCCTATATAAGTTCACTGCGCTGATTACTTAACCTGACAAAACGTACTTTGTTGCGAGTGTGTGTGTATTCATCTCTGAGACATGGTCCTTACAATAGCTCTCTATTCTTGCAAAATGATTCTTTACACTGTCCCCCGCAGAAGAAATACACGTATGAAAATCAAATAATTTTTTCTTTTTCCTTACTAAACAAAACCGACTGATCTCTTTTTCTTCAGCTCCCCAATTATGTATATATTTTTCTTTTTATAGATGTTTGTGGATCATATGAGGGGTGTAGATCATATATTCTCTTTCTTTTTTCTCTACTCTATCACCATAAGAGCTTGGTAGCTTTCTAATTTTTTAACTCTAAATTATTTTCTTGATGACTGATTTCAAATTTTGGTGTCCTGTAGGTTTGGTTTGAGGACTCTTTTCTGCAGCTTGTATAGTTCTAATTTATAAAGTTTCCTTCCTATTAGAAGTTATTTTACATGCTTTCAATTAGAAGATTAAAAGAACTTCCCATTCTTATCTGACTGAAGTACTTCAAGAGGTTCAATTCTAAATACAAAGGATAAATAAGATATTTTTGGTTTCGATGCACTAATAAAACTTTGTCTTAGCCCACCAGTTATGATATTCCTTTCATGTCCTTAGCTACATATTTTGATTTGCTATACTTAATAGCTATTTGTATATATTAGATGTAGTACAAACAACAACATTAGTTTCTTTTTTTCCCATTCAATAGCTCTCATAGTTTATTTCTAATTGCATGCTTCACTTTGATATTCAAATTTATACTCTTTCTTGAATGACTTCCTGGAGATTTTGTAAGTCTTTTGTTTTGCATTCAGCTTAAAGAGCTAACTCCTTATCTTATCCTCTTTCTGTGTGGAATATAATTGTGTCATGGTTGCTGGTTGCAAAACAATCACTCTGACCAGACAAAGATTTCAACATAGGTCCACAGTAGAAACACTTCATGTTGATACAGTGCAAAATAGATGTGCAGATACACTTTATTTGGCACCATAAGGGTGCTTATTGCTTGTTGCCTGTTGCTAGTTATTTGGCCTTCAGCCCTGCTTCCGGTAAAATCCGTGACAATAGTGCTTTTACTCTACTGTCATGGAAGAAAACTGGTTCTGCTGAATAGGACTAGTAAAAAGAATTTTTTTGGTAGTGTGTATGTCTGAGAAAGAGTGAAGAGATTGTAAACCATGAAAATTGTCTCATTTAACTGGTATGAGATTATTTTGAAATTCATGTTTTTAGAAAATTTCCTTTAAATTGCATTTAACTAATTTTTTGAAATTTGCTTATGTGTTTCCTGCAGCAACTAAATTTGTGTAACATGAACATCACAGAGGAAACTTGTTGTTTGGGTCATTAGGAAACATATTTTAAACAACTCACTGATGTCTTCACCAGTATGAGATAATAAGTGGAATTTTTCAAGGAGATAAAGTTACCTTAGCTGTGCAGATTTAATGATTTCAAAGGAAAGTACTCCCATATTACAAATTGGTGTTCGTGGACAACTTGTAGTTCTGTTTAATGAAGTCTATTTTCCTTGCATAACTTACAAGCAAAGCATGAATTTTACATCTGAAATAAACACATATCTATATCTATACTTATTTCTCCTCTGTGACTTCTGTGAGAAGGAAATAAAATATATCAGTGAGTAGGTAAAAGAATAAGATTGTGTGTCTGTTCTAGGAAACTCAAAATCCACTATAAGAGCTGATATATGCACATTTTTCATCTTTTCAAATGATCCACAGCTTTTTAAAAAATGGAGTGATTGCAAAAGTACCTCTATCATTAATATGAGTTTAATGTCATATTCATAACTGTTGAATCTTATAAGCATTATAATCCATTTTTATTTTGGTCTCAGCAGACTTTTATGGGAATACAGTTTCCTTGTTTACTATAACCCTGTTCACATTCAGCTCCTATGAGCAACTTGATTTGAGTTTCAATTGAGTTGAAAGATAAGATTTCTCCTCAGTTTTGGGAAAAAAATCTGCTGAATACTATGGGTAAATCTTAGCACTACCAAGACAAAAACCCTACTTGATTTCAGAAATACCATCATTAAACTTCTCATTAATCTAAAATGAAATAAAAATTCTAAAGGGTTCTTGGTGACTCCAACAGACATTACTATGGGTTTGTACAGTTTGAATTTGAAGAAAATATGAGTTATAATTTTACATTTACACTTGGGAGATATTATAGGAGTCAATGTTCAGTGGTTTATTACTTGGGACAGTGTTGTTGAATTTCTTGGGAATTCTTCACAGGTTTAAATAAAATATAGAAATAAAAATGTTTTCAAAAAATTATAGGAAGCAATTCTTTTTCCTTTCAATTTCATATGAGAAAATATGTCATTACATATCTATAGCATATGTTTATTTTGGGTAAGGCGTGAGGCGGAAATAGAGTAATGTCTGAATTTTAAAATACCTTTGCCATGAATCTGAGTTCCTAGCTTTTCAATAATAACATAAATAAGAATACATAGATTACTTTTCCTGTATTCTGTTGGTGATGATTGATGTGATTTTTGAAATATTTTATCTTCTATTCCTCTCCACACTTTCAATTCCTCTCCACACTATTTCTCTTTACCATGCATTGCTGTCCTTCAAACCCACAGGTTCACATCATAATATATCTTGAAAACCACTACATGACCACTACATAAAAAAACCCTTTTTTTTTCTTATGCCCCCTAGTCTTGCAACTGTGTTAAATACCTTCTAATTTTCACAGGATAATTATGTAGGATTAAAATGTTGAGGATTATAATGAAATTCTCTCCATCTGATGCTTTCCAGAAATACCCATCAACCATTCATGTGATTCTACCTTTAAAATATCCCATATAAATCTGCTCTGATCAGATGAAGAGTTTTAGGAGGTAGGACAATCACTTTTCCTTTCATTTGGTTATTAAAAGATAGTGAGTACTCATAAAATATAGCAGCAGTGAGTATGGTGACTTAAGAATTGAAAGAGAATAGAATGAAATGGTGATGAGTTTGAAACCTGAGTGCAGGAACAAGTCCAGGTCTACAAGTCACTTCAACACACATCCATGACTGTACTAAAAACGTCTGATATATACGTATAAGTGTCATATACTAATGTGGATGTGCTTTGCAACCACTGCTGTTCTTTGTGGCACAGAGCAGGGACAGTGCTGAATGGTACTCCAGAGCTTCTCTTTACTGGTTGATCAGAGCCTAAACTGTTGGCTTAGTTTTGAAACTTAGCTGTTCAATAGCTAAAGTTAGATAACATAACTGACACATTTGGTGATTTAAAAAAAGATTCCAAATTCTTAAATCCAAGTGAATCATGAACACGAGTCATCTGATTAAGGTGTGATCAAACAAGAGAACAAAACAACCATAATAGGCAAGGTATTGGTTTCACAAATAGTGAGTAAAGCAGAAAAGGTATTCCACAACCTTTTGTGTCTGTGTTTAACAGTTAGATAATGGCATTTGTTCTTAATGAAATCACAACAGCACAGCTAGATGTGAAAAATTTAATTCAAAAGAGCTGAACATCTCCTCCTCTATATTCTCTGTTGTCCATATTGCAAAATTCCATATTATATTTTTGTCATCATAGTATTGCAGATGCTACTTATGTTGTAGAATTAAGGAGATGTTGAGGTATCATGACTGTTAAAAAAAGGATGGAAGTAAGCTTTGTTTTTATCTCAGCCATCCATAGCCACTTTTTCTAGTCTCTATATCATACCCTACCTCAGTTTGCTGGCCATGGGCATTCTGAAATAAGTGGACATTCTTCTAAAAAGTATTAAAGACATAACAACTGGTAAATTATCATCAGCCTGTGACTTAATCAAAGCTGTTAAGAAGAGAATCCTAAGCAACTTATGACATCTCCTGTGTTTGTATAGGGGATAATACAGGAAGAATCCACAATTTAAGTTAGAGGAGAAAAATATTTTGAAGCAGAAAATTTGCCTGAAATGATGACATATTTTTGGCAGGTGTTCATACAGATCCTCAGGGCCACAGTACAACTGTGTTAGCTTGCCTTGTGTTAAAACTATTTTTATAACTGAACTTTCTCTTGTCGTTTTTCTCTGTTCCAAACTTTGTCCAGGCAGAATTTCTGTAGCTGGTACATTGATCTAGGATTTCCTAACTCTGTTGTACAGATACAGCCAGTGTATGTTTACAAATCTGTTCCAGAAGACTAGTTACAATGAGTCCAGAAATTCTAGAAACAACAGCCCTACCATCAATCATGATGTAAATGTAAACATAAATCCAGCTTGCTTGGGGTGTGCAAGATGGCTTTGAAGCTCCTGATCAGCCACAGAGTTTAAAGACAGTGACCAGAAGGGCTGGATTTAAGGCTCTTGTGCCTTAGATTATAAGCATTTATTTCTTTGTGGGAAGACAGAGAAGAGAAATTTCTGAAATTTCTCTTTCTTGAAGAGAAAGTTGCAGTAGTAACTCTGGGGACCTACTATTGACAATTGCTAGAATTTGTTTCCTTGTGATCCTCTCAGACTCTGACCCAGAGAGAAAGCCTATACAAAGCCTATGCAAAAAAAGAAAAAAAGATTCTTTATCTCTAAACAGAAAGCAAGGCTGTGTAAATTACTGAACACAGTTTTCAGCAATGTTTACAAGTTTTCTTTGATAGTCCTGAGAGAGAAAGGAAAGAGATTGATAATATTGCTGCTTCGAGAATACATTTTACTGGTGAGGAATTGAAGTTTGGTAGGGTTTTTTCCCCACTTTCCTTGTGCCTTATGGTAAAAGCAATCAAATAAAATTTTTTAAATGCAAATACAAAGCATTTAGTTAGAGCGAGGCAGAATGAGGCCTGGGAGTGCTACTTGAGATTCACTAAAGAGTCTTTTATACATTCTTTATTATATTACTATAAATTATTTCAATATTTGTAACAGGAGTATAAAGTCTATGCAAGAACTAGTTCACTTAAAGGAAGGCAGAAATCAACCCAGCCTGAAAAACAGGAACAAAATCCTATCCTGTTTTAGAACCTTTTGACATAAATACTTATTCAGCATGAGCTAAAAATGAACTTTAGATTCATGAAAGTCTTAGAAACATTTATTTGACATAAACAATATGTGTTATCAAAGAAAACACGTATTTGAATCTATTTGAGTCTTATATAAACAAAGTCAGCTCAAAGATGCTATATTCATGTTTAAAAAGCTTCTTTCCTCTCACCACAATCTTATCTCAAGGGGAAAGGGCATCCCTACATATAACACTGAAAATGATGTTCTGCTGAGACTTTTCATTTCCCTCTTGGGACCGTTTTGTTATCAGTAAGCTTTAGGAGTAGCTTCCACAGCTTTCAGGTTTGGCATCTGACAGGATTAAAAAATATTTTTCCTACGGTGAGAAGTGGTGTGAAGGGATATGGGGCAAGTTGATTTTTTGACCTGTGGAACTTAGAAACATGTATTTCTGTATCAGTTTTTGTATCTATCCTGCAGTTTCATTTTGGGCAAATAATTATAACAGATTAATACTCTATGGCATGGTTTCCATTATTCCTTGTTTAAAAAAAAAAAACAGAAAATTTTTGTCTCTGTGACCTGTAGATGAAAAATAGGACACCATGATAAGACTTGGTTTTGAGGGTAGAGGAAAATTGCTACCTGTGGACTTTTACACTGTGAATTTGCTTAAGGCTTGAAAATGCTAAGCTTGAAGGCTAGCATGCCTTGCTCCTGCAGTAATTCTTCTATATGTAGGAATCATAGAATCATAGAATCATAGAATCGATTGGGTTGGAAAAGACCTCCGAGATCATCAAGTCCAACCCTTGGTCCAAATCCAGTCCATTTACTACATCATGGCACTCAGTGCCACGTCCAATCTGCGTTTAAAAATCTCCAGGGATGGTGAATCCACCACCTCTCTGGGCAGCCCCTTCCAATGCCTGATTACTCTCTCTGTAAAGAATTTTCTCCTGATATCCAACTTAAATTTCCCCTGGCGGAGCTTAAGCCCGTGCCCCCTTGTCCTATTACTGAGTGCCTGAGAGAAGAGACCAACCCCCACCTGGCTAGAACTTCCCTTCAGGTAGTTATAGACGGTGATGAGGTCACCTCTGAGCCTCCTCTTCTCCAGGCTAAACAACCCCAGCTCCCTCAGCCTCTCCCCATAGGACTTAATATTTGAATCCTAGTTCCAGCAATGAATGGGATGTGCAGCATCTAGAATAATTTGCTTTATTTAATGTAAGGTAGGGACCTTGATATATCATTAAATTGTGAGTACCATAACACAGTTAAAAGACAAGTCAAAATTAGCTTTCTCTTTGCCTGCAAATTATATACTAAATCTGGTTAGAATTCCTTAAACATCCAACTGTCATTTATCAATGCAGTGATTTATCATGTCCTTTCATGCTTTGTTTTGACCATCAGTTCCTCCGTAGGGGATAACAGTGTTATAGTGTTACTGTCCCAGGATTCATCGGGAAGGAGAACTGTTAATGTGCTCTGAATGTAGAATCAGGTTATCTTTAATATCAAAGGTGTTTCTATGTGTCACCTTTGTGGGAAAAGGAAAGAATTACTTTGTGTTCATAGAAAAGTACAGGGAGCTTAACCATTTCTGAAAGACAATACCTAGAAAGGAGCACTTCCAGAGATGAATGGACATTCTGTGATCTGTATCCTCAGCAGAGGCACTCACTCCCTGAGAAGTTTCACACAGTTCCCCAAGGAAATGACAGCTTATACTCAGAGAGAAAAGTAAAGATCTGTTGATATATCCCAAATACGTGAAATAAATGGTCAACAGAACTGTCATACTTGGCCTTAAAAAACAGTGAAGCCTGATTTATATCACAGATGTTAGTGGTTTTTGGTTTTGGTTTTTGTTTGTTTGTTTGTTTTGTTTTTGTTTTGTTTATTTGTTTGTTTTTGTTTGGGTTGTTTTTTGATTTTGTTTTTTTTTACAGTGAAATTTGTACTATATTCCCATGTTTGTACCCAGTAATACTCATCTGCTGCTTGGCACCTTGACCGCTCACTCATCTCAATGCCCCTGGGATTCAGCACAGTGCAGTTAGCAGAGGTTAACTTTAAGTTGATTTTAAAGTGTCGCCAGTGCATTGGCTCTGCTGCTCTTTGGCATAACACCAGGGCTGAAGTAAGACGCAGATTCATGCTGGTATTAAGGAGATTTTAGGTTAGAAAAGAACTTGATCTCAGAATAGAAATCCTCATAAGACCTTTTTTGACACTAGATTACCAGGAAAAGATCACATTACAGGTAGTTTTTATCTGGTTTTCTGCCTCCTGCCAGGTCTGAAGCCAGGAAGAATCATGGCATCTACAGCCAGCACATCGATACCAGTTCTGAAGCATCTAGACCAGTATAAAATAAGTAATAATTGATTTGCCAAGATCAGTTTAACAAAAGGATAAAAGTTAGAGAAAAATATATGAAAGACATGGGGCATGGCTTTAACTGGTAGTCTGAAAGTAAAAAGCCATATTTTACAGATTTGAAGAGCAGAGGGGGGAAAGTTTTGTCCTTTGGAGTTAGGAAACAATATGATGTAATGCTGGAAACTTCTATTCACCTGTGTGGAGAGATCAGGTGGATAACTTCATGTGTTAGGCAGAGAAGTTTCAAACCTGGGTCTGTGACTCACTATAGGGTTACTGTTTGTGACTTTTGTGTTCTTGGCAAAAATCACATATAGCTATAGGGCAGAGGAAGAAAAGAAAGGAATGAGGTACTATGAAGCCTCTGACTAAAGACACACTTGCTAGGCGCCTTTAACCTTCCTTCTTTTCTGAAATTATTACCTTCATTGTTATATTTTCTGCCAAACACTGACCAGACCTCACTGAAACAACCCTTTAACCCATGGCCTTGCAAAGTCTATTTTCTTAAACCTTCACAAAGATTTGCAATATCTAGAAACCTTCTTCATAGTCATTAACCTGTGTCATTGGCTTAATGTGCCACATCAGCAAAAATAACTTCTTCAGAAACTTCAAGTGATTCACAGCAGTTACAGTCAAATACCCTTCACCAGACCATAAATATTTTTTATTTGGCCACTCTTGATCTTTGCTTAGATATTATATTCACTTATTCAAACACTTTGCTTTTATTTCTGCACATTGAAAAATATTTAGTAAGCTCTCTCTACATAAATTAATAGAATAGTTTGGGTCAGAAGGTATTTTAAAGATCATCTAGTTCCAGCCCCACTGTCATGGGCAGGGACATTTTTTAGTAGACCAGGCTGCTCAGAGCCCCATCCAACCTGGCCTTGAACACTTCCAGGGATAGGACATCCACAACATGTATATAGTCTGTAATGAAAATATTGATAGTGGCATAAAAAAATAATGGCATTTTTAATGAAAGCTTGAAGAACAATTAGAAAAGTCTGTTAAAAGAAAATCAAGTAAAGAAGATAAAGCAAAATGCCATATTTCATGGATTTAAAACTTTGAGATATTTATTAATTAGCATTGATTCAGAGTTCACTGTTTCAATAGAACATTTTAGAACATTTCTTAGATCAAAAGTCACTAAATTTCACTAACTTGTGTGACCTAAATATATATAGCTTCACCTTATTTTTATTTTATTTCATTTAGAAAGCAAGATTTTAAAGTGGACTATCAGCTGTGTTCTTGCAAGACATATTACAGATGGGACGAATGGTTAAAACTGAACTATAAATCTCTTCAAAACAAAGTTAACAATAGAATTATTAAAGTAACATTAAATATAACAACATGAACACTGCTTCCATCATAACCATCTCATCATAATTCAGTAATAAAAGGAAGTAAATATCTCTAGTTTATTCTTGTCATTAACTAAGGATATTTCACAACAAAAACATAGTTTTGACATTACCAAAGTGACATAACCTACCATTTAGAAAGAATATTGATATATTACATTGATGTTACTATTATACAGAAATAGCACAAGCATAAAACACCATCTCAAATATGCAGAAAAGCAAGCATATGGGTCATAAGAAAAATTGTCAGCAGTGTTCTCTATTGATTCTTTTTATTCAAGTATCTATGTGTTGATCTATATCGTTAAAATATAACCATAGTAAAAAAAGGATGCATAAAGCTTATTTTCTTTTAGCAAAGCAATCCTTTTGGTGGTCTACACAGGCCCTATTTTAAAAGCTAAAATTGAAAACTTTGGTAATGTACAAGTACAGCAACAGCCCACATCCTGTAGTTTGTTTTAATGAGAAATAAAATATGATTACTCACTCAAAATTGTCTGTTGGCATTGTCATAATACAAACTCCTTTTTTTTCTGACTACAGCCAGAAAAGCAATAATGTATGAGTTTTATGTGGAAAATAAAATCGAAGCTTGTTGTGATGCACAACAAAAATACATTGAGGCTGAAGTGTGAGGGTCAGATAAGGTGTGTACATTATACACAATTTAAAATTTAAAAGTCTGTGTGAAATAGTGAGAATAAAATTATTTCAAATGGAAACAAGTAGACAAATTAGAGTTATATACTAGAAAGAAAAATAAAGGGAAAAAAGAAAGATATATTTCTGACACTTTTACTTGTTTTCCTCTGAGGCCAAGTGTCTGGGGTCATTGAAGAGGGTTGTAACATACAACTTTTCATGCCAGTTTGGATAAACCAGTCCTATATCCTTATTTGAACAATGAAAACTTGTTCATTTTGAGCCTTTAAAAAACCCTGTATATTTCCATCTATACCTGCCTTTAAGTCTCATGTTAAAAAAATGGTGTTAGAACTACTTATGACAGAAGTATGCTCCAAAGACAGGAAGTGCTACAGAATGTTTGCATGGCTGTCACTAAAGTACTTCATTAATGAACACGTCATGTAATGGGGACAGAATTTAGAGTCCTTTTGCCCATCAGCACCATTAATTTAATCTCTTTATAATGGGGAGCTAAATGAAGACATGAGAATCATTTCCTTGAATAAAGTACATTAAAAAAGAAACTAAAGAGTGGACTAGTTGCCTCCAGATGTTCTTGGAAGCAAAGTCAGTAACATTTGGGGGAAAATTGAAATGGCAACCTGTTGTCACAGAAGGCTGTGTCTGAGAAATCACATTTCTGGTGCAGGAAAAGCCAGGAATGCTGTGATTTGTGCAAGAGTGTCGACTAGGAAAACGATGTCTTCTTCACCAGAACTTATCCAAAGAACAAGGTCATGATCTGTCTTCCTGATTTGCATAACAAATCTAAGGTTTGACTTTGAAATAATTATACCTTAGCAGTCAATCATTGATATATGCAGTGATTTCTTAGCCAATGACTAATGCTCATTATAAGCAGTATTATCTAATACAAGTCAGATAATTTTGAGATATTTCACTCATGTATTATTTTGAATTCTTTAGCAACTACAAAGTCTATTTGCAAGTGGCATTAGTAGCAGTATTTTCACTTGTAACTGAATCAGCTACATATTGCATGGATCAGAATGAAATTCTTCTCTGAGAATTTCTGTCTTTCAAGCAATTAAGATATTTGACTTTAGTTTGGAGATATAAGCTGCAGAGCTCCAATTTATTTAATTCTTACAGTCATAGTGACTGGTAGTTCTAAATAAACACTACTAATAAATCATTAATCTGTAACTAAAGACTAGGCTTTTTCTAGAATACTTGCCAAATGCCTACTTCAGGAAATCTCACTGGAATGTCTGTCATTCTCACAATTATAACAGAGAGAGCAGAGTGAATGTTTCAGACAGCTAAAGCAAAGCATAAGAAAACCAGAAGCACATTAGTTTTGAGACTGTAATAACTTCTGTGTTATTTATAATAAGAATTCAAAACACTAAGTCTCAGAATGCTAAATAAAGAAGGAAAAAATTAGTTATTGATTCAGTTTAGTAATGGGGACCAATGGCAGTGTAACAAGAAAAGCCATCAAGAATAAGAAATGGGGACAAAAACTGAAAATGAATAGGAAATTTGATGCATTTTTCCTCCCACCTCAGCCTCCAGGTTTCAAATGGTGCCTGAAATGTCATTCATGTAATTACCATATCAGGTTGAAAGCAATTTCAATTCAGCTGATTTGATTGTACATTAATGGCTGGGAAAAGAAGACAAGGAATGTGCATGATAAAAGTAGCTGCCCATTACAATAGCAGCAAATGGGGTCAACTATCTTATTAGATAACCTTAAAATCCTTGCTCATTCAGATGTTTGGGCTTTTTTGTTTTGTTTTTTGGGGGGGTTTTTTGGTTGGTTGGTTTGGTTTGGTTGTTTTTTTTTGTTTATTAAAGGTTAACATCAAATTAGAATGAGGAAATAAGCTAATTGAAGCCTTTCCTGTCAACCTTCACCTTCCTGTTTGAATAGTGACTGATTCTTTTTGAGAGAGTTTACTAAATCTCAGGGTGCGGAAGATGGAAGGTATCAATAGCTGTTTCTTGCCTGTCACTGATGGTTGCAAAGGACAATGTGTCATACCTCCTTTTCACTGGAAAGTGACAGCTGACTTGTAATCTGTCAGCAACTGCAATTTAATTCCAGCAAAATGAGGAAAATAAGAAGTAATATGTTGGTTATTGCTTCAGCCATAGCCAAGAGCCTAAAAAGGCCTCACTGCCAACTATTGACTTGGCAATGTTTCTGACAGGAGAGAGTCTGGAACCATCTGTCTCTACAGAACAGCCCTTTTCCTCACTTATTTCAGCATTTTGGGGAATCTCTCCATTTTCTGTTCTCTCTCATGTATTTCTTTCCTTATCTTTATTATATAAAAAGTAAGACTTTTGTTTTACTGTACAGAACTTCTTGCTTCACATTTGCTTTCTAAACTACCGCTTACATTTATGTTGGGAATGAATTTGCGTAAGGTGCTATCAATGTCTAATGGCTCCCTGTAGGCAAGCTAGGGTCTCCCAGCTTTTTTTTGGGCTGTTTTGGCTATGTCCTGTTTCTCCACCAACTTCACTGGACCTAAACAGATACAACTAAAATACCTTGTCAGAATTTCTCTGTAATTGTTTATGTATTCTTTCTGTTGACCTGCTCAGTGAGAGCATCTGGATGTTGGTCAAACAGGAAAAACTGGCAAGAAGCGAATGAGTTTAAGACATATATCATCCAGTCAGTAAATAAGAACTGTTAGGAGAAAAGTCTAAACAGAAAAATCTAGTGACCAGTGACACATGAAGGTCAAAATGACTATAAAAACATTTAAAAAGTCCTCTCAGGTGGTAGAGGCAGGATTTGCAAGGTTCGTCTGGAAAACCAAACCTGCTGAGCACGCTGGAGTCATCATTGTCAGGAAAACAGAATATTGTCTAAAAATTCCTAACTTCTTCTGTTTTGTTGCTACTTAGGTAAAGTAAAAATAATTGGTATGTAAGATACAGTATTTCTCAGACTAATTGTTTTGTGAAGTTCCTTCACAGGAGTTGCAAACACAAATAATTCCTCTATTTCTTAGTGAAGGCCAGGTTGTAAGAAACCTATATGTGTCTTGATAAGGTATGAACTGTAAAAGCAAGCAGGATATATGATATTTATCAGCATAACTTCAGAGGGTAGGGGACAAGATATCCAAAAGGAACACCTTTGTAAAGAGCAACTGAAAAGAATTCAATACAATGAGATTTATTTCAACACACCACACAGAATTTGACGGAGTGTTTTGGAAAAAACCCTTCACATTACATTTTTTATATGTCTGTAGAGAAACATCACTGATGGAACTGCTGTTAGCAACATATATATGTGAAGAAGAAAGAATCATTTCTTTGAACGGTTAGAATTGCCTCAGTTCTGTCTGGCTGTATACTACCCTTGCTGATCTTATTCTTGGGAACAATGATAATAGTAACTAATAGTAAGTAAATAATAGTAACTAGTAATAACTAACACCACAAAACTGAAATATCATCGATTTCATCCTATATTCTGTAATCTGAATGCTATATAGAAGTAGTTTCAGTTGCTCAAACCTGTTTCTCCCTAAACCCATTTATCAATAAAGCTATAAAAGCCTCCTCGATGTAAATAGTAAGCACATGTTCTCTAGTAGTGTTATTAGTTCAGGTAGAAGCTAGAGAATAGGCACTGCCCCAAAGTGTGTTAGGATGTATTTAAGACACTGTGTTCCTAGCTTCACATGTAAGCTATGCATTTGGGGGGAGGGGAGATAACTCTATGAATCTCTGTTTATTCTCCAAATAAACATTTTGACAGAATAAACTCTAACTTACTGATTTGTAGTATCACAGTGAATAAATGGATGTGAGTCTGGTAAAATTTGCAACAAAAAAAAAATTAATCTTTTTGTTTATGAGAACATTACTTTTCATTTTGACAGAGAGTCTTTTAATTTGAATGAATTCCTGTCCACAGAAATGGCTGGGCAGGGAGTTCATAATTAGCTACTTAGTCAGTTGGTTGTTTTGAGAGTGCAGTAAGGACTGTCTGTGAAAATGAAATCCAGCACAATAATGAAATCACAAATTAGGCATGTCTCATCTTAATAAACAGTGATGTTTAATTATGAAAGAATCTGTACTTACTTGCCAAGTGCAAAACACTCCATCTTAACAGTAGATCCCTTTGCAGCTGTAACTGTGTAAGGAAAATGGACTTCAATTTTTGGTTCATATTCCCCCATGACACCTGGAACATAAGGAATGTTTAAAATATGAAATAACATGAGTTTTCCACTATTACAGAAAAACCCTGTGGCTTGCTTTTGAATCTGCCCAGCAGTAAAGCTGGTAATTGATGGAGATAGCCTCGTTTGATCTGATATGCTGTGCTCAGGTCCAGTATATATATTCTGAAATGCTCTTCAGGGTTACCAGAAGCAAAACAGTGAGCTTAAGAAAAAAGATTTATTTTTCTTCAAACTCAAGTTGATATTTAAACTTTGAAAGACTAAAGTGGGCAATCAACAGAAAAGTGAGAATTTTCATAGACCAAATCTTTGATTACCAACACAACAGAAATTATGGAAAATAAATCAACATATCATGCTGCGTTTGACTGAGGACTTTCCAAGCTCAGCAAAAAATCCCCTTAAATTCTGTAAAAGCATTTGTGTACACAGATCCAAACACGGATATGCAGACATTCAAAATTCAGTTATGTCATTTTCAGCAACCCTTTTAATTTGGGAGATGATTCTTTTTATCAGGACAACACGCTAAGTACTGTAAGATACAACTTGAAAAACATTCAGGGATGTGCAAAATATAAACATGGAAATCAATAGAATTATCTGGAATTTGCTGTGGGGTGACTGACAGCCTTGGAGAATCACAAGATTTTAGGAAATGAGAAATGAGTAGGGAAATGGAGGTCTGTTTTATAAGACAAGGTGAGAGGTTTGTATTTGATGCAACTTGTACCAAATGTCATAATCAGCATGGCAGGAGAAGAATATGACTCTAACAGCTGTGTTTGGTTAGACTGAAGTTGGGCTAAGGGGGTAGGCAATACTCAGGAACAAAAAGCTATACTAAACAAAGAAAGAATTGTTCAGATTTTTAGATTAGGAAAACTGAATAAAATCTGACTTGTTGACAAAGTAGCAACAAGATAAGTCCAATCTGAATCTGTAAAAATCAGTCAAGATTTTCCAAATAATTCTAAAGTAAGTAAATAGGAAAAAGAGATGAAAAGGAAGGAGACAAAAGAGATAACTTTCTTATGCAAGAAAGAGAAAAGAAAGGAGCATAAGAAGGAGCATGAAAGTAGAGGAATATGAGATTTATAGTTGAGAGAAGACTAGACTGACAGAGAGAGATGGAAAACAACCCACAACCTATAAAAGGAAAAAATAATATGTAAGACCAAAATGGTAAAACAGATACTTCTAGCCCTTCAAATGGTCCTTATGGGGCTTAGGATTTTCCTGTGGGGCTGTACTCTCTTTTTCCTCCTGTCCCACAGGCTCCTACAGCATGGTTCTGAGAGAATGTCTGAACATATATGCATTTAAACATTTCATTATGGGCTTAAATTTGGTAAGAAAATCTAAATGTGTCTGATACGTGAATCAAATGACAGAAGCAGAAAACATAAAATGCTTTTATTTCAAATAATGTGATTCCATAAATAATGTGGTTTTATAAGTAGCAACAGACTTCTTTTTAAAACACGTAATCCTGCGATATTACATGTGCTAGCAGTAGTGACCCATTTTCCTCAAAAACATGACTAAATCAATGCTTTGACATTGCTTTGTGAACTTACGAAGAAATACTGTCACCTGTATGAAAAGGCTAATTTTGAACCAACTCTGTCATTAAAGATAAAAAGGCTTTTTTTTAATTTTATTTTATTTCTGGTAGAAAAAAAAGGAAATTAAAATCTGTGTCCATCTATTAAAATGAATTCATAGAATCAACCAAATTGTATTCAATTAAATTTTTCCTTGGCCTAGGCTGAAATGATTGTTAGTCTAATCTGTCATAAAAATATTATGGATTGCTTGTACTATGTCCATAAATTTCATAGTTTAGTTACACTCTTTGTGACTTCTTTTACTGTTTTGTGTATTCCTTTTATGATTATGAATACTAGTTTCTGACTCAAGGGAATGGCCTGAAGATGTGTCAGGGGAGATTTAGGTTGGATATCAGGAAAAGGTTCTTCACCCAGAGGGTGGCTGGGCACTAGAACAGGCTCCCCAGGGAAGTGGTCACAGAACCAAGTCCCCCAGAGTTCAAGAGGCATTTGGATGATACTCTCAGGCAAGTGGTATCACTCTTGCAGATGACCCTGTGCAGGCCTAAGAGTTGGACTCGATGATCCTTATGGGTCCCTTCCAACTCAGCATATTCTGTGATTCTGTGACCAATTACATAGTTTACATCTGTCATATCCCCTTCTAGATGTGTCTTTTACAAACCAAAAAAACCCAGACAGTTAATCCTTCCTTACAATGAATCTTTGATAAACTTGCAAACATTTCTCGTGCCCATGTTGCAACATTTCAAATTCCATTCTATCATTTAGAGATGTGAAGTTGAGAACTGCACAACAATAGTGAGGCTGTAGATCTTTCTGTCACACTTTTTTTCTCCTTGGGATTTTTTTTTTGTTTGTTCCTTATCGCTTTTCTCACAATTCCGTTCTGTTTGCTGCTTTGCACTTGAGCTGATGTTCATCCACAATGGCAGTCTAATCTCTTTACTGATAATATCTAATAAAGGTATATTTTTAGGTTTAGGTGTTATATAAATTGCCTCTTCACTCTGTTTCTATTATCACAATATCGTTCTGCAGCTCTCCAGGATTAGTTTTTGTTTTAAGTATTCTGAATGATTTTATATCAACAATCTTCTCTACCTCTCAGTTTATTTTGTTTCCATATAGTTTTTGTGTGGAATGGTGAAATCCCAGAAAAGTATTCTGTGGCTTGACTGACAATCTCTCATTTCTTCAATGTGTTCAGATACTCCTATAACAGGTGGATTTTTAAATCAATTTTTAGTTAAAAATGGGGCTGTCCTTCAGTGTCTCCGAATATTTAATTTTTTTGACAGCCTTTGGTGAGTGACCTGTAAAGAACTACTTGAAATAAAAGCTCACAGTAGAACCTTGACTGTTCCTAATCGTATTCTCTCAGACTCTTCAGGAAAGTTATATACAGACTGAAGCAAGACTTCCCTGTTTAAAAGCTGTGTCTTTGATATATGACTGTGTAGTAAGACTCATGGCTGGGCTTCGCGAACGAAGATTTGGGAAGGCTCTAACCACATTTGTTACAGGCACGTTGGTGACTTATGAGGCCGATATGAGATAGACATATCCCATTGCAAAAGGCACAGTAGAAAGACTCCTTAGATGGTATATTCTGCAGAACGCGGTTCTTTCTGCGTTGCCTTTTCTCCTTGAGAGTGATCCTGCGTGTGTTCTCGAAGGAGGCAGCTGCGTTATAGATGGTGTGTCTCCAGGACTCCCGATTTGAGGCCAGAGTAGACCAGTTATGGTGATCAATATGGCCAAGGTTTAGATGTTGTTTCAGGGAGTCCTTGTATCTTTTCTTCGGGGCTCCTCTCATGCGGCAGCCAGTGGTAAGTTCACCATAAAGCAGGATCTTAGGACGGCAGTGGTCCTTCATCCTGGAGACGTGCCCTGCCCATCGCAGCTGTGTTCTCATCAACATGGTTTCTAAAATTGTGACTGCTGCTTGTTCTAGAACAGATGTATTGGTCACATAATCTGACCAGTGGATGTTTAAGATTACTGTATGTGATAAGTACAATCCTACTGATTGTACTTTTCTATGTATTTTCTATCAACACACTTGATACAGAAGTCAGATGTACTGTCTGACTCAGTAAGTAAGCTCCTCAGATGTTCCTAGGAATCCCTTTTTCGAAAAAAAGCACCTTTTCTACTTACCCTCCTCCTAGTCCTGAGACTCAGTGAAGGAAAATAGTACATTCTGCTTCCTTCTATACAGAAGTCTGGATTTCGTGATTTGTTAGTATTTGTAATGTCAATATTTCTTCTAAAATTTCTTCTATTGAAACTTCAATTATGAGAACTTCAGTCTTGATAGGAGAACCTCCCTAGGTCCCCTTGTAGTGAACACTACTGAAAATAGTTCATTCATGTTTTATAGTGCAGCCTTATATTCCTGAGGTGTTCCTTTTAAATCTCTGGCATCTTGTCGCTGTTCATACTCACTGAAAGGTTTTGTGCTTCAATTAATTTAAAAAGGGGTGTTTTTGCTTTTGTGTGAGATTTTCTTCTGGAAAATAATTCTATTGAGTTGTCATATACTATTTAACATTTGACTTTTTTAGTCCTGAATAAAAATGTAGCTTAAAATAGGATTAAATTATTCTTGCATTTAAAATCATACAGTAAATCTGTACCCATCTGAGGGACAATATTATCTTTCAGATCTTATGTTTTTAACTTACAGTAACTCCCTTCAGCAAATGCAATTTGTACATGTACTGAATGCTCTTTGCAAGTCATGCCATTATTTCCTGTTCTTAATGAAATGCTGATCTACTAATGCTTTATACCATGTCTTGCTCTTCTGGGTTATTGCTGCAATAGCACATGACGCGCCTGCAGCAACTGGCAGCAAATACATAAAAATTACAGAGCAATTGCTTGGTGTCACAATGAAAATTAGGAAACAAAAGTCTGTTATTGCAAAGGGATATTTTTCATCATTATTATTTATGATCTTTGAGACTATGGAGGCCATTGCAGTTGCCATTAAGGGAATTATCAAGGCCTCACCTTCTCACATTACACTATAATTGCTTTGCTATGCCAGTGATACCTCCAGGGTCTTTGTCTTTCCAGCGTCTGTTTTGGTCACTGTGAGTCAGTAATGGTAAAACAACCACCATTTGCATTTTCATAAATGTTTTTGTTCATTTGTATCAGATGCTAAAAGGAACTTGAACTTTTAAGAAATATTGAAGCTTTGAGTTATGTGCACTAGAATCAATCTCTCTCAGGCTTATATACATAACTCTCTTTCAGAGGTTTGTTTAAGGCCATAAAAAATCCTCTCAGTCATTTTTTATTTCCAGTTATCAAACATGAAATACAACAATAAATAAAATTGATAAGCACAGAATAAAAACATAATATACGATTTTCAAGTGGTTAACAAATCACAGAGCTCACATGGTCTGAGCACTATAGAGCAATGCAATGCCATTCTCAATGCTGCCATGCTCTGCCTTCGCATGAAAATGGCTCCTTTTCGACAATCTTTTACCTTTCAACAGCTGACCTCCACAATTCAGTATTTCTTGGGCTAATTGCTTACTTTACACACTCTCTACTTTACAAGCTGTGTCTTTCATCAGAGTTCAGATCTGGGTATGAAAGTGATTGGTATAAAACACACAGCTTCAAAATAGATCTAGTTTACCAGATCCTGAAATTTTGTCTGGGATTAGAAAAGGATTTAAAAGCCAAACTTTCCTGTTTGTTTAAGTAAATCTTATCCCTGGTGTTTACTCTGAAATGCATCATTCCATCTAACATTTCCCAGTGTCTGGGTCTCTGCCCTTTCAGCCAGGGTCTTCCTTGGCTATGGAAGGTTTAAAAATTAATAATCCTCCTGTTCTGTCTCTGATTACCAAAGAAAATACAGATTCAAATGACTGAACATATCCCAGGAAAAAGCACAATTTGAACTTGTTAGAATCAGTGGCTTGTTAGTCACACAGGCAGAAAGGGAGCTCAATTTTTATAGAAGAGGTGATTTCCCTATTCTCTCCTTCAGATATTTTTAGAAGAATGCAGTTATCACAAAGTAACTGTTCTCCAACTCTAGTAAAAAAAAAATAATCAGAAAATCAGGTTTATTTTTAATAAGTGGTTTCATTTAATATGTTGTTCCTCCAACTTTGCTGTAAATCTGTGACTTGAGTTCAAATCTCTGCTATTCAGTGTCCTACGAACCTAAGCTATAATGTCTGCATTTAATTTTTCTATGAAAAAAATAGAGATGACATAATAATGTGACAAATACTGATTGTGAGAGGCTCAGATATCACAGGAATAGATGTAATTTTGAAGCAGTTATAGATATTACTACAGTTAAAATTCTTTATATTCCCCCCTGTGAACCATTTAATGGAAATGGAGAATGGAATAAAGTAGTAAGATCAGTTCCTGGTTTTCCATCCTTTTAGCTAAGAACAAGGGAAAGAGCTACAAAGAGAATATCAGACATTACCACTTTGAAAAGGACTACTCTATCTCTTCATCTAGCCTGCCACTCCATGGTTTTTACAACCTTAGATGAAAAGCATAGAAAGAATGTGAGCCTATGACTGTACCATACAATAAGAATTTTTTCCTTCATATTGGAAAAAAATCAGATTGCTGAGAAATCATGACACTCTGTAAAGGCTAACACTTCTTTTTCAATAATCTTCCAGATTTTAACTACCCTCTTGAATCTCCCAGAACATGATGGCTCCTTAAATCATTTCATCTAAAATGGTTTGGGTTTGTTTTAAACTGTTTAATAGCCCTTTAACTTCCTTTGGAACCTAATTTTCAATGGAACAGGTTACAGGAAATACTTGAATTAGTGGCTGCTAGACATTTAAGACAGTAGTTAGAAAAGGTTATAAGATTCCTGGCTAAACATCATCAGAGTTCTAGGGATAAAATGAAAGCCAAATATTTCCTGTACTCAGGAGAAGGATTAAGCATGGATTGATACTTATCATTGTTTTATAAGCAAATAATGCAACCCCCCATTCAATGATTAAGAGTGTTTGAGAACTTTGGGTGAAGTCTTAATCAGATAGTATAGAATAGTTAATCTAGGGTTTTTTCAACCTGGACAGTGCTCTAATAACAAAATTATTTGGGATTCTTACTGGTTTGAATGTTCCTCGCAATTTGTGGGAAACCTCTTCAAGAGAGTTGAATTTGTCCTGCTGCATAAGAATTCCCTAATAAATGAGAAGCTGAGTTTCCTACCACATTGTAATGATGATCTGTTGAGTGAATATGTATCCAAACTCAAGAAAATTTTGACTAAGAAAATACTGCAGAAATGATCACGTATAATTTCTTCTCTCATCAATGTATGGCCAGTCTTCGCGAATGAAGATTTGGGAAAGGTCTTTTACCTTTCAAACCTGCACAGTGGATTTTTTAGGTGAGACACAGTGTGTGCTGAACTGATCCCACCCTTTAATCCTAAGGTTCAACTGCCAGGGCCAAGTGAGCTTGGACAGTGGCAGCGAGGTCCTCAGGACATAGGTTTGTTTAGGGTGACCTTCTCTTAGATGGATGGCCTTACAGGGCTGACGAGCTCCATCTGCCCAGGGGAGTATCCCTTACTGGGAATCGAACCTGGGCCGCGGCGGTGAGAGCGCCGCATCCTAACCGCTAGACCACCAGAGGACCCTCTCTCATCAATAATCTGTGATGAAAACTAGGGTTATCTATGGTTGTCCTAGTTAGAGCAGCCCAGACCAGTTCATCACTGTGTGGGTGTAACCCAAACTATGTATTCTACACCCTCTATGTCATTTCCCAGGAACTGGGACCATTTGCAGCAGCTGCCCAGACCACACCTGACTCATCAGTCTAAAAGAAGTCGGTGAGATAGGAGCGATGTTCCTATCCTCACACCAATGACACAGGCGTGATAACTCCCCTGCAGGGAGTCATTAGCACCTCCACATCCAGTCTGAGGGGTCATGTCTGCTAATGGGCCATCAAGGATTCCAAAAATATCTCATGACTCACAATCACCCGTTGCGGAACTCCTTGCCCTGGGGGAGGTACTGGGCATTCCCACTCGAACGTGAGTGTATATCATCTTGGGGTCTTGAAGACTTCTGGGCCCCACTTGTTGGATCCAAAGGAGGACCAGAACCTCGACCAGACTGCGATCACCACCCTCAACCAGACTGTGACCAGCACTCTCACAAACAGGTTTTTCCTCTCCTTTTACTTTGGACTCAGGGGACCATGCGGGGCTCAGCATGAGGACGAACGAACACCATTTTGTTTGTGCCCCAGGGTGCTGGGTTGTACATCTGGGTTTTGTGGGTTAAAACTAATTGTTTGCCCATATAATTGTATTTATTGTATGATTTTTGTCAAATTGTAACTCTGACTTATAATCTCTTTTGAGCTGTGTTCATTTCTCCTGCCGGTTTACCTTTAAACCAGCACAATAGTGTGGATCTTTTTGTGACAAATGAATATTTAGCATTTTCCCTGAAGACCAGCACCATTAAATGTCTCCAGATATTTATTTGGAAAGAGAGCCCTGAATACATACATTTACAATGACAGTAAATTGACAGCAAAACTGAATTAATTCAAGTATAATGATGATACCCACCATTATATCGACTGCAGCAGAGATTTTCAATGCACTGGGAAGAATTTATTGACTCATCTGCTATTAATCTTATTCTAAATGGAAGGCCCAGTGCCTGGTGTAAATCTCTAAAAATTAACTGTGGGAGTGGTTGTTTTAAGATAACTGTCCACAGCATTCCTTCCACTTCTTCCAAGTTTTGAGCTATAAATTTACCATTTGAGAAACCCTAAAGAAGCTCATGTGAAATTGCATTCTGCAATGCACTGAATACTACAGGGCTCTGATGTTTTCATACATTAGAGAGCAAATCCTTTTACACGTCACTGGATGGAAAGAGGTCTTTATTGGAATATATCCTACAAATAAAATTTAGTAATTAAGTTTCTGGAACAAAAATCATAATGAATATAGTGTAAGAAGAGCAATAAAGGTAAAGTGTAGGGCAATAAAGGTAAAAAAAGGTCAGATTCAAGTGAAAAAAATGAACTAAAATTTACACAAAACTGTCCTGTTCCCACTTTAAAATCCATCTTTTAATTGTACTCTATTTCACCAGTTCAGCAGTTACACTCTAAACTTTGTCTAGAAAGTCCTTTCTAGAAATAGCATTACTATCTTAATAATATTTTATTATTTATAACAAGTAAAATGTCATGTATGTAAGTCATATATACAGAATAGTTTTCTACCTCTCTTAAACACTGAATAAAAGTGAAAACACTTCATTTTCAATTGAAAGTGGGTGTGTTATGGTTCAAATAATGAGAACTGTGGCCAAACCCTAAAGGCACAAGAGCAATGAGGTAGTCTCAGAATAAGCAACAAGAGAAACAATGGTATTTTCTCTAGTTTTTCAAATGAGAGGTCAAAATTTCTGGTGTAAAGATTTGACTGCTGAGGTCTCTGTTTACCTGTATTTGAAAATGTTTGGAAGCAGTAACTATGACCAAGGCTGCTGTCTTTGTCTACGTAGAAAAGTCTTTATTGAATCATAACCTAGACTTCAATCCATCAAATTTCCCATATAGATGTAAAGTGGCATCTAAGCTCTTCTTCTAAATTCAGCACATCTGGCTATTGGACAAAACCAAACTTACCCTTTGAACATTCAGAGATGAGTGGGGCGTCTGAATGGGTGGTATACAACTTTCCAGTATGAAGATTTGTGCATATATAGTTGTATGGAAACATGAAAACCTGAACATTTTCACCAACTGTGTATATAGATAATTTTTCTGAGCAGCCATGCATATCAAGAAAAATCAGTACTCACTACACTAGATAATATAACAACTTACTTGAGAGGCCTAAGAATATAAGTCAACAAAACCCCAAAGAACTATCACTGGGGTTTTTTTGTTACATTTTGTTTTTAAAGGAGAGGAGATCATGTTGAATTTGGAAAAAGAAATCTGTGGCTTCACTTCCTTTCAGGCATCACCGGCCAATGTTTACTGTTCCTCTTTTCCAATTGCCTGATGTTCACCAAGGATAAGCTCACAAAAGATATTAAAAAACCTGTGAAATACTATTTAACTAAATGATTAGGAGGAGGATCTAATTTTCATGGGGTTTCTAATTAACTTCCTGATGGCATGTTCACAGTTCTTGAAGAACCTAATTTCTCCTGTAATAGATGACATAATTGTTAGCTCTTCAAATATGACCTTAAGTTTCATTTTTTTTTCCTTGAATCCTGCATGATTCTTTTACAAGATGAAAACAAAATATCCCCTTTCCAGCTATGTGCCAAAAGTGTCAAAACTGTTATGGTATCCAGAGAGAGTATTTGCTTTGTTTCTGATCAATTAGAACACTACTACATGAAGTAGTGTTTCTCTAATATTCATGGTATGTAATTAAATGGAAAAAGGTTCCTAAATAAGAAGTGTTTTTCAGTTGAGACTCCTCGTATAACCATTCAAATACAAGTACTTATTTTTTCCTCAATATGAAAGATCAAAGTAACAATAATATTTCTCCTCCTTTAGCAACAACTATTGAAATATCCATTGTTTTAGACCCAACAGTAACAAATCATTCTGTTATAAATTTGCTGTAGTTCTAACTTTGAGCAAAACTCCTGCTGTTCGCAATCAAATTATTTCGCTATGTTGACAAGAATTCCAAACTGACAGTGCCGTGCTCCACAACTGAAAAGCAGCAGTCACTTGTGAATTTGTGTCTAAGATCCTGAGACAGTAAGATGAATAACATTCAGTATGACCATTCTTAATAATCTGAAACCATTCACAAGTGTAAATGTTATTTTCATTCTCAATTTGCACAATTTTTAATTCAGTCACCGTTAATTAAAATATTACCAACACACTTCGATCTGAAATCTTAAGAGTTACAGTTTGATGCAACATCTTTCCTAATCCTGAGTTGAATTTAGAGGAATATTTTTTCTCAAGTTCATTTATTTTATGGTTTGTATACTCAGTGTATGGATCAATTAACTCTTTCCTTTGTGCACGTTCCATAAATCATCAGGAGAAGAAGCGAAAGAAAAAACACGAGTGTGGATGTGCAAGATGATACATCTAGAATCTTGAAATACTTTAGCTATTAAAAACAACAACTTTAGTTCCAGCAGAGAGTGTTTCTGTAAACTAGTGGAAAAACTTAGCAATTAAAACTCCTTTAAAACAGACTAAATTCAAGAAAACTTTCACAGTGGAATAGTTCTTTTTCTACACTGAATCCTGGAATCTTTTCCAAACCTTCCCCAGTTTTCTTCCTGTAATACTCTCCTGGGTTCAACCCTTTTATATTGTCGAAAGACCATCCCAGGTGGTTTTCTCTATACCTTTTTTTAGGTTAAATGCTTTACAAAATAGTGTGTTTTAACTTTTGTGTGCTGTTTGATAGTGCTCTTAACTATGCTACAATCCCTATAAAACACTCTGTAAAAGGTTTATTGTATAGGAGCCCTCTATAAAATTCTCTGCCTACTTATAGATTTTCCTACCTATGGATAAGGACCACTGGTGCTGACTGTAATAACTTTTCTAAATAGAAAGAAATGTTACTGTTTTTTGGAAAAAAACGCCCACCAACCAAACAACCCTCCCCCATCCTATTATATATGTATATATATACATGTATTTTTCTTTTTCTTTTTTGTTAATTATAATATGACTACACTGAAGTTTCTTAACCCTGATTTTCATCCTATTATTTTTGTCAACATTTCAGTGGGATCTTGGCACAAGAGCAGAACAAAAGAGACAAAAAGTACTAAATACTTGTAACCCATGACGGATGTACTGTTACTAGAGGAAAGCAGAGATTAGGTGAAGTCTTTTCAGTTTTCATAGGGATCCATTATTAAAATATCTCACTACAATTTTAGGAGAGAAACAACATGTTTACTACAGGGTAATGGCTGTCCAGGGACATTGCCATTTTATCCGTCTTCCCCTAGAGCAAACCTTGCATACATTGATGTCTTTGTCAGTGCTATCTGTCTTTGTACACTGCTGAAGGACTAACTTGATTTTGACTAGACAGTTTGACTCTGCTCGAAAAAAAATCAAAGTAGGATCATTTCAGCTTCGAGTTCTGTCCTGGAGTAGTAAGAAGAGTTCCCACAGTTCCCAGATAGTTTTTTTGGACTTGCACAATTCAAATACAAGAGGTGACTGCACAATCTTGCAGTATAATCCACATGAAACACGAAGCCTACAAGGTTGGAAACTCCAGAAAACCTGGTACAATTAAGTCACAGCTGAGTTTAACCTCAACAAAGACATTCAGGTCATATTTGCTCATGGAAAATTAGAAATGAACATTCTTAGTACCTTGATAACTATATGTTCTATCATAATGGGAGACTGTTAATCTCGTTTAATTAATCAATAGAGTTAGGGCAGACAAAATTCAGTTCACAGACTATGATGACATGGAAAAAAAAGTTAAAAGTCAAGGTCTGCATTCAGTTACATGAGAATATATCTGGTCAGACATACTGACCTCTGTTGAGGATAAACTAATTTGCTCTACTGGAACACAGTAGAAAACATCCTCTGATGTTTGAAATTGTACAGGTTCTCCAATTTTTTTTTCTGGAAATGTCACCATAGCAAAGCCAATAGGCAGTATTTCCACAGAAATAAAATGAATAATTACTTAATTCTCTCTTTTACAGTAATAAAGTTAACATAGTTTCAAGAGAAATAAAGAAGATAAAAAAAGGGAAAAAGCCTGGAATCTTATGCTATCAAACATCAATTTTTTTCTACTCCCTAGGTTTTTCTTTCCTGAATTTGAAGAGACTTACTGTTGTTTTTATGAGTCAAGATAATTTACTGCTCCTAATCAGCATCCAAACCTGCAAAGATCCATTTTAACAATGCTGTTTATTATTTGTAAACAGTTATTAAATAACTCCTCAAAGTTTGTAATGCATTAAAAGGAAGTTAATGAAATGATGCATTTTTTTTCCAGCTAAAATTTTTTCTCCTCAGATAGAGTTTTAGAGTGTTTTTATAACCCAGCTTGAAGTGAAATTGAATTATATGAAATGACTGATTGTCAGGGACATCTGAACAAATGAGATAGTCATTTTATTCAGAATTCATTGAAAGATTTCTTGATGTTTTTATTTAATTTGCTTCATATCAAGGAGCTAAGTTTCCCTTTGAGACATATCACAAAAGAAATAAAAGATTAATAAAATCCCAGGAAGTTCTTACAATCTTTCAGAGTTTGACATAATGCCTTAATATTATTCTGTTTCTTCTCCTAGATAAATGGATACCAATGTTGTCATTGGAGTGTTTTTCGTCACAAGCTGTCTAGTCCTCTAGTACCTGGGTACAGGTACTGTATATACATCAAAATCCAAGAATTATGATAAGTATATCAATTAGAATACTTTTAGTTAATGATACATATGTCTAGAGAATATAGATTATATAAATGGTTTTATTTGTATAGTGCCACTTGTAAAAGCTGTTTAAAACCACAAGCACCTCCTGTAGTTTCTAGTAAATGTGCCAACTGCATAGGATAATGTGAGTTATGATACCAACCATTGGAACTCAGAAAGCTGTATGATTTTTAAATCTAAGTGAATATTTGAAAAGTTAAAAATTATTCAAGTAATTTTATAATAAAAAAGCTTAAAAAGCCATATTCAAAATCATATAGCATGACTCAGCAAACATAGAGTCAAATGTATTTTCAAGTACTTGGATGTTTGTTTTAATGCCATTCTTAATTTCTCACTTCCTTCACAGAATCACAGAATCACAGAATATGCTGAGCTGGAAGGGACCCATAAGGATCATCAAGTCCAACTCTTAGGCCTCCACAGGACCATCCCCATCTCAGGCACAGCATGTGCCCGAGAGTATTGTCCAAACACTTCTTGAACTCTGTCAGGCTTGGTGCTGTGACCACTTCCCTGGTGAGCCTGTTCCAGTGCCCAGCCACCCTCTGGTGAAAAACCATTTCCTAATATTCAACCTAAATCTCTCCTGACACAGCTTCAGGCCATTCCCTTGGGTCCTGTTGCAGAGAGGACATCGGTGCCTGCCCCTCCTCTTCCCCTCACAAGGAAGTTTTAGACTGCAATGAGGTCTCCCCTCAGTCTCCTCTTCTCCAGACTGAACAGACCAAGTGACCTCAGCCACTTCTCATATGGCTTCCCCTCAAGGCCCTTCACCATCTTCTTTCTTCACAAATTATTTTAATTTTCTTTAACTGATGAACACTTCTTTTCAGCAGTTATCCCATATTTTGGATGTATATTTTAAAAATTTTGTCATCACCCTTTAATATTTGTCAATGAACAGGGCAATATAACCCAAGGCTATTTCTATCAAAATGAAAAAGTACAGTACAATTAATGGAAATTTTTTATTTTAATCCCAGATAGTTTACAAAAGATCCATATTATTGCATTCTATGGAGGGGGTAGAGCAAGGTAGATGTCTTAAATCATAAATATGATGTAACAATCAGAATTTTCCTTAATATTTTTTCAAGGTAGGTTTATGGAGACTGCAAGGTTAGGAAGAAAATTGACGTTTCTTCACTGAGAAACTTTCACAGTCATACAGAAAAGCAAGCAATTTACTAAGAAATATTAAAGAACTTCATGACAACAAAGGAGCTTTTCAGAAATTCCAACAGATTAAAATTAAGGCATGGAAGCCTAGTGGAAATTCATTCCTGTGAAAAAATGAATCAGCAAACTCGGAAATTGTGTAGGAGCTGTTCATCTGTGTGCAAATGCTTCCCCAATACTCCAGAACAATTCAGAAGGTTGGATTATCACCGTGGTGTGACATCCATAAAACACAAATTTGCTACAGGCTGGTATATACTATTCACTTGAAATTTAAGAAAATCTGCAGTTTTCCTTCATAGATTTTGGTTCTTAGCTCAGTGGTGTAAACTGCTGCCTTTATTTACTCTCTCCATTTCTTACACTATATTGTGTGCCTATGGATTGTTAGTGCAAGATGGATAATTAATCTGTTTAATTTCTGCAAAAAATGGAACCCAATAAAAGCATGAAGAAATTTCATAAAGAATAAATAGAGCAAGATATGAATAATAAATAAGAAAATAAAATTCTGTATTTTTTTTTCCTCAGAGTTCAAATTGCTTAAAAAGGTAGTCAGTGTTTGGGTTTTTTAACTTTGAGAGGTTGATATCAAAAAGATCAAGTTCACTATTTAAGTCAGTAAAATTAAACAGCTGAAACTCAATAATTAGCATAGGTACTAAATTAGCAAAAGCAAATAGGAAGTGATACAATAAAACATGCAGATTTTTGCTGAAGAGACTGCATGCTATGCAGATGAAAATTTAAATTTGTTACGAATAAACATTAACCTAATTTCATGCTAATTAGGTGAACATACTTTTAATTTACACTTACATTTGTGTTTAAATCCCGCTTTTGGAATGTGTCTCCAGCATAGGACTAGTCTTAGTACTACAAAAAGATATAAGTAAGACAAAAGACTCTCTCTCAAAATTTTCTTTCTTTCTCTGTTTGATTTATGTAGGTATGGATTCACACATGCTAACATGTATCTGTGAAGAACCAGAAATCATAATGAAATGTGGAACATCTTGGAAAAAAAAGAAAATATAGGCACCTGTGGAATTATTATTCTCAAAAATTTTTTACAGAAAACGAAAGAAAAAATCAATTATAACACAATAAATTGCAATATTTTTTGTTGCAAAAGAGCAAATGACAGAGTTGCCTCCATAGGCAAATATATACCAGCAGAATCAGAGCTACATATCATTTATATTGCAATGTCATGTGCTCCATAAGAAGTATTATTGGAAGATTTTTTCTTTTGATCTTTGGGAAAAAAACTTATTTACAGAAGAAAATACTACGGTTGTATGCCTTGATGAAATTCAAAACTACCTGGGTAACTAACTACCGTAGTAGTCAAAGCTGTTATACTTATCTTGGTGGTACTTAATCAACAGATTGAATTGGATCCTGGAAGTTTAACAACTCTTCATTCCAGCAACAGGTAAAGTTTTAAGCAACACAGTCTCCATTCAGTTGTGCAACTATGTGTGCCTTGTGTCATCTGAGATCATAGAATCACAAAATCATCCATGTTGGAAGAGACCTTCAAGATCATCAGTCCAACTGAACGTAGCACCACCATAATCACCCTTAAACCATATCCCCAAGTGCCACATCCAGAATCTTCTTCAACTCTTCTAGAGATGGAGACTCCATCACCTCCCTGGGCAACATATTCTGATGTCTAACCACACTGTCAGATAAAACTTTTTTTCTAATATCTATTCTGAACCTCCTCTAGAGTAATTTAAGGCCATTTCCTCTTGTCTTTTGAGAGGTGGCAGGAGAGACTGACCCCCACCCCTCTACAGCCTCCTTTCAGGTAGTGGTAGAGAGCAATGAGGTCCCCCTTGAGCCTCCTTTTCTCCAGGCTAAACAATCCCAGATCCCTCAGCTGCTACTCATAGGACACGTTTCCTAAAATTTTCAGTAGCTTCATTTCTTTTCTCTGGACTCGCTCCAGCACCTTAACATCCTTTTTGAAGTGAGGAGCCCAGAACTGGATGCAGTACTTGAGGTGTGACCTCATCAGTGTCGAGTACAGGGGGACAATTACTTCCCTAGCCCTGCTGGCCACATTATCCTTGATACAGGATGAGATGCCATTGTCTTTCTTGGCCACCTGGGCATGCTGCTGGCTCATTTTCAGCCACTGTTGACTAGCACTCCGAGGTCCTCTTCCTCTTGGCAACTCTCAAGCCACTCTGCCTCCAGCCCGTACCGCTGCCTGGGGTTGTTGTGATCCAAGTGCAAAACCAGACACTTGGCCTTGTTGAACAGATGTCCTCAGCCCATATATCCAGCCTATTCAGATCCCTCTGAAGGACCTTCCTGCCTTTCAGCAGATCAACATTCCCACCCACCTTGGTGTCATCTCTAAACTGACTAAGCGTGCACTTCATCCCCTCATCCAAAGCATTGACAAAGATATTAAAAAGGACCAGCCCCAGTGCTGAACCCTGGGGAACTGCACCAGTGACTGGCAGCCAACTCAGTGTAGCACCAGTCACCATCACTCTCTGGGCTTGGCCATCTAAAGAGTTTTTCACCCAGCATGCACCTGTTCAAGACATGAGCTGCCAGTTTCTCCAGGAGAATGCCATGGGAGATGGTGTTAAATACTTTACTGAAGTCTAGGGAGGCAACATCCACAGCCTTTCCTTATCCACTAATTGGGTCACCTTGTGATAGAAGGAGATCAGCTTGGTCAAGCAGGACCTGTCTTTCCTAAAACCATGTCAGCCTGGCCTGATACCCTAGTTGTCCTATGCATGCTGTGTGATGGCACTCAGGATGATCTACTCCATGACTTTTCCTAGTACTTAGGTCAGTCTCACATGCCTATGGTTCCCTGGATCATCCTTCCAACCCTTCTTGTAAATGGGCCTTATATTTGGTAATTTCCAGTTAACTGGGACTTCTCTGGATAACCAGGACTTCTGGTAAATGATTGAAAGTATCTTGGTGAGCTCTTTTGTCAGCTCCCTTATTACTGTTGGGTGCATCCCATCCTGGCCCATAGACCTGTGGGTGTCAAACTGGCATAGTAGGTCACTAACCATTCCGTCCTGAGTTGCCAGGGCCTCACTCAACTCCACATCACTATCTTCCAGCTCTGGGAGTTGGGTGTCCTGAGGACAACTGGCTTTGGTATTAAAGACTTAGGCGAAGAAGACATTGAGTACTTCAGCCTCTTCATCATTCCCTGATGCTCTGTTACCTTCTGTACCCAGCAAAGGATGGAGACTCTCCTTAGCCCTCCTCTTGTTGCTGATGTTTTTATATAAACTTTTTTTATTGTCTTTAACCACAGTGGCCAAATGCACAAATGATCTCCTGGTATCCTGCAGCTGGCCTGTATGCTCCATGTGGTATTTGTCAGTGCCTTGTGGATGTCTCAGTGCCTGAGAGTATCTCGGTGTGGCAGTGACCACTTGGGTGGAGGCAACTGAACTGAGCCCTAAGGAAACAGACATTGTGAGAAAGGAGGTGGTGCCTCTCTCTGTCAGTGACAGAACACCAGAATAGCAAGGTGGAGTAACTGTTCTAAACAAAATACATAGGAGTTGTCAGCTTGCGCCTCAGCCGTCACAGTTGTAAAAATTCTCACAACTGTTGGATGTTTTAAAAGAAACCGCCCCCGTGAAAAACTTTCCTTTGCCAATTGCTACAGTAAATCCATGTATATACTGAAAAACAATTAAATCATGGTTCTTAACTTAATTGGAGCATTTTGGCTTAGTATTTTTGCTTTTGTGTAGTACCCAGAAATAAGGCCTTTCTTACCATCATTTCTCAATGTCAGAGGTGTAGGAGGACTCAAAACTCTGGCATTTGTCACTGTGTTTTTTACCAGGCATATATAACTGCCAACATCGGATGTTTGCACCTTGGAGATGTAGAGATTGCCTGTCTCCTGAGAGATGAAGCGTCTGTTGTCTTCTGCCACAAAAGATGGGAATTCATTAAATACCCAGCTATAGATGATCTCTAAAAGAACACGGAAAGAAAATAAGAGAAAGTAATTACAGAAACAATACTGTGTCATGTTAATAGATACAATAAGTAAATGTTCACTAGCTTTATTTCAACAATCTAGGGGGAAAAAGTAAAAGGTTTTCAAAACTTTTTGTTTGATTATTTTAGAATTGAAGAGAATATTTTTTTTACAACCCTTGGGATTTTGAAAATGGCATAAACTTTGCAGCCACAAGTTCCCTGGAAAGACAGATTTAGTTGAGAACGGACTCAGAAAACAGTAATAAAATATTATATAATTCTCGTTTATAGTCTTTCAGGTCAAACCAGAAATAATATACAAAGAATTTTTTTCTCAACTTGTTCAGATTTGCAGTGAAATGTATCAGGATGCTCCCTATAGAGCTATAGATGACTTCTGCAAATGTGTGTATAAACAGTTTTTATTCTGAATATCTGTTTTTAAAATCACCAGATTCTAATAACTCTTTAGCCTACTTTGTAGGTAACATTACTGCCTTACACTTCTGTCTTTTATATCTGCTTCACTGAAGAATTTCTGAACCCTTCCTTTAAGCAGCTTAAATCCCTACAATCGATGAATAATTCCTTAAACCAAAGCTACCAACTAATCAGTTGTTTTTAAAAATGGCAATTAAATCCAGTCCTTGATTCTTATTTTTATTCCATGAATCATTCTATTTACCTGAAAATTATATACTTTTCCCTTTATACTCATAATAACAGGTTGAGAAAAAAAATGGTTATTTCCTATCTCTCTGTATGAGATTGTATCATGATTTATTAAAAACCTAGATTAATTTATATCTCAACATTAGAAGTATCAGTAAAGTTAATGAGATTCTGATTTAGTAGGATATTCCTTGCAGGGAATTATTCATGTGGAGTTCCATCAATTCTGACTTTAAAGCCCTAACCTTATATATACTTCTTTACACAGTTTTTTCAATCTTATCTTCCATTGTTTCATTCTCTCTTCACACCTTAAAAAAATATTGTTCACTACTTGAACTGGCATATTGCTGCGAGACAATTTCTTCTGTAATCTCCCTCCTTGATAGTCTTCAAAGAACTGGCTTCAAAATGAGAAAAGCCAAAGTTAGTCCAGGCATATAAAGTCCCTACTACTGTTCTAAGATGCAAACTGCTCCACTGGTATAGCAAGTTCCAAGCTTTTAGACTGAAATTTCTTGGGTGACTACTCTCAGTTTCAGCAGCAACAGGAAGACAGTACTTCCAAGTATGTCAATCTGGTTCTGTCATACTTTTATCCCCACTACAGTCAAAATGTTTTCTTGATATAAAATTAGTTGGAAAATGAAAAGGTCAAATGGGTGAGAGGAAATGCCTCAAAATTTAAATTTTGCTGTGTGCTTTTCTGCTGATGATAGGAGAGGAACCGATACAGCTGTTCTTGGTACAAGGAGTGTGAAACACATTAACATTCTAACCTGGTGTACAGTTTGACTATTACACTATAGAAAGCATTAGAAATTCCAACTGATTTACCCTTTCTATCCTTGTGTTGTACCGTCCCCTGACATGATGGTGAGAAAGGAATAGAAAAGTATGATAACTGCTTTTTCAACCAATATAAGCAAACAATGCAAGAAGTATTGTAGATATGCAGTGTCTTCTGAATTAATTTTTAAGAAGTTCAGTCTGGTTTTGAAATCAGATGAAAATTTTCTCATGAAAAACTGATGGTATCAGTAAAAAAGTGCTATCTTGAAAGACCGAATATACTTACCTAACAGGAGGGGAAGACTCCAAAATGGGGAATTAGAAGCACACATTGAGATTTTGCTTAAATCTTTTTCAGATATAATAGTAATTCTGAGTGGTTACACAGGATCCTGAGGAATTAAAGGCTCTTGGAGAGCTCTCTGAGTGTTCAAATTTTCCTTCCTCTTATGTTATGTTTCAGGCAAAATACTAATTAACCCCAAATACATCTCTCTGAAAATTTCATTGCCACATTTTGCCATGAAGTCTTATCTGGAAGATATGATTCATGGCAGCATGAAATTCTACAAAGTGATAATGAATAACCAAGTTCAAGGAAAATGCACAGTCTTTAGCTGAAGACACCTGTTACGAATTCAAATGGAAAGCAATCAGTCTCACTAATTACTCTGATTTAAAAGTAGTTCAAACCAAATGCAAAATAGTCAGTGTGGGTTCATTGGCAGTTCATATAGAATATAATTTTCTCCATTTGTAGCCTAAAACCACACACAATTAATTATTCATTTATTAATTAGACTTAATACTAAGGAAAATATTTCAGGCAATAAATTTTTATGCCCCTAAGGAAATAAATACTTGGTCTTTGCCAGTGCTGAATCCAGGGGGATACCATCATTTTGTCACCTTCTTAATTGCTGTTAAAAATGGAGTGACGGATGAATGGGTACTTGGATAGGGTCCTGTGAAAAAAAAAGTAACAGAACTGCCAAATATAAACCTCAAAGAATTTGTGCTATAAAGCTGTGGTTAATGCCTTTTTTTTTGTGCATACCTTTAGCATCTGTATTCCAGCCAGGAGCCCAGAAAAAAAGTGTTAGTGGTTGACTTCTTAATCATTGTCAGTTCATTGACATTGAAAGAATTACTCCTATTTTTCCTTTCTAAAAAGCAAAATTCTGGGGATACACCTTAAAATACCTGAAGACTCTGCATCTGTATGTACTCAGATCTGGAATCTATCTGGAGTTTTTGATTTCCTTTGCAGGTGAAAACCCCCTTACATATTTTATGATTTTTTTTTCCTGTTAGATCTGGTTAATGAGTTCAGCAGTTTCTTAAATAAAATTTGAGGGTTATATCCATACAGTATGCATAGGTTTCAGTGGAAATATCTCAGGAAAATTATGCAATTTATAACGTATGCTATGCAGACCAATTGGAAACAACCACAGCTGGCTTGGGATCTGGGGACCTCAGAGTTTTTAGCTGACAGAAATGGATGGATGGTCTTCAGAAGTGATTTTACAAAAAGGTGTTCACAGAATGACTGCAATTAAGGGAAAATGGGTGTACCTTGACATTGATCCATTGTGCAAATATCTCACTCTTCTAAATTTGCAGTCATAGTAGAGGATGAAACATGCATTAGTGTTCATATTCTGTGACTCTGACTGTTCCCACTTTGTATGCCAGCAAAATTACAATTTAGGGTTCATTAAACACAGAACTGCTGGCAAAGGCTGACCAAGTACAAAAACTGGGGGTTTGCTTTGTTTTCTTTTGTTGGTTTGTTTTTCTTTTGGCAGTATTGTGTATAAGAGAATACCCAAATGGTTGCAAAGACATCTAAAAAGTAACTTGTGAAGAGACACTAATGAAGAATCAATATTTAAAACTTTGCTGTCTCTCTACAGACAAGTCTGTCATCTATCCTACATGCACAGTAAAATATTCTGAAACAACAGTGAATGTAGTTACATGCCACAAGTCCAACAGCAGTTCAGCACAGGAGTACACGTAAACTACAAGAAGAGAGTTATTTAAATATTATCTGAAATTCTACTCTTACAAAGTGGTAAACTGCTGAGTGAACCTTTTTGAATTTCAGAACAAGAAGCCTAAGACTAGACAGATAACACCAGGTCTATTTGTACACAACTCACCGCAGTTTTTAGTGAACTTCAAGCCTGAATTTTCCTATAGCGGTTTATATTAAAGATTTTAGAATAATTGTCATTTGGCTAAGCACAAATACAGTTGTCATTTTATTAACTTTTTCTTAGGGTGCTGAACTCCAAAGATGCATCTCAAGCCTGACAAGTTAATAGTGATGACCTTCAAGAGATTTTGAGGCTAAAAGTCAATGCTACAAAAGTATAGCTAAACCAAACTAAAACTGTAAAATCAGAAAGTTATTACTTTGGATATGGATCTTCTGAAGTCATCTACTTTTGAGGAAAGACTGAGTAAATGGTTTTTCGATGTTGTATTCATTTTGCTTTCAATAGGGAAAAAAGTTTAAGTGACAGGAGCAAACAATACTGCGGTATACAGAAGTTTACAGTATTTTTATAGAATATATGCTGAGTTTATTTTTTTATTTTTATGCCCATCTATTTTATTTTTAATGTGGCACCTATGTCAAAACCACAAAGATGATGTAGAGCCTTTCCTGGAAATTACAGTTGACTGCCAACACAAAAGAAACTTTTACACAGATACTATTCATCAACACAAACAGAAACAGAGAGTAAAAACACAGAGAAATTATGAATTATAGAACAGTTGTAAATTGACATTCCCTTTGGCTGAAGGATTCTTCTGCTTCTCAATTCTGTCATGTACAAAGTCTTGGTGTAAAAACGATAAAAGTAATTTTGATAACTGCAAAAATGGTATTTCTTTTTATGAATAACCATCCTTGTTTACAGAAGAATGTCTCTAAGAAGATTCGTTTCTTTTTCTGAAGATCATTTGGAAAGCCTTCCTAATGTTCAATTTGTTTCTGTGTTTTATTAAACACTTTTTAGTGGATTATGTACATGAAAATCTGGGTCACTTGGTGATAAAGTAGTAAGAAGAGACCATCTATTTCCTGCCGGAATTAATGTGTGAAATCTTTCTTAAATAATTTTTGCAGTTCTATTTTCTCTGTTAGACAACACTAATTCCTAAACTGTCACAATGTGATGTACTTCCCATAATGGATGAAGCTGAAATACTGACATATCAGCATTTTTGCTAGTGCAGTAGCAAAATATCATTGCTTTTGGAGGTATCATTCTGATGCAGATGTCAGTACTGTGGTAATGCAAAAGTCTCTCTGTCATTGTGGGTGAGTAAGAAATAACCCCTTAAGTATTGTAAAGAGATTTACTGGAAGCATTCAGATAGCACCAAATATTCACTTCTGTATTTATTAGTGCCTGAATGTTTCCCAGATTTGCTTCAGGGCTTTTCTCATAAGAAATTGCTTGTCTCATCCTTTCAACACAAGGCTTCTGGATAGCCTTTTCATTAGTGGTGCAAGTGAAGATGAAACAAGAAGGTCGTCATATAAACTCTTTTAAGGCCACCAAAAACCTAAATGTACAGTCCATAACATGGTTTAGTTTTGCATATTCAAAGGCAAAAGCAAATTCCCATCCCATAAATTGCACTTCTGTGGAGTTAAGATGTTTGTACAAGAAATAAGTCTGGTTTTAGTCTTCTTTTTGTGATGCAAAATATATTTCTCTTCCTCTATTTAGAATTTCCTTTGATTACTCTAATTCCACAAGATGGCAGTACTTGATGAATAAATGGTACTGATGCCTGATAACAGCCAAAATCTGAGATAATCTGGGAGTTTTAGCAACTCTGAAGGAGTTGCATCCTCTGGCGTACGTTTTTCTTTTTTAATTGATAAGAAAAACAGCAAAAACTACATTCAAGATTACAGTCTGAATTTACTATACATAGCTATAAACCATGAAATTTGCATGACGTTGAGAAATATTCTGTTGAAATGAAATAAATTTTCAGGAAAAACATAGTCCTAGATCTCCCCTGCTGAAAATATAAACCCCTATTTTATATGAAGACTAGTTTTCACCTTTTTAATCGCAGTAGTTGTTTGGATATTCTGTTTACTAGCCACAGAATAAGGATGCAAAATGCAATCTCTAATGATGGGGAACACTTCACGTTCAAAAGGAAAGAGGCTTCTTCTTAGCTAAGGTCAATGATAACAATGGGTTGTTCCTCCAGCCTCCCACCGCTACCAGACAAAAGACTTTGGTTCATTTCTTTGTGTTGCTGTGGTTTATTATCACTGCTCATTAATCCTCCAAGAAAATATTTAATGAAGTTAATTTATTTGTTGCATTGTAATGTACCCATATAGAACAAACAGATAATGTCAATTTATCAACTAACAATGAAATTGCATATTTCCTACTCTGGGGGCTCTATATCTACTGCTCACTTACCTGAAACACAGTTCTACTAATCACATATTTGTCTTTCTTCAGATTCAATTACAGTGATAAATCTCCACATATTTTCTCCTTTATAACCAATCATACCACTAATAACTTAAAAATAGGTTAGAAGAGGCAAATGTACTGTCAGGATAGATCTTGTACTGGAGGTTACAAATATTATATTGTCATTACTAGTGTACATATAGTCTCATTTGTACTTTAACATATATGAAATGTAGCCAGTCATTAAAACATATAAAGACTGATGAAATGTTCTTCTTATACAAGTGCTCTTGAAAGAGACCACATAGCATACAACAAAAAATATGGCTTTGAAAAATGTTAAATTATCATGTATATTTGACTGTCGTGTAAGATTTTTATTTAAAAAGAACCGTGTTCCAGAAAGTATCACAAAGTTATCAAAACCACGTTTTATTCAGGCCCTTCTTTTGCCCTCAGGCAAGATCAGATATTCTCAGCCCAGTCTTAAAAAATATGCAGTGAATTATATTCCTAAATTTAGATCACCAGAATAACCTATTTCTTTCCTGGGATAATTAGACAGTTTCCCTTAATATCTGCCCCTAATTGCTTTTTATTTTCAATGCTGTTTATTACTTACACAAAATACCATATGGGAAGTACTGAAAACACTTTATTGAAGAGCTATATTAAACTTTTACAGCTAAAATGGAAAACCAATATCCCCATGCATATTGGGTTTCTGTTTGTGAGGCTGAGGCTAGTTCAGCCAAATCTCTTCAAGTTTTCCTTTAGAAGTCCTGATTTTGAATCTTCTACTTAGTTTTATTATTTTCATCTCTACTGATTTTCTACATCTTATAATGGAGGACCCAAAGTTGGACATTAACACTATTGTTAATTGAAACAATGATCACACATATTCCATAGGTAGCAGTTCTCTTAGTATGTCCTAGAATTGTACTATTGAATTATCCTTTCTACTAAGTATTCCATTTTTTTCTTTGATAATAGTATTTTTCTATACTGTATAATCACTTGCTTCCCTTTATTCTATTTGTATATTTAATCTTCAATAAATAGAGCAATCTGCGCTTTGGTGAATTTTGTGTTTGTCATTGAAAGCAATTTTTCCAATGCAATGATCCTTTTGGATTTTCATTCTGTGCGCTGCACTGATTGTAACCTCTTGCAGGAGTCACTCTCAAATGCTAAATGTGCCTTTCTTTCCACTAAGTCATAATACTTCCAAAACCCAAAATTAAATATTATATGATTTATTCTTGACAAATCCCTAATGGGTGTTTATTAACACCCGTTATCATCTGATTACCTATAAAGTCAGTGATTAATGTTTCTTTACTTTGTAACTTTGCAGGACTCAAGTTCTGTCTATGAACCCTCCTTTATTAAAACAAAACAAACAAAACAAAACAAAATGAAACAAAAAATCAACAACAACAAAACAAGAACATCCGATTTTATTTTCTTGACATACTTTGAAATAACTTTTGAGATACTAAATACTTAGTAACTTTTTCATGTAAAGAAATGTTTAGACAAGTTATAAGTCCAGAATATAAGGCCATTTTATCAATATGTTGTTCTCTTATATAACTAAAGAAAATGTTTAAATAATAGAAATTTATGGCAAAAAAAGCTGATGGGAGAAACAAATACATTTGTGATTATGATTGAAAATAGTTTTTAAGGAAGACAAACACTGGGGAGAGAAAACTCTGACCACAAGGCAGGTAAACTACAAATAAGAAGTTTTAAAGTATTTTTAAAACAACTAGAAGATTTTTAACAACAGCTCTACTATTGATACTCATCTATCATTAGCTAAGAATTGAAATCAATACTTATGTGGAAAATTCCTAAATGTTTCATATAAATTGATGCTTTATGATTTATGACATGCCAGGTAATACAGGTGTCACTATACAATGCTATTTGCTATGAAAAGCAGAAAAAAAATAGATGTTGAAGAACAATAAATTTAAACAGTGTAAATAAGTAATATGAGACACTCACTATCAAAACTAGTGAAACATCTGTGGCCAGTAGGACTAGGGCAATGATTTTCCCCCTGTACTCAGCACTGTTAAGGCAGAACCTTGATTCCTGCATTCAGTTTTGGGTCTCTCACTACAAGGAAGACATTGAGGTGCAAGAGTGTGTCCAGAGAAGGGCAACAGAACTGGGAAAGAGCCTGGAGCACAAGTCTGATGAGGAACAATTGAGGGGGCTGGAGAAAAAGAGGCTCAGGGGAGACCTTCTTGCTCTCTACAACTACCTGAAATGAGTCTGTAGCAAGGTGGGTTTCAATCTCTTCCCAAGCAGTAACTGAAAGGATGAGAGGCAGTGGCCTCAGGTTGTGCCAGGGGAGGTTTTGATTGGATAGTAGGAAAAATTTCTTCAGCAAAAGGGTTGTGAAGTATTGGAACAGGCTGTCCAGGAAAGTGGTTGAGTCACAAACCAACCCTGGAGCTATTTAGAAGACATACAAGACATGGCACATAGGGATGTTGGACTTGATGATCTTAAGGGTCTTTTCCAATGTAAATGTTTCAATGATCAGTAATTTCCAAAGAATTAGAGTTAATTTTGGTCTAGCATTAGAAAGGGTAATCAGGAAGATGCACATCATTATAAATTCATCGGTTTCAATCTTAGATAAAATAGTTCAGTGACTGAAATGAGAGTTGATTAACATCCAGTTCAAAAAGTGGGATGTAATTAACAATATTGAAAGAAAATATATCTAGTCAAATAATCTCAGTGTATTTTTATTGTTCTTTTTATTGACAAAGAGAGCAAAGTTTCTGTAATGTACCTAGAATTCAAATTCATGTTTTATAAAATATCATGCTGATGAAAATAACTGGAATAACCTCAAAATTAATGTATTGTGAATTGAAAGGATTAAAAAGCATGCAAAGCATTAAAAAGGACTGCAAAGCATGATCAAAACGACCAGATCTGGAATTCTTTGTCCTCTACTGCTGACCATTTTAACCATTAAAAACAAACTATGCCGTTGTAATCACTGATCAACAGGAAATATAGAACTTGTCAAGGGCAAATGTGTGGAACGAGTCACTGGTAAACTCTGATTTGGACAGCTTAATATTATTAGAACCATTTGAATGATGGAAATGTATTGAATCTCCAGCAACACAAGTTGATTGTTTCTTAATAATTTGAATGAACAGGAGTTCTGTGATGATGATTAACTACCTATTGTACTAATATGAAAAGTGTGGCATGCACTGGAAAATAATAATTATATTGCTTAATGCTCAGGAAAACACATTACTATATAGAATATCTGTGGACATTATTTTCTCTGACATAATTTTCAACAGAATTTAAAGCAATTTTTTTTCCTTTTTTCTCTTTCACACTTTACATTTCTCTTGTTCTCTAATCGTGCTATGACAATTGATCTTCTCTACACTTTACTGCCACTTTTGTGAAAATTTCTTCAGCACGCTCTACTTCTGTAAGTCTGCTGCAGTGGTGAGTACAGTGAAAAGTTAGACTCCAGAGCTGTGTTTCCTGCAGTGAAGCCCAGAATCCTGCACCCAGGGGACCTACTTGGAAATTACATGGAAATTTAATTTTATGACTACGGCAGTGATACCAATAGATAATGCATTTCGAAGGCATAACTAGGACATTCATTGAAAAAAACCCCCAAAGTAACAGTAGGATGATGATCATCCAAATTTGTAGAATATCGCTCTGTCATGTATAAGAATGACACTAACCCCTTTTTTATCTGAAGAGGCAAAATAACTGCATGCCTAATGTTCCTCTACTCATCATTTATCACTAGAAGCTCTGCCAAGCAAATTCTGTAGTTTGGCTGCAAATATTCACTAGTACTCCAGTTATAGCAGTTTCTCAAGGATTTTATATGTATGTTTCAGTTTGGTTTTTTGTACTCCCAAGAAAGAAAGCAATTTAAATTTGTCCCTTTCTACCTCAGTCACCTTGATTCCTAATGCCAGGAAGGATTAATAGTAGTAGAAATATTTCTTTAACAAGATTAAATTTCAGGCTTCTGGGTATAGAAATGAAAATAAAAGGCAATTGCAGTTCTAGTTTATACTTCAAAACACTCTTTTCTAGCAGACTTCACCACTCTTTACATGCAGTTGTTGTCATAGGAATTGTACTGTCAAAAGCTGGGTACTCGGAGTCTGTGGAGTTGCCTTTATATGGTTGCACACAGCTGAACTTAAGATTCAGCCCATGGCCTCTCTGGTTTATATTCTCTTTATGATACGTGTTTTAATATAAATTTAAAGACTTTTGCTGGGTCTATCTGCAGGTCAATGTTTGGTGAATTCCACCATGGCAATGTGACTGATGAATCTTCCTTGGGCCTGCTCCTTTACTCCTACGGATCCTAAGATCCTAAATCAAGGGCAGCACCCTTATCACCACTTTTATATGGGAAAAGTGAAGAAGATGGAAGGAAGTGACTTCCCAACAGTCATGTATCAAGCCACAGTCAAAAGGATATGTGCACTGATACATAATTCTTTTAATTTCTAATATTCACTCATCTCCTCACCAGCTTTTTGTACATCTATAAGAAATGCCAAAACACACACACAAAAAGTGATAGTCAGTGAATCCTTAGGAGCTGTGTGGATGAACAGGGGAGATGGGTAGGTGCTCCCTCATCCTCCCTCTGAATTCGATTTTCAAATATGGTAAAAAACATAGCAGTATAAATCACCTAATTCCCCAGATGCTAAAGGTCTAGTACTCAGCTCCTTTTTGGTATATTTTCTAGGCTTAAATATACTGAGGAATGGATCCTCCTTTGCATTTTTCTGAACACAATGGAACATGTGAACATATACTTCAGAGAATAGCATAAAACCAATTTCATAGTCCCCAAAAGAAAATTTGTACATAATAAGAATGACAGTGACAGATGATTTTTTCCCCACCTTAATTAAAAAATAACTTAAAGTGCAGATGAAGAGGAAGAAACATGTCACATTAGCAAACTGCCCCAGAATGCTGATATTGCTGTTCAACCACATAGTACGAATAAATCACTACAAATAACCTCAGCAACAACAAATCATTTAAAATTTAACAATGTAGGCAATATAGCTCTTACTTGTTTCTACATACATACTCAACCACTGTTGAGTCCCTGTGCGCACTGTTCTGCACTACTGGAAACCCAGTGAACTGCTTCCATCCATCTTCTATTTGTCACATAATTGTTATTTACAGAAAATATATAGCCTTCTGTTGTCTTATTTTTTGCCTAGGCCAGTGTCCTATGATTATATTTCCCCTCCTTGAACTCTTAGCAATAGCAATACAAATGACACGTTATATATACATATGATGGGTCACATTATATATACATACCACATAAAAAAGAATGCATTTGTCCAACTCTCACTGATTTTTTTTTTATTCTGAAAGAAATACCATTAATAAAGTAATGCATACAACAGTCAATCCTGCTCCCTCTTGTGCTGACTATGTGCATAGTTTTCAGAATTCTGTTTTTCAAAGCCCTTTTTCATTTAGGCGTGAATCATGATATTGTAAAGTCACAAGACCTGAATTGCAAATCAGTGAAATTTTAGTCTTTTCTTGAAATTTTCTTCATAGATCATCCTCTTATTATCCTCCGTATAACAGGTGGTGCTTCTTCTTGCATTTGGTACAGCTGAAAATAGACTCTTCAGGATTGAACCTAGTTTGATAAACTCCTAAAGAGCCTTGTAGTTCTTCAGGAATGACCAAACTGAGGTAAATCATTTATCAGTATTATCTAAATCCTTCTTTCCATTATCCCTTTTTATTTCTGAACTTTTATCCCTGCAGTCTCCTATAAGATACTTTCTCAGTTATGGAAAGAAGAAAACACCCTGCAAATTAATGCTTTGATAAACCAATAAATTAAGTGAAATTTTCTGGTTGCAGATTCCCCACTCTAGGGTAGTAACACTGATACTACAGGAATTATATCAACTGGTTAATGAAGTCATCAGCAATGACTTTTACAATATTGAAACATAGTGTGAGAACACAGGAGACAGAAGTGGGCAATCAAACTATCAGAATTATGTGTGGTATTAATTATTAAATTGTTAAAAGGATGGCATTGTGGTCAAAAAGAAGTCACTTTTTCACTTTTGTTGTTTTGGAAAACATCTTTTTTTTTGTTAGAAGATAAAGGATGTAAGTGTGCTGCTGCACAGGAGTTCAGATTCGGCTGTAATCAGATTTTTGTCTGAACTTTATGATATTATGCTTATACCTATTCAGTTATTTTCTCCTTGAAAAATCTAAGCAATTACCTTTAACATATTTACTGTTAAGTTATAGCTACCTTCATGCCAGTTATAATTGTATTGGGTAGGATAAAAACCATAAATACACACAGAGATATAATTCTAAACAATTTCTAGTTTCCACTTTGAAAAAGAAAAATGCGAACTAGATATCCCAAAAAGAATTGTTTTCATACTGCTTCATTTATTTGGAACAATCTTCCTGAACTGATTAAATCAGGCTATATGAAAATCTATGTCTCATTAAGCTTTGTATCACCTCAAATGGTTGTAAGTTCACTTTAATTTCATACTTACAAAATAAGGAATAACTGACTTTATTATATAGGGAAACTTTTTAATGGAATCTAACAGAACTCAGATCAGTTCAGTCCAAAGCCGCCTCCTTCTGAATCAAAACTGACCTTCTAACATTTAAAGGAGTCATCACTATCTGAAAAATCCACTGGTTTAATCCTTTTCTTTTCTTTTTGTACATCCTTTATGATTTCATCACAATGGTAATGAAAGAAAAAGCTACAATCCAGATTCATATTAATAAATAATTTCTCATCTCTTTCTCCTTCTTACATTTCCTCTTGTTTCAGCTGTCCGATCAGCAATGCATTTCTGGTTTCTTCTCCTTGGTTACAGTCATTAATATGTGCGCTCTTGCCCTATTCTTTCTTGTGATATGAAGTGGAGAGGTAATTGGGATTAATTAGGAATTTCCTATCCTAAACGGAACGGGGTTTCTGACATTTAACTAACTGGCATATTTGTAAAATGGTATTCTTCCAGACATCGGCTTGGTAAAACATCAGAACTAAATAACAAACAGATTCTAATGGAAAGGTTATAACGAGAGGGTCAAATGTGCAAGAGCAGTTACCTCTGAGTCAGTAACTGCTGTATACTACTGTAGTCTTAAATATATGAGTATTGTGCTGCCACTGTTTTAGTGTCACAGAAAGTGGTTTTGCAACACTTTAATTGGTACCTTTACTATACTAGCTGCAGAGAAGTGAATGTGATATCATAAGTATCCATTTCTGTTAAACCTGGCAGGACAATGCTGTCTGATTTAATCCCTAGACTAAGAGGTTCCTGATATAGTTATGTCTAATTTGTTGAGACATCTCAGTAACAGGCTAGTAACTTGTCTCGAGGGAAGAACTTGCCCACTGCAGAAACTTTTCATCATTTTTGTCCCATTTGTCAAGGTGTAGACAAATAGTCACATATAGCTGGCACCTGAGAGGCAATAGAGCATGAGCCTGAGGGCCAACAAACTCAATGCATTTTTAAAATTAATTAATCTCCCGTGCTTCCTCCCTCTTGTCTTGGTATCCACTTTCACTTTCTTTCTCCTGAACTGGCAGCTGGGGTAATATTTGTTGACACTAGTGTGACTGCAAAACTATAGCATACGTCTCTTAAGCAGAGCCCTGTCAGGGCTGCCCCTTCATCCATGGTTGTCTGCTACCTTAATTGGGCAAGGTCAAACATCTTATTACTACGTTTTCATAGACCCTGAGGGGAAGAACAGCTCCAGTGAGTGATCCAATGGGTCTAGGGACATTAAACTTGCACTTGCTTCTGTAATTTAGTGTATTTTTTGAAAGAATTATTAGTGTTTTTAAGGAGATGGGGAAGATTTTTAAGGAGATTGGAAAAGTTGGGGTTTGTTTTGTTTTGTTTTGGTTTGGTTTGGTTTTTTTTTTGTTTTGTTTTGGTTTGGTTTTTTTAACTATCAAATTACAAATTCCTTAGGAGAATTTACTACAGTTGGACCGGTAATGATTTTCTGTTCATTTATTACTTCTCAAATTAAAAAACAAACAAACAAACAAAAAGACCCCAAAACAACCTCCCCCCAAAAAACCCCAAACAAACCAAAAAACAACCAACCAGCAAACCAAACCAACCAACCAAAAGAGAGAAAATCAAGAATTATTTATCCATATACCTACTATACAGACATTGCTTAGGATTTAGGGCACATTTTGACTATTAAAATGTAATTAAAATCTAATATCAACACACTGCCAACAGACCAGAAGTAACTCCTCACTGGCAAACATAGTTTGTTAAAATGCTACCCTACAGAAAATTCTATAATTCCCCAGCTCCTAAATTTCATATCCTCAGATGCATGCCTTCAACAAGATTGAGGAAAGAAATCTTAAAAAATGCTCTAGGGAAGTCAGCAGCAAAATTACTGGTCATATACTGAGTAATGAAAAGACCATAGAAGAAAAAAGTTAATTGTGTTTGTTCATTCCATAATGAAAAGTAAAGCATAGTCATTAATCAGTTGCACAAATAAAGAACACAGATTCCTATACTGAGCACTGACGGGTCATGGACATTCACTTTAATGATAACACACACGGGAATTAACACTACTAGACATGAAAGTTCCAAAAGCAGTCTAGTACAAGTGACAAAGTAGAGAATGATAGAGGGAAACACCTTTATGATTCATCCAGGGAAAAATGTGATGGCTGAAGAGACAAGATGACCCCATGAAATTAATCCAGAATTAGGACAGGAACAAAGAGTTTAAAGGGTTGTGAACCTGTCTTCTAACACTTTTTCTTCTTCTCTCATTTTTGAAAAGCAAAATTTAAGCTTCATTAGAGTTTCATAGAAGTCATATAACCATAAGGTTATAGTAAAGTCTAATAGGGAAGTGCAGGAACCCTTCAACTTATGACAGCTAACTCATTCAGTTGATACATGTGGCTCTCAAAATAGTGGTTTCAAAATACTTTGTACATACATTATGATAATTTATAAGTTATAGACAAATAAAGAAGAGATGAAGTTGTGCCATCTCGCTTTTAAATTAAATAAACTTTCCTGTCCTGTGTAATAAACAATCATTTTCTAATAATGTTACTTAAGTGGCCTGTTTCTGTTACCCAGAATCATGCTCCTACTAGGAATTAAAAAGAGTGAAGAATGAAATACAGCATGGAATTATGGGAGAAACCAAACTGTTAAGATGAGTGTTCTGTATGTCTTCATATAGTTCCCCTGACTACAGGCCAACTGTTTTTTAATTCTAAAATAATAGGATTTCGCTTCCATTATTGCATAAATGTAAGTTTCAAGGAGAAAAATAAACAAACAAACCAACCCAAAAATCCAAAGCCCAAACATCAGTGTTCCTCTCAATTGCACTTTTGCTAGTAGAAGGAGAAACATATGGGGGAACTGGACAGTTCTACCTTCCCAACAAGCCTAGCAGTTAGGAGGAGTTGATAATTATGTCCAGTGAATGTGAAATGCTCTATTTGCCATCACCAGTTTCATATATATTGACCTCTACAAACTACTAATAGAAGGTACTGACTGATTAATAAGTTCTGTTTAGTTTATGGGAGAGTCATGATTGGAGGCATGACTATCCAGCTGTTGTTTCGTTAATACTTTGAGTGACCAGTGCTTTGATAGGCACTAGCAAAACAGTCCTCCTTGACTCCAAGGTGAGAGGAAAAATATCCCTTTCACCTACATATTAGCTTCTCCTGGAAACAAATTATATAGCTTTCTATGCTAAAGCTGATTTGAAAAGTCAGATTTGAAAGAACGTATGATAAAAAAACCCCTTGATGTTACTTTACTGTTTAATACATCAATACATAATGCAGTCCTATATTGACACCACAAATCACGGTCAGGAAGAAATCTCACCTGTAGCGACAGCTTAATATGATGAAATATCATCCACTCATGTCTAGAGAGAGCTGGAGATTTAGAAATTTAAGATAATGAAGGTTTCCTATGATTTTGAAGAAACTGATAAACTCTAGATGCAGATAAAGAGCAGAATGCTCCAATGCTGTGCACTGAAATGCTGCTGTTAGGTGTCTGAATCCTGGAACTGAATCCACAACTGTATAATAACCTTGTGACCTTCATCTACATATAGACAGACATTTATGAATTGCATTCTCAAAATCCGTTTAGTAAATGGAGAGCCAGAGGGTGCAGGGACACCTTCAGAATAGAATTTGCTATGTCCTGCATCCAGATACCTGAGCCAATTGCCTGTAAACAAGCTAATGAGCATTCTGAGAGCAGTCCAGCCCACATATAACAATCTTGTTATCATAACTAATTTACCTGGAGAAGCCTACTAACAATTCTGTACCTGAATGAGGTAATTTAGAGCCTGTCTTGTTATTTCTATGTATAATTTGTGCAGTATGGTTCTAACAAGGGGAGTTATAACTAGAGAGCTATTGCACTTCAGTTGGACTTGGTTTCCTACTAGTAGTGAAGCTGCAGCCCAATGTTGCAATTTTAATGCAAATGCAGATTCATTTTGCAGACCCTGAGCAGGGAGAAGTGATTGGAGAAGTGATTGGTTTGTGTTTGCTTTCAAAGTGGTTTTCTGTGTATGTCTGAAGTACACACAAATAGGAGCTCAGAACAACTTAAAAAAAACATTATTTGGTGTGAGTTTCTCCAGTTAGTATGAGGACTAGGACAGCTGTGTAGGTAACAGAAGAACAGGACAAAAACTCCTGGACCTTGGTAGAAAGAGTTTTGTTTTAGTAGCTTACAAGTTTAGCAGCAACTGTGCAGACATCCAAACCATGGATGTCTTCCCAGACATGCATAGGAAGGACTGTAATCCTCATGGCACTGGCATTAATCATCTTTGGTGAAACATTTCTCATAAAAAGTGCAGTTTTGCAACACTAAAGAAGAGGCATAAAAGATGCAGTTTACAGCACAGTTTCCAAACTGGGTAAGATCAGCTTTGTCTTTTAGAAAGAGAGAAAAAAAGTTATAGTTTAACATCTGTACAGATGTTACATGCTATGGAAAGATTATGTAGCAGTGTTGCCTCCAGAGGGCAGCATCCCTTTGAGGCAGGATGGAGTACACATCTGCCTTTCCCTGCGTGCATCAGAGCTGTTCTCATTCTAACAATGGGAGTTGTCGTTCTCCGTTAGGCTCATGCTGAAAGCCTTGAATAAAAGCCTTAAAAAGCTCAGCTGAAAGTATTAATTCTGAGGGAAACATGTAAATCTGGATGAAGACTTCCATTCATTTTTAATCTCGCTATGGTAAACCTTGTAATTAAAATGATTAAATGACTGAATAAAACCCTATATTTACATCCTTTAGAATAACACAATGAAAAACCATAATCCTGTTTATGGAAAGAAAACACTGGAGGTCTTTTAAATTTGAAACATCAAACAAAGCTTGTTATTTAAGCAGTTGGTAATTAATGAACCTCTTACTTGGCAAGGACACCTAAGAGTTAACTGTCTAGGAATTCCATCTTAGAGAAAAAAAACTAATTGGGAAGAATCAAATATTATGTTTAAGGAAGAAAAAAAAAAGACAGTGTTATGTTTATGAATGATCAAGTTGTCCACATTTAATATTTCACAAGGGACAAGTTAAGGATTTACAACAAAGACAGTGTGAAAGCTTCTGGAGTAGACACATCCAAATGATATAGGATTCCCAATGCAGGTAGAGGCAGCATTTTTTTGGAGTAATGGTCCAGAAAAAGCAGAAGGTGAGAATCTGCTGGTGACTGTTTGCCTTAAGGAATCAACACAGAAACCTTTTCATTGAATGTATTTTCCTTCATCATTCTGAAAGAGGGGCTAATCTTGGAGTCTCTCTCCAAATACTGCCTCATTTTGCTGTTTAGCTATTTCTCAGCACAGATGAAAATAACTTAAAAAGCTCATTTATTATACTCAAGAGATAATTCTGTTATCTGAACCTCCACTGCAAATATGCAGAATCTATTATAAGTATGCTTACCACCCTCCATTCCCTCTTTTTTTCCCTGTAAAATATTTGGACAACAATGTAATGAAAGCCTACATGAATAATCTATATATATCACAACTTTGCCTGTGTTTGTTTGTTTAATGCATTACCTCTTGATAACATTTCACAGAATAAATAAACAAAAATCAAGTTGATATATATATGAAAATTGTTTTCTGATTAAATTCTTGTCAAAAGATATTAGTGTAGTATTTTTTCAGTCAGTGGTGCTTTGTAAAGGCTTTCTGGCTTTTCAAGAACTGTATTCTGTAAGAATGGAATGTAAGTAGTATTTCATCAGAATTATTTACTTTATCTCCTTTTTGAAAACATGTTAAAATCCATATCTCTTTTAATACAGTGTTCTTTCACTAAGTCATCTTTGTTTTCCCACAATCATAATGTCATTTTCTAAAAGGGCTCAATCTTGAAATTCTTAGGCAAGTGCATATGTAGTTATTGATTGTAGAGATTGAGGAACGGGATTCTGTTGAAGGACAAATTACTTACAAGGGTGTGGAGAATTATTAGACTTGATATTGTATCATGGATTTATCTCCTGTGATAAGTAAGTGAAAATTATTTCTAAAGGTGCTGATCAATGTGAATAAATCAATATAGCAAAGTGTCCAGTGTTCATGCAGAAAAAATTCTCTGTCATCCAAAACACTCCCTTAACTCATGGTCTTGTTAATTTTAGTTGTTCACACATTGTAAACATGCTTTAAATAATATTTAGCTTAGATATATCCACTACAATAGCTTAGTATTCACTTAAAAGTTTACCTTTCAGGTGATTTTAAGGGTCAAAATTTCTAAGAACTATTTAGAACATAATACCATCTTTGTAAACCAGACACAAAAACTAAAATGGAGTACTCAGAAACTGAATGCTTAAAAAAAAAAAAAATACTTCAGATGTTCCTGCACACAAATCCTTGAAATACCTCTGCTCTGCAAAAGATCTTTTTACATGGAAATTAATTACATATTTGCTGATTAATTTCAGAACTGAATTTACACACTCTCCCTGAAAGTTCACCTTTTGTCCAGAATTATTTTTTACAAATGGACTCTAATGTGGTGGGCAATTATCATTAATGTCTTGTACCTTATTGTCAGAGCTCTGTGGAATGATTTATTGCTGAAACATTACCAGGCCCATGGAGGTAGCTCTCCCCTTTTCCAGGAGACTTCAGCTATGGTACTAATACCACTTGCAGTCCCACTGCAGTACCACAAGGACCTACAGCTCCCCAGTACTTCATAAGTAAGGAGTTAGAAGGAAATTGCATGTGATAGAATCATAGAGTCATTTAAGTTGGAAAAGACCTCTAAGATCATTGAGTCAACCATTAACCCAGCACTGTCAAGTCCATCAGTAAACCATGTCCTTAAGAGCCATGTCTTCACATGTTTTAAATACCTCCAGGGATGATGACTTCACCACTTCCCTCAGCAGACTGTTCCACCCATTGACAACCCTTTTGTTGAAAAAATGTGTTACATGCATTACATAATAAACAAAAGAAAGAGAGGCCAAGTCCCCTTCCCATTCATATGATTTTATGTTTACTCTGCATATCAATGTAATTTTTCAGCTTTCAGAGATTACTCTGTCACGTTGCAGAACCTTACCTGGCCTAGTTATGGTGAAAAAATTATGACAACAGAGAATACAAATATTTTTCTGGAGTCATTTTTCTGCTGGCATAGCCTACTGGTGCTCAAACAATATAAACTAAAGCAGTTGAATGCTGTTTGTGAGCACAGTATTTTCCACTGTAGGGCTTTTGCTGGCCCACTGATGAAAATGAAAGATACTAGTTTTTCACCATCAAAGGTAATGTCTGTGTAAAAGTAGAACACTGTGTTAGAATCTGACTAAATAAAAGTTCAGAAGCATAATTTCAGGGAAAAAATAATCTAAATATTTTGATGATATGTAAGGTGCATTTTGTGGAAGCTCTTAAAAGGTGCATGACAACTTCACTCACTGTTGATGTTCATCTATCTTTATACTCTCTGTTTGGGGAAATCAAATTCAGCTGTATTGAAACCGTCTCTTTTTCTGTCTTTCTCTCTCAGTTTACTTATCATGATGAAGCCTTAACATCATGTGCTCAATTTTATCACATAGACCGTAGTGTCAAACTCAGAAAGAGACTATAGAGGCAACAACAACAAGAGAATCTACTCAGAAGAGAGAAAAGCAGAGAGATGGCATTGATAACTGTAGTACAGTAATAACAATCATTGCAATATAAATAGAAACTGAACACATTTCTCTGAACAGAAACTTAGAGGAGATTTTATTTTCTGAAGCTCTTCCATCTGCTCTGTGACTTTTTTCCAGGTCTCAAATTTGGAGGTAGAAAAATCCCCTCTGTACAGGCCTCATTTCCCAGAGAGAAAAAGGATAGGCTGTACTGCATCTACTGAAAAACAAGCATCATGTCTCCACGTGTTATATGACATGCAAATATAGAGCTATACAGGCAAAAAGAAGAGCAACCAAAATCATGGCTGTACTACTTAAAAAAAAGACAATTTGTATTCAGCAAAAGTATCAGGACACTAGCATTTGGAGCAATTTCTGAAGGTTTCTAAATTCTAAAAGAAGTAATTCAATAATGAGCAAAATGTAAAGGACCAGCGTGCATACAGGCTTCAGCCTACTATACCTGGAGAATGAAGTGGAGGGGAGCACATTAGAACAACTCCTTGACCTTCACGTACAGAGACAGCACTTCTTGTCCGACCACTAAAATTTCCCAGATCTATGAAAAGAACAGAGCATTTAGTTACATACCAAAGATTTTAAATTTTGTGGCTACTTTGACTAAAATTTTATTTCCTCTCATAAAGCTGACTGTTCCTTTTTTCATACCTTAATCTATAATACGATGGCCTGAAAAATAAATCTATTTCCATTACAAAAAATTCCGTGTTTCATCAGCACCTTATTACTCTTTTTAGTGGACTTGGATACACTATCAAAGGAAAAACAGCAGACAATATATATATGGCATTTACAAAAACATTTAATAGTGATTTTATCTCTTTTTACCATATCATGCTTGTTTTTTTCCCTCAGTAGAAATGAGAAAAGAAATACAATGGAGAGAATGCCTTGGCTAAAATCCAGACTGATGACGTTGCAGGCATCAGCTGCACATTGCACATTGTGATGACAAGAAGGGAAAATCATCAGCACATTGGTTCTAAACCCAAATCTGCTCTAGAGCAAGTTTACTCTTTTAAATACTTTCCTTCTGATTTCTCTGGTGTTATAAGCACAATCCAGTTGTGTGTAAACATATTTTCCCTCCAAAACTTTCTGTCCAGCAGGGTAATAAGAAATATTTCACTTCTGGAACAAAAATTTTTGAATGAGGCTGAAGGGCACTGCTATAAGCAGTTCATTGTATTTATTTAAAGCCTCTCAACCAGAAGATCTTATTATTCCATTTACCACAGAGAACACTAGACTCAGATTCACATTTGCTATAGCATGCTTATTTGTAGCAGAAGTTATGTGGCAGCTCAGTTCTGCCACCAGACTGGTGCTTCACCCATTCCTCAGTTCCCGTGATGGTGTTTAAAGCCTCTCTTCACTCAGATTTTCTAGAGACATTTCTATCTGACGTGGATCAAGGTGAAGAGACCAGCAACAAAGGCACCAAAGATATCTTTGAAAAGGACACAGAAGCTTCAGCAAGCACTAAATGAGGATCTGAAGTGTGAAACAATGGGACCAGTGGGAACATCTCATCGACATTCAATGACTTGTAGCCATACCTCTTAATTTCTGCTTACAGCCCTGAGTTCTGGGATGAACCAGACAGTACCAAAGAGTTTCAACAGGTGGAGCAGAATTATCGCTGTCTTAACTGCGCTCAGTTGGCAGTTCTCTGTCAGATGCTGAAACTCCACATCTTGCTCCATGCCCAGTAGCGCATATAATCGAAGTTTAATGATTTTTAAAAGTAATATAAGTTGATTTTTAATAAATTTCATAATGGGGACTAGGTGTACATTTTTAAGTATAAAGACACTGTCCAAATGCTTTTTCACATTTCTTACAGATGACTTGGGCTCAGGTAGAAGTCTAAAATTTAAATGTATCTAAATTTGTGCTGTCTTTGGCCAAAATGAGTCAGTGCTTTGATTTCAATGATAGATACCATGTTTGAATAGAGAAAAGGTAGGTGGGATCCGGTACAATTTTAACAAATAATAGGGCTACATTAAAAATATATTGCAAAATGTTGCTAATAGACAGATAATTAAAATTTTAAAAAATTATTGCATTTTTAAATAAGTACACCATGAGTTATAATACATGCTGGTGTAATATCACTTAAAAATGTCTCCTAATGCACGTTACTTGATAGTATATTCTGCAGAAAAGTAATTATTATTATTTTATGTTTAGAAAATAGTGGGCTGGTGTATCCCTGCATACATATAATTGGTTTGGATGGGAGAACACCTTGCAATGAAAACCTTTCTTAATCAAGTCCTCAGGTGATTCAATGTTATTTTTCAATTAGCTATAGCAACACCAAGATATTTTTTTTTCATTTCCTGCTTTGAAAATGCACAGTGATGGACAAATATAGTTTTTTTTCACCGAATGAAAATTAAAAATAAAAGTACTACATGTGACTCAAGTTTCTATTTGTTCAAATCAATTAGTTTCAGTCTAAAGGAGGACAGTAACAAAGTGCTTTGATTTTCAGCTCTTTTTGGCTATCTGTCAGTTCTGAATTGGATTTCTTGTTAGCATACAGTAGAAAAAAGATTAACAGGTACAAAAGAAGGGATTTAGCTGCAAAGTAAATAAATGTAGGAAAGCTTAAAAGGAAGGAAAGGTGAAGGATCATGCTTGCAGTTCCTCCACATTAAAATAATAAGTCTAAATGGACTTACGGAAAAATCAAATTAAAGGAAAATTTAATTAATTTTTTGTAAATCCTAGCCATTTTATATCTATCCCCATTGAAAAAAAAAAATAAAAACAGCTACTAAAAATTTATACAAAACCCTATCATTTTACTTTAAAACTCTAAGGAGGTAGATAATAAAAGAAAGGATGAACAGAATCCAGCTTTAGAGGTGGGAACTGTAACCTCTCACACAGCAGAGCTGGCCATTGGTTCAGTATTATTGCTGCAGTATAAACCTGTAACACATGTTACATGTCAGATAGCCCCACACAGAATGAATCTGTCCTTTATCATCTTATGATGCATATAGCTGATTGATAAGAAAATGCCTTCCTGTGCTCCCTAGGTATTCATCTTCTGCCCTGAAAGATTAATTTCCTCTTATCTCAATGCTAGCAGCAAACATGATAACACCTACTCTCATTTTCAAAGCAGTTCCTGGGTTTTAGCTACATAACTTCTATACTCTTTAACACGAGAAACATTTTGAAAATATGTAGCTAAGTGTCAGTCACCATGCCAAATGTAACTCATTATTAACAATATATATGCAAAACATACAAAGGACATTTAGATGGATTGTGTGGCAGGAGTAGCACAATTGTCTTTACTGCTGAAAAAAAATATTCAATTCAAAAATTTTATATGGTGTCACTAGAGTACAACCTGTGACACAAGAGTGGTCTTCACTGTGAAAGGGAAATAGAAGAGAAATTCCAGAGCTAGTGAAGATGCCAGACATTAAATCCAATGGATTTGGTGCAATCCGTTCTGGATATCCTATTTACACTGCAGGTATAATTAGCTCAATCTTAGAGAGAAGTTATAAACTTGGGAAAACCATCCAGATCTCTTATCCAAAGCAGCTGACGGGTAGTGTGGGTGTCTCTGCAGTGGCTATTCCCATTCTTGGGAAAGGAGCTGAAAAGTGGGTTTCTCTCAGCACATGTACATATGTATTGATGGGCATTGTGGAAGAATGACACCACCACAAGAGTATCAGTTTAAATAAGGCTCAAGAGAAAAGAAAACACTTCTGCAGAAAGTGAAGGGAGTAACAGGAAATAAACGGGAAAAATCTTAAAGCAGTCAAAGCAACTGAAAAGCTTTGCAGGTCTAGCAAAATGAACATCTGAGTAAAAGGAGAAATGTTCTTCCATTGACAGAAGGACTTGTACAAAAGTTGGAGCAGTTGTTATCACTTAATAGCCTTCCAATTCACCTTCACTGTAGTTTGCGTTTTAGGTGTGCAGAGGAAGGATCATTCATTCACTGTGTTCATCAGTTAGCTACAGCTAATGGGGGCAACAGGGATGTGGCAGGTTTTTGTGACCCAGACAACAGTCCATTGATGATTGCTATGAAATTAGGATCAAATTAAGGGTGAAAATCAGACCTTGTTTTTATTGTAGGCAATTACGGCTTGGTAACGGTAAGCCTGGTATGGAAACCTGGTAAACCTGGTATGGAAGCTGTGGAAGGCTCTGTACTTCATTGTCAATTTACTTTTAAAGCAGAAATTAGATTGGTCCAGAATATTGTCCTCTGCCAGTTCAGTTCTGTGAGTTTAAACTATTTTATATGCAAATTTATTATGGAGTTTAAAATGGACATAATATGATATGTATTAAAATGTTTAAAGACATATCCTGAAGATACCTAAAGTTAAGTATAAACCAGGCAATATTCTTTCCAATAAGGTAAAAATAGCTCTACACAAGGTAAGATTCTTCTGTCATGCCAAGGACAAACTTATTTATTGCATTGTCACTAAGAGAGGGTACCCTTCCTCTCCTTGTATTTGAAAGCCAGGACTAAGAAATAGACCTTGAACAGGAATTGTAGCTGTTTAAAAAAGGTTAGATTTACAGGGAAAAGCATTCCATTAAAAAATGTTTCTCAAAATCCCATTATAGCCTAAATCAAAAACATGGTTTGACTGTACACTCTAAACAATGGAAAATACACATGTTCTGTTTAATAGCCAACAAACACAAGTTATGGAAGGACAAAAGGTAGGTATTGAAAAGACGTCATGAGTGATTGCATAGGGAACTTTTACATTGGATGAATTAAATACAATACTCACAGGATAAGCAAGTGTCCAAATAAATTAATAGATCATGTTGAATTGGCATACACCTATTTTCTAGGAATACCAGATTAAGTAGGTGCAGTTATATTATTAGAGTCACTCATTGGACCTAAGAATAACTTTTAACATTGAAAACATTAACTAGAAAAAGTGTGAAAGGTAACTCAGACAAAAAGGTTTCTACCATGACAGAATCATCATCTCACCATTGATAATGGGAAATGCATATATCGTGAATTTTCAAAAATCACATTACCATATGACTTTTAGGTGATAAAACAAGGGCAAGATTCAAATATTTTAGCAAGTATCATGCTTATTATCATTGTTGCTGTTATTATTTATTACCAGACAGCTTTTGAATCCTACAGGGATCATCAGTCTGACACAATCTGAAAAAGGTCATTTTTTTTCTCAAAGAAGTTATTATGCAAAAACAGAAATAGAACAAGTATAGAGAAGAAATTATGTATTTCAAGCTTGCACAACAGCCACCCTGTGTCTCTGTATATCTGCAGAGCCACTGAAGAGTTTTAAGCAAAGGAACTGGTTATACAGATGTTTTCAGGGAGTGCTGTCAGATGATGATGAGCACAGGAGAATGCTTTAGGACTCCTCTCAGAAAATGTAAAAGCTTGAGATGTCACAAGATATTGTACTTTCTTATATTTAGATCAACATCTTCCAGAATCATTCTCAGATACTACAAGATATTTTTTTCTCAGAAAAAATCTGAGGGGAGTTGGCCAGGAGGCACCGATCACCACTGGGGGAATGGGCTGGGCATTGGTTAGTGGGTGGTGGGCAATTGTATTTTGCATCACTTGTTTCTCTTGGGTTTTATTTTTCTCTCTTTTCCTGTTTTCTCCCTTTTACTTACAGTTAGCATTACTATTGTTATTATCAAAAGTATTATTCTTGCTATTCTTCTTATTATTATTATTTTATTTTACTTTATTTCAATTGTTAAACTGTTATCTCGACCCATGGTTTTTACCTTATTCTGATTCTCTTCCCAGTCTCATGGTGTGGGGGGTGGGACAGTGAGTGAGTATCTGTGTGGTACTTATCTGTGTGCTGCTTGGGGTTAAACCATAACATCTGGTGAGGAAATATATATAACTATTTCCTAAATTGATTTATAGAATCTTGTGTGAAATCTAGTATAATAATTCTTTCTTTTTAATTTCCTTTGCAAATTAGATGATTTATATTTATTATTATTAATTAGAAAAATAAAAGACAAATTATAGATTTTTTTCCTTTATTTAATATGCCATACTTGTTAAAAAGGAATACTACATTTCAATTAAAATATTCACTACTTGTGATGCTATACAGATTTTTATAAATTATAAATTGATATGCTTCTTCCACTGTTTTGTCTTGATTAGCTACTCATTTTTTATAGAATCTAATCTGTCTGTGAAGGGTACCACAGGAGTCTTATATATATTCAGAGCTTTGGAGAATTCTTTATTTTGTTACACCTACTTTCAGTAGCATCAAATAATACCATCAGTATCATCAGTAAAGCTTAATTATTCTCAGAGCCTTGAAGAAGAAAGGGAATTTGTAGGTACCAAAATCTCCCTAAACTTCAGTAGGTTTTCTGCACTCATAAATCCGGAAGTACTGGATCAAAGTGAATTAGGAGAAATATTTATAGGCAGAGTAAAATAACAAGATTATGTTGAAAATTATAGAGCTGCTATATGATTCAACATAACATGTTAATTGCATGATAACTGGGATGTTTGTGATAACAGTTGTTGATGGTTATGATTAATTAACTACAATCATTCTGGGTCTGTCAGCTTTCATCTATTCTCACAAGAATTAATTCAGTATACTTCTCAGCTGTCTTTCACATCTGCATACTGAAATATCAAGGCAAAACACAGAATCAAGTCGAAATGTTATAGTTAAGGGGTTTTCATCTTGTTATTCTATTCGTGATCTGTCAGGAGCAACAATAAAATCAAAGACATAAACAACCAATCTTAAGTTACAAATGAAAGATTTTCAAATATAGATCACAACATTTAATCACCAAAGTGGGCCACTAAATCATACTACTTCCAGAGTTTCTGAGCAAATATATTTTTTCACTTGAGTAATATATGCAATGTATTTTTTTTATAAACATGTTGTTTTACATAACGTTATCTGCATGTTAGGAAACACATATTTCTATTTGCAACTTTTTTCATAGAACTTCCTGGCACTGAGTGGTATACTAACTTGTATAAATTCTGTATACATAATACTGATAATTCAACATTCTTAATTTTTTCCTTTCTACTTATGAGTGCTTCTTTCCGTTTGCTTGATTGCTCCTTTAGTCACTTTTTTCAATTAAATTAATTCCAAACATTCAAGGACACACTGCAAACACCATTTCATTTGTTGTAACTTTCTTCAACTAGATGTGACTTTTCTTCCTTTAACTAGTGAATAAAGATCACAGCCAGTTAGGATTTTACATGATTAAATATGGAATGATTAGTGCAGCACAATTTCCTATCATATGATGTAACATGAAATTAGCAGCAACTAATCTCCTCCATATAGCTTATTGGAAACCGCTGTATAGGTCTTATGGTTCACAGGAGGCTGTAATGGTAACAGAGAGAAAAAAACCTTTTTTAACACTCTGTGTGAACAAGCCATTAAGGATAACTTATTTTGTATGTCATTGAGCAAATTCATACTAGAAAGTAAAACATTGCTTATATATATAGTTAATAATTTTAGTTCATGGATTCTAGTCCTAAAGATAACATAATGGCTTCTCTTCCACATGTTCAGGAAAATGTTACAAACCTTTTTCCCTATGTCTTTTAAGTTCCAAATCTGAGTTTGCCAAAGCTGGAATTTATCAGAAGAAAGGGTACAAAAGAATTAAGAAATTAAATTATTCTCATCAGGGAAAGGTGGCAAACGAAGTAAGCTTTCCCAGGTTCAGAAGTGCTGGCACTGAGCTCACCCAAATTAAAATCTTTGCAACATCCACAGCTTCTGCATTTGAGGCTATCTTGCCGGAGTGATACAAACAAAGAATCTACAGAAAATAAAAGTCTGCTCTACCAGGGTCCCTGTTCTGAAGATAACGTAAGATGTTTGATAATATTTCAGTTGCTATTATTTTTTTTTTGCCTGACTTCATCATATTTTGTATAATCAGTTCATATAATCAAGTTATATGAATGAACTAGGACAAATAGAATATCTGAGAACTGCTGTTCAGATCTAAGGCTTGGAGAGTGGCATGTAATAGTAACAGCTGGAGGCTTGTAGACACCATATCTGTGAGGTATGGGCATATCAAATTCTGACTCCACTCTAGACAAGTCATTTCACAGTGCTGACTTTTGACTAGACTAATGTGTATAAATGCCTCCATATTTCACTTTCACTCTGTCATAAAGAAAAGGATAAGGTCATAATCTCCCAGAAATTACTTATTTGATTTTCTCTAAGAGTTGTAGTGCCCAGTACGACCCACAAGTCAATTGTGACAAGATAACTAAGTGTTTGGACACATTCAAGGAGTAAATCTGGGAGACCTTCATCTTAGCTGAGTAGCTCAACTGGAAATAAAAGCCTTACAAACACAAAGTATTTCCTACGTAGCAGTTGGTTGTTACATATAATGCTAGGTAATGTTTTTTATAAGGCAGTTTGTATTGGAGCATGTTATTCTGCTTAATATCCAGATGATACCAGTCACTGCAAATCACAGTTTAGGATATGAGTATGTAATTGAACAAGTAAGAATCATCGAAGATAAATAAATTGTCACAAGTCAGCTGAGCAACTATAAATTACTGTCTTTGTACTTTAACCTTTTCAATTTGTAAATTGGAGCACATCAATTAATAGTCTGGTGAAAGTGGTCTGAACATTCCTCTAATGATCTAATTTGTGGCAAATGAATGGCACATTATTTATTTATCAGATCAGAAAAGTTAAACCTTCTTAGAAGGTTTTGTAATTTCATGAGATCATGGCTAAAGCAGTTTCAAACACTTTCATAAAGGCATTTACTTCTCACAGCTCTCTCTTTGTATTCTAATTCTATGTCACTTATTTTCTAATTCTGTCACGTACTAGTGTCAGAGAGCTATATTTAGACGAAGCTTTGTCACATGGAAGCACTGGTCTCCAGGGTACAAGCACTGAGTAGTGTGAGCAAAATCAAGCACTGAAAGGTTAAAAAAAAAAAAAAAAAAAAGATAAATTTCAAACTGGAGAAGATTTGAGACCTGAATACATTCATTCTCCAGACCTGTTAGAAACTGGCCTTGTAGCAAGGTACCATAAGGAGTTATAAGAGGTATTCAGAGAGACTCAGACATAAAAGAGGATATGAGGGGAACTTGTTAAAAGAAGTCTAGCAATTTTAAATATATAGTGTGCTTTTGGTAGAACAGACTAAATACATGTTTTTGCCATCAAGAAGAGAATCCAACTTACGTATTGAATACGTTGTGTGCAGGAATTGAAAATTTAAATCAGAAAAACTAAAAGGGCAATGTGTTGAAAAAATAATGTCTGGATTTTATAGTGAAGTTGATCAAATAATTAGAGACTGTGAAATGAAGACTATGAAGACAACACTTCAGATTTTAATATTATGAATTTATGTAAAGAATTAATTGGATAGTAATGAATATCAAAAGGAAAATAAAGGAAACAAAATACACAGATTAATAGTTACAGAACAATAGTTTCTACAGCAATATTACCAGATGATCATTGAATGGCTTGGAACAAACAGATCAGTAACCTCAGGTGTACGGAAAGAATTTTTCTTGCATATAAGGTATTAACTTACAAAGGATATAACTGAGTAAAAGAGCTTTCCTAACAAAAAATAATGGGTGAAATTTTGCGTGTGTGTGTCTTCAATATTTCAGGAGGAAAATATTACTCATATCTGTTGGCTTATAGATGATTAACACTATGCATTATAAAAATACTTTGTTTTCCCTAACTCCAGTGAGAACTGTAGTTGTTTTTAGCAAAAAGTGCTGAGATTTTGCTCTCTGAAAATCAAGTTCTTTGAAAACTTCTCTGTCACGTAAGTATGATATGTTGTTCTGATGCCATACTTTTAAAAAGAGGTTGACAAATCTGAAAAGCTTTAGAGAAAAGTTATAAGATTAATTTACCTTACAGAAAACATCTTATAGAGATAAATGCCTAAACCTAAAAAAAAATATTCTAATGGAGTTAAAAGTGAGAAAAAGAAAAAAAACTTTTCCACCATTTCCTTTTCTTAAAAGAAAGTATCTGAGCTTCTGAATCAGTCTCCTAGTGAGTTTAACTGATCCTACAAATAAACATTATGTGATTGTTGGAGGTCACTCCTCGAAATGGTTCTCTTGAACTCAGTAGTTATACTCAACTGATTTAAATATGTGCATAAATTTTTGTATAAAGTGGAATACGGCTTTTAACATAAATATCATGCATAAATGTTTTATACAAAAATAATATCAAACTAAGAGATACTGTTCGAAAGGCTAAAGAAGAAAAAATAGTGAAGGCTTTTCAGTGATGTTGGAAAGTGTAGGAAAATGGTACCAGATTATTGCAGTGTTATCACTGTAATAATGATCGATGAAATGTCATTTGAAGGACTAATGTTTAAGGAGATGGTACCTGGGGAAAATTGTATCCACGCTATCAATATAATTTAATAGAAATTATTTTGTTTAATTAATTGTAACCCATTGTACATGTTTCTTACTCTTAGGAGATGAATGGGATTTTTATCAGTGTAATTGCAAATTATTGAAGAACAACGTCAGTGGTAGTATACATTAGTTTTATCCAAATCAATTGCTAATAGATATTATACATTTCCAACTAACAATACAAGCATGGTGTGTAGATTAAGCTCACCACAAGTAAAACCATCATGTTAGAATATTTACTCTTACTAATTCAGATAGTCCTATCATAAATGTCTATGGTCTGCCAAATATGAATCAAATGTAAGCAAATCTAAAATGAATGGTAGAGTGAGTAAGTAAGGGTGACTAGTAATTGAGGAGGTTCATGTGTGATTATACTTAAAGGTAATAGTACTATGTTAATGCTAAGAAAGTCTTTTTCAAAATTGAATTTTATGCAAATTATTTTGAATATAATAAACCAACATTTAAAATTGTTCTTGGAATGAGTTCTTTCCTTCTAACACTTTATAACAAAAGCAATACTGGTTTGCACATGGTTTGTGCTAAATTTTAGTCTCAATGTGGGGTTCAGTTGAGCCATTCTGAGCCAGTTATCTTAATCTTCCTTTCAAGACAATGCAATAAAAGAGACACTTCAAAGGCCTAATTCTGTTGATCTATTTTAGATGTCAGCTTGACATAATGAACTGCATCCTAGTAGTGCAACAGGTTAAGTAGGAAATCTAAACAATTAGATCAGTTGAATCTGTCTGTAGTGTAGACATTTGACTTTAAATGAGAATGAATAAAGTGCATTTAGAGGCACTTTACTATTTCATTGATCTTCATACTCTTTTTTTAATATAATTATTTTGTCTACAGTGCCCTGATAAGACTAAGTAGAAGATGGTAAAGGATTCCTCTCAGATACAGAAGCATAACACATAGAAAAGTAACAAAAAGCAAGTATAAATTTCCATAACTCTGTTTGCCCTTTGTAAGTAAAAGGTGAAGCAACAGTTTCTTACTCTTGTCAGTATAGTAGTGAACTAACTAAGTTTTTTAAAGGTACATAGGAAATTAGGATATGAGCATAGTATTTTTCCAATAATTTCCAAATTAAGGCAAATTCGGCCCTTAACCTCGTAGACTTTCTTATTGTGGCAGTAACTGTATTGTAAGAAGGACAAAGATGACAGCTCCAAATGTTAAACAACCTGTATATATACCTAATATGTTTCATTTTCATATTTTTCTACAGTTTAGAAAATTTAAAAGTTATATATATTAAAGGATTTTACATTGATTTACAATTTGTTGGACTCCATCTTCTGGCTACCTGTTTGTTGAATAATGTATGTATTCAGGACAAACTCCAGCTCAGTCTGATGAGCCTGATTGATACTTAGAAATTCTTGCCTTCTAGACCTTGGCAAGACACTTACTGGAGTAAAGGGGGTAATGGAATTGGCACCACCATAATGCTGCGATAAATGCCCATCTTAAGATGACTTGCAGATTTAATCAGTATGCATAAAAACATCTAGCATTTCCTGTTTATTGCTTTTAATTTCAGTGGAAGCAAAAGGCTTTCAAAATAAGGAAGACACACTTTTGTTATACAACTACTTTACTGTGTTCACTTTATAAAGAGTGTAAGAAAACATTTGTCTCTCTAAAAACATCTGTAATGTCAGAGGAGTAATACCTTTGGGTAGGTATGAATTTTAAGTAGACAGCACAAAAGACAATTGCTATAATATAAACCTGCTCCTCATCCTCACAAATGCATCTTAAGTATTTCTATCTTTTCTCCTTTTAAATGCCACCATTATTTAAACACTTCGAAGTTATTTCAGTGTTTGTTAGTTCTCTTAGAGTTGAAAAGGAACTTATTAGATACATATGATGGGATATATGTACAAAGGTTAAAAACGTTTTCTAATTAAAAGTGGAGGGAGGATCAATATTTTTTTCTCATAGAACTAATTTCTAATGTACAAATAGTGAGAGTGATGGAAGAAACAAGCAAGTCTTACACTCTCAAAATGATTTTTCATAGTCATGGTCTATTGAATTGCACTTCAATCAGTAGTTTTATGGGCACACTCTAGAAAATTTAAATACACTCATATATTTTAGTGTCTATAACCAAACTACAAAAATAGCAGCTGTTGATATACATGCCTATCATAAATAAATAATGTGAAATCTATTGCATGTGAAAGGCTATCACTTGTGTTTCATCTCAACTACCTTATTTAATACACGAGGTTGCACTGCAGTATTATTTAAGTTCCACATGTTAAGTAGTTTTAAATCTCTCACTCTTAATGTTGATTCTAACAGACATTAAAAATAAATAGTTTTGCTCCCCTGTTTGCACTTTTACTCCTTGAAATAATAGGTGAATAGGTATGATATAATCAAGATGATAAAGAATATCCAAACTGTTTAACTAAAACTTTACACATATGTCAAGTAAAGCAGTAAACACCAATTTCTATCCAACAGTCCTGGAATCCTCAGTGGGTCATGAAGTGGTGCTACAGAAATATGTTACTGGTCAAAGAAGCCTAGTACTGTTTATGAGGATTTGAAATAAATACTTGAGGATGGAGATGCAATGTGGTCTACAACAGCTTCTGAGAGATAGAAAAAATTGGTGTTCTGAAGTTTGGAAACAACTATTATAAAAATAAAAATTAAAAAAAACCCCAAACCAACAACCAAACAGCAGATTCAAAAAACCAAAGACAAAATAAACAGATAAATTTAAAAATAATATGACAATGGAAAATATGTAATACAGTGAGGTCTCCTCAGAGAACAGAAATCAGTTCTTTCAAAACATTTAGCTTGAAAAATATTAATCTTAATACAACATAAATATGGCTAAGTTCTTCAGCAAAGCAAACAGAATACATTCACTGAAAATAAAACTACACCCATTTATACCAATCTTTTTTTCATTAGTTTGTCATTACTTTTTGATTGAAGTCCATTGTTTTCTAGTTAACTTAGTGGTTGTGTTTTTGGTCACTGGGATTACTGGGAAAATAAATGAAATGCCAGTTTTCTTTTCTTTACAGTTTTTCTTAAGTATCATTTTGTCTTATAGTACTGCAGTGAATTTCTCTGGAAGACTTGTGAACCTTTCCTGAAGCATTTTGTATACAAAAGCAGTGACTGGTCAGTCTTATTAAATCTTACAGACACTGCGTTTCAGTAGAACCGGCACAGATGCTCATGGCACTATGCCTGTAGAGAAGGCATGTCCAATACATTGGCTATAAAGGGGATGCAAATTCTGCTTGCCTCCAGCAGACTACTTAATGACTGGTAAAGAGCTGTTGTCCTGCCTTTTTCTCAAATAATATAAAATGTGATCTCCAGCATCATTAACTTATGCCATTTTTCATGAAAAATAAACAAAAAAAATATACATTAAAAGAAAAAGAAGAAAGAAAAGGAAAGGAAAAAATGAGAAGAAAGTGTTTAAATATTTGGATAGATTTTGGTTAAATGCAAGTGTCTATTGCTCAGCTAGCCTCATCCTAAGCGTCCACCTTTATTTATCTCACATATGAAAACTCTCAGTGGAGATTCACAGACTTTACAGTGTCCTTGGTTTTTATGTTTCTGTGTAAATAAGAGAAAGAAAAACTGATGTGTTCAAGGATATATATATTTTCATGTATTTGAGAATATTTTCCCAGTCTGTTTCACAATGAGGATCTATGCTAGTCAATTATATCAATGGCAAGAAACTGCATACAATTTTTGCTAGCATTCTGAGAAGATTCCTGGTACACTTCCAGTACCTAAGTGGTCGACACACATATTTAGTATGGAATGACGACTTGTCATTCAGAAAGCACACAGCCAATCAACCTCTCAGGAGTTGTCATTCAGCCCGATGCTGAAACTAGGTTCTTTGTCATTTGCTTGTGCAATATGAATATTTTTATGTGGCATATGATTCCAGAAGCTTTCACAAGAGTCTTCCAAATGTAAATTTTCTACAGATGAATTCTAGCCCGTATATGGTCTTTAACTACTTACCTAGACACGGAAGATCAAGTTTAGTATATCTTCAGATCGGAGAGAAAATTTCAAGTATAACTCAGAACAACAAATAAATGACAGAATAATGTAGAACATTTCTTCTCTCAAAAAGGAAGAGCAAAACATCTGCTGTAGGTGCAACTCATAATCTTATGTCGGACATACAAATGCAAATTTGAAAAGTAGTTTAACTACAGTGGACTAAAATAATTGCCATTTCCGTCATACTCTATCTTCCAGCAAAGAAATTTACCTACACCTACATTACAACATGTATTGTTTCCAAAAGGTATGCCATCTCTTACAGGTCAATTCACAGAAACAGTATCAAAAGGGGAACATTTGCAATTCCTTTGCAATTCTTAATGTAATTAACTTCTGAAAGAATAGATGCAATAGACAAATACTATTTTTTTAGGTTCTCCTCTATCTTCTCTAATCCCATAAATCTTGTCTGTGGCGTGAATATATTATTTCATAAGTGAAGGATGGCATGTGCAGGAATGTGGAAATGATGGTCAGGTGCTAAGCAGGGAAGAACACCCTCTCCCTAGTGACAGACATCAAGGTTTAGAAGGGGAAAATCGGGAGGACTATGACTCCTTGAAACTTGATGTCATATTGATGTCCTTCAATATCTCCAGTAATAAGAAGTATGTTAGTAAAAGATGCACAGATGGAGTGGCAGAGTTGCTTTTATCTTTTTTCTCCCTACAAGGAATTGTGGCTGATGGAGCCAGAGTTTTCATTGCAGTTTGACCTTCAAATGTCACAGTGCCTCACAACCAGATGATGCAAGTCACAGTTTGTAGATGTTTCTTTTTCTTGTATCATATAACCTTAAAAAGCTGTCTTTCATTTTTTCAGGGCATATGTAAACCCACTGTTTTCAAACTAAAACCGATATTTCTTGAGGATACTTTATGTCTTCTACCCCTTAACTATACATTCAGCGAAATTTTGTGAACCGGAAGGGACAGCTTGTCATTTAGATCCTTTGTCATATCAACAAGCTCACAGTACTGGGGGGAAAATCCCTTACTGTTGTCATGTTTTATTTTGACTTTCTCCCCTAAACAAATATCAGTTGCTGAAATTCCGAAACTAACAGCAAACTCCTCTCAGTAATAAGTTCAAAACTCAAAAGCTAGATGATTAATGTTCTATTTTATTTTCTTCCTACAGTAAAGAACTCAAGGCATCCTTAAATGAATTTTCTATATTTAATTCAATACACAGAGGTGCTATTTTTTTTATTCCAGTTTCTCTATGTAATCTAAATTGGTGTCAAAGTGCTTTCTGTCAGTCCTGTCTCACAGAAAATGAAAATATATGTCTTTGTTCACCTGAATAAACTTAAAAGTATTACACTTCAGAGCCCTACCCTGAAGTATATTTCACTTAAGTGTAACAATACAGACACATGGTATTTATTGCAATATCAAAATCAAACTTATTTAACAGGAGGGACACATAGATCTGGAAGTCAGAGAAAACATAGGATCAGAGAATAATTCAGAGTGGAGGGGGTCTCAGGATGTTGCCGGTCACATCCCCTGTTTAAGCAAGGTCATCCAGAGGGTTATACAAGGTTTCTTGGAACTTCATCTGGTTGAGTCTTGAAAATCTCTAAGGCAAGACATTGCACAATCTCTCTGGGGAACCTGTGCTACTGCCTAGCTGTCCTCAGGAGAAAATGTTTCTCCTGATTTTCACTCCAGTTTGTGCCTGTTTTCTCTTTACCTCCTGGAAATCACCATTTTGAAAAGTCTAGATCTATCCCCTTGTGAACCTGTCTGTAGGCCCTGGGGTGGTATGGCTAGGTCCCATGAAGCCATCTCTGCTCCAGGATGAACAAGCCCAGCTCCCCCAGCTTCTCTTCAGAGAGCAAGTGCTTCAGCCTCCACCACCTTGGAGGATTCCACCTGAATTCTCCTCTGTTTATTAATGTTATTACTGCTGGGCCTGAAACTGGTCACAGTATCAATTCATCATCTCATGGAATATATTGATCTCATCAGCAGGGACTGTTATCTGCTAAGTATCCAAGTTCTTAATTTCCATCTCTGAAATGTTACCATATTTTCACATTAATTATTTAAAGAGCCTTTAAAATAACTTGAAATTATTATTGAAATAATGAAATAGAAGTAATTCCTTGCCTCAATATTTATAAAAAACTGCAATTTAGGTACTATGACAGAGTCGGTCAGAACCTCTTAGTGCTACAAACACCACCCTCTACAACTTAGGTAAATGAGCACCCTGTAATGTTTACAAATATGAGGATCTCAGAGGACAGCTGTGACATTCATCCTGGCGAAAAAGATAATTTCTGTTAGACAAATTATCTAATCTAGTCACTGTGTGGTCCCCACTAGAGGCAGGAAGACACTATCTTCTTTTTTTCATTTACGTCAGCAAGGATTTTATCAATATTATCTCCTCAAAAATCATACTACCAGTCGTCCATTTATTTTGCTGTCATGTTCTTGTCTAAATTATTTCTGGGAATTCAATTCTTTCTGCTGAAACAGTATCAAGATCAGTGCTTAAAATATATGGGTGTGTAATGTATGTAATCAGCATTAGCACTACAGAAGAAAGCAGCTCAGGAGCTGCTGTTTTGAATGGTATGCACCTGCAAGTGCCAGGTTTTCCCTTGAAAGGTGGAAATGCAGAAGAGCTTTACCCAGAGACATGGCTCCAGCTTCCCCTCTGCACATGGCACCACTTTCCATACTGCATGATCACGAAAATAGCACACTACCAAAGAGTGTCTTCCATCTGCCATGGAAAGGGGAATTATACCCACATTTTTCCCTGTTTTTCACCACTGTATGCCTATGTGCAACTATCAGGAAAAGCTCTAGCCAATTCTATGTTTTATTGTTTCATACTCATAATAAAAAAATTACATCCTATGCAGCAACAAGATATTTTGCATTGTTTTTCTATTTGGAGTACAGTAGGTGTGGATGGCCAAATTTGAGTCATAGGTATCCAGCTTACTATTCATAGCAAATTAACTTGAATTCAGACTTGGAACTGGAGTTTGACTTAGGCCAAGAAATTTTCCTTTCTCCTTCATAAAACTGTCACAGAATCATTGTCATGGTTTGAGATAGCCCCAAAATCCAATTCCCTAGCTCCATTCCCCCTCCCACATCTCAACGTAATGTGAGATGGGTTTTTCCAGACAAAACACATCAGACTCAAAGTGGGGGAAAGGGAATATATTACAATGACTGTACAAATAACTATCATATCACATTATACACACGATCACAACTATCTCTACCATGACATATGTATTTACAATGGATCAGATCTCTTCTCCCCTCCAAATAAAAGTCCAGGAGGGAAAGAAGGACAGATCCCTTCCAGTCCTTAAGCAGCAGCATCTTCTGAGGCAGCAGTCTGTCTGTCTTCTCCACATGCAGCAGCTGATAGCTGGCTTTCTGCCAGCACTCAGGAGGGAGGTATCCAAACTCCCTCGGCCCCCTTGATGCAGGCAAAGGGGTCTTCCGTGGGCTTCGTAACCCCAGACAAGGTCGTTTCACCACGTCATATCACGAAGACACAGGGGGGTCTTCGTGACGGTCTGGTATCTCTTGCAGGGCCTCTGTGCCCTGTCTCTCAGGCTACCACCGTGCCAGCAGTGCGAGGGGGGAAGCCAAGGTCAACTCCCCCCGCATTCCATCTGGCTGTCCCGGTCCAGCTCCGGGACGTCTTTTGAGCTTCTCAGCTCCTCTCTCTCTCTGGTGCTGCATGTCTAAAACTCTTCTCCTTAATAGGAGTCCATCTCCCTCTTTTCTCAGAGGGATCTCAAAGGAGTTTTGGGGGGCTGGTACAGTCTTACCCCCAGAACTCTGTCTCTCAGCTGCTGGCTCTCTTTTTCCCGGCTCTCCTTCCAGGAGTCCTTTCTCTGGTGCTGCATGTTGCTTCTGCTACTCCTCCAGTTCAGGTCCTTATCTCTGGCTCTCTGCCACCGTTTCTCTGGTCAGTGTCGGCTGCTGCTCTGTGCCCATGGAGAAAACATCTCCCGGCATAACTTCAGGCACCTAGCCCAGCTTTATGCTGTTCCAGGTCCCTGCAGCCCCCCAGCCAGAGGCTGGGAGGCCCCAGAGGGCCCAAGGGGCTCAGAGCCCCTTCCTCGTGGCTCTACAACATGGCCACCTCTCCAACAACAACCAAAACTACAACTCCTCTCTTCCGGTTAGCTTGTGGGATGTTGACATTTTTGCAGGAGCGCCCATTGGGCAGAATTTCAAAACTTCCAGGGGTTTCCACCCCTTGGGGTCTACCACTTTTCTTTAGCCTCTGGGGGAAAACAAGGTCCAAACCACGACAATCATTTAGGTTGGAAGGCACCCCTTGGAGATCATTTACAACCCTCTTCTAAAAGCAGGACCAGCCTTGATCAAGTTGCTGTGTCTGATCAAGTCTGGAATGTCTCCAAGGAAACTCTCTGCCGGAAGAGTAGAGTTAGCAAACTGTCTTTTGGGGTCAGAGAATTTAGGACTAAAATATAGGGAAAATAAATTGCTAATAACTTTGGTTACATTAATAACCACTTCATGTCTAAATGTCTGCATTTGTTTTATATGTTTAGATGTGGCAAGATTAGTATTATGATTGTCAGAAAGAATGAATCAGGTATCTCATATGTAGTTGACTGGAGAAGGGAAAATGTGCGAAAGTAAATTTCAGAGATCCTGCAAGTAAAAAGATGGTATGTCAAAGTCAAGCAACTAATCAGACTACATACCCTAAGGTATATCAATAAATCAAGCTGTCATGAGTGCTCCTAATGAAGGATCATTTGTGAAAGTTTTACCTTTACTGTCTTCAGCTAGTGCTCAGCAAATGAATAACTGCCATGTTGTTTCCAACATGAAATGCAAGAGTCAAAGATATGGAATGCATTTTTAAACATCTTCAGGTATATTAAGAAGTAGTTAATATAGAAATTATCATTCCAATTTCTACTGTAACTCCAGTGTAACATGAACTATAGAATTTCTCTTAAGTGAATTGTTTAAAATAGACATCTTTTAAAAATATATATAAATAAAAAGAAGAAAAATTTGCACTATTTCTCTATCCAAGTTATTCCAATGGTTATTTTTGCTCCCTGTGAGATTGTTTGTTCCCAATAAAAAGCATTACCTTTAAGTTTCAAATGCTGGATTTTGTTGCTACTTCACCTGCTAAATTGCATTTTTATTGTTTATGTATCATCGTGTCAGTAACTTTCTTTTATAGAACTAAACAAAACAGTTCATTTTTCAGAACAAATTCTGGTTTTGTACTCAAGCCTCCAAATCCTCTCCCATTCATCAACATCCTTTTTAACTTTGTGCCTCAGGGTACACTCTCCAGGATGGGGAGGAAGATCAGCAATCTTCATACTGTCAGTATGGAATAATAATTTTGATTTTTGACTAAGAGTTCTGATAAAATGGAAGCTGGAATAACTCAAAATAATCATTCCCTTAGAAAAGAAGTACCATGGCCATAGAGACACAGATGGTCACCAAGGGCTGATCCATAGGGTAATGTGACCCATGAAGGAGCAACAAAGAACACCACCCCAGGAAATACTGCACCATAACCTAAAGCTAATAGGTGCCAATAATACAAGATCCCTTTCATTTTTTCAGGCAAAAGAGCTCAAAGATCCTGACCCTTCTAAGTCTCAGATGGGAAATACTACAGATAGACATAGAAAAAAAATAAACTTCTACTGAAAACTTAACAAACATTTTTTCTCATGAACTTTTAGTTTTTTTTTTAAATCCAAAGGAGCTCTATGTGAGTAATTGAACTTCCTGGGAAGATCTGTGTCTTTTAGAGTTAATGCAGGGTGGCAGAAGATATATGTCAGTTCAATTCCTTAGTAATTTCTGTAGTTTTCCAATAGACTTAAGAAAAGCAGTTGTCATGTCAGGAACATAGCAAGCAGACTGCTGGGTAGCAAGAATAGGTGGATTTTTTTTGATATTCCTCTTACAGGAGTAGAAAGAAGACCTTACAATCTTTAACCTGTCAGGAGACAGTCAACTGAATACAACTTTTTACATCTCTTCTGTCTAGATTCTGAAAGAATCAAGGATTTATCTTCTGACAATAAAGAAATTTGTGGTCAAATTTGTGTAGGAGGAACAAAGTTGAAAGTTCAGAGTAACTTCAAGATGCAATCTTCAAACATTTCTTGAGGACAAATCATTTAAGATTTAAGTTAACAAAAGGAAATTTGGAGATCAACAGCAGACAATGACCATTACAATGCTTGGTAAATTCTGTGGTTCAGATCTTTCGTCCCTATTATCTGACTCAGCTGCTGCCTTATAAAACCTTGGGCAAACATGGCCCGATGGACAGAGAGACATTTAATAGCATAAAGGGATGGCAAATAAACCAGTTCTATACAGAGTGGTATTAAGTACAAAAGTCTGGGAATAATGATTGACTCAGAAATTTAAAATCTATATATATATGTAGATGTTTACTACAGAGAGATGATTACTATCCACTTGCTTTCTTTTAAGGAAAAATTTATGAGATATGGAGCTCAAAATCAGGGAAAAAAAATCCACTGGTATAAACCCAGGAAACATTACATTGTGCAAATTCATGCACATGGAATGTGGATTTATAGTCCTTATGACTAGTAGAGCTTTCTTTCTCATGATAGTTATGACAACAACGCATAGCAGTTCAGGATGAAAGGAAAATTACTGCAAAATACATTAAGAGACTGCCTGGTGTTACTTTAATGCTCCCAATGCTGCTATATTTATTTAATACTTGCAGAAAAGCACATTTTGAACTGACATTGCTTGATAGAATGAACAACTGAAAAGTATGAAAGACTAGTGCTTTTGTTGTTATTTGGGTTATTAGAAACATTTTTGCCTCAAGCTTCCTGTTATATTTTCTGGTGCTTCTGAATATGAATGGAAAGAATGATAGAAGATGCAAAAGAATCATAACTTGGTGAAGAAATGATGCAACTTTTCCTCTCTAGTCATATTTGTAAGAGTATGTGGAAGAAGAGTGGCTGTTTCTTTAAGTAGTCAAGGACGTTTTTCAATGCAAAAAGAGATAATGAAAAGAGAAGTAAATAATAAATAAAACATACAGGACAGTCTTAAGAACCAAAGCTGGTTGGTCACACTCATTGATAAGGGCAAGTGAGATTGTGAGAAGATTTATTCCTGCAAGGTTATCTGATAGCAGACCTTGTCAACTGGGAAACTAAAGGAAAAGAGGAAAAAACGGAAAAAAACCCATCTGCAAAGACACACACCTGACCTAATAAATGTGGAGAAAATGAGAGGAAACACACCTCAGCAGTTACATTAATTGATGGGTTATCAAGAAACCACAAACACCACTTCCAGAAAGACCAACCTGGACTTTGCAACAGGTAAGACTGTAAACCAGGAGAACCCAGACAGGCAGGGGTGCAGGAATGGAGAGAGCTGTACAAACCCGAGGGCAGTGTGCAGCAGAAGGGGGAACAGGGCTGAACAAAGACAAAGTAAACAGAAAAGGATATAAAAGAAGTTGGTACACTTAAAACATGACTAATCAATATGCTTGTTTGGCTGAGCCCTGTGCCTGATAACTATCTCTCTCTGTAACCCCTATGTCTCTCTCTCTCTCTCTCTCTCTGTATCTTCCTCAAATCTGATGTGCGTGGAGTGTAAACGTGTATTCACTAGCAAAATTCAAGCTTGACTGTTTGGTTCAGGATCAGAGTATCTGTTGGGCAGAGAGTTCATCCTGGTTCGCCCAAAGGGATGTGTGAGTATCCAGTGCCTAAGGGATGAGGGCGTCAGTGCTGCATGTTTGCCAGTGAGCATCAGTCTGCACCAAATAACTAGTAGGGGTCCCATGAAGTAGGGAAGAGGGTCTGAGATCTGGGCAGGGGTAGGTGGACAGAGAAGTTGTGATGGTAGTTAGAGGAACTGAAAATGTGAGTGTACTTGCACACTGGCCACAGTCATGTGTGTGCCTGCACTAGTGAACTTCTATCTCTACCAGCTGAAGAGGAGGAGAAGACTTGCCTGAGTTTGTTTTATGTGAGTTCTGTCTGTAGATGCTGTTGAAGGCAGCCCCTTGTCTGTGGTGACCTGTATGACCAGCTGTGTCTCTGCTCTGGTTGTATCTGGAAACCAGGCTGTACTCCAACAGTTGGGCATGAAGGTCCTGGGCTGGAGCAGCTGGAAGAGGCAGCCACATTCTTAACACCCCATAATAATCTTTTCTCTATTTCTTGTTTTGATAAAAAAAATAGGAATAGGATTGCATTTCTGCAAGAAAAGCACATAATGTAACTTTGAAAACATAGAAAAATACACCTGAACAAGCAAGGAAGGGGTAACTTTCCTTACTCCTCTTTGTAATGGCTACAAAGCAGAATGCTGGAATCACACCACTATCAGACTAGATCAAAGGAGCTCAAGGTTCATCCACATTACAAATCATGATCAAGATGATGTATAAATACTGGTCAGTACTTTCACCTCAAGTACTGTGTGCAGTTTTGGGTGCCAGAGTTTAAGAAAGATGTGAAGGTCCTTGAATGTATCCAGAGGAGGGCAACAAGGTTAGTGAAAGGGGTGGAAAAAATGTCCTGTAAGGAGCGCTCAGGACTTTGGACCTGTGCATTTTGGAGAAAAGACAGCTGAGGGATGACCTCATTGCTCTCTGCAGCTTTCTGAGGATGGGACGGGAACAGGGAGGTACAGATTTCTTCTTCCTGGTATCTAGTGGCACAGGAATGGTTAAAAGCTTACCAGAGGAGGTTTAGGCTGGATATTAGGAAGCATTTCTTTGCCGAGAGGGTAGTTAAACATTGGAACAGACTTCCTAGAGAGTTGATCAATACTCCAAGTCTGTCAGAGTTTTAAGAGGCATCTGGTCAATGCTCTTCATAACATGTTTTAACTTGGTCAGCCCTGAATTGATCAGGCAGTTGGACTAGATAATCATTGTAGGTCCCTTCCAACTGAAGCATTCTATTCTATTCTATTCTATTCTATTCTATTCTATTCTATTCTATTCTATTCTATTCTATTCTATTTATTCCATTGTCCTCTGATGAGTGAGACTTAATTTCTGCAGTCCCTGCCTAGAGATTCAGGGACTCAACAGATGTGAGAAGACAAACTACCAGTGTAAAACCTCAGCTTTCTCCATGCCAACTTCACCAGATCCACTGTCTCATATACCATGTTTATGCATTATATCAAACAGTTGGCTCTCAGTTTGTTGTATTTGGCCTCTTCTTACAGAAAAGATAGTAATGTAAAATAATATTCTCCCTTCTGCCCCAAATCTAGAACATGATAGAATTTGGGAACCCTTATGTAAGTGGTAATCAGTTTTCTGCTTATACTTCAGTTATAAATGCTATAGACCTTTGCTATTTTACTCTAAGCTCTCATGGGTAACAATCACTGGAAAACCAGAAGACAGATAAGAAGCTGTCCTGGATAGTACCTTAGCACTGTTCTTTTTAACAATGTATATACAGAACATAGAAAAATTACCCAGCAGTGCCAGATCAGACCAAACACGCTGTGTCAAAGAGGAACTATTCTTTTGCCTGTCTTACCTTCCTCCAGGCAGGTCTAGTTTCTGAATGTCATTGTAAAATTTTCCACTATTTTTCTTTAAATAAAATATATTGCAGTGCAATCTACTTGAGATTACCACAGTTCTTTTACACCTTCAACCCCCTTTTATCTTAATGTATATTCTTGAAATGAGAATAAGATAGCATCCACAAGTGTTTCCATGAAAAAGGAAAAGAACAATATGATTTATGAAAACTAAATCTGTTCTACTTTTACCAAGTAAACTATGCAAAGAATGTGCATAAAACTAAATAGAAATTTTATAAACCAAACTTTAAGTGCCTAAATGCATTCCATTTCAAGCAGTATTTTAAAGTATTGAAGTGGAAACATCATCTTTGCAGCCATTATAATTTAAATACTGAAACTTTTAAACCTTTTAGTGTAGACCTTTTTTAAAATGCCTATGCTTAATGTACAAAAGGTATTTCTAGTTTTGCAACTTTTTCTATTGGATAATTACAAACAATGAATGTAACGTTACTCACTGTAGGTACATTACTTGTAGGCTATGTCTCTAAAATATATAAAAAATACCATTTTTGTAATGACTTTCAACTTAATTTTAGTATCATATCATGTAAATGTTTCCCAGCCTTGGTGTTTGCACTTCGGACAATTTATTTGAAGTCAGCAAATAAGACCCTTCCAGTGTCAAAACAGCCCATGGATACAAATTCCAGATTGCATGTCCCATGGATGTGATAACATAGATCACATGAAATGTGAGTTGCTCACTTATGATTTAGTTTGAGAACCAGGTTTCAAGATGTTGCCTGTTGGCTTCCATCTTGAAAATCAACGTCACTGGTTTCAGCTGTGTCCTTCACACAGGAGACATAATACTGAAGAGAGTAAAATGTCTTTAATACACAAATTATATGTGTTTAAATCTCTGCCCACATATTTATTATTACAGGGGCCTTCCCAAGAATTTGGAGCAAATAACTTAAATTTATGAGCAAATAACTTAAATGAAAAAAAATCAAATCAAGAGAACATGGATGTACAGGTAACCCTAGTGAGAAGACATTTGGAAAAGCCTTTTCAAAAAACCACATTGCTGATGGAAAATGTTTTCTGTGATGTCTGCTTTCCCCTTCTGAACTCTACAACAATCTTTTTTTTCAATTCAGGATCAAAGTTTCAATACTACTATTTCACTGATTCAGGAGAATATTCAGCTACTTTGTGACTTCGTTATAGTATTGGCCCATGTGTGCAATACTGGGTGCTCACAATGAGCAATGTATCAAAACCTCATATGAGTTTGCAGTTCACAAATTGTTAATTCCCCAAAAGATGACTCAATTTGTAAAAAAAAATATCTCCTGATTGTAATAACTCCTGCATAAATATTTCATTTCAGTATTAAGGTAGATTTGAGCAAACCCAGAAGTAAATCCTCTGGAATCTAAAACATTTTCAAAATGAAGACTTATCTTTCAGCATATTGCAGCAGTGACCTAGTTTACATGCATTTTCATAGCAACAACAGACACATCAGTAGTCTTTGCTTAAAAGACATTATCATAATTACTACCTGGAAACAGTATCAGTTAAAGTGGATGGAAGCATTTTTAAGATCATCAATACTGAAAGCATGGAGCCATACAGCAGACATAATTTACAGATTTTTCATCTGCTAAATCACAAATGGTAATTCTTGCTTTTAGAAAGCACTTGGTTTGGATTTTATGCATCAGTGACTGATTCACTTGCCATGATTGTTCTTCTTTAACTGAGATAAGAATAAACAAGAACACATGCAATGTTCTTGAAAACTCATCATATTTCGTGATACTCAATAAGATTAAAATATATATAAAAAAAGAGGAATAAAATTTGGCAGCCCTGACTAACGAAGTAGACTGGTGAATGATGCCTTCCTTGCAATGCACTGCCACAGAGTGCTAGGCTCTACTTTAATAAAGTCTGAAGATAAGAAATCTTTGTAACTGATCTGGAAACTTGGCTATTTAAAAAAAAAAAAACAAACCATTATGTATTTTACAGATCTTCAAACATTGTAGGAAGTGAAAGGACTGCAAAGCAAGATTATTAGGTAGGGTTGAGAGCAATTTATTGGATGTACAAAACAGCTGATGTGAGGAATCATTATTATTTTAAAATAGAATTACTTTTTGAAAGATGAGATGCATAATTTTAGGCACTGGTATGTGTACATATGTACTCTCTAAAAAAAAAATCTGTCTGGTAGGGATCTCTCCATCTTTTTCTTCATGTCATGTTACACAAACATGTTACTTTAGAAGACAATATACCACTGCTTTGAAAATGAATGATAGGAGGTCTACAGGAAAGATGGGGAGGGACTCGTTATCAGAGAAGCTAGTGATAGAACAAGGAGGAATGACTTTAAACTGAAAGAGGGTCAGTTTACATAAGATATTGTGAAGAAATTCTTTACTGTAAGGCTGTTGAGGCACTGGAACAGGTTGCCCAGAGAAGTTGTGGATGCCCCATCCCTGGAAGAGTTTGAGGCTGGGTTGGATGGGGCTTAGAGCAACCTGGTCTCATGGAAGTTGTCCCTGACAATGGTAGGGGTATTGGAACTAGGTGATCTCCGAGGTCCCTCCCAACCCAACCATTTTATGATTCTGTGATCTGACTGCAGCAAGTCCTTAAAAGACTCTATTTTTAAAATGTTAATTACCTCAATTAATAAAATAGTTGAATTTCTCAAGTCAGAAGGTACCCGTAAGGATCATTGAGTCTAACTTCCATGATTTATTTAAATTTATTTCAGTAGACATTTTATTTAAATTTAATTACGTACCTGTAATGCTATGAAAGCAAACATTTGAATTTCATTCCCTTTCCTTCAAGTTTGAACAAATTTTATGCATGATTTAGATCTATATCTCTAAAAAATACTCAGTTGAATTTGCTCCCAAATAATGTGCGAATAATTTCATATGGTAGTTTACCATCCTTCTTAAATCTTCTTTGTAAAGCATGTTTCTTTTTATGTTATTGGTCTGGTACAAAGTTCATTTAAAACAGTCAGAAAATCTACAGATTTTGCATCTGGATAGTTTTTTCTTTGTTTCTTCTACTTCTAGTTTCTTTTACTCTACACTCTTCATGTAAATCTTTTCCACAGGGAAAAATATGTATATGTTTTATGGTCACACATTTAGGAGTGTATATGAAATAACAGCAATGAAGGTAAACTTCTTGGCTGAGAGTAGGTTTCACTTTAGGTCTAGGTGACAAGGCAGAATGTGCAAGCCTTTGTCATCAGATAGGTATACTGAACAAGGATGGTTTATTGCCGGTGTATCTATTTAAGGAGAATCTGTACGGAAAACCTCGAGTGGAAGAGAGGGAGGAAGTTTATACAAAATATGGTACTGCAACAGTGCCAGTTGCACTATAAATTCATGTGAAGTCTTTCCTTCCTTATCAGATTATTTACTTATAACTCCCCTTCAACAATTGAATAACTGGAACAGAATTTTGAAGACTTAGTGTCACAATTTTTAGAAAAAAAGAGTAAGATCATTATAATGGCATTTCAGTCTCAATGTTCTATATCTAGTTCTCTAATTTTGTAAAGCTCTCAATACAGAAATATTTTGTAAGAACAGTCTTATCCATAAAATTATTCATTTTGGCTTTTAGTTTTGGCAGTGCTGGGTCAAGTTTTGCCATTTCTAAGTACATATTAGATATAGACATGAATTACTTATATTTTTAGTATAACATAGTACAAAGGCAAGTTTGAAGTACTCAAAATGCTGTGCTGTAAACTATTTAGGTCACTGTAGTAGGATATTCTTAACCATTGTATACAAAATAATTTTATTAAAAATATATTTGACTCTAAAACATATAGCTTTGAAATTTATCATGAAAGAAATAATAAACAAGATCAATTTTGAATTAAAAAAAAATGAAGTCCTTAAATCTCTTGTGGAACTAGTATCCCAGTATTTAAGCATCTTTTGTTCACATAGTACACAACTCTGTATATTTCAGAGAACTTTGACAAAATATGCAGCAAAGATTGTTATCCTGAATGCTATCCCAGTGACTTAGAATGAACCTCTGGCAATTGTGTTTAGCAGGATAAAATACTTAAAGGATTATCTCCTCTGCTGAGATTGCCACAAGGTAATCTTGAATTGAGGATACTTAGTGTCTTTTGTTTAGCTAGGTATAATTTTCTTACCAATATTCCTGTTCAACCTTTACATTCACAGACATTTTATCTATGATACTTTCACTTTTTTTTAGCAGATCTGATTTTAACCAGGTAATGACAGCTTTAAGACTTAATTAAAAATTAATAGAGGTTCCACTTCTCAATATCAGAGTACTACGTTACCAGACCTTATATAAACAGCAGTGAAACAAAGAAAAATCTTAGAAGAGTTTTTACTCACATTTGTGGTTTGTCATGGCTAATGATGAACATATGCTAAGATTTTCCGTATTTCTTATGCTCTAGTTTTGATGGAGTAATAGTCTTTCATTTGTAAAATGTAAAGGAGTATAGTAGACAAGGACAAGAAAAAAAGTGGAATTCAGAGGATATGAGGGAATAAAGGCTGACTTAAAATCTCAAAATCTTGCAGTCACCAACCAAAACACAGGTCACAGTCAATCTCTGTTATATTAATGATTGAGGGAGATGGTTGAAATCTGACAGTAAAGAAAATGTTGGCAAATAGCAATTATTTAAGTAGAAATGACATTTCAGGAAGAAATTTATCCAAGGAACACCAGTTTCATTATACTGCGTTTTGTAGTATATGATTGAATAATTTAAAAGAGAAAGCACTGAATTATCAGTAGAAGTTCCTACTCAACATACAGTAACAGTTTGTCATTCAAAGACTTGGTCTACTTTGTTTATGAGAGCTAATGGAATAGTAATTTAAGTTATTTAGCCTGAAGAGATATAAAAATTTTCAAATTTTAAAAATCCATTCTACCAATGGATATTTGTACTGTGAAGAAATCCATTCATGATTATAAACACAACAGATAGCAAATACTGTGATTAAGGTGGCAAAATCTTTCAATTAGAAGATCATGTTTCAGCTACTCCCAGTTTTAGTCAAAAAATAAGTAAATGTCCATTTACTCTCTTAAGGATGCGGCAGGTTATGGAAGGAGAAACTATGCCATAGTTTGAGTAAGGGCAAGGAGTGAAAGAGAGCTTAGGAGTCTGGAAGTGGGAAATGTGAGAGACAGGAACTGTAGACAATTTAACAAAATGAATACATGGAGACTAAAATAGAGCCAGAAAGATGCTACTATCCTTTTCAGCCAAACAGATGCTTTCAGTAAGTAAGGAAACTGCAAATGAGATCAGTAGCCTAATCGATAGTAGGAGAGAGATCAGAAACCAGATGCAGGATTGAGATATGACTGATACGAAGACTAAGAAAAGACTGGTCAGAGGGATGAATAGGAAAGTGATCAGTTCTGGCTCTCCTAAACCCTAGGGAAAAGTGGCTCCTTGTGTGCTAACATAACGTTCCCCACATTACTGGATATTTTACATTAATCTCTCATGTCTTAGTTTTCCATTTATAAAAAGGACATAGTAATAACTACACAGTTCGCAGGGACATTGTAAAAATAAATGCATTAATGTTCATGAAGCACTTAGGTGCTCTAATGATGAGCACCATAAAAAGCTTCTGAGGAAATTAATTTTGTCTTCAGAATAGATTTTGAATAGTCTGAATTAATGAAGGCAGGGAACTGTGCAATGAACAATAGGAAATAGAATACTGTTCAGTAACTGAGCAGTAATTCTTCTGTGACCTGAAAGAGTCTAGTGGATCTAATGTAAAAAAAAAACAACAGAGATTGTGTGACAAATCTGTATTGTAGGACTCCTGCATCCAAGGCAAAATTCAGATTTCATAGACATTGATAAATCATTCATCCTGTAGCTTGGATGTTTGACCTTGCAACTCTAATAAATATTTACTGTAGTATTTAATGTGTAGTTAGACATAGAGCATATAAGTTCCTGACTTAATAGATTTTCTTTTAATTAGTGTGGTGTTTGGGGTGGGTAGGTGGGTGGGCTCAGCATTTACATATTTATAGAATCCTGAGGACATTTTTACATGTTTCCATGCTTGATGAGATATAGGGCTGAAACCTAATCAAAAGGTTTGTTTGGGGCATTTTTTTGTTTAGTTCTGTGTGTGTGTTTGTATATGGAGACAGGTTACAATACATTTTACGGAGAGGATTTGCTTCTTTTTGTATATGTACCATATTCTATGAAACCGACTTCTAATATCTGACTTTCAAAACCAGTATAGAAGAAATTATGGACTTTCTGGGGTCTGATGGCAGATGTAACACATCTACCTAATCTCGATGAATATAAGACTATCATGTTGCAGTGCTTGACATTACCATCACATGATGGTCATCTGAAGATGCTTTTGATGTTATCATTGTCACTGGTAAGAAATTATTCTTAGAACTTGCTTTGATTTTATTCTCAAAATAATTGCAAGAAATGATATGCAAATCAACAGCTATATTATCATGTTTATGATTTTAAGTGTAACATTACAAATAAAATATATAATAATTCAGTTGAGAATATGACTTACGTGTTGACAATTCTTCCCATATTTGCAGGTTTAGGTAATTTAATTAACTATTGTGCTCTGAACATTAGTGAAAAATACCAAGAAGGATGAAGGACAAAGGGTAAATTGGCCTTGTAATTGCACACTGCTCTGAAGTTATATCATTAAAGTATTAAATTTCAGTAATAGAACTCATGGATGCTGTAGAAGCCTTAGCTTTTAGGAATAGTACCTTTTAAGTGTGGATTTACTTTTGCTATTCTTGTCTTCTCCCATGCCCAAACTGAATACCTATCTTTCTGTTTCTGGTATCTCATGCTCCATATGGTAATAGATGTATAAGTTATTCTGTCCCTAGAGAAAACCAAACAAAGGTAACCACTGAAGTTGAGGTCACACGTAGATTAACTTTATTCTATCCCATCATCTTTCCTTTTTACTTTTTAGTAATCTAGCTAAAAATGTCATCTGTATTTCTTTTCATTTCCTTTGTCAGGCTAACTCAGCTTGACTTTTACTAATTCTCACTTTATCCATGTGTTTCACAACCTTCCACATGTTGTTTTCTTTGATGATCAATCTTCTTTATTCATTACAGGCTTTTCTTAAACTTCATACCTCCTGCTGTGTTACTAACTTAGCTAGAACTCAACTATTTCCTAGAAGTTTTCCTCCCCGAGTTCCAAAGTATTATCAAAAGTGACTCCATTTTATATAGTGTTGTTCCTGAGTAAGTCAGCTTAAATGCCCTGTCCACTTCTCTCTTCTTCCCTCCCAGACCCATGCTGCTCTTTCCTTTGTAGTATCACAAGTACCTGTGCACCTACATTTATGAACAAAAAGATGACCTGTCAGACAAGCTTATTTTTCAATGAGATCAGGAGCCTGATCTGCTTTTCAGGAAAGACACAATACATCTCTGTCAGGATAACACATGGAGCAAAATGAAGGCAGGAACGTCACGGTAGCGGTACAGATACCAAGATAGCATACAAGAAATTTTGAGTAAAACTACACCTTTCATTTGAAAGAAGGCACAGCACTGCTCACAATATGCTACACCTGTAAGGTGACATGGTAATTGCCAAAAGTCAATCTGAGCTAGAAATTGTGAAGGAAATTTAGAAAATGTTGTCTGGTCTTGGCACAAAATTCTCCTTCAGCCTCTTAAAATTTCTCCTATTTAGTAATGCTATTCTTAATTCCTGTCATCTATATTTAAATGCCAAGACTAATGATTCATTAGCATGAGAGATTACATTGTGAAATATAGGTGCGTAGATTACAGGCAGGTTAAGTATCAGCCTTTCAGTCCTTCAGAGAAATGCACAGTGTTAAGATGACAAATCAGTAAATGTGCTGTGCACCTTTAAATGATCTCTGTAATTTCATTTCAAACTGTGTCTCCCTACATGACTGACTTCTATTAATTCTTCCACAGAACATAAAATATAGAATGTATTGTTTAAAGTACATTTCACAGTAAAAGACTAAGCAGAACTTAAACATTAGAATATTTTTTGGCATCAAAACTTATGTAGCCATAAATGAACTTGACAAGATTAATAAATCTCATTTACATTTGAATACTTGGGAATAATAATAACTTTTTTGGTGTCTGATGGATACGAGGATCAATGAGACTGAAGTTATGTCTATGTGCAATTCAAATGGAATGAGATAAAAAATGTTGCTCAGTGGAGTACATCCAGAATTGCTACCTTTTTCTGAAGATAGTAACTTATTCTTATGAGTATCAAATTTGCACCGTATTGATGTATAATCCCTAATCAGAGATCTGACCTCAACTTTTCAAGCTACTTTCATTCTAATTCAATCATGCAAAAGAATAAATATTAATATGAATCAAGAATAAAAGAATTGCTGCTTTAGAGCTTCCTGAGTTTTGGTTCTCAGCTTCATCAAAATGTCCCTCTTAGGCTGAGGTAATGTATGATTTCACCACAGAAAAGTCAAATGGATTAAGTGAAGGAATTGTTTGTGAGTGAATTGTTTGTGAGAACACACACAGAGCAACCAAACTCTTTTGGGAGTACAAGTAAAGTCTAATATTTTTGCCTTAGAGATAAAGACTTTGTCTATACTAATATAGTAAAAAGTATCAAGAAATGATCTACTGCAATGGATTTTTTAACACACTATCACTGTATTAGAAGAGTCCATGGGGTTCTTTGGTGGGACTATGACCTTCTCCAAGACAATTCTCCCATTTTGGGTGCTAGCAGAAGCGACTAGGGGCCATTCTCAAAGACGGTTTAGAATTACTGATTTGAGGCAAGAGAGAAGGTAAAAGAATTTCTCACACTTGTCTTCATGAAAGAAAGCATTTTGTTTTGTAGATAAGAAACAATTGGGTTTCCTCTGCTCTTTAAAGTGATTTAATGGAGAGGCAAGGCAGTTGGTATTTTAATGCTGATGTAGCAGTAGAAAAATAGAAACTGACTGTAATTTTCAAACAGCTTCAAAAGCAAAACTTAAGGGACAGAAACACACAGCAAGTCTACCAGAGCTGATCTTATGCTACTATAGACAGTTCACTGTCGAGAGGGTCAGGAGACCATTTCTGAAGACATACTGTAGAAGGGGAGTTCCAGGAAACCAGTCATGTATTTTTTTTCCCCAAACTTTCAGTGGATATCATTCATGAATACCATTGAAATCCCAGAAGAAATACTGTCTGGCAACACAATTATTTTTTTTTTTAAATTTGGTAAACAGATAAAGGTTCATTAATTTTGCCATTCTTTCAGCAAGGATGGATTCTGTCATCAGAGTTTTAGGTGATCTGCTGATTTTATTCATTTCTCCAGACTTGCTTTCAGACTTGGATGAAAGATTCACCTATGTAAAGCAAGGCTGAAGGCAGATTTTACTCCAAAATTCACCATAGCCACAATGGTGAAACAAGATCTGTCTTTTCCAACAGGAAAACTTCCTTGAGAAATGTTAGTTAAAAGGAGTTGTAATGATTTCTGCTATTTTTAAGTCATTTAGTTTATTATTCTAAGGTATTTATTCACCTTAAGAAGAAAGAATCAAGAAATGAATGACAGAAGGCTTAATTAAACCTATTATGTGTCTGTCATGATGACACTGTGGCAACAAACCTATACAGATTGTTTCAACTCTTGCTTTAGAAAGCCTCATGTTTAACTATAGAGTTTATGCATGTGTATCATCTCATGAACTTCTAAAAGATTATACAAATATTTTAAGACAAAATACTTTTTAGACTAGGGCCAAAGTTCTTAGCATCTTGCACTATTGAACTTAGTTATATAAGCTGAATATTTCTATAAACAATAAAGTAAGTATGACTACAGCTAAAATTCAAATAACTTGGTTTTCCAAACTTGAAACAAAAAGTTCTACTTTGACTAAAACTTACATTTTTCATCCTTTTTTTATATGAAAAAATATATGTCAGTTTAAATTTTTTTCTGATTCTCTCAACAAAAGAAAAGGCTAGATTTGCACAGTTGCAAAACAGATATGTGTTAGTGGTTTGAACATTTATGTGAGCAACTATGGCTGAGGATTTGGATCCAAGTCCTATAGTCAATGAAGATATTAGCTGTGAAATTTTGTTTGTAAGAATGATCTCACTATCTTTCCTTGTGAAATTGTCCCACCTTGCAAAAATAAATAATTGAAAAGATATGAAGCAGTCACCACATCTGAACTAGAAGTAAGAGCCCTTCCTTCAGTAAGATAACATAATTTCCTGAGTCTTCATTTAGCTGAAAGAGTTAGTAGAGTGTGACACAAATTCACATTAATTTCATTTCACTGAATGATACTCTTCAATTAATAAATTATTTATTAATAAAATGCATCCAGTTATATACACAGTTTACTTTTTCTGGCATGTAAATATGGTTTGAATCTGTCTTTTAAGCATGTATTTCTTAAAAAGAACATATTGAAATTATGCAGAAAATAATCCAAAAGTTTTGTAGTGCAAATCATTGTTGCAGCTGTAGCTATTCTTAACCAACATAGTAACATTCTTCACAATAATGTGATGCTTTTAGAGCAAAGCAATGTCCAACTTACACTGTATTATAGGATGATTAGGGACATTTTTGGAAATGAAACTGTTATTAGTTGCATTTTGATTTCTTTTCCCACTTCAGCTTATCACCTTTCTTTTATAGTACCTAAAACTGTTTAGCTTTGTATGTCTTGGAAGAAAATGTTGGTATTGTAGTGTCAGCAAACAATTTGTTAGGCTATTTCTTCTGGAATGAATGTGAGAAAGAAATGTTTTTCTCACATCTAGATGGTTTAATTAAATCAACTTGTTAAAAATTAATACTAGGAAATTATGAAATATACCCATCAAGAGGTACAGGGAGCTTGATGGCAAGAAAAAAAACATAGATCATTAAGTTTATTTCTTAGTAGGTGAATTCAATAAAAGGGCTGACAGAAGTGTGCTGTGATGGAATGGGCAGTACACAGGCTGTCTCCTCAGGAAACTATTGACTTATATGTCTGCAACATGGCTGACTTCTCATTCTGTGCACCACTGGACAGTCGTGGTAGATCACACATTGAAAAATGATATTTAAATTGTATCTAATCAATATCCTTCTCCGTAGATTAAAGGAGAAAATAGATTTTGTGGAAAAGAAAAAAAAAAGGAAATTATACAAAGAAGCCCATGACTATTGAATTAATAAAATTGCAGTGAGGAGTTCCCTAAATGACAGGTGAGAAGTTGTTTTCCCCTATCACTTCTCTATCTTTTTAGCCGAGTCTGCAAATATCACTGAGATTGTAGGCTTGTGAAAGGTTAAATAATCTACAGATGAAGGAAACTGATTTTGTTTTGTGACCTAATGGAACACAGAGGTTGTATGTGGCAAAAGTAATCACAAAATATGTCCACTGTTGTAGCCAGTTTTAAGACACTGTTCCAGAGAGAAGCTGTGGAACCCATCACAAAAATATGCAGCTGTTTTGCAGTAAGGCAGGTAGATTTAGTCAAGTTAAAATCTGTATTTTTTTTTTAACTTCACATGAGGTTCAAGGCATTTACTCTTTTTTAACTCAAGCACATATGGCAAAAGTAGCCAACATGGAGAAATTATTATTAAAGTTTAATTCTTAAATCCTCTCTTTAGGTTATATAAATTTCTAACAACAGAAATGAGAGGAGATAAGAGACCAATCTAACAATGTGTATGTGCTTAGTGTATAAGTTCTTTCATAAAACTTTTACAGTTTGTTATTAAGTTTCATATCGTCAAAACATTTTTGATGTTATGCACTTATTTAAAATTACTAGGTGTTCCACCAAGTTAGGTTTCTTCTTTCAGCAACTATGTTTTACTATGGTTGCTTTACTTGCCTGATGTTTTCTTCCTTCATATAAACACTTTCTTTAATACAGTAAAAACTTAAGCTAGAATAACTAACTTTCCCATGGTTTTTTTTTCCATTAACTGCAGAATCTTTAAAGATTTGTTTGGGATTTAAATAACTCTTCCATAGAGCTAGCCACACCCAGAACTACAAAATTCATTAACATTAGGTTGGGATGATGCTCTTACATTTTAATGTCCCGATTAGAATCTTGTTAAGAAAACAATATGCTTTGTACATGAACTATTCCTTGTGACTGGGGAGCATAAATGGCATCTGAAGCTGTAGCAAATTGAGAGGTTTTTATCTTTTTAACAATCTGTTATGAGAAAACTGAAAGATGATTTTAAATTTGTGATTTTTGTGATAAAGAATTCTGATTTGTTTTATTGACAGTATAAATTCTAATAACATTTTGTCGGTTTTATCAGGGGACTTTTTTCCCTCAATTTTTTTCTTCTACATAAAATTCTATAGACAACAAAAAAATTTCCTGGTTATACTTCTGCTAATTTCTTTTACATCATGAGACATATTTTCTCTCCTTTTTTTTTCTTTGCTTACTTTCCAAAAAAAGCATAAACCAGCACGACCTTGGCCATGAGATATTACAGGAAATACAAAGATTAAAAAAAATAAGAAAACTTTTATTCAATTTAAATCTTCATACATATTTGCTATGGTAGTTTAAAATTTCAAGCAGACCTTTAACTGCACATAACTGGTCTTTTCATTTTGCTCCATAAAAATAACCAGTGATATAGGAGGTTATTTCAAGTGTTATCTACACATAGATAATGTTCACTTTATATCTCCTTCTCTTTCAAATCCAAAGACATCATATAAGTATTTCAAAGTCCTATTTTAACTGTGCAAACATATTGCGTATTATATAGTACTTGAACATTTATATTTGCAATGCATCACCAATACTGAACTACATGATAATAACCATAGCAACTGGGCTTTTGGCCATGGAATTTTGAGAAAACTAAGACCCAATGCAATAAGCATGCTCTCCTTTTTCAGGTTTCATAATATTTTGCATAGGCTGGTTACAGCACATACTTTTTCCTATAAGATAGTGTCAAAGCCCTTGTTTAATGGTTGTTGCTGTTTCCTTTTGATCTTTATGCCATTTCTTTCTTTAATTAGGAGAACATCTCTTCAAGGTGCAAAGATATAACTATTTTCCAAAACAGTACAAATCATGCATTCAAGCAAGTCCATGAACTAAAGTTTGGTTGTTTGTTGTTTTTTTTTTTCTGTGAAAGTTGTAAATTCCTAAGCTTTTGGAATCCATGGTTTTCAGTAAAGAAAGGGAATAATCAGAAATGTCTTGTTTTATTCTTATGATTATAGATACTCTTCATGCCACTAGAGCCCAGTAAGACTGTAGAGCACCAATTACTTTAATTACTTAAAGGTTAGGAACTTTCCTTACAAAAATCTTTTTCAATGCCTTACTTTCTGTCTGACTGAAAATAACTGGAGACATGCAAGCTAGCTGTTAACAAACGATACTTCATTATAAAGGTGGTGAGGTACTGGAAAAGATTGCCCTAGGATCTGACTTACTGTGACTTTTCAGTGATACAAGCTTCTGACACATTACTATGAGTTTACAGTATGGTGACACCATATATTGAATGTTTAGTTACTGCATAATGCAAATATTGTTTCAACAGCAACACCAGCCATTTAATATCAGGGATTTGAAGAAGCCTTAAATCAAGAGTGGAAGAGAGAGTGTCATGCTACATAGAAGTTGAGCTACAATTATACATTGAACTTGAAATTGCTCTGGTGAACAAGTTGCTTACAAACTTCTAAAAGAACTTCGACTTCATTACTCTATCCTTTTTAAAAGATTTCCATGTCCTTAAAAAAGCCTCTTCTCTCTTTCAAGTTCTGCAGCATCATTTGCTACATCTCACGACTTCCAGCTAACATTCCTCCATGAAACTTTCATGAGAAACTTTCATCACAATTCCCAAATACTTTGATGAACAGAAATCACATTCCAGCCATAATAGCCTAATAATTTTCATATCTGCAAAAGCAAGTGTGCAAGATAATACAAACTTAAAAATCCAATAAACCCATCAAATCCAATCACTTCTTTCTTTTTCTTTTTCTACCTTTTTTTTTTTTTTAACAGTTTCATCTAAATTTGTTTTATTGGAAGAGGTAATATTGTGACTATAAGCACATGAGGTCCTGAATGAACTGTGGATGCAGCTACTGAAACTCACAGGCCTTCTGTTATTTGAGCTCCAGCTCTCACTTTCCTTGTACTTTTTTTCAGCTGGAAGTCAAATGGCTACCTGTGAGCCATACTCCTGAGATGGGAACAGAAATTTGAGGTTCAGAGCCCTGGAACTATTTATATTTGCCAGTTGTCCTGTTCATTAACCAAGAGGTTTGTTTAGTGATAGATTTCTTTTCTAAAAGATAAAATACAGCAGAATTTTCTCAGAAGCTACATTTAAAACTGAGGTCCAGTAATACTGTGATGATACCACAGTTGTGGTGCTTAAGAGTTTTAAGCATGCTGCCCTGGCATGAGGAAACTTTGGTAAATGTGATTATTCCTCCCAGCCCAGAAGTAGGTGAATAGTGCCATGATCTCCAAATACCTTGACAGGATCTGCAGCAGATAAGACTACAGCAATAGATTTAAGAGGTCTGACTCTAATGGAGGTGTAAATTAAGGGAGAATCTCAGACCTCACACTAGATCTCCTGAGTTCTTGACACCACCAGATGTGTTAGTAGACATGCAGGTAGGCGACCTATCCTTAAACCCACTACTTTCCAGCTGTGGCTATATGAAGATCTGCCACATGTCTCATGGTAATGTCTTATTTTCAGCAGGATCTAAGAAATTAGGGTGGAGTTCTTTTTGCATCCCTACCATAAATCATGGTAGGATTTATCCAGGTAAACCACTGAAATTATGTTGCTTTTCTTCCTGTAAAGTACTGAAGGGAAATTATGGTTGGTGGGAAAATCTAGCCCTATTTTTCCTGATAGTATGTTTGAAAAAGAGCATGCTACAGATAGACCATAGCATTTACTTGGGATCATGAATTTTTAATAGCTTCTGAGAAGTATATTGTAGAGAATGATTTCAAAAGCTAAGACATTTTCAGTTTCCATTAACAACTACAAAAATTCCTCTCAGTTGCATACTCTGTGCCAGTATATCTGATATGTATGCATAAACATGGACATAAATCATATATATTTTTATATATGTATACATAAAAAACTGTGCTCACACACATAGTTAGAGATGCAGACTATCCAAAAGATATATAGGCACTTTATTCCATTCTATTCCTAAGCTTACAGTTCTTTCTTTCCTACTCAGATAGTGTGGGAAAATGATAGATGTTTCAGGAAACTAGCAATGAGTGAAGTATATTACTGCAGAGTATTCAAGTACATCATTAAAGTACACCATTTGAGAGGGATTAGAGTTACTTTCCCTGATAGTTGATTCATTTATAAAAGTACCTCCACAGAAAACCACTGTTTTCCACTAAACATTTTGTTTCTAATTTTGAGATCCTAGGCCAAAGTCAGTGGACAGTGTAACTTGGATAATGTATTCAAATTACAACTTAGAACTTTATCGAGTAATGTAAAGATCTGATTTATCAAAGTTATAAAAAATGTTACTCACATGCAAACTGAAGAACAGCCTCTCTGCTTAGAATACTGCCAAACGTGTTGGTAGTTAAACACTGATACTGTCCAGAATCCTTCATTTCACTGGGGTTGTTGATGATCAAACTTCCTTCTATTAAACTGAAGCGATAATCACTCTCAATGTCGATTTCAGTTCCATTTCGAAGCCATCTTGGGAAAAAGAAAAAAAAAAACCTACTTGAGCATTCTATAGGGAAATGAAGGTATCAAGCTTAGTCTACAGAATCTGACAGTCCCAGTTATAATAGGGACAGCTACTCAAAGATACAGTGTGCAGGAAACCAATACTCCAGCAAAACTTTGGATGGAGACATTCCACAACATGTGTCTGATAAAAACTAAGTTTTCCTGAAAAAAACACAAGCAAAACCAGATCTTCAACTTTTAAAAGATATTCTTTTTTTTTTTGTCTATGCTAAATGAAAATAACGATGTCTTCTTTTTTTCCTGGTTTTTTCCTCCCCAAAAAACTAATGTCCACAAAGGGTTCAGACTTGAACACTGAACAGCAGATACATTCTTTATGTCAAAAATAGGAGGTTGACTGTGCCTACTATAATCAAAGTTTTAATTTATACTCTATCAATAAAGCCCTAGGCCCAGTTGAGTTTAACAGTTAACAGAGCTGAGTCTGCACTGCGTGAAAGCAGGGAAACTTTTTTTCTCATTCTTTCAGCATTTAATCTTCTGGGCCCAAGAAACAGAGAAACCTCAAATAAATACAGAAGGCTGTAGAGCAAGGTCTGTGAAGAGCAGGGAGGTAGACTGATGTGCATAGATTGTTATGAAAAAAAGGGATTTTGGCAATGGACAAAGACAAAATAATATCAGCTGGATCAGTATACACAAAATTCAGAGAAGACAGGAACAGAAGAGACTGGAATTAGCTGGTGGATGGCCAAGGAAAATTCCTGGCAGCTGCTAGATAAATGGCAACTAAGATCAAATATGGAGTCTGCAGAGGGAATGCTAAGTTTGGAGATGTTTGGGAGTGAAATAAGAAGCCTGAGCAGCAAAGACAAGAATGGGAGTAAAGGTAAGATGGAAAAAACCAGGCTGCAGGAAACATATTAGAAAGTATCACAACCGAGCCAAAACTCTGAATAATTCCAGAATAAACACTTATGTTTCTAAGGTTTTGGAAGTAACCTAAGAGTCTCATAATTTTTGTTGTGCAAATGGGTTTATGAGTTGGGCTTCCCCCCTGTTCCAGACATTGTCTGCAAAAAGTCTGACCTCTCTCATTCGTCTTGAAAGACTGAAAAAACAAACCCTACAATAGTCTACTGGCTGCAAGAGTACAAATCTTGTGTGCTAGATTAATATACTCCAGCAGGCTGGAATAACCTCATGTGCGTGTATGCAATATCTCAGTTAAATAATAACACTCACATATGAAGACTTTTAGATTTTCTTTTGTGTCAAACTGTATAGAACATGAAATTGTTAGAAGACTGTAAAGAAGAGATAAAGAGTGTAAGCAGGTATGGTACTGTTATTATAATGCACAGATATTTCCTTCATTACTAATTTGCAGTGATTCTGCAACTTCAAAGTTGCCTCAGGAAATTTCCGGGAACTTCTGAAGACTGGAAGAACTTGGCAACATTTAGACTCCAGAGGTAACTTTAATGAAGCAAAATGATTATCAATTCACCCTATTTTGTTAACATTTGTGGTGAATGAGGTACAGACAGCAGAATTCAGCTGAAGTAGCTCTGAATATTGCTTAATCCAAAGGTCAGAATTGTCAGAATTAAGATGAACTGTGAAACTGCTATTTGTACTGTCTTTTCATGATTGGACTTTTGATTGCAGAGGACTTCTGCTTCATTTATTGTAAGAAATTAAAAACTATCAAGAATTTCTTTACGTTTTAAAGGATATTAGGGAAACGTTGGTAGGATTCACTGCATTTTTAAACAAATTCGTACAATGAAGAGCTAAAAAGGAATTTCAAATCTTCAACAATTTATTAATTACTTAATATTTTGAATGAAATCATAAAGAAAGCTAACTTTTTATACATATATCCTTGTATGTATGTGCGAAATAAAAATAAAAATATAATTGAACTTGAAATTATGGGAAATTTAGATAGAGAAAAAGCAAAAAATACATGTTTTGGCATTTACAAATGGGAATTGCCACAAAACTCAGTTTACTTTAATTAGCTTTCTTCGCTTAATCTCCTTTTCAGTTAAATTCAATGCAAAAATATTGGTTTTGAATGCTGTCCCAAAAATTTGGATCTTGATCACTCTCTGCCTATTTATCTTGGGGTGTATTCCAAATAATTGTAGTCCCCTCATATAATCCAAGCACATTAGAGGAAAAGCAGCATTGAATTGTGTGACATTTTCTTCTGGCTACCCTGACTAATCTGAAAGGACAGAAACCAAAACATAAGACTTCCAAGGTCATGGATTATTAGGAAAAATCAGCTACATTTTTCCTTTAAGAAAAGTGACAGATAACATTTCAAAATATTCTAATTTGGCTTAAGCAGATAAAAACTTTTTAAAAAAACTTTTTCAACTGCCTTTTCTATCAGAAAATGATACTGACAAAAAAATTACTACCCAGCTTATATGTGTCCTAAGTAAAATAGGACATACAAATATCTTAGTTTCAAAATAGTGTTCCACAAGCAGTGAAAGCGCTGTAGTGAAGTGGTATCTCAATAAATTCTACACTTGCCTGTAACAGTAACACTGATGACCTGTGAGATCCCACAGGAAATTTGTCAATGTCTGTATTCCTCATCAGAGGGATCTCGGTTATGTTTTCATTGTACAGGTCCTGACTTGTGATGCTAAAGTACGACTTGCAGAAATGCTACGCAAACACAATCAGTTTTTCTCTAGGAGTTAGGAGTTAGATGCATTCCCTAAACCAATGCATCTAGATATGTTAATGACTGAAAATAAAAAAATTAAGAATGATTATTTCAGGGTAGAGCTTAGACAAGAGGAAACAAAGCTTTTTGCAAGGAAGAACAACATCTGAAATGATGTGAGCATTCTGCATTCTGTTAAAATGAAGTAACATCCTAGAAAAATAAAAAATTTGTAAATAGGCTATGAGCACTGTGTCACAAATTATACAGACTAAAGAAATTGATTAAAAAAAGGCAGAAATTACTTAATATTGAATTTTATGAGTGTTTTGAATGTTCTTTTAATATAACTTTAAATAAATAAATTTATACTGTGCTTTGCTTTTGGCTGAAAGCAATTCTTAGCAGCATAGGCCTCACAGCCCAGGTAAATAAAGATTTCTATTGTCCCGTGTAGTTGAACAGGGTCTTTGGTGACATGTAGATATCCCTACTTCTCACTATTTCGTATGCCAAAGGTTGGCCAGTGACATACACAAACCTTTGCCTACCTACAGATCTTTTGAGGCTAAATTCCCTGTGCATCTGTCCTGGAGAATAGTATATTCCCCACAGAATAATTCACATCTCTTTTCTCTTCCCTTGAACAGTAGTGTACATAGCAAATGCGGTACAGACAAGTGGCAGTAAGAGAGGGAGAAGTTAAACTGCGCTGTTCGAATTAGACCTTTCAGGTCAAAGCTCTCCTTGCAGGAACAGCAGTCAGGAAAATTTGTTTATGAGGCTGCTGGCACCAATTAATCTCCGAAGAACTGAAGAAATTAATATAACAAAATCATAAAACAGCCCTACTTGTAAAGATCTTGAAAGATCATTTGGTCCAGTCTTTCACAGAAAATGGAGCCTAGATATGATTATCAAGCACTTCGTTCATTTGCATCTTGGAAACCTGCAGCGACGGGGACTCTGCCATGTCCCTGAGGAGGTTGTTCCAGTGAATGACTGTTTTTACAGTAAAAAAAGTTATTTCTTATACTGAGATGAAACCTCTCTTGTACGAAATCTTGTTGCCCCTTGTTTTCTCCATGTGTCTCTTTGTGAAGAGAGGACCCCTATCCCCTTTGTAGCCACTCTTTAAAATATGACAAAGTTCTGTATTTGTTGATTGCATTCCACTAGGAAAATGCAAAAAATGATTGGATGAAGAAAGAAAAGGTATTGATTACATAGGTTCTCCAAAGACAAAATTTCTACAAGAATGATGAGGTTGTCTGGGAGACATGAACAAAGGATTTCTCTCTCTTGGAGGGGGGAGGAATTTGTGCCTTTTCCCCGTGGTCACATGCTGTGTTGATGGAGTGATATGTTAATGGAGTGATACTGTTTTACAATGTGCAGAACTAATATCCTTTTTTTTTTTTTTTAAATCCACAAATCACCAGTGTGTAATAAAAAATACACAAGGAATGTCAACAAAGAAGAATGCGACAAAGCTTTTATATCACATAGTGAGAAGTTCATGCTATTCCAATTTGAAGAATTTCTGGCCACTCATTCCCAATCCCATGTTATGTGTTTTAGTCATGACTGTGCTGTTTGGGGAGGTTGTGTCATGCATCAGATCCATTTAATGAGTCACATCTGTTGCAAAGAGGCAGACTGAGTGCTGGTTTGGTGGGGATATTTAAGGATGGTACTGCTTTTGAATCTCTTCCAATTACAGAAATACAAGTGCTGTGATTCAAGTAACTCTAAGGAGAATTCATCCAGAATTCTGAAGAATCCACAAGTCAAATAAATATAAAAGGTAAAAGATAAAATGCAGAATTGATGGTTGCCACCTATGATAAAACACAACAATAAGAGTAACTTTATTCCCTTTGTAATTGAAGAATGAATCTATGAGAAAAGGGTATATGGGAAAAAAATCCCAACCATATATTCCCCCAGCCTTCTCAAATCACTTGTAATTTGCATAAAATATGAACAGAATCAGATATAGTAAATGGATAAGGTGATTTGCAACATACTGTTCCCACTTGTAAGTGGGGTACCATTATTAAACTGAACTCTTAGGCTCACAGGCATGTCATGACAGGTCTTTCTAGTAGATAAGTGTGGGATAGAGGTCTGTAAGGAAAAATAAGCAACAGACAATGGTTGCAAAGGAATAAAATTGCAGACTTGTGAGTGAAAAGACACCAAATTTGTCTCAGTCTTAGTATCTTGCATGCATAATCATGTCATTTAATCTACCTGTTCTTTGCTGCTTTCCCTTTAAAATGAGATAGTATTTTGTAGCTTTATAGATGTTCAGGAAAAAAAAAACAACAAACAATTAAAGATTTTGATCTTGTCAGTTGTTACAGATACAAGTCAATAAAGTGGACAAAAGGAGTCCCTCCACATGGATAGATATGATGCAGAGAGCACATAATTTGAAACTTTGTGTATTGCTTTGTTTTTAATCACTACCACTTAGGCTTCTTGCTTATTCAGGATCAGAAAAAAACCATTCAATCAGGAAAACCACTGTCAGGGAGCTGTTTCTGTTCTGTTGCTCTCCAAAGTACACTGATTCTCACAGCAGGATTGCAATGGCTAATATTCTGAAAACTAAAAAAAAAATTTCTAAACCAGATACCTGTATGTGGGAGTAGGGTTTCCACGAGCTTGACAATTGAGAGACACTTTCTTTTCCTCAGAATCAGTTGGAAAAATCATATCGTCTGGCTCTTGTACAAACATTGGCCCATAATCAACACTTTCTGTGAAAAAAAAAGAAATACTACAGTTTAGGAAATCTGAAAAAATATAAATGTATAAATGTGAAATTAAAGTATCTAAAATTATGTTTGCTTTCAAGAGGTTCATATTCCATTACTTCAGATGCTGTATTAAAAAACAATTTTTAAAAGAAAAAAAAATTACTAAGTGAAAAATAAAACACATAGTATAGTTTAAGTGTTTATTATGCCTTAGAATGGCTTTCTCATCAGGCCTGCAGTCTCGTGAGAAGCTCAGGAGAATTTAGAGGACTTAACTCTGCTTATAGAGAGCAAGGTAAACAAAAATTTTCCTGCTGCTTGCAGTAGCTTATCTCACAGAAAAGTAATACACGCTTTTCCCCTTTATGTCAAGGAGGTGCAAGAAAAATCACTTGGAAAATTAATGTCAGCAACTGGTGGCTATTATTAAATAATATATAGCTTAATCTGACATTTCATTTTCCTCCACTGTCTTCCCTAATTTTGGCATGTACTTAAATCTTGATAAGAATTTACATTTCTGAGCTAGAAAAGCTGGATAGACCCATAGAATACATCTACGATTCCAATTCATTCTGACTGCGAAGTGAGAAGTATAAACCTTCAGAAAAGTAAAAGGTCGCAAGCAGAGCATTCCTGATCACATAGTTGTGAATAACTAAAATTCTCACTATGCACCAGAAGTCTGTGGAATTTTAATAATTTTAGACTTACTCCAGACTCTTGGATTTAATCCCACAGTGATCTTCATATTTAGAGCACTATCCTAGTGATTTGAGTGTGGAGAAAAAGTTACATTTTCCTACTACTTGCAATGAAACATAAGGGAACAGGGTTTTCTCTGTCATTTTTATCATTTCATATATTCATGTCATAGATGTCCTCCACTTCATACTGAGGACAGCATGACACATGAAACAATTTATAACATCCTGCTATATTTTTCCAACCAGCCTCAAGTAAAAAAGATATACCTGAAAGCTTGGGGTTTTTGACTTACAAAAATTATTTACTGCAATGTTATACCAACTCCACCCAACTTCAGCCACATGTTATGGTTTCACACTTTTGGGAACTGCAATTTTTTGCGTTCAGCTAACAGTTTCAGAAACACTGGGTGGACAGGAAAAGGGGATATGAATCTTGCTACAGAGAAGAAACTCTTGGGATCTGAAAAACGATGAGAAACATGGGAGGCATTGGTCATAGTATGCTGGTTTTGAGATGCAAATTTCCATCTTTAAATTCTTACATTTGGGATTTCTCAATTGTCTCATCATTCAGAAAAGACCACATAAAACCCCATTACGCTATTCAACCTTTCTTTTTAGTGATGACACACATTACACACTTAGTTGTTGTCCTTTTACACTACTATTCAAATGTAGATTTTGAAAACACTTTTATTTTCAGGTGTGCATGCTTCTACTGAAATAGATTCAAATAATTACTCTGTCAATTTGTTAGGTCAGCAAAGAAAAACAACAGCAACTAGTAGAATCATAGAATCATAGAATCGATTGGGTTGGAAAAGACCTCCGAGATCATCGAGTCCAACCCTTGGTCCAAATCCAGTCCATTTACTAGATCATGGCACTCAGTGCCACGCCCAATCTGCGTTTAAAAATCTCCAGGGATGGTGAATCCACCACCTCTCTGGGCAGCCCATTCCAATGCCTGATTACTCTCTCTGTAAAGAATTTTCTCCTGATATCCAACTTAAATTTCCCCTGGCGGAGCTTAAGCCCGTGCCCCCTTGTCCTATTGCTGAGTGCCTGAGAGAAGAGACCAACCCCCACCCGGCTAGAACTTCCCTTCAGGTAGTTATAGATGGTGATGAGGTCACCTCTGAGCCTCCTCTTCTCCAGGCTAAACAACCCCAGCTCCCTCAGCCTCTCCCCATAGCACTTATGCTCCAGTCCCTTCACCAGCCTTGTTGCTCTTCTCTGGACCCGCTCCAGCACCTCAATATCCTTTCTGAACTGAGGGGTCCAGAACTGAACACAATACTCAAGGTGTGGCCTCACCAACGCAGAGTACAGGGGAAGGATCACTTCCCTGCTCCTGCTGGCCACGCTATTTTTGATACAGGACAAGATCCCATTGGCCTTCTTGGCCACCTTGGCACACTGTTGGCTCATGTTGAGCTTCCTGTCAATTAGTACCCCCAGGTCCCTTTCTGCCTGGCTGCTTTCCAGCCACTCTGTGCCCAGCCTGTAGCGCTGCCGGGGGTTGTTGTGGCCAAAGTGCAGGACCCGGCACTTGGCTTTATTGAACTTCATCCCATTGGAATCAGCCCATCTCTCAAGTCTATCCAGATCCCTCTGCAGAGCCCTCCTGCCTTCCAGCAGGTCGACACTCCCTCCCAATTTGGTGTCATCAGCAAATTTGCTGATGATGGATTCAATCCCTTCATCTAAATCATCAATAATAGTAGTTTCTGTTTTCCATAATTTTCCAGTTTATTAACCCTATTTGTAGGACGGTGTAAAGAAGTGTGGGTTGCTGTTCTGCATATGTACATTACTGTGTAGGTACATTACTTCACTTGGGTTTATTAGCAGAAATATATTTTCTGAAAAAAATTTCTATATTATTTTAAAAAATCAAAACAACCACAACAAGTGATTTCTTATATGTACTTATATTATTGAAGTTAAAATAACTCCGGTATTAAATTTTGAGCAGTGCAGCTGAAGATGCCACATGGGCAATGGATTCAGCTGACAAAACTTATTTTAAGCCAGGAGAATGTGAATACAAAAAAAATATATGGATTGTTTCTTGTAATTTGCTCACCTGCTTCTTACATTACACAAAAGAAAATACTAATGGATGTAGGTGTAAATAATCAGAACTTACATCAAGCTAGATTTTAGCAAAACCAAGAATTAATTAACGATAACAAATCTAAATCATGGGTTTAGATTTAACTGTTACTCATGCAGATTAGTAGACATACGGACAGGGAGTATATTAATGAAGATTAATGATTTTATCTTCTCCCTAGGAGAAACTCTGTAGATAAAATATAATGTCACGGTCTAGGACTGCTGAAAAGGAAAAGGTGCTGGTGTTACTAGCAGTACAGGCGTTATTTCTACCTGTATGTTTTCCAACAGTGGTACTGAAATACTGCATTCCACTTTTCTTTTAGAAAAATAAACTCTAAACTCTTTAGATGGAAGCTTGTGTTCTTAATGATGGTGGCCAAATGGACACTTGTGCTGTGTGAACTAAGATCAGATTTTACTTCTGCCTGCAGTGAAGGCAAAGGTAACAGAGAAAGCTCAGTGCATGCAAGTCATGTTTATAAAAGATGTAGTTAGCTGCTTATCTGCATTTCAAATGGAGTGTGGAATACTGACAGAGATTATTTGGAGATGCAAAAGCAACATAATAATGAATGAGTCCTGTCTACCAGTTTCACAAATACCCATAAGATGTTGTACTGTAAGACAGCTCACACAAAGACAGGAGCTGACCATGGCACACTCTTGTCCCCTCTTTCAGCCACTCAGACAGAGATTTTTGCAGCTTTAACAAAGCCATTGACCTAAAGACCTGGAAGCACATCCAACCCCAGTCTATAACACACCATGGTCCCACAGACAGCTGGACGCTTCCCTCAAACTATGGACAGTGGAGTCACCCAAGCCCTCTGTCTGACATTGAAATAAAATTTTCTGATTCATGAAGAATTGGCTCGTTCCTCTGCTTTATGTGGTCTTTTGGGGGAAATATCCCAGATCTTCTCCTTATTGCCCTTATTTTCTTCTTCTATTTATCTATCATTGCATATGTTGATATATAAGCTATATATTTACATACACACATACACATATTTTTATGCATATGTATGTTTTCTGATGCCTTCAAGGATCCAAAGGCATCATGTTTCTTTGTACTCATGTTTTAGCTAACTGTGGCCCATACTCTTAAACCAGATAGTCCTGTGTGAGTGTGCATTGTAGGATTTGAGGTCCACATCTTATTTTTACTTTCTAACTTAAGCAAGAGCATAAAACAATATGACTATTTAACATACATGTTAGTATATGTATATTTCAATTTACTGTTTTAATTTCTCAAGGTAAATATTTCTGTTCCTGACACAGGCTTTTATTAAATAAAATACAGAAGACCAGTTGCTTTAAGTGCTATCATATTTAAGACCAGTGAGTCTTTGGATTACTGGTGTACACTGCAACCAACCAGTGGAATAGCTAGTTTGTGGTCTCGTTACAAGTTTTAAGTTACCATTTTCAATCTAGGCAACTAAAAGCACTAAGTACTCGCATTAGGATTTACTATTTAAACTTGTATTGTCCAGAAAAGCAAGGATAAGGAAAACATTCAAAATACCAGTAAAACCCCTCTTTTAAATTCTAGAATATTATTGAGAACAAGGCTCAAATATTCTTTGAGTACCAGTGTTCTACTTATAGCACTTTTCTACTTAAAAAATACTGAAGTATATGCCTTCTTAGTACCAAGCACTTAAATCCTCATGGGAATGGAAACTGGAATCTGTGTGTCTTGCAACTTGGACAGTAACCAAAATGTGGTTTCTCTCTCTTACCTACAGACATACTTTTTTTCTCATCCTCAATTACTGATGGAAAAAAAAATCAGATGCTCTTCGGTTCTTGCTGAGCAATGCAGATACCATGAGAACAAGTTGCAGATGAGAATTAAGTTTCTTATACTTTCAATTCTACAGCAACTGATATAGTGTCACTCCTCAACAGTCAGCTTTCTTGCCGCCATTCTTGGTATTATTCCAGGTCAATAAATACACTGTGAAAAAGGAATTAATTCCTGGAAACTTGGCAACACAGAGGTGGGCAGGAAAGAAATATGTCCCTGTTCAAACACCTGCATTGAAGCTGTACTGGAAGTATTGTTTTTAGTGTCTGATAATTCTATGTGCTGTACTTCTAAAGAACAAAAGAAATGAGGTTATTGTAAATGTTTTCTTAAATAATATTTCTACAATATAGTAGTCTGCAGAAGGAGAAGGGGTAGCAAATTGTACACTGCATTGGCCACATACATCAAATGTCATTAATATAGTTTGACCCTGTCTGCAATGCTATAGTACCATTAAATCTATATTATTGGCCTAAATAGTCTTCTTAGTGCCATCTTCTCAGTCTGAGCTACTGGTGGGAAGAAACAGTGGACAAATTATGTGAGGGGATATGCTCATGCAGCCTGTGAATATGGGGGAAGGAAGTATTCCTTCAAGTCTTCTCCCCTTCCTCTGCTCATGTCACTTTAGAAGCACTTTTTTACTGCTGGTGATAGTACTGGTGGGTGGCTTTGCTAATCCCTCTGAAGCTGGACTAGAGATATCTTCAGACCAATCACTTATTTTCAGCTGTTATTCTGACACACTGACAAAATTTGTCCAAATGGCAGTTGGAACAAGGGTGATGGCAGTTCTTTGAAAGTAGAGTAACTCAGAAAAATTTTAAAAACCCCAAGATTTTACAGGACCAGGAAACCAATATTTTCTTATTGCTCTATTTTGTTCTTCTATGTTTCAAAGGCTTACTGTAGATGGGACAATTTTGTGGAGATGGAAGAATTTTCTAAAGAGAAGCTACAGAAGATGATGTAAAATGATGGGACTTCTAAACCAGCTTAAAATGAGATATCATTAACAGATCTTCTATCCTAAAATACACAATGGATTCTGCATACAGGTCCTACCCAGAAAAGTACCTGCTTGACAAATCACAGAACAAATCCACTATCAACCTTGCTTTTGAAATTCCTTTTTTTCCTTTGTTTTCAATTTATGCCTGTTGTATGCACTTCACGTGATGACTCTAACGAATCTTCTGATTAACCTTTGTTATCACTGAAACAGGCAGTATAACCTGTTCAGCACATTCAAAAAATATTTTAGATGTATAGTCACCCTGATTTCCAAGAAAATGTATTGCTTTCTTCAACTGGAAGCTAAACTGTCTATTTTCAGTTTAAACACTGAAAAAATGTATTAACTTCAGTGCCAATATTTATTTTACAAGTAGGTTCTATAATATAATCTTTCACTCGTAACCTAAAAAGTAATTACTATACAATTTAGTATCATATGTGAAAATATAAAGTTTCCTTTAATATAATGAAAAAGAAGTCCATGAATACATCATGACAAAATATGTTACAATGATTAAATCTTTGTGCAATGGATCTGAACATTAATAAAGGTGGTTGAAATTTACAATAATTATTTTGCATCTATAGAAGCAGATATATATATTTGTAATGTATGCATTTCAAAAATACATTTTAATCTCTAAACTATGTTTCAGTTAAGTTAAAAGTCAAGAAAATTTGAGGAGACTCCTTTTGAAGTAAGTTCAGGAAGATATATATGCCTCAAGGTATGCACATTGATTCCAGTATGCTGCATGCTGCAGTAGTGTACAGTACATGAATAATTAAGTTTACACTGCAAAGGAGACTAAATTATGTGCTCGTATTTTCAGATTAATCTTTTCTGAAACATTTTTATTTGTGTATTAAGCAAGAAAACACATGTTTTTTCTGTTGCTTGAAATGCTTTCTCTGTTCTGTGGTCTGAAACAAGTAAATCTCTTCTAAAATCAGTTTACAATATCTAAACTTCATGCCACATGAATCAATGTTGCCAAATATTTTTAGCAATGGAAAAAAATTCTGTAGTTTGTGTCTTTTATCCAGACTGGTAAATGCTGAATCTGGCAGATAGTAGGGAATCAGGAATTTTCATTCAACAAAATTAGATTCCGATCTTACATATTTGGGGTACATTGATTCAAACACAGTTGTGACACAAACCCTGTTTTTTATTTTCTTCTAAAATATATCAAACCAGAGATGAAAGGAAAAAAAAGAGTCCTTGTTCAAGGTTAAGTTCAATTCCAGCAATTCCAAAAGTTTTCGAACAGCAAGAAAATGTAAGAGTTTGCAGTTTTGTGCTTCTTCAAGACTATTTAATGAATAATTCATACATTTTATTCACACTTTTTAGTCATGACTTTACACATTGATTCATAGTTTAAAGAGAAGGACTGCATTACCTTAACAGCATGTTTACGCCAAATAATCCCAGATAGTTTAAATTCAGCAGTGAGCCAATGCATAGGTCTTTTAATTTAAGATATCAGAAAACACATGTTGAATCGAGAGTGCAAACGAAATAGCATAAAGTCATTATAAAATAACCTTTATTAGAAGCCATGACAGGTGTCTGAGTATGTCCGCTGGGAAATCAATTGAGAAGTCACTTGAGAACCTGTATAATTAAGCAGCTAATAAAAGTATTTTGGGGGAGTTTCTATGGTAAACTTGACTTCTGAATTTATGCCATATATTAGATGTTTGAATAATGCAAATTCTCTATTGTAATAACATATGTTTCCTCCCCTCCTAAAAAAGTCCTCTCACTTGAAGCAGTGGTCTTTCATTATAATACATTAGCACAGGATTCTGTAGCATTTCCTCATTTAGGAGACCCTGGCTGACAAACATGACCACTTAACTTTATCATCACATAGCAGTTGTAGGACAATAACTAGAATCTTTCCTTCAAGAGCTCTAAAAACTTAAAAGAAAAAAAAAAACAAACCCACCTTGAGACCAAATCAAAATCAATAAACATACTAGCATAAATAAGTGTAATGCCAGATGATTGAGGTAGTGATTTATTTCTGGTCTTTAAATATCAAAGATATTAATTCAGACATAAAGGTATTAAAAGAGCTGAAAGAGGTTTAGAGAATAAGTTGCATTCAGCTGCCATAACAGATGTGTTCTTGTCCTCTTAGATGATGCAAATTATCCTACCTGGTCTTCTGCCACATCTGAAGTATGTTGGTCTTTCCTAAATTCTGTTTCATATCTATGCCTGTGCCACGCAGCTGCTTCACATAGTCAAGGGCTTTTAAAACATTACTCAGGGGACTCAGATTTTTACAACTGTCTGCACAGATAGATATACCAAGACCTGTAAGTGGTGGAATAACTCTTCTAGGACTATTTTATGCAGCCTTCAGCAGAAATAGGTTCCTCTCTTCTGAGTCAAGTACTCTATTCATTGGGGCTTATGAGGCATGGCTTTTTTATAATTTTGTCTCTGGCCAGTAGTTTTTCATTTCCTTCTGAAAAATTGAAGAGGCTCAACTGCAGAGTTGGAATGTGGCCTCTACATTGTGAGAAGAGTCATGATTGCTGACCTATATTATAGGTTGCACCTGTGGTAGGATGATCATACCTGAGGTAAGACTTAACCATGCTTACTGGAGTTGCCAAGGTTCTAGCTTGTACTATATTATTCATATAGTCTGTATTCTTTGCTTTCTCCTTCAGTCTCTAGACATTCATGCTGTAGAAGATCAGGATAATACACTCTGGTTCTAATACTGGACTTTGATTTTTAACCTGCCCATATCATATTGTCTGTGAGCAGTTATCAGTGTCTGGTGAGTGGTTAATCTAGTCACTGCTTAAAAGAATACCGCAGAGAAAGGAAAAACGTAGAAACCTACCTCAATTCTAGAAATGTCAACCTTAATTTAGGAAACACATTTATGCTTGTATATAAGCCATTTTTCTACACCAAACCACATGCACACACTATTAACTTTCAATTCATGCAAGGTACTTTCTAGTGAGAAATACAAGATTTTACTGAGAGGAGCAGTAACCTGTTATCACACTCATGGTACTGTGTGAATGTCATTGAACTGTGAGTTAATAATCACAATTATTTTCTGTTACCTCTTTAGACTAATATGTTTATACACCCTCTATCCTCTTCCTTCCTGCCTTCCTCCCTCCCTCCCTCTTCTTCCCTCTGTTTCTTTCTGTCTTTCTACCTTCTTTTGACTGTAACTCAGATAAATATTATCACTAAAGAAATGGTATCAGAAATGTGGCTTTTTAAAATGTAACCAGACATGAGAAAATTGTTACAATGAATTATTTCATGTAGAGGTAAATGACACCATATCACACCAGCATGTCTTTCTATGCATGCATGCACATGTGCATGCATGACAGTTGACTATGCAGAGTAGATAATTTGAGAAAAAGTAGTTTTATAAGATTTACTCTTCATGTTTAATTTACATTACTATCATTCATGATTAAATTAGAAAAAATCCAAAGAGAAAAGATATATGTATATATAAAGTGACTGAGATTTTATTACTAGAAGAAATTGTGCTATAATGGAATTTCAAAACACTAGTTTGCTATTTTCTGGTAGCAACACTTGTATAAAACTCTTCTGCATGGAAATTTTTAAGAAAGAATGTTTTAACTGGTGACTAAGGCTAATCTGAAGAACCTAAAGGAAAGAAGTTCATTTCTACTTTGTGATATTTAATAAAATTCAAAATTGCATCTGAGAAATACTGAATTAAGCTGATAAAAATGTGTTGCTTTTGAAAAATGTTTTGAAGTTTCATAGTGGTAAATAAGACTTACCATCATGTTTGAAGGTGTCTGAAAAGTGATAGAGGTTTGTTGGGGAATGATAATGTTGTGCGGCTCCTCTCCAGCCTGGTGAAGATACACTTCCTAAAGAAGGACTGCTTAATCGTGGTCTATTCTTTGAATTAAATGAGGCTAAAGATGAACTACCAGATTTGATTCTTAGGACAGCAGCATATGAAGTGGGGAGACCAGGAACAGCTTCTGAATATTCTGAGAAAAAAAGAATCAAAACCAAAAAAACAACAAGAAGTGAACACTGAAATAAGACAAAATCTTTTCAGAAGAATATTTAGTTACTCAGTAGAAAAGTAAAAAAAATTATGTGTACTAGGAGTGACAGAAACATCCCAGACTTGATGATGGACTCAGCTTCTACTGGTTAGCAGCATAGAGTTCCAAATCAGAAAATTCCCCTGCAGTTTCATCACAATATTAAAAGCAGATGGTTATTAAATTTTGTACTTATAGAAACTCTAGTTTTCAATGATTTTAGTTCTATTTCTATGATCCTATATTTCTATTACATAGTAGAAAAGTGTATTCCAAGCCACCATCTTTCCTTCACAACCTTTCCTTACTTTTTATGTGCAACGCAAAAACACTGACTGAAGCTAAATATGCTCCTCAATTCAACACTACTCTGCAAATCAAGTGGGTTAGCTAAGCAAACTAGAAGTCCATATATGCACAAATATCCCTCCCAAAAACATAGAAATGCTAAACTAACCTCCTCTTCTGTTTCTGTAACTCCCCTTTTTTGCCTTTTCAGCCTGTATTTAAAATTTCAGTGCTTACAAATAAAGAATAGTGCCCAAGATTTTGATCCCTGTGTAATGCCAAGTATTACAGCCTACTGAAATCAGTTGTCCTGAAAATGCAGCAGTCTTAAGGAGGTGAAAAAACATTTAAAAATACATTCATATAGATGAACAAAGGAATTCAGACTGCATATAAAGTGCCAATGAGGGAACTGATCTTTTGGAGGATGAGCAGAAGTGGCTGGAATAAAAAAGATCATTGTTCTGTCAATTATCTATTTGGCGATAAATATTTAAAAATTGGACATCCTTCACACTGGCATAACATGAAAAATGAAAAAGTATGAGTGTTCAAAAATAACATCACGCTCAATTGATATAAAATGTCTAAAATACTAGATCATGGCCTTGATGGAGAGCTTTTGCAAAACTATTCTAAGCAAAGTATATTTTGGACTATTTTATATTTCAAATGGTATAAAATTAGAGAAATATGCATTTTACCTTAAGAAGATAGTGACAGAGCATGCTTAGAGTCTTTAAGGTTTTGGAAAAAACTCATCTCAGCACATTATTTATTGTCTCTGATCAGATGTTAAAGGTTTACCTCTTTTATCTCTCAGAAGAAGCTGAAATTTGGCAAATGATGACCTGTATTTTAAAATTATCATTGTCATCTAAGCAAACTCTAAATATACATAATATTTGATGAAGCCATATCACATTCAAATTTTGAATTTAAATTTTGACAATCAAATAGGAAAGACACAAGCAAGGAGAACTCTCCTTTAATTCGTATTTCATCCTGGTCTCACAAATAATCTTCTTTATAATGTGCATCATGCTGTTTTGTGTATCATAAGCATAATATCAACTTTCTTGGCCCACAAAGAGAAGGAAAATAGAATACCACCCTGATAAATTAAAACATAGCATGGTCCTCTTGAAAAAGTATCACTGGAATATAAATATGATTTCACAAACAGTATCTTTGATTGTCTTTTAAGACATCTCTTCAACATTTTGTAATATCAATGTATTTTAGTTCTCAGTAAATGCAATTTTTCCACAGGGAAAAGTAAAGTAAAATCTTTTGAATTCCAGGAGAATAGTGAAAAAACTTTAAAAAAATATATTAAAATCCATCCCCATTAAAATAACTACTATTTTTTTTTTAATTCTGATTTCCTTGACGTCAGTCTCTCATGGTCATTGAGGTTACTTGAAGCAATTTTTATATTTTTTACTTATTTTGTACTCAACAAATGCTAATTTACTTTATGTTGTCCCAAGGAGAATAGTAAGATATTCTTTTGCTAATTCTTTTAGTTGCTAGATCTTGGGCTATTGATGGTGTATATTTTATTTTTGGTTTGTTCCTTTTTTTCCCTTCCCCTCCCCTTTCCCTTTTCCCTTTTGAAATTGTATATATATTTCAACTATATATAACTGTAATATAAGTGTAGATATATTTATGTATATTGCTTTAGCTGTCTTTCGTTTCGGTTCTCTTGTTTTTTTTTTCTTTTTCCTTCGTTCAGGAGGTGGGGGGGGGAGTTTTTGTGGTGAGGTTTGGAGACTTTGCAGGGAGCCAGCTTCAAATCATATCATCCTTCCAAATAGAATTTCAGAAAAATGAGCTGCAATAGAAATGTTCTTGGTTAAAATTATCACATCAAATGCTTAATGCAAAACGGACGTTTTCCTTGTGAGCAGAGAAGGAAGACATTCCCTGGGGAATATGGACACAGGAAAGGGATATGGCTCTTTCCAACTTGGCCTACATAAGAGGATGCCAATACTTGGTGGTGAACATAGCAGTCCTGGTGGCAGGAGAGATAATTAGTTGGGCGCTGTGAAGCTCCTCAGATCCTCACAGCTCGTATCCTTTGATACACCCCATGGAAATGCTGCAGGAAATCTGGAAACAGACAGACTGGGACCCGGTCCCGTTTTGCTCACATGAAGCTGGGATGTGGCCGGGTTGTAGCTGGTAACAAGAATGCAAGGTATTGTGCAAAGGACTCTTGTTTTGAAAAGACATCACATCTCTGCCTTTTTAATACACTTTCTTCCTATAACTCACAGTGAGTAAATGATTTCTAATCTACATGACGTGGACAAGGAAACAAAACAAAAATGTTAAACTAAAAAGTGTGGCGTCAGGGTACTATCCCTGGGTATATTTTAGCAGAGAAGTAAATTGATTCTAACAGTGATACATATTGTGTTTTACAGGATCCATTTCTACAGATGGGAAAAAAAAAAGAGAACACTGGTGTTCACTGTTAGGAAGACGTTCCTTCAGAGTGCACACAAACATAGAAGAAATACACACTGGATAGAATTTTAATTTATAATTAAAAAAAATGCAGACCTGCCTTTGGCGTGTACTTTGCAACACAGTATAACAAATCTGAATGAGATTTTAAATGGAAGCATGATTGCAATAACATATGTAATGAATGTACTTCTTGGGAACTTTCTGCAGATAGAGACACTTATCTTTTTTCAGTATGGTATTATAGCATTATTTTATTTACCCTATGGCAAAGGACATGGATTTGGAAAACTTTACATCAGTACTTTTTCAGCAAATGATAAATACTAATAAATAAGGTATTATTAGGCTGTTAAATATACTCTATGTCCTATGTATATCAGTAGTAAAACTCTAGTGTCTGAAGACCTTTTAAACTATGTAGTCCGTTTGTTGATAGTACAAGATAGTTCCTCAGATAATCTTCCTGAGTATATCAGCTATTCTACCTTGAGAAGATTCAAATAGTTATTCCCATGTAATTTCTTTGGAAAAGTTATGAAACAGTCTTCCTTGATTGAGTAGATAGAAAAGATCCCTGAGTATGTTAGTCTGAGTAGTATACTGTTTCTTTCACAAATAAATGGAGATTAGCCATAAGAAATTGAATACTAATAATCCTGATTTGTAGACCATTTAATATAGCTTCTGTTTTCCTATTGTCCCACACTGTCAGCTTGGAAAGCGGGTGGAACAAGCACAGAACTCTGACTATTTCTACATAAACATACTATATTGTAATTTTTCCTTTTGTTTTCTTTTTTTTTTCAGCACAATGGCATGCTGGGAATAAAGTACAGAGAGGTCCTTGCTCCTCTAATGAGTCTGACACTTAGCTCTCCTCCTTGCTGTCTCTCTTATTCTCTGCCATCTCCACCTGCTTCCATAAAAGTTCCTCAGATGACCTTGCATCTTTCTACCAGGTTCTGCCAGATGTATCATCGAGCAAACAAATTGAGACAATTAAACACATAAAGAACCTTCCTCCCTGCTGTCCAGGCATGCAAGAAACTCAAAAAGTAGTACACATATATGAAGTTATAAACAAACACATCAAAAATTGTATCCTCCATTACACTTAATTAATTTCCCACTAGGTCAAATTGCACACTATACATATGTGGGAAAGCAAAATAGCCTTTAATCCCTACAAAATTCTGCTATGAAATACTTTATCATTTTACTCTTTTTAATTGGAAGGGCATGTCAACTTGCAAGATGAGGCATATAACAACTCCTATTAATTTCTGAGCTAACAAATACTCTTGTCCTAGTTAGTCTGGGATCTTTATGTCAATGGGGTGAGTGCCTGGAACAGATTCTAGGAACAGAAATATGAGGTGAAGGACAAACATGGAGGGATAAGCAGGAAATGTGACTGTAAAAAACAGAAAATACAATAGACTCGCTCCAGACTGTCTGTTTTGCCAACATATTACTTTGCTACACAAAAGTAAATAGAAGTCATACTAAAATCTCCAGTGGCATGTAGCCTCCCTTTCTGCGGAAGTTTGAATCAAAGTGCAGTTTTTGTTAAAGTAACATTTTTCATTTTTAGGCTATGTATCTCCTGGTTTTTTATATATGTAGCACAATGAGCTACTCCAGTAAATAGGATTCAACAACACTGAAATAGTTTTGACAACTTCTTTTTTGATGAAATAGTTTGTGTAGGCAACTTGGTGAAATGAACTTGTTGTGTGCTGCCTCATCAAGTTAAGAAAACTGTAATTCTTCTCCCACTTAAAAAGAAAAAAAAATTAAATTCTTTGTTATCTAGCTGAATGGGGAGCACTACTTCTGCAGTGGAAATCCCAGGGTTTGAAAGAACAAAAGAGTCAACAAGATCTCAAATAGCATGAATGCAAAGTGCCATGGGAAGAAAGAGAAGGAAAAGATAGAAAAGTCACTCTATGTGGTGAAAAGGTCCGCAGTAATGATAGTATTATATATTCTGGTTTCTGACCTTTCATGGTACAATTGCTTTGTATGGCTGGGATTAGTGATCAACTGAAATTTCACCCTGACTGCAGTTGCTCTGTCATGCTTGTGGGGATGCTGTGTCTGAGTAAAGTTTCTCTTGTAAAACATAACTGGAAATGGTTAATAAATTATACATAAGCAAATATTTTTTGTTTTGTTTACTGAAAGTGTGTAGCCTGTGATCATTACTGACAACTACAGCAGAAATCACACTTACCTGAAAACAAAACCTACTTCCTAATCCAAGCAATTGCCTTCAGAGATTTAGACTTCTGAACTGCCTAGTTACAGTGGCTTAATTAAAATATATTTTTATTGGAGCACTATTTACAGTAAAATTATTCCTTTAATTTGGTTTGGATTAGACTTCTGAGATTTGGGAGAATAGCTTTATATTTTCCATTATTTAAATACATAGTTAAACTGCTAGAGGGTAGATATTACTCTCTAATGTGTTTTTTAGCTTTACCAGTCTACTCTCAAAATTCTTGAGAAAATTCATCAAAGATCTATGAGTGGTTCTCAAAATGCTGCTGCACTTGAGCTTCACAATGAAATTATATTTTCCCTAAACTCATTCTGAGAAATAAATTAAGTATCTGGGATGAAACATCCAAAGGTTCCTTCATCTGCAAGAAGACACAGATAAGAAATATATAGGCCCAAATGGTAAAGATATTAAGCAACTAGAAACCAGACACAATAAAATCAGTGGCTTGGATTAGTCTTCATAGTTCTTTGAACAAGAACTACCAGATTTATAGTAATTTTAACAGTGGTATGACACTTTTAAGATAGACGATATTTTTTTTTATTCCAAGTGCATATTTTCTCTATGGATTTCCAACAGCAAACTATGATATGAAATAGTTTTGGTAATTTTTTTAATGAATCTCAACCACCTCATTAAATTCTTCATGCACTTTGTATTATTTCCAGCACATGCTGGATTCAGATTGGTCTTCAGCCAGATTGGTCAGATTCAAGACAACAAGGAAAGAGTGCCACAGGTAAATGAGAAACTGTCTTCTACTGATTACTGAGGGGGGGTTGTTTTTAAGAAAAACAAAAATGTGAATTTCAAAATAATGCGAAAGAAGTTTACTCCTGTAATTTGTAATACCTGTGTTAAATTTGACTTCATTTCATGTGTGCTGTGGGAGAACAAAGCCAACTCTGAGGGCAGGGGGACCTGTTCCCACAGGACAGCAAATGCTTCTACAGGTTCCTTATATACAGTCCATAGGTAAAAATATAAACCAAAAATTGTATCCTTGCTATATTTCATCAGTCAGTTTTGTTTTAAAAGGCACAACACAGATCAGCATAGCTTAAGCAATAGTACGTGGTAATTTGACCAAAAATACATTCTTTCTTTAAACACAGAAATGTGACAAGACAAAGTCTCTGAATCCATCCCCAGAACTTCTTTGAAAGCTGTCTTTGTAGTGCTTTAACTCTATGCAGAGTAAAGGATTCTGACTCTTGGGGTGATGTTTTGTTTTCTTCATTCCTTTTTTTTCTTTGAGTGACTTTTGGTCAGTTACTAACTCATTGACATTTCTCAACTGTTTAATTAAAATGTAGTCAGTCTTATAATACTTGCAAATGTGACCTTCATTTGTGTATTTTTGAGCTAGCATGTTTAATCAAATGTCACTAAGAATGCTAACCCATTTTTTTCATTGTAACTTTTAATTACATTGTTTCAGTGGAAGTTTTCACTCTTCTAAGCTTATGAAAGTACACACATTCATTCTGTAAACTAGATTGTATCAATGTTGCTCCTCAAGTTTTTAACCAGAAATATGCTTTCTGCCTTGTTCTCTGCATGTGCACTGATTTCCTTTTAAACTGCTTGATGACATATAACTTGACAATAACCTGAGAGAAAGATGCAAGAACAGTAGGAAGCTGTGTCGATAAGGTGTCCATCCAGGACATCTCCTACAAGAACTAATAAAATGCTGCAAAATGTAAATAAATTATGTTTTTCTGATGAAATTATATTAACTGTAATAACCTCCCCAAAACAAAACAAAACAAAACAAATACACCCCCCCAAATAAAACAAAACCAAAAACCAACCACTCAAACACACACAAAAAAACCCTCCAAATCCAGAAAAAAAAAACAATGAAAAAAGTGGAAGCCAGCAGATTTCTCAGTAATTGATTAGTGTATCTGGCCCTTCTTTGTACATTTCCCACTGTGGTGTTTAGTTCATGTGTCTGAGATGCTATTCTAAAGATGTTATTATATCCCAATTATTACTCAAAACAACAGGCAACACAACAACATATACAGGCAATCATCAAAACCAAACCAAACGAAACCACAAGATGGAAACCTTCAATGGGAATCTCATTTTAAATGTCTGGAATCTGGATGAGAGATAGGCTGGGTTCACTTAACAGTTAGTGGAAAGGAAGAAGAATATGGCATGAGATATGATGGACAGGCTCAAAAAATAGCTACTTTTTGACACAGAATTTAAAGGAAAGTAATATGAATAGGTAAGATGCCAACATTTCAGCTTATTCAGATCTCCATTGTCATAGTTAGAGAATCATAGACTCATAAAGGTTGGAAAAGATCTCCAAGATCATTAAGTGCAACCTTTGAGCAACCACCACCTTGTCAAAAAGACCATAGTATTCAGTGCCACATCCAGTCATTTCTAGAACATCTCCAGGGACAGTGATTCCACCACCTCCCTGGGCAGCCTGTTCCAATGTTAAACCACCAGAAATTCTTCTTGATGTGCAACCTGAACCTCCCCTGGTGCAGCTTGAGGCTATGTTCTCTTGTACTGTCACTAGTTGCCTGAGAGAAGAGGCCGACTTCTATCTTGCTACAACCTCCTTTCATGTAGTTATAAAAAGGAATAAGGTTCACCCAGACCCTCTTTTTCTCTAGTTCTCTCATCATAAATTAGTCAAACTTCATTTGAGTCTTTTGTGCTCAAAATTTTTGGTTCTTTCGTGGAGGAGTGAAGATCAAGAGATTTGTTTTCCAAAGAAACTGTGGGGGATGATTTAGAAGCTGGAAGTTCACAAGAAAAATGTGCTGATGGTCTTAATCAACCTTTCTCATTTCAGACATGATATCATGGGAAAGGGAGAAAATTTGTCTGTGCAAGATGGTCTTTCCTTGGGGAAAAAGAAAATATTTTTTGCCAGGTCTTTGGCAAAAATAAATAAACCTTTAATCCAAAAATTGTTCTGTAGAACTTCTCAATAGTCCACTGTTCAAAGAACACAATATTTTTATACACAATAATTTAATTTGACAATCTACAATAGCTTCTCACTTTATAGAATTTGTCTTTTTCTTAGAGACCTGATCATAAAAGGCACCAAATTTAAGAACATAGAGTGTTATAGATAGATATGGAAAAAAATTATTTTATTTTCCTTTAAGTAAATATATTTTATTTTTAAAATAAATATAACATAAATATATTTTATTTTCCTTTAAAATAACAAAGAGGAAGTGATTTGAAAACTTAAAATATTGAGAGATAGTAAAGAATGTTTCCAGTGGCTATTAGCAAATCAACCAACATCTTTGGAATAGTATACTGTTAGGGCTAATTTAAATGTCATGAAATTTTATGAAGAATTACTTTGAATAATAGAACAATGCTTTTGTACAGTTAGTCATTGTTTCTCTCTCTACTCAAAACCAATCTATTTTTCATCTTACCTCCACTTCATAGTCATAATTCAGCAAATAGTTTACTCAATATATGCTCAATTATTCCCACTTTGCATCCAACGTATGAGATACATCAGAGCAACCGAAATGTACTTTAAAATAAAACACTTTCAGCTACAGAATGCTTCCAACTGCAGTAGCACACATAATAAAAGTAATAATTTATTCAAATTATGGATGAACATTTGTCCAAAGTAAAGTAACTTTGAATTGAGGAAAACGCTTTGAGATTATTGTCATATTTTTTCTATCAAAGCACTTAATGTTTTCTCTTTCAAAACATGCTAATGTAATATACAGATTACAGTCAGGGTATGTTTCTGCCATACCATTGGCTTGAAACACAGCTGTTATGTTCGGTGAGTGCTTTGCACCATTTTCATATTCCTTGAAATCGTGTAATGAAAAGTGCTTTTCAGTTGTAAAAAATATAAAACTTTTTGAAAACTCTTCTAATGAACTTACTAAAGGAAAATTTAAATCCAAACAATAGCAATATAACCTTCTTAATTAGCACATTTCATCTAGCTTAACATTTTTTACTTCTGTTTTGTACAATCTTAAAGATCACAGGCATGTCTGACACTTTACCAATGTGTTGAATTTTTCCGCCTGTTTGTCTATAAAGAGCAGTTTTAGGCCAGCTTTTTTCTGAAAAATAGCAGTTTGAGCGAACAGTGTAGATAGCTGAGGGTATCAATACTCTCATACCACTTAAGAAAAACAATATAGCAATTAGCTTATTTTACATATCTAGTGATCTTTGGCCTGAAAGAGGGGTTCTATTTACTAGGTATAATTTGTAGTTCTCCAAGACTCCTGAGTGGGTTTTGTTTGTCAGTTTTTAGATATACTTCATTGTAGTACTTCTTCAGGTACTTTTCATATAATATTTTTCAGCTCAAACATGACATATTCTCTACCAAGAAAGCATGCAGCATTACTAATGTGAGATCCGTAGATTAGCCTACGCTGCATGCTTTTAATTGAAATCTTAACTTCTTTTCCCCTTGGTTGATGATCATCAGAGTGAGCTGACAATTCCGAATGTGAAGAGAGACCAGTACTAAAGGTCAACTATTTCAGCACAAATCAATTAAAGTAATTAGATGGATAGAAATCCTTATTTATATCCCTTCCTTCCTGCAATGATATGCATATCAATGTTAGGTGAAAAATAATGGATCAATCCACAGCAAAGGAGAAATTTGTAACTGACATCGTTAATATAAAACACTAAATTAAATTATTAATACCACCATCGAGCAGTCAAAATCTTAATAATCACTGTGCTAAGGAAACAACCTGCTGATTTGTAAAACCATGTTTTTTTTAAGACATCAAATAGCTACTTGGCCAGAAAAAAACATAATCTAGGATGTTGCTCACTTTTCAGAAAGGTTTTAAAAAATCCTAAACTAACCTGAAAATACTAGTTGGTCTTCTGCTGCTCAGACACAATATCTGATACTGCCTCAATACTACCAGATTTTGCTTTCAAAAGCCACATTTGTTATTTCTCCTGTGCCTTTCAAAAAAAGAATTAGCTTTCCATAACCAGCTGTATTGCTATCTCATTGTATTCCCACAAAACTACACCTGAAAATGTGTTTTTTTTGGTTGATGCCAGTGCATCCAGGCCAGATGATTGCTAGTGTGGGAATTGTTATTGCTTTGTATTTTCTTCTGTGCTTATCAGGCTTCTTTCTTCTATTTTACACAGTAATCTTATTAGCAAGGACTGCTTCTTTTTTTGCACTTTTACCTGTTAGAAAACCAGGACTCCCTACAACCATGGATCATATTCCAGCAGAAGCAGTGCTGAATCCACATTGGTGCCTTATGGTGTCACTGGGGCAGGAACTGGCCTAAAATGGGGCACTGGGCCATGGCAGATGGGGGGAAGCCCTGGAGGGTCCAAGCAGGGTCGCTTAAGCCTAGCAGGGCTTTTGGAATCATGACATCCATCCCCTTCCCAGTAAGGTATGCTGCATGCCCTGAAGAAACATGGACTCAGTAGGGATATGGAGCTGTTTAGATGCTTAGGGATAACATAGGGTTATTTTAGGGGACACTAGGACAGGGGTTGATACAGGGAAGCTTGGGGTTGTGGCAGGGTTCAGGCTACACAGGAGGAGGCCTGGCAGGTTATGGGGTAGGATGGGAGAGCTGTGTTCAAGCCTGACCAATGACTCCTGTTTTATATGCTATAGACAGAAGTACAATTCAGCTTATGATCTTAGAATCATAGAATTATTTAGGTTAGAAAAGACCTATAAGATCATCAAGTCCAACTGTCAACCCAGCACTACCTAGTCCACCACTAAACCATGTCCCCAAGTACCAAATCTACACATCTTTTAAACCCTTTCAAGAATACTGACTCCACCACTTCTCTGGTCAGCCTCTTCCAATGCTTGACAACATTTTCTGTGAAGAAAAGTCTTTCTAATATCTAATCTAATATGCCTAGGTGCAATTTGAGACCATTTCATCTCGTCCTGCCTCTTGTTTCTTGAGAGAAGAGGCTGACCTCCACCTCTCTAAAACCTCCTTTCAGATAGTTGTAGAGAGCGATAAGGTCCCTCCTGAGCCTCGTTTTCTCCAGGCTAAGCACCCAGCTCTGTTGCCCTTCTCTGGACTTGCTCCAGCACCTCAATGTCTTTCTTGTAATGAGGGGCTCAAAACTGAACACAGGATTTGAAGTGCAGTCTCACCAGTGCTGAGTACAGAAGGACAATCACTGCCCTGGTCCTGCTGGCCACACTATTGCCAATACAAGCCAGGATGCCTTTGGCCTTCTTGGCCACCTGGGGACACTGCTGACTCATGTTTAGCCGACTGTCAACCAGCACTTCCAGGTCCTTTTCTGCCTGCAGTGTTGCATGAGGTTGTTGTGATCACATCTTTAAAAGGTTAAAATGCCTATTAACAAAGTACTAAAACAAAAAAAAAGTTATTAGTGCTTACATATAGGAGTGAAAACTGTGTTCATTTGAAAAGAAAGGAGGCTACTGCTTGAGGCTCACGTCACTAGACAGAGTGATGCCTGGTGTCACATCTAGGCACAAGCACCCTTCACCATTCAAACAGCTATCCTGTCTTCAAACCAACATGGATGGAAAAAACTTGAAATTTGCAGAAAATAGCCACTTATTTAAGAGAAACTACTGGAAATAATTTAAAGATCATATTATTACTTTTTATAAATAATAATAAGTGTAGACATCTTTTCATCTTTGGATGAAAGTCTGGGGCAATTTTTGGCAAAGTATGGAGTACCATGAATAATAAAGTCGTAAGGGCTTCCTGAAGTAATGAAAGACAAATATAGCTTTCTGATGAGGGATCACATATTAATAAGACAGAAAAACTAGAATTTGAAAACTTCACATAATCTACAAATAAAGATGAATTTGCAGGGATAACTGCTGGACATTGTATGGCTTGCTTAAGGAATTTTGTAAAACATTCTTTAATTTTAAGGTATTGTCCACAGTTTGGAAGCTGTGCAAGTAAACAGGTATCAAAATAACATTCAATGAAATTAGTACAAAAGTAAGAAATTCTAATGATGCCTAATTAGAATAACAAAATAATCTACTAAATTTGTCAAATAACATTAATATTTCAGAATTCAATGATCAATTGAAAATGATCAATTTTACTTTGACATAAAAATTTATGGATAGAAACTTATGGATAAGCTTTTGATTAGCACTGACACATTTATGATTTACAACTAAAGTAAAGCTTTCTGTGAACTGCAGTTAAATAAAGGTTACCTAGGCTAATGTGTTTCTGCTCCCTGTGATACACATGCTTATATATTATCCCAATTCAGTGTATTTATATGTCCAGTGCAAGCAGACAGTCTTTCATCCCCTTTAAAATATCTATCTCCAGGTTCAAATTATTTTTTTTGAGACAGATAATTTATTCTTCTCTACCTTTGACTTATTTGGTAGTTCTCTCTGGTTTGCTTTAATGTTTGCTAAATATTTTACAGTGCACTCTCCAGTCTGGCTTGCATCTTTGAGGCCTTTATGTGGTTTAGTTTTCCCTTAGGAATCCTATGAATTAATCACTAGATGTACTGTCAGTGTAAACAAATATTGTTAGCAATTAAGCAATTCTTACACACATAGAGTGAAATTCATTCTCATGCTCTGGACAAATACACTGGCAAAAGATTTCTTAATTATTTTTGAATATTTAAAGTGACACATAAGTCTACAGACCATTAAGGAGGTAGCATTTTATGTTGCTTCTGAACTGTTTTCAAAGCAATAAAAATAATAAAAAAAATTAAAAAACTCCAGCTTTTTATAATGGATATTATTCCACTCTCCTCCTGCTTGGAAACAACAGAGCCATGAAAAGGTACATGCCAAAGCTTGTCTCTTGTCTTCTTTTTCTGAGATACACTTATAGAGATGAAGACACAAACCTTTCAAAACATCCAAAATTCTTCCAGTGTTTGCAATGAAATAAATTAGAGTGCACTGTGCAGGGATTTGTATTTGCATGGGGTAAATCCATAACACAAACATATCTGCATGCTACTAATATCCTCTTCAGGTGACTTTTAATTCTTCTCCTCTGCATCCATAGTGATTAGTTTTAACTACAGGACCTGGTGCCCACTTGTGTGCATTTCTAGCTGTAAGTCTACTCTGTTGGTGACCCTGGCACACTCAATGAAGTATTTGAAAAGTCAAAGGAAAGCCATGAAAAAGATGCAGTCACTAAGACAGACCAGCAGCTCCTTGAAGGACACAGACTTGAGCTGTTCATACAGTCATTTTTAATGAAGAAAAAGAGAGGCTGTACATATATTCAAAATATTAATGGTATTACTAAGATAATTCCCTAACACAACTCGTTTGTCACACAGAGAAAGTGAAAAGTGCAGTTTAACAATTAGCTTCTTATTGGTTTGCTGAACTTTAGAAACGATGATTTTAATTTTCAAGTTCAGCAATAGGTTTTACGGATTTAGGGTTATTTGTGATAATGTTGCTTTTCCAAAAACTTTCAGAAAATTGAAGAATCCACTTTAGAGGTGTCATAAATGTCAATGGCATACAGGTGCCATATATATTTATGGTAGTGTGTAATTGTTATTGTTACTTATTTTATGTATATATCTCTATATATCTCTATATATCTCTATATACAGTATAAAGAGGTTAGCCTATTTGAGCAAACTGGACAAGGTATTATACAAATTTCCAGGGACTAAGAATAGTTGTTAACAGACAAGAAGGCAAATATTAAAAAAGTTGGCAGATTATAACTGCTTTACATATTACACATACAAGTAAAAGATCTCAGTATTATGGATAAACCTCACCATTTTATTCTACCAGGTGTTTGAAGGAGAATGGAGGTCTACAGCCTCAAATAAAGTCAAATTCAAAATGATTTTGCAATATCATAATGCAGTCCAAGAAAATACCCTGTAACATCATTTTATCCATCAGTGGGCAGCCATATACCATTGTAGATTAGTCAGTGATTTGTTAGAGCCCCAAAGAAATTATCAAGAGTTTTTTGTCTTTTTATCTTTTCATAAAGTCATCTAGAAGAATTATTATTGGAAATTAACAAGAAGAAATATGTGATATGAGATTTGTAAAATTAGAAGAAAAGCATGTTTTCATATTACTAACAGCAACAAAAGGTCTAAAAATTATCCCAGCAAACAACAGCATTATAAGTTTTCATGCAGAATTCTAATAAAACCTATAAATGCATTAGAAACACCTATGTGAAAAGCAAATCATCTGTAAGCATTGTCACTGTAATAGATGTAATGGGATTGAAGTGGGAACCAGCACCAAAACACCATGACAGACAAACTTGGCCTCCACATGTACATCAAGTGAATAAGCAATGGAAATGTAAAGCACAGCAGAGAAAAATCAGAACAGTTGATTTTAGAAGTTGTCACAAAGGATTTTTCTAAAACAATCAGCATTGCATTTCAAAGTAGCATTATTTCATCAAGTACTTATGGGAGTACACATGGGCAACAATAAAAAAAGGCTTGTCATGTCTTGAATTGTTTTGACTTTATTGCCGATTTCCATTTCAAAAATAGTTGCAAATAGATGGAATACACATATATAATGGGATACAGCAGGAATTTTTAAATAAATGAGATTTTAAAATCAGTCAAGGTTGTCTAAAATTTAGGTACCTTTTCAGGAGAATTTATAATAGTTATTTTTGCTACAATGTAATTTCCTGCTGACAAGTAAGTAAGTTTTTAAGAATGAATAACATAGAACAGAAAGATTTATTCTAAGTCATCTATCTGGTATATAGAACTTTACCATAAACACAGTTAGTGTGACTGTTTTGAAGCCTGAGGTTATAGCTTTCATTTCAAAATCCTCTCTATAAAGAAAAGATATTGAATCAATAAGCCTTGTCATTTCAAGGGAATTTGCATTCTGAGGGTTTTATGTTCCCATCTATGGTTTTGCATTACTAAATGACAATGAATGTCAATCATCATAATCGAGAAAATCTCTTTGCTTACCTGAAATTTCTCTTACTTTGAAATAATAAAGTCCACAGAAACTTATTCTGGGAGGTTTCAGCCAGTGTAGCACAGAGTCAGACAAGACCTATTAGTCACAAGTAGGAAGGGTATATTTTGGGATATATGTCCAGGCACATGGCTTTCAGAGCCACAATATTTCTCCCCAGTTTTTATGGAAAATATCTTGAAGGGGGAAAGCTGCAGTAACTACTAATGAAGCATAAGGGAAACTCACCTTTGCAGTAACATCTAAAAATCTTTTTTACCTTAGTGCCCATCTCTGTTTATCTCCAAAGCAGGTTGAATTTTTGGACCTTATTATTCAAGAAAGTCAAATTCGTGTAACTCTATTTTATTTGTCTTCAGAATGAAATCCACAGATCTGTGGCGATAGAACCTGCGCTGTATTGCACACACCGGTAACCCAGGGCATTATTCTGACACTTTGGCCACCTATTTTGAGCAAGAAAAACCTGTGTTTCTTCTGCATACTTCTTACATGAGGGTAATTTAGAACTTATGTTGTCTGCTAAGAAGACAGAGATTTCTGTTTTGGGACCTTTCAATATTTACACAGCCTATAGTAAATTTCAGAATTGTCACCATCACTGTATACTCAGATTTGAAAATTTTGCAAACTCCCCTAGAACAAGGTTTTCACTCAAAGGTCAAGCAGTGCTTTAAATTACTAAGTTGGCTTGCATCAGACATACAGACAGTTCCTAGGCATACTTTCAAAATTTTATTCTTGTCTGAAGGACGTTTACACTTTTGACAGTTACTGTTTTAATATTTGATTCTTAAATTCTTTTTGAGCTTCTGGCCCTCCAGTCCTACAGGGAAATATCATAAAGGCACATCTGGAAGGATTAGAATTTTTTCTTCCTCATGTCTTTTGTATTAATTTTACATCCCTTACGTATAAATGAGTAGAGCTAGGTCCTGAGGATTATCTCCCTACAACCTCCCATGAAGATGAACAACAAAACCACTGAAATTTTATTATGCATTTGTTTGCATTTTTGTAATCTCCTCTAGAGGGAGGGAACCTAAGTGCCAAAATGGCTCACAATATTTTAAAGTATGCATCTGGCTTTCTCATTTTTCCCAAAGCTGGACTTTTTTGTCTCCTTTCTTCCAGTTTAACACCAATAGACTTTCTCAAAGGAGGCAGGGGCTTCCCAAAAGCTCTTATGCTTGCTGCTGTATGGGAACTGTGTGGATCAGATATTTCTATGCTTCTGCTTTTTAGCTGTCAGCATAGAATACAAATATTGTTTCTGAAAGCTATAGAAAGTGGTAGCAGGAAATGTCTTCTTTCAAAAGTCTTTTGAGAACAACTGATGCTGGATTTCTCCATTCTCCATTCTTTGCCTTCTGTCAGTGAATTTCTGGGAAGCAAAAAGTTAGTGAAAATAAACTTTGTGGGTTGATGTTGTGGGCAGCAGAATCAAGGAGGTTCATCCATTTTATGTGCTGTTTAATGAGATTTGCATTTACCCAACTATTTCAATCTCCATTACTTCTTCAAAGGAAAAAAAGTAAGAAAGCACTTTGAAATTGAAAATTGTTCTTGACTCTGCCTAAACTTAGGGATTTGAAAATACAGTGTTTTAAAATTGGAGAGTTTCTTATATTTACGGTCTTTATTAGCCAGTGCAACCATATGTGAAGGCAAATCCTCTGCAGAATTTCAAACTCCAATATTACTTTGATTTTTTTAGTCCACTTACATTTCCCACAGATGACTGACACCAAATAACATTGGAACCAGGAAAAGAAAGAGAATAAATAAGTACAGGAGAGAAACTGTCAAATTTCAGGTTATGGAAGATACATAGACTTAAAAAGAAAATGAATTTGACTCAGTTGTGTCTCTCACCTCTGCAATTCACAATCACTTTATTCCTGCCAACAGAGTAGCGCAGAAGGGAATATTGAAAGTGTAAAGAGAATAAGAAAATCTGGTATAGTAAAAGCAGAGAAGTTAAAAGAATCAAAATATATCTCTGACAGTAGCAATAAAAATTAAAATCTGTCTGGTTCCATTTGTAATTTTTCTATAACTGGTAACAACAGAAACACGAATAAAATACACAGTCACCAGCATAGTGTTCAGTTAGTAAAGGATCACATGGACAAGACTGCATCCAGATGATAAATAGAGACGAGATAAAGAATTGTAAAAAGTATCAAAACCCTACACTGGCAGCTATACTGTGTGGTACTTGGTTAAAACACCTGTTTTTTGTAGAACCATATCTACCCACTACGTTATTGATGAGCACTCACTAACACAGCAAAAATAAATATCAGCTGCTGCTATTACTTTAACCTCTAAAAATAGACAGTTCAGACTAAAAAAATAGCACCAACTCTCTTGTGCTTAGTAATTTAAAACATTACTTGACCTTTGAGTGAAAACCTTGTTCTAGGAGAGTTCGCAAAATTTTGAAATCTGAATACACAGAGCAGTGGTGACAATTCTGAAATTTACCTATGGGCTGTGTAAATGTTCAAAGGTCTCAAAACAGAAATCTCTGTCTGTTTACAAGACAACACCAATTCTTCCTTATAGAGATTGCAGAAGAAAAGCAAGGTCTCTTACCTATGTAGTCTGCTGTGTTGTATCAAGATTTTCTATCACTTTCTTTGTAAAGTCTGCACCAGGTTATTCTTACAGTTACACTGAGATAGCTGAGATTAAGTCCACCACATGGCTACGGATTTGATTGAGAGCACAAATGATCAACAATGACCTTTACTGGGAACTTATTTCTGTAGAGCCTACAAAAAAACCCTCTATTCTTCTCCTCACTTCTTGTTCAACTATCTCCTTTCTCCACACCAAATTACTATCAGTGAAACCCTGTGGCAGCAGCACTGAAACTAGATGAGCTTTAAAAGACCTTCCCAACCCAAACCATTCTGTGATTTTAGAAGCAGATAATGGGCAAAGAAGGCCAAAGGGATTTCTGATCAGATGAGCAGATCCCAAATAAGATGCGCACATGACATTATTGACTGTCTCAGACTTGCAGAAGAACCAAGAATCAGCGCTAATTTTACTGGAGATTTTGGCATTGATCCCAGACAAAAGTTGAGGGCCAGGATGACATGGAGGGAATCTGTTGAAAACTCTCATTTTCAGCAGGAATTATTTGAAGACATCATTAATTGCTCTGAAACTACAGGTTTCTTAGTTTGTTAATTCCAGTTGATAGCTTTTAAAGCTTGTGTGGGTTAAAGGAAAAACTTCCTGCTAAAAGGATAACATAACTAAATTTTTTTTAATTTTTTTTTTTTAACTCTTCAAGTGTAACCAGAGACTGTCTTTTACAATTACACTGTATGTTTTCAGTTCTATCCATGGTAATCCAGGTTGCTCATGGTTTAGTAAGTTATATGTTTGTCGGTACTACCAACTTCCAGGAAGAGTAACAACCCCATAAATTATGGGACATGTTTTTTCATTTCCTCTGGACTGTTCCTGCAAGTCAGGTTTTAGATGCTGTAAAGAGAACATTACGAACTTGCTGTGGCAATAAAGGTTCAAGCTCGAAAAGGTAAAATAATAAAAAAAAATAGCTTGAAGAAAATAAATCTTAAAACTTTCCCTTTCAGCATATGAATTGTATCAGGCAAAGCTGTCATTGTGTAAGGAGTTGTTCATAAAAAACTGAGGTCAACTTTCTGTAGAAACTGTTCCTAAGAAAGGATATAACACGTTCCATTTGAAGGAAAAAAGTTTCCTTTTCTATTACTCAGCTTTCCACCAACAGTTCACCTGTTTTTACTGGTGTTTTTATAATTTTCTTTAAAAGTATTGATTTATTAGAAGATATCTATTTATCGAAGTGAAAAAATATTGCAAAAATATATCAATTTGGAAATATTTTTTACTGAAATATCTTCTTAAATACTGATAGAATGAAAAGGATCTCAGAATACTAAGAAGCTTAGCTATGTCTGGTATTCACATAAGATGTGAGAGATACATGTTCATGATCCTGTTCTTTTCAATTTTCAGATAAATCTTGACTAAACATAAAAGAAATTCTGATTCTAGAGGTCAACAAAGAGAGCATTCCCTAGTGCTGTAAAAATCATTGGTTAAAGGCCCTGCTCCAATTTTTATTTTGCTATTTACAGAGGTGGAAGATGTAATGGAAATATCAAGACCACCGAGAGTCCAGTTATAAACTATTCTGGTGTTGTTCGAAACATAGAGGATCAAATTCTGGAAAAGCACAAACTAAATCTAAGTGACACATCCTCAATATGCATTTTAAACACTGAGTTACCTAATATTACCAGAGGGGACTTCCAGCTTGGTTTTATTTAGATTGCTTTTCATAAACAGAGTCAGGTTGCTCATGTTCTCATCTTAATATTAAAATGGCTAAGAAATGTTTAAATCTATTCTTTCCCAAATGAGGATCTCTAAAAGCATTTATTCCACTCAGACACATACTTTAAGATGAAAATAATCATATCTCAAACAGTTGCTGTACATGTTTACACAAAAATCCTGTGGTACAGGATTTTATAGAGAGTAGTAGAGTATATGAAATCCACACCCAGTGAGGACCAACCTAGTGTTTACCCAAACTGTACCTTCTTTTTGGAGAGGTGACTTCCACCTTGTGGGACTGATGGATATATACTGTGAACTTCTGAACCCCTTCAGAGCTTTCTGAATGTAGTAATTTTTTTTCTGCCTCCAGCTCATGTTATGGCACCACTCTGGAAGAGTCAGTCATATCAGCATGTTTCTGACTCTCATGCGTTGATAAGGTTCTCTACAGTGCAAAGAGGAATGTCCAGCCACCAAGGACTAGAAAGTTTTAACATCAGTAAAGATAAGCTGAAGGAATTTGAAACATGCTCTCTTAAAGGAACGTTTTGAAAACTCTAGTTATGTGCTAAAGTATTTTATTTTAGAAATATAGATAAATGAAAATATAATGTAAATAAGCAAATGTTTATCTTGCATAAAGAATACTACTGACTGTATCTTTCTAAATTTCAATCTTATACACATATGTAAATAACACAAATATATGTGATTGTGAGATAATGATATGCTACAATAGTGATAACAGCATCTAACTGCTAACCACACATAATCACTAAACCACCCTATAGTAACTGCAAAAATACAGTTTATGATGTCTTTTTTACACTTTTTCTTCTTCAGCCCACTCTTTAAAACAGTATTTTGCTCAATGTCTCAGATAATGCTTATTTCCCAATTCAACACAATGTATTATTTCATATACTCACATAACATAATTTTGATGTCATAGTTGCACTTAGGTCTCTAAAGATTTTTAATCAACCAACTTCAAAATAGAAAAGTTTTGCAGTTCATAGAAAAAGAAAGGAAGTAATTTACTTCTCTTAGCTTCCAAAATCATAACCATAGGCACCTTATGACTCATTCATCTCTGCACTATAAAGTAAAACAAATAGTGCTGAAGTCACTGTAGTCTATTTTAACTGTTGTAAATAGACAAACTACTTAGAAAGGACTTTCTGAGAGATCTATTGCACAGCAGTCCTGTTTCCCTAGTGCAATTATCAGAGCTTGATATCACACACAGTACTAACAGAAAATACCTTTGCTGGATGCCTAAGAGTTTTTAGGTTTTAATTTGTCATTTGTTTGATAAAATATTAGATGTCATGATACTATTTAAACAATGAAATACATCCAACTTTTCAAATGGTTCCAATTCCTGTTCCAAAGGACAGAAATTGACCTTTCACTAGCAGGTGGTAATCCCAATGTGTAAACTGAAAATAGGCTTTATAATTAGAAGGCCAAACAATAGTGTTTGCTGATGCAAATGCAAATCCTTTTTAAAGTCAGTGAAACAAAGCCTGGTTGTCCCTGACTGATCCTTGATACAGGTCTTTGGGGTGAGTCTATCCTTTGTTATGCAAAAGAACAGCAGTCTTCACTCAGTTTAGTGCTTTAGGATCTTGGTCGTCCTTGTATCTGTTGCAGAGATAAAGCCACAGCATTGTTTTCTGCCCTACTAGGGATCCTCCTACACTGAAATGGTCCTTCTAACATCAGCTGAATTAGCAGTATAACACATTTCTCCCACTAACTCTAATCTTACACTAGGCACTCCAGAACTTTTTCAGAATAAAATTTTGTAATATGCTTTGTTTTAAAGAAACACTCATATTTAAAAATAAGTCTAATAGAAAGAATATCCTAGGCCAGGTGACTTATTATGTTATAGATACAAATTGTAAGGCACTACATGAAATAATAAGCAGATGATGGGAGAAATCTTTTAACAATATACATAGAGAGTAATTCATTGTACTCAATAGCATCTTTTTACATGTAGGGAAAATATATTTCTTCTAGCTTTTGTGACTTTCAATCATTTTGTAAACTTTTTCTCAGTTTTGGCAGTATTATTGACATGGTAGGGCTACAGAGATGCTGCTGTTTGCTGCTGTAAGGGAGGAAACTTGTATGGCCAAAGCTCAGAGTCAAAGTTGTCAGAACTGTGAGGTCCAGCCTAACCTCTCTGAGAGCTTCCAAGAGTAACAGCTCTCCTGTTGATACACTCACAATACAAACCAAGGAGAAGCAAAATTCAGTGAACCTGTCTGAACACTCAATTCATCTGAACCAGTTCTACCCACACTGAAATGTGAATTTCTCTGCTGTAATCCTTACTAAAAGAAGAAAGGAAGGAGGGAATACAACCCCTGGCTTTCTATGCCAGCTCATAATATATGTCTATTGGTGGGTTTAGGTCATGCTTGATTTCCAGGTCATGATTCAGGTAGTCTGTCTCTATGTTAGAAATTATTTTTCTTTTATAATTATTTCCTTCATGTAAGAACATTCTATAACACTTTTGAGAAATGCAATAAAAAATCTTGTTTTGAAACTGCTGAATGGAGATTGTCTTTGAAGTGGAATGTGATGACAGCCAAGCAGTATAAACCAGTAGTAATGTCAAAATGTTAGGGCAGGAAGAAAAAGATGTATTGGTTCTTTGTCTAAGCATAACCTTCTGTATTTGAAACATCACACAGAGATGGACATCCTCTCATAGAAGTTTTATCAACCCTGAAAGTATATTCCTCATGTAAATTTGACAAAAGACTGGCATTTGGGAGGAGAAGTTTTCGGTTAAAAAAAAAATATTTCATAACTATTTCAGAGTACTTGATTATGTCAAAAAGCGTAGGCAGGCAAGTAAAAGGATATAGAAGTTTAAAATATGATGATTTTAAAATTATTACAGCTGTTCATCAGGTGATAGTCACTTTCTTCACTGACAGTTTAAAATTAATCTGTGGTTATTTTAAAAAGATAAATAAATCTGCTAGAAATCTATCAAGAAAACATTTTGAGCACCTGTATTTTACTTGCGAGTCCCTTTTATGTGAAAAATTTTTTAAAAGTTTTACAGTGAAGAAGAATGCAAACCCAGATAAATTTAGACACAGGGACAACTTGAAACCTACTCTCAAGTCTGATCTGTTTTTTGGTGACACTGCGTAAATCTCTTAGCATGTTTTTGTTTCAATCTGCAAACCAAAACAATGATTCTTTAGGATCTTTACCTATGTACTTACACTAAAAATATCAAAAGAGGTTTAGTCAGAGGATTAAGTGAATAAATCTTACTAATTTCCAAGGGCAACTGGCAACTGCATTTCTTTGGATGCCAATAAATTCCCTCCATGTTATTTTGATTTAACAAAATCTTGATAAATTGCTCACTAAGGGCAAATAGTGTCTGAAAAATTTAGTGGGTTTCTTTGACAGGGTTACAGCAGTGGTGGATGTGGAAAGAGCGACTCCAGTGTCATCTATCTAGACTTGTGCAAAACATTTGACATTTACATGTTGTTCTTGTCTCTAAACTGGAAAGAAAAATTTGAAGGATGGATCACTTGGTGGATAAGGAATTGGCTATATGGTCACTCTCAAAGAGTTGTGATCAATAGCTCAATGTCCAGGTGGAGACCAGTAACAACTGACATTCTGCATGGGTCGGTATTGGGACTGGTGGCATTAAACATCTTTGTTGGCAACATGGGTGGTGGGATTGAATGCACCCTCAGTGAGTCTGCTGATGACACCAAGCTGTGTGGTGCAATCAACACACTGGAGGGAAGGAATGCCATTCAGAGGGACCTGGACAGGTTTGAGAGGTTGACATGTGTGAATCTCATGAAGTTCAACAAGGCCAAGTGCAAGGTCCTGCACATGGGTCAGGGCAATCCCAAGCACAAGTACAGGCTGGACAGAGAATGGATTGAGAGCAGCCTTGAAGAAGGACTTGAGGGTGTTGATAAACGAAAAGCTCAGCAACTCAGCAACGTGCAGCCACAGACCAGAAAGCCAACTGTATCCTGGACTGTATCAAATGAAACATGACCAACAGGTTCATTCTACCCCTCTACTATGTTCTCCTGAGATCCCATCTGGAGTACTGCATCCAGTTCTGTGGACCCCAATACAAGAAAGACATGGACCTGTTGGCGTGAGTCCAGAGGAGGGTCATGAAGATGACCAGAAGACTGGAGTTCCTCTTCTATGAAGACAGGTTGGGAGAGCTGGGATTGTTCAGCCTGGAATCTCTTTCAAGGTGAGTTCTGATATTTTATTCAGACAAAGATCCAAAATATAATTTACTTCAAAGAAAGATGTGTTAGTCTTTAATAACTCGTCTAGATTAATGTCTTCTTACTAGCTTATGTGAAAAAATCTTAACTGTACTTTTTGACTAAAAGTCTGTAAAATAAATCTTCCATAAGTGTGAAATATTTCTTGAGTTTGTAAGTACTTCGTGGTCAATATTCCTGCTCTAGGCTTACAAGGATTTTCCAGCAGGCAGAACAGAGAAAGTTGGATTGATCTTCATAAAATCTGACCGCCCTTGATGTAATATTTAATGTCTAATATTATAGGTAGGTTTAGAAATTTATCCCAGGTCACTGCTAAACTAAACAATGCAACTCCTCTTTTTGTCTTGGAATATCTCTGCAAAAAATATTCTTTCCCTTATGTTTATTTTTCAGATTTTTTTATTCTTTAAAAATGATTAAGAGAAGGCAATTGTTTACATTTGGTCTTTGGGTTTGAAACGCTAAGTGCGATAACTCATCTGGACCTGATCAGATAAGTCACATACATTTCTTTTCCCTGGCTAGATTCAGAAACAGACAATTTCAGAAGTTTGGCAGAGCTGCATAGAGGTAGAATTCTGCTTTCTGGACTATTCAGCATTATAACATTATGAATTTTCCCAGGGCCAAGTTTGTAGGCTAGTACAGACACTTCAGTATTTCATTTAGATAAAAAGGTAAGGTTTTGCTAAGTTCCAGTATTACATCTTGAATCTTATCACACATTAAAAAACAAAAGGATCTTTTGAAGTAACTGCAAAGTCATCATCATTATATTTGCACTGAAAATTTTGAGTAGTTTTTGCATTATGTATTATGCAAAAAGCGTGTCTGGGGCTGTGTAGATGCATTTATAAAATAGATATCATTTCTTATTATTTTATTATGACTGGAACCTAGAGATCCATTCCCAAGAACTCAGTGCTTTGTAAGAAGCTGACTGCTTACTTTTATTTTTGAGTTATGTAATATGTAGGGAAAAATTAGTCTATACAAGTCTGGGACATCTCATTAAATCTCTAACTGTGTAGAAAAAGAGAACTGTTCTGAGGTGTGTTTCAGTGATGAATACTGTAGAAACTTCTGGAGGAATGCAGTTCAGAAAGTGCATTCCCAGAGACACGTGACTTTCAAAAGTTCTCTTTGCAAGTAATCAACCTGTATTTCAAATGTTAATAAAAGAAACTGGAGAAAAGAAGTGAGAATGTCAATAAACATGAGCTCCTACAGTATGTAAGACCCAACTTTATTACTTCATTTTTTTCAGCCACTGCCAATTGCAAAACAAGAGAAGCAATTTTGTACTTTAGAGGAAGAAACTGCATTTTTAAGTCACATAATTTTTTGTTTGAAATCCATTTATTTTTTCAAAAATAGACTTGCTATGAGAAAGCCTTTCTTATCAGGTCTTTCTTATCACCCTAATTGTTAAAAATGTTACACTGACTGCAACTATTATTAAATATTTATTCAGATGTCTATTACTAGTGCTTACAGGCATCAATAAACTACCATTTAAAATTTTATTCAGTCAACAAATATAATTCTATATTTAATTAATTTTAAATATGTGTGTATAGTAGGTGCTGATTCTTTTGAAATTATCCTTATAGCTTGCCTTCAATTTTTCAATATAAGTTTTTATTGAATAATGAAATATTTTAATAAATAATTCAAGTAGCTATGTCATATTTAATTAGCATCACTATGTGCTCCATTTCCTTAATGCTACACATGAAATAACATTTCTGATTTACAAAGACAAAGTAACCTGGACTATTTAATTAAAAAAAAAAAAAAGATGACTAACTCCAAATATACTGCTTTCTCACCTAAACATGTACCTCTTTTTTCCTCAAACTCCAGACATTTACAAGATGTATAAACCTTATTTGACTAATTTTAGAGATGAAGCAGCATAAATGGCCTTCGACATATTCATGCACTTCTCCATATTCAAGAATCGGAATATCCAAAGACCTCAATGGGACCAGAGGTCACTGATAGTGACAAATATCCATACTGTTAGTGGTTTTTAAAAGAATAGCTTGAGAAAGGAGCAAAATGAATACAACAACCAAGGAAAAAATAACCTAGACCTACGAGTAAGAAACAAAACTTGTTTCAACGTTTCTAACATTAGTCACACCACATTAAAGTCTTTCTTCTTTAGTTTTCCATTTTTGAGAGAAAGATACTAGCTCAATATTAACAAACTGTTTAAGTATGGACAAGAAGAAGTATAAAAGGCTGCAACCTCACTTATTGAAGGAATTGAAAAAATGAAAGTGCAAAAAGCTTCAGAGTAATATTGAACTTTTTTTTAAGAATTACCCACTGGCACTACAAAACATTGTTCTAGCTTTGCCTTATAGGAATTTTCACTGTTTTTTATAGATTTTCAGCACCACTGGTTTCTATAAAAAATTGTTTAAATACACTGTATGATCAGCAGTGAATACTGAAATAATTACTGGGTTTTATGGTTAATTCCAGAGACAAGAAAATCCATTAGTCTTTCTCTACTTCAGCTTCATCATTTGTAGTATTGGGATAATCTTCAAGTTTTTCACAAGAAAATGTCTTAAACTCCATTAGTCTCCAAGGAAAAACAAGTAAAATATATCTTCCACATTGAGAGCAAATTTATGCCTAATCTTCATGACAAATATCATAAATAGACCAATGTAGCTTAGTCTGTTTTGGGCTTTGCTGAGACCAGTTAAAACCCTAAGTGAAACACAGTCTCTTCATTTCAACCATAAATACAGAAGTTTTTAAATATCTATCTTTCAATTTTTAGCTTCACAAATCTTTACATTAAACTGACAGACTGCTTTAAATGAGGTGCTAAAGGTGTCATTTATGTCACAGTTGTGGGCTTTTTAATGTTGTTTTTGACCCACTGTGTATGTTCCATAGATATCAAAGAGTTGCAGTGGGTTTTATTGCAGAAGTATGCTTACTTTCATTACATCAGCTTAAAGACCTGATCAGCACAATTATTATAAGCATTAGAATAATTTATGGCCTATGGGAAAAATCTGGCCTCATCACACAGTGGGATGTTTTCCTCTCTCAAAGAAACTGCAGAACTCTGCTCCGGTGAAGAATAGTCTTGCTAAGCCATCTGTCCCTGTGGTGTTGACTTTGGGGGCCCAAACAGGAAAATTGAAACTAAAATCTTGGGAGTTCAGGGGATAATGATTTACACCCTTAGACCTTCTGAAGCAGGTGTGCGGCCTGCTGTTGCAGTTAATTACCATGCATTATCAGTGAACCTGGCATATTGCCACTTTTCTAAAAGTAATTTTTTCTCCTAGTGTAGACTGAAAATATTCTTCACTTCAGTCTTCCTCTCATTTATGTAAATGGGTCCTAGATTCCACATTCAAATTCATCATAAACTCTAGCTAATTACCGGTTCAGAAAACATTAAAAAACACCAAAGGTGTTAAAAAACCCCTGCCCTACAGCTTAATTCCTTTACTTTTGCTAGTAACTATGATGAACTGAATGGGTAACTAAAATATTCAGTACAAGTATTTTTATTTGTAAAGTCTTTTAATAATTTTTTGTACATAAGTATAAATGAAATTATAGCAATAATATTAAAAAATCAGTATACAGACAGTCTTTTGTTGCAGGCCCTGTTACTGGGACCATGTAACTAGCTGACACACCACAGTTTGAACAGAAATATGATGTTTCCAGATCAGAAATTTGCTACCATAAAATGCACAGTGGATTTCTTATGGTATTGTGGCAGATCTGGTACTAGGAAATCTTGCCCCACTTATATGAATACCAGAGAAATGTAAAAAATTCACAAATTTCACCTTATAAAAAGTTAAGGGAGGAAATAAGAAACATAGTTACGACAAAGGTTTTCTTACTGTCATGGTTAGAAAGTAGATGGTTAAAATTAGCTTATCAAATGACAAATCTAATAGCTAATTAGTGATCTCAATTTTAAACCCATGAAAGAACTCCAAAAGGGGAAGTGTCAAACTTTTCTGCATTACCATTTTCTTTGATCAAAATTCTACCCTCAAAAACATCTTCATACCTCTGTTTACTTTTGAGGGAACTGTAAATGCTACCTGCAATGTGGAAATTATAGATAAGTGTGGTGTTCGTAAAACTGCATTACATGATAAACAGTGCATACCCTGTAATATTAAAAACACTTGAACTGACAACACATCACTCCTATGCTGAAAAGGTAATAGTATAGAATTCACACAATCAAATGCAGGTGCCTACATTATGCAAGTCATTCAGAGACATTTTATAGTGAGTGAAGGAAAACAAATATAACTGTGATATGGGTGAAGAGCATAATTAATCTCCCACTAAAGTGGTTGAATTCTGTTCTTAAAGTGCCTTTGTTTCCCAAGATATGAACAGAACTGAAGATGACTAGTACAGAAGTGGAAACCTACAGATGGGTAAAACAAATCCCATATAATATATCTAGTTTTAAAATGAGAAACAAAATAAGTGGGTTTTTTTTTCAGAACATCTCTTGTGCTCCAAAATGGTATCTAAGCTAAGATTGTCTTTATGATATGATTTTTAAAAATACTTTGAGTTTTTCATTTCCTATAAACTAGCATAATTATCTCTAATTTAATAAAAGAATTCCTGCCAGTGAAGTTTATGGAGTTCTGATTATATGCTTTTAGCCATGATAAAAAAAGGAAGCCAGTTCTGTAGTTGCCTCTCCATCAATTAAAAAAAAAATGCTTTAGTTCTCACTTTTTTGATGTTTTTAGAATGTTAACATGAACCAATAAGAACTGATATGTCCAAACAATAGAAAAATTATTATATAAAAAATATTATTGGGATAACTTGTTAAAATATTCTTGGTAAACTTTGTGTTCTTTTCAAAAGCAAAAGGAGACCTTAGTGTGTAATGTGAATTTTATTAAAGTCAATGGAATAGTAAGACTAATATAATACTACATCATTTTGACAGGTCCTGAAAGACCAGGAAAACTATAAACAAGAAAATATTTAAGGATGGTCTTCGGGGATTCAGAAATGTCTGTAGTATTACACTTTGAAAATTTAGTTCCTTGAAACACATAGCAGATCTCATTTGTTCATCATCACCAAATATATAAGCAATGATACTTCATATATATATATTTATATATAAATATATCTAGTTATATAAATAGAAATATACATATATTTAATATACATAAAACCAAATAGCATATTTAGTATTCATAGTAAAATGCAGAATGTAATAGTACGGTGAGTTGAAAACTTCATTAAGGTCATCCAATCAAGGACTTTGAATGGCAGAAAAGGATAATATCTGAAGGGGTAAGCAACAAACAAGAGTAGTCAGAGACACAACTTTGAAGAAGGTCATCTAGATTTTGTAGCTGATAAGAAGGAGTAAACAAGAGGAACACGAGGACTTGTTAGCTAGCAAGCCCCAAGCTGGACTAGAAAGTGACTTACCCAATGTGGCAGATCAGAAGTGTCAGGATACAGGCAGAGGGACTGGACAGACAGGAAGGCCATGCCAGTACTTGAGGATCTGCAAATGAGTGTGTACTTGTGAATCTACACTGCTGTGTGTGTGCCTTCATCAATGAACTTCAACCTTGACCAACAGAAAAGGAAGAAGAGTGCTTGGCTTACATCTCCTGTATGTCCTGTTAGGTTGCATGAGGATGCAGTTCAAGTTAGTGCCTTCTGCGTGGCATTGCCTTCTGCATGTCATTGGGCCTGTGAAACCATCCCTGTCACCAGTTTAGAAACTATGCCTGGTTTTGGACCTTCCACTGCAAGATAGACATTGACTAATTAGAGGGGTATCGAGGCAAGAGCTAGAGCATTTGCCCTGTGAATAGAGGCTGGGGCAGCTGGGCTTCTACGGAAACCTTCTACAGACTGGGGCAGAAATGGCTTTGGGGTGAGCCAGTAGGAGCCCAAGTGCCTATGGGAGGTACCTGAGGAGATGGAACCTGGTTTTTTCACTAAGTTGCTGGGTGGGAGGGTGAAATAAAGTAGACACACATTGATAGGATAGAAGTTCAGAGTGGATATAAAGAGAAATTTCTTCCCCCTGATGAAGGTCTAGCAGCGACACAGGCTGCACAAAAATGCTGTGCAGTCGCTGTCATTGAAGGTTGTAAAAACCTGACTGGATAAAATGTCCTGAGTAACCTGGTTTTTCCCTATATCTGACCCTGCTTTGAGCAGGAGATTGAACTGGAGAGTTTCTGAGATCCCTTCCAATCTTAATAATTCCATGATTCTGTGATTATTTGATATTTACCTCTATTGTTTAGTCTAGTGGTTAGAGTGCCTGACTCTCACCTCTGTGACCCGGGTTCGATTCCCGGCCCCCTGGGCAGGTGGAGCTCGTCAGCCTTGGTAGGCAATCCACCTAAGAGAAGGTCACTCTAAACAAACCTACATCCTGGGGACCTCACTGCCACTGTCCAAGCTTTGCTTGGCCCCGGCAGATGAACCTCAGGACTAAAGGGTGGGCTCAGTTCAGCGCACGCTGTGTCTCACCTAAAAAAATCCACTGCGCAGGCTGGAAGGGTTAATGACCTTTCCCAAAAATCTTCGCTCGCGAAGACTGGCCATTATCACCACCTCTATTGTTTGTAGAACCAGTCATGCTTTGAAACATATCTGCCTTCTGTTCACATTAATTTACAGCCACTGATGAAATTACACATGGACCTTTCTTAAGCAGTTATTTCAACCTTTCTTTCAAATAATCAAGTTCTTAGGGGTGTTGGAGGAAACAATTATTCTATTGTCTATGGAGATTTGGGGCAGGATTGTTTGGGGTTTTTTCCAAATAATTTTATCTTAAATATAGTCTGTTAGTTCTGCTGACGTTACCAAAGTTGACATTCATTTAGATCAGGAGGAAATTCTTCCATGATCTGAAAGAGGAGGATCAAGTATAAAATTGTTTATGATACAATAATAATTATGATACAAAAAGCAGCTGTCTGGATTCAATGCTCTTGAATATATTTTTTTTCTCCTCAGCTAAAGAATAACATTTAAAGCTGTATGTAGCAGACAGTACTTTCACTAATGGTGGCCACATGGGTTTTGCTGCTGCAGTGAGAAAAGACAGCAGAGCACCAGGGCAAGCAGGTGGAGTGAACAAAAATACAGGTGCTTGCTTTGTCACCTCAGCTTTTATTAAAATAACATAGCATTGGATATTTTAATCCCAGGAGAGGAGAAAAACTGGCACAGGGAATCAACAGCAGGAATCATGCAGGTGTGTGTTCAATGGACTCAGCTTTTTGAATAGCATTAGTAGTTAGTAGGATGACATGGAAAGGTCAAGAGATAACATGTTTACAGAAAATTCTGAATTACCTTCTATTAAGTGGTGATGTAAAGAAAAGGACAGAGCTCTTGTCATGCTTTAACAAAAAATTTTAGACAAGTAGTATTCTGGGTTTGAAGAGAAGCCAAAGCTACCTGTGAATATGATGAAGTTTAAAATTTCCTGAATTTCTGATTCAGATTCAAGTCCAGAAATTGATCTTTCCATTTGGCCAGACAGCCTAGACATGAGGCCCAGATTGTTCTCAGAACTGGTTCCCACAGGTTTTCTGATCAAATCTTCTCTAGCTAATTAACTGAGAATTCTTCAGGCAGAGGAGAGAATATAAGAAAGCTTTTTGGTAATGGCGTTAACATGGAAAAGAAGGAGTCAAAATTCTTTCAAAACATGGTTATTCACTTATTCAAGAGCCTCTGAAATTACTTTTGTTTTCTCACATTAACATAATGCTCTTCACAGAAACTAACAGTTTAAGAGAAAAATTAAGCACTCTTATAGCAAGTTCCCTGATGATGGACAGGCTACAGGCTATTTTTCTGTACATATTTGAGTGGTAGTTTCTGAGTATGCTGTAGGTGGTTTTGGGGTTTACCCCTACACTTTTTTCTGCTTGCTTGTTGCAAACGCTAGTACACTAAATTATCTCTCCTCTATCTCCAGCTAAAGCCAGGCGATCTTTATTTTAAAAGTCTAGAGTAAAACGGTTACTTGAAAGCGGCTTATGAGGCATTCAGAAGATACTGTGGGTAAAAACATTTTGCTGGTGAAGAAACAGTCTTTGAATTTATTCCTTTGAATTTATTCCTTTCTTCCCTCTTATGTAGGACTCTGGTTGACAATTAAATAGTATATATTTAGAAATATAATTTTTCTGCAAATTGTTTAGTTTGGTTAAGCTGCCTTATATGTAATTTGAAGTAGATGAATGCAGTAAATTGAAGCAAGTGTTACAAGTCTTCACATTTTTCATGCAAATTAAGGAAGTCAGTGTGTGAAAAGACCTTTAATAATTAAAACTCTTAAAATTTAAAACTTTAAAGCACTTTTTGTCCCTACTTCCAACAGTGGTTAACACTGATTTGATACTAATAGCATAATTTATCATGCTCTGCAGGTAGAGTGATGCCAACCAGAGGAAGGATTGCCACGGTCAGCTCTCAGCAACCTAACAGTCAAAAGATATTAGAGAAGGAAACAAGAACACCTTTATGTACAATTAAACATAATGACAGTTAAGATGAAGAGTGCGTTTAGTCACGGTATCAGTCTTGCTTTTTATGAAAATATCACAACATGCACCTATTTGGTTGGGTGATTGGCAGTGGTCAGTTACTTTGCTGTGACCAATTCAATCTGAAATCCAACACTGATCAGAGACCTGAATGCTTGTAGCATCACCACAGAGTATTTCACGTTTTAAATGCCAAAAAGTAATCAAATAATATTTTGATGGATATAGTATAGATAAATGGAAAGGGCTGATTAGCTGGCTAGGTGGGGCATAAAATCCATACTTCATAGTAATTTGTATAAACATTTTAAAGCTGTGGTTTCAGTTTCTTATGACCAGATCTGAAAACTGTGTAGTTATCATTCTTGTTTACGTAAGGCAGTTGGTCTGCTCTCCTGCTGACTACAGATTTTTGGGTGACAAATTCCTTGCAGGAATCATTTGTTCTGAAATGCCCAACCTAAAAGGCTCCTAGGCACTGCTATATTATTGACAATATTATACTCTCCTGGTATTTTATGTCAGTGAATACATAGGGTTGGATGGCTTCTACTGTTTTTTTTTGTTTTCTTTATTTCTATTGCTGAAGAGAAATTAAACTCTCAAAACAGCACTTCTCCAGGGGATTAATGTAGTTCTTAGGTAAAGCATTTGACCTCAGGACTTAGAGCATATTTCTTATTCTTGTTTGTGTGTCTCTGGAGGGTCTTCAGCAGTTACCCAGCTGTATGGTATCTGATTTGTCTTGATGCATTTTGCCACTTTCTGTGATGAGCTTTGGAACATTAGCAGCAATTTGTGACTGATATGATTTTATATGAAGGTTTGCAAAAGATAAGCAACAATAAATCCAAATAACTCTCTCAGATTGTGATGGACTTGTAATGTAAAAATAAAACAGTGTTTAGGAAAATTTAAAATGGACCACTATTGCTATACAGAATTCAATGTGCCAGGGAACACGCACTATGAAATGCAACTTCAAAATTGTAACTGTCACATATGCAATATATGGCACAATTATCTGCTTTTTCTGACTAGAGAATTTGTAATGCATAAGCAAGTGTCATTTCCCAATAGATTTTCCTTTATGTCCATTATTTCTGAATATTTAAACTGTATCCTTGAAACTATGCTGCTGAATATATGCATAATCATCAACTGACACTGACTTTTTTAACAATCATTTATTTTTCTGCTCTCACTCTTATCATATTTTTAAAATCTTTAACCAAATTTATTTTAGCATAATTATTTAGTAACTGATAGACCAGAAGCACAATTGGAAGGCCTGAAAAGAGTTTGTATCTATATTTGAACAAGAGAAAGATTCTTACACAAAAATTCTTCATAAACATGATGGTTTGAAGAATCTACTTATACAGCCTATGGTTTTAATGTAGAGTTATGAATTCACTATATAGTCCTTAACAAAACTGTAGATTATGCTTGGAGTATCTAGTCCCTCTTCTTCTCCACTGCCTCTCTACTTCCTCTGGGCATCGAAATTTCAAGAGGTGCGCACCAACACTAAATGATCAATGAAGATGCCAGTGAAATGTAGCTGCTCTAAACCAGCTTTTGCCCATTAGAAAAGGTGGAGCAACCAGGCTGTAAATCACCAGAACAGCAGTTTTATCTGTCAAGAATCTGTGAGCACCAAGCAGGGCCTTTTCAAGTATTCACCTGACAGAAAGCCTGGAAAGTTATGAAAGGGCAGAGCCTGTGCCCATCAATCCCACCAGTCAACCAGAACTGCTTCTACCAGATGGCTAGGAAACAAACACTACTTGACCTTGACCTTGACACACTCCCATAGGAATGAGAAGTTAAATTAAGGAGCAGTGCATTAGGAAAATAATAAATGTTAATTTTTTATACTGCAAGTAAAGCAACATCACATTCAACAATTCTGTGCAAAGCCTATTTGTTTGTAGCTGTACACTTTTAACTCTTCTGATGGCCCATTAAAACAAAGACATCTTTTAAGTAGGGTTCAGACAAAAAAGTCTACTTGGCCTTTACTGCAAAATCCAGGCATTACTGCAGCAATTGTATTGAGGGATACAGGGAGTTAAACAGAATTCTGCCTTTTAAAAGTATTGAGCTTGAAAAATAGCATCAGTTACCTTTACAGACCCAAGAGACTTGAAACTCCAGGATTCAGTGTCTGGATCATCTGCTAATAGACTACTGATCAGATGGAAAGTGTTTTATCCTAGGATGTAATTAGCAAAATGACAATGCTAAAGCAATTTCTAGGCCAATGAGCCTACTGTACTCCAGATTTAAAAAGTTTTACTGTAAAAAGGAATTTAGCCTTAATGTATGTCTAATGGTATTTATGCAGGTTTTCTGACTTAAGCTTTTACTTGAAATGATAAAAAATGAATAAAGTTAATATAATCGTATTCTTCTATCAATCCTTCCAGAATATATCATTTACCAAGTTCTGTCTTCATCATATTCTGTGCTCTATAGATTTTAAGGTATATCAGAACAAAGCAAAGTACTCAAGAAAAAAAATCACTTGCCCATTAAAAAGAAATGTAAACTAGTTTTGAATGCACATCATGCTTTTTCATCTTTGACAGCAGCAGTATTTCAGAAGATACCAGATATGAGGTATTTATGGCAGGTGCATTACTACTTAGAAACTAATCTCACACACATGGCTGTTAACGTGAAATATGGATTTTAATAATCCAGCTTGGTGAGATATGTGAGCCTGCCTAGTGGGGATGTGATTAGCCACAGTTTGCAAGATTAATTGAGATGCACAGTGTAAGATTACATTTAGTGGATTCCAAGCCAGCCTGATTATGCAAGAGACCACTCAGTTAAGGCTGTATCTTTATGGATATGAAAAAAGATAAATCACAAACTCTACTGTGACAGGAGAGTCAGAATGGAGACTGTTTAAGTCAGTGAGCCCAGTGAACAGATCATCAAAGTAAAATATTCAGGTATTTTGTAAGCAGAAAAATAAAACACCATGAACAAAAAAAAAAAATATCCCATATAGTTCAAACAGAGCAAAGAAACATATAAGGAATGAGATTTAAAATGTCTACCATCATCATTATTTTAAATTGATGGTATGAAATTTATTTTTTTGTTTAAACATGGCAATACTCATTCAGGACAGTACTGGTTTTAAATGGTGATTTTCTTTTTAGTTTACAGTTGAGTCTAAAATTGTATTGAGATCACCACTACATGAGATACCAGTTTGAAAGATTATATAACTTTAGAATGGCACTGTCAGGGAAACTTTAGGTAATGCAGAACCATTTAATATATTACCATTTAATACAATTCCATGAGTATATCTTCCAACCTATCGCATTGCTGAAAACACCAACTTGTAATACAGAAGCAGAAAGGATGAAGGAGAATGATCCAATTTCATCCCTTCTCATTTGATTTTCAGTTGATGACTAGTGACCAGGAGCAAAAAACAGAACCCTAGAACACCAAGAAACAGTTGCACACCAACATAGTGCAGTAGGATATCCCAGTCAAATGAGACTAGACTATACTAGTTTTGGTAAGGTTTTAATGTTGACAATATATTAAATCACAGAATCATAGAATATCTCAGGTTGGAAGGAACCCATAAGAATCATCAAGTCCAACTTCAAGTCCTTCAGGGATTCTGTCACTGTCATAGATTTTACAGCAAAAGTATTTATTAATTTGTGCGATGTACAGGAAATTGTACTGTTCATGGAAAAAAATCTATTAGAAATGGACTTTAGGTTTTGGTGCAATTGAGAAAAAAACCCAAACAAGCATGCAGTAGAATCAGGGCAGAAACTTAAATGTTACTACCACAGTGAAAAACTCCTTTCTGCCCTATATTAAATCCCATTACACAGAACACTGATGCTTTTGACCTTTGAAAGCAGAGTATTCTGTATACATGTTCATTCTCTATGATTAAGTTTTAATATCTGTCTGTATGTTCTTACTGAATTCTCAGAAGGTCTGAGAAATGTAGACTTTCAATTAAAGTACCATTTTTCCATGTGTTGGTGGCAGCCAGTTGGAAAGTAGTTTGGAAGAAAAAAGGCCTGAGGGTCCTGGTGGGCATGAGACCATCCAGCAATGGACGCTTACAGCAAAGAGAGTCAATGACATCCTGGACTGCACTAGGCAGTTTAGCCATCAGGTAAAGGGAGGTGATCCTTCCCCTCTGCTTAGCTCTGGGGAGACCACAGCTGAAGGACTGTGTCCAGTTCTGGGCTACTCTGTACAAGAGAGACATGAACAGACTGGAGAAGATCCTACAAAGTTCCATGAAAAATAATGAAGGGTCTGGGGCATGTCTCCTGTAAGGAAAAGCTGAGAGAGTTGGGACTGTTCAGCCTGGAGAGGACTCATGGGAGATCCCATCGATGTCTATAAATACCTGGAAGGGAGGTGCAAAGAGGGTGGAGGCGGACTCTCTTTAGTGGTGCTCAGTGACAGAGAAAATGGGCACAAATTGAGACACAGGAGTTTCCCTTTGAACATCAGGCAACACTTTTTTTACTGTGAGAGTGGTTGAGCACTCGCACTGGTGACCCAGGGAGGTGGTGGAGTCTCTCACCCTGGAGATATGCAAAGCCTCTTGTACATGGTCCTGGGCAACTGGCTTCAGATGGCCCTGTCATAGCAGAAGAGTTGGACCAGATAACCTGTGGAGATCCCTTCTAACTCAACTCTTCTGTAATTCTGTGAAGGTATTACTGTTACTCGAAGAAAGTGACAGTATGAGTATGAATCCTTTCCTCAAAATAATAACTGCTGTACTGATGAGATAGACATTCCATGTAAGTGTTTGATTTTGGCTTCCGTTAAAACGTTCATCCAAAGTAATTTTTTCAAACACATCTTTGCTTTACATTAAAGTGCAGGATTCTCAGAAATATCTCAGTAACTCAGGAGTAAAAGTTTCATGGACAGATAATTTTTTTTTCATAGATCACCATGATTTTTTAAAGCTGGATGTTCAAAATTAAAACAGAACAGTTCATCTGTCATCAAATTATATAGAGACAATTTAAATGTCTGTTAATTTTAGTGAAGTTTTACTGACTAACTTGAAAAATTGTTCATTTGAAAAATGAAGGCTGTAATATTGCTTCTGTCAATGAAAGTATAGTATACAAGCATTTCATTCACATTGCTACTTTTAAACAAAGAAAAATTATTTTGTTTGTTTTTCATCCCTTAGAAGTACTATTTGAATATTTGACCAATATTAACATAGGCAGGACTAAATGACATATCCTTCACTTCAATTGATATTTCCTGTCTATTTTCTAGAAAGTCTGTAGAACATCATTAGATAATACCCAGTTTTTTTTACCTTGAGTCAGCCTGAATTTATACTGTGGCAGTTCCCCTGTTTTGCAGTTATCTGTTGCAGAAGAAAAATGCTATATCAGAAACTAATTTACTTATATAAAAAACATGCAACTAATGAAATAAATTATATGTTCTGGATAGCCTACTTTAGAATTTTATTTTCCATTAATGCAGATACTGATATAAAAAAATATTAGAAACTCTTCCATAGTACCTAGCTAGTCCTGTAGTGCTTAGTATGTGAAAAATGTTGCTAGGCCTCTGCCATAATAAGAGATAAACTTCTTAACAATAAATATTAAAATATTTTCCACTTAATAATGCTTTTTGAAAATGATTTTTTCTTCTTTCCATGCAGATAAAACAGATACAGATATCTGCACAAATTTTCAAAGGAAATTCAGAAATATTGTGATGTATGACAGCTCTCCTATGAGTCTTTTGCTTATTTTTTTTTTCCATGTATATCAAACCTAAGTCTTGTGCTCTTAGGGATGCCTATGACAAAACCAGTATCTTTGAAACTATCCAAATGTAAAACCAGCTTACGAAGTAAAAATAAATCTATGTAAATACAACTGCTATGTGATTTGAATAATGAAGGTGATGTGTTGCCCATGAAGAAACATTCTTGGGAGCGTGATAGGAGTGCCTTTCTGGTAATGTCTTTTGATACTACTGACATTAAAATTTTGCATAAAATAATGATGAAACAGTGGCAAAGTGACTGGTTTATTTCCCTCTCATATCTAAATCAAATATTTTTCCCCCCTATTTTTTTTAAATTTGTGTACAACTTCAAGTATGTTTCTTCTTTAGAATAAAAGTGATATTTAAAGACAGGAAAAAAAATTTCAACTAGGTAATATAAAAGAGTGCATGTTTACAAGAATATGTATATAAACACACACACTTTAAACTCTAGAGAAGGCATACTAGAAATAATTAATATAATTATTTTAAAAAAAGATGACATTGCAGGTTTAGCATGCTTTGAAAAAATATTTTATTGAATGCTTTGAGATATACTTTTTTGATATCGTAGCCATTCTTTATATTACTTTGACAGTAACTCTGAACAAGGTACACAGAGTTCATAAAACAATTACACCTAAGTTATGCTTTCTCTTATGTGTAATTATAATTTAATTCATAGAGCCAAATGCTTAATTATATTATAAAAATGAATTAAAATGTATTAAATATAATAGGTATGGTTTCTGAACAATAAACTGTGAAAACAGAAAATGAAGAAGTTATTCATTCTATTAATAATGAAAGGGGAAGAATAAGTAAGACTTGCTCTTTATTGACTTTGGGATTTTTTTATTGCTAGAATGGGTCTGTTTTGACTTTATCTTTGACTTTCTGTTTCTGTTTGACCGTTTGATTTTTACAGTATGCTTAAAAATAAATTAAAGGAGAAATTTTTTTCCCTTAGAAGACATAAAAGTTAGAACTCTAACTGCATTTTTAATAAGAGCAGAATAATATTTTTGCTAAGCTTTTTTAATGTGCTTTTTTGTGTTCATGTATATTTTCTAGTAAAACAATAAATCCATATAAAATAATGTTAAAATATACCACATGTGGAGTGGAATAAGTCTTAAAGATTTTTCAGAACAGCACTCTGAATAGCAGTAGGTACACCAAAACTATGAAATAGTTATGACACTTCAGGTGTCTTTTTTACAACCATGTAATGAACTGAAGCACAGCTGGTCAGGGCTAGAATACTGTGAGTGATGGCATGTATGAAAACAGTAATACCTTGTATCATAACTTAATTTGATTTAAGCAGTTTGTTGCTTGCATTTTTTCTTGTCAGAGGATTACATAAAAGGAAATGATAAAATCTCTATATAATTTCTGTAGCAAAGGCTTGTCAGCATGCATATGCTGTACCTCTTTATACTTACATAGGTAAAATAATTTTTGTAGAGCCCCACTTTACATTGCAAACAACATATGGATTTACATAAAAGGAACTTGTTTAGAAAATCAGAAAAAAAGTTGTCTGTGATCCACCTAGGCTAGTCTCCCACCCCTGCAGCAAGTTTATCTGCTTCTAACCATTCCTGACAGTCAGTGCTTGACAGTGTTTGGCACCAACACGTATTCCACAATGTCTCACAGCAATTTTTCCAGCCTGAACCCTTACACTGGAAGCAAAGGTTTAGTTCCCACCTAGCAAACAGTGTTAGTGTTCACACTTGGTGGTTTGGGGACTATCTGCCTCTGCATGTATGAGAGAAGGTAACTGTCACACTATCATAACTGGTTTTTGATTGTTCTGAAAGAATTTCTGAAGGACTGCTGCACCTACACAACCATCTACTTTATTAGAGGAATGGCCAAATAGAACAGGGTAGTCCAACAGTGCAATCCAAACAGTATTAATGGATACCTAGGGATGAGTAAAATTGAGACAAGAATACCTGCTACTTCCCTTTCAGATTGTGTTCAGTTCTAACCTCATTATTTTAAGATTGTTTTAGTTGCTATAATCAGAAACCTCTATTTTCTCATTCGAATGAAAAAATATAATAAACACTGAAGATTTTACAGAGCTATTTGCTATTGCTTTTCCTGTCCACTGAATTGAAAACTACCATTTTCTTTGTTTCTTCTCTTAACACTTATATACATATGGAATTACTTCTGTTTTCACTTGCTATTCCTTGCTAGTTTTTTTCTGATTTTATGCAGTATTCTTATTGATTCTTCCCACGTATACATGTTTATACTTATTCTAATGTAGTATGCCCATTTCCACATTCTGCACTCTTTGTGTGAGGTCAAAGAAGAAAAGTTCATGGGGCACCAAGACAGTTTTACTGCACATCCTATTATTTCTCTGCATAAGAATAATCTTGTATTTGTGGATTTGCTTCACTGCTTAAGTCCTTCAGACTTGCTTCTCTCAAGACCTGAACTCTGGATTTAGTGAAGGATACCATGGTGATGATCAATGTCATTACTTTGTTGCTCTTCCCCCTTTTTTCCATAAAAATCATTGTCTCTTGCTTCTAACAGTCTTACTAGGTAGTCACCAAAAACCCTCATTAAGCTTCCTGGTAGGTATCTCTAATAAAAGTCCATCTCAATTAGATTTTTGTTTCTATCTATTGCAATTTTGATAGAGTCATTCGACATATAGGTTTTCCTGCACACTTTGTAAACCTGAGAACATCAGCATGCATTTTTGACATATAGGGTAATACTTCCTCTCCATTCTCTCTATGTGTCTCCACCGAGAAAAAAAAGGAATAAATCTGTATCAATATTATTGGTATAAGAATCATCACAAATCTCTGTCACTCCAATCAAGTCACCCATTAAGCTTGTAACGTTATTATAACTCTCAGTTTCTCTTTATTCTCCATGTTTCCAGCAGATACCCACATAAATACACATGTGGACACACACACACAGCTTCTTCCGAAACTGCTGCTACCTTGTCACATATGTGTGTGCACTGGCTGAAATTTTCTTGAAACTGTGGGAATTCTGGAACTTTCTGGATTAGGTCAAGAGAAGGGAAAATATTTGATTTAAAGTAACAAGCCATAGAAAATTATGACACTGCAAGTATTTCATTTGAAATATGCCTGGATCCTGAGGATTCAATGAATTTATAATGCTTGCTTCAGATGCTTCTTACAGCACAAAATAATAAGGCTGAAAAAGAAGTGTGGTCTTACATACCAGTAAAAATGTAAAGATTAATAAAAAAACCCTAAATAGAAGCAGTGAAAATGTGGATGAAAACCAGAAAGAGTAATAGATTAATAACGATGTTCTGCATGCAACTGGAACATACAAGACTTAGAAATCAAAGAGTTTTAACCTGTGCCTGTGTTAAGTTTCTGAAACAAACCTAAAAAAGGCAAAAATCAAAGTTAGTGCATATACAATTCTAGGTCTTTGGCTAAAACTTTTATAAGGAACCTAAATTAAATTTGAAAGAGAAAGAAAAACATACAGGTCACTTCACTGGAGTTTGATTTCCTGTTGTTTACTGATATAAGTTATAATTTCAATAATCAAAGCACCTGTCACTGTATTCTGTCAGAACCATTTTATGAAAATGCATATATTGATTTATTAGCAATGGAACATGGGGGGAAAAAAAAGGTCTAGATGTCCTAGGTGTTCTGCAGTCATGCAACCACCATCTCAATCAGCTATGGCTACAGAACAGCTGCAATGCAGCGCCCACTTGGTGCAGAACTCCCACTAAAGGCAGAGGCACAAACTGCTGTGGTGAGCTTGTTTTATTCTTCTGGGTATTACTCACCTAAATCAAGGATTAGTGACCCGATGGACTATCATGCAACAGAAAGAGTCTTTGCACGTTTGGCTAAGGAAACTCTCAGGGACATGCAGTACAGGGAGCCATGAGGGCCTTTCCATTCAGCAAACTTCAGTTCAGCCTCACAAAGAAATTGATGAAGGTCGCTGGGACCAAAGGAAAAAAGGACAACTGGCTTTTCCTCAAGAGAAAGAAATTTTTTGGACTACACAAATGATGAACTTTGAGGTGCCACAGAGGAGAAACAAGCAAGGAAAGCTGGAATTTCCCTCCATTTAGAGGGCAGATTTGGGGATTTCTATAGATGTTTCTACTTCCTTAAAGATAGCAGCTTCTGAGAGAGCTGATATCTTAAAGGGATTGATCTGTATTATAGTATTGTCTACTTTATATGACTTTAAAATAGATTGCATTATCTCAATTTAAAGAAAGACTATTGCACAGTTAAGAGGTATCCCGCTTATTATAAATGAGATAATTTAGGAGATAATTATTTACCTGGGCTGCTTGACAGCAATGTGTTGAAATGGTTTAATGATGGTAGTACTTTAATTAAATATGTCTGCTTCTTAAGGATAACTTTCACACTAAAAAGAATTTTCAGTTTTGGTGGTTTTTTTTAGTAGGGACTGAAAAAAAGGGAAAGAATGATGTTCAACTACAAAATAATATTCATTATTCACTAAATAAATGAGTTTTGAAAAGTGTGCATATTCATGAACAAAGCAAGGTGATCTAATTATAATTAAGGTTTATAAGTAACTACAATACCTTCTATTGATGTTTTGAGCTTTATAGTGTTTATGCTACTATGATCTGTAGTACGAGTATTGTATGTGCATCATTTTTTTCATTCACAGTTTGAATGAACATGTGTATTTCATCAGCTTATTGGAAATTCATGTGTTGCAAAAAATCTGATATAAATGTAGGTGGTGACATGAGAAACTAGACAGTTAAAAGTCACAAGGGCTAAAACCCACCACTTCAGTTGCAAAATACAGAGACATCTAATTTAAAGGGGAAAAAAGAAAACTAACCTTCAGTTTTGAGGAGCAAAACTGGTATAAGTGCCCAAAAATCCAGAGCAAAAAATCATCAGCAATTTGACAGAGCACCTAGATAGTACAAGGGGCAATGGTTTTAAACAAAAAGAAGATAGATTCAGTCAATATATAAGGAAGAAACTTTTTATGATGAAGGTGGTGAGACACTGGAACAGGTTGCCCAGAGAAATTGTGAATGTCTCACCCCTGGAAGTGTTCAAGGCCAGGTTTGATGGGGCGATGAGTAACTCGGTCTAGTGGAAAGGTTCGATGCCCATATATCTGATCTATATTTCTCTTCTTTCAGTTTAAAGCCATTACCCCTTGTCCTATCACTACATATCTTTGTAAAAAGTCCTTCTCCAAATTTCTTGTGGCCCCCTTTAGATACTGAAAGACTGCTGGGTGATCTGTCCAACGCCTTCTCTTCTCCAGGCTAAACAACCCCAAGTTTCTCAGCCTATCTTCATAGGAAAGGTGCTCCAGCCCTTGTTAAGCTTCATGAGGTTCACACATGCTTACCTCTCAGATCTGTCCAGGTTCCTCTGGATGGCATCCCTTCCCTCCAGCATGTCAATTGGACCACACAGTTTGGAGTCATCATCAAATTTGTGAGAGAGTATTCAACCCTACTGTCCATGTTGCCGACAAAGATGATTGTTATTTTCAATTTAATCTCCCTTGCATATTAATTTTCTCCCTACAGTCAGCACTGTTGTCTGTTAGATCAGTATTTTGGACGATCGCATTAACATTTACATGCATTACATGTCCTACTTCAACCCTGAATATTAAAAGAGAATCCTTATCTTAAATCCCAAAGGCCCTTTGAGGGCTTTTGGACATAGTTTAGGAAAACAAAGTACTATAAATCATAGGGACATCAAATTTAGAGTGGAAAGATGGGGGAAAGGTGCATTCTTTATTTATTGAACATTGTTTTGTACTGAAAATGTAATAAATATATTAATAATACTTAGAGAGTGAGAGAGAATAATTCACAGAACCAAAACAGACATATATACAGGCAGCTATTTCTTAATGCAGAGGGCTGGTTAGGTGAATAAGATATATGTGCAAACATTAATTAATGTGCTATATATCCTTAGTGAATGCTTTCTGCAAAACAACTGAGAACTTAGTGTTTTTAATTAATTGTAGTTTAGACTGATGAGAAATTTAAGTGTTAGAGACTCATTCAATACTACATATGAAAGAGAATCTAAAGACATTTGATAAGCCTGCTGACACATTATTTGGGCTTTTTGTTACCATTTTAAGCTAATTACTTACAGCAATTACATTCTACAGCTTTGTTACAAAATTATGGACATCCTTAACTACTTTCATTACACATCTATTTTTTTTTCTATATCAACGACACAGTCTTTTTGGTATTAGCCATACTGCATTTTGCTTGATTTTTCAAATGTGATAGAAATAGCACAATCTAAGGAACAAGAGTAACGTATACTGTAATTAGATACTATAATTATATATCTAGAAATAGCTTTAAGATGTAATGGATGCACCCAGAAATGAGTTCATTGTCAAGTAACACATTTTTACAGTAGCCTACCATGAGCACCAATCCATTGCTTTCTAAATCTTCACTTTTTACAAGCTTTACACTAAAATGGATTTCCTGGGGAGATTAATAGCTATCTGAGTGCTATCCATACCGTTATTCACTGTAAATATCTCCAGCAGCCCTATTAACTTTAATGCATTAGCACTTCTTCTATTTATTACAACTTAATGAATGCATAACAATTTTAGTTTAGGACACCATTAGCAGGATAGATTTTCCAAGCTCCTGTAGCTCAGCAGATATACTATCATAAATTAACAGCCAAGTTACGTGCTCTTTTACGATGGTCATAAGACAAAATTATTAGAAAACCATTTTTCTATTCTCCTACAGACTTGGCATTCAAAAAGGCTACTGGTTTTGTAAAAGCATCATATCTGAGTGCTATAATCAGCATATCAGGATTTAAGCAGAAGTGAGGATATAAACACAGGCTCTACAGCATTCTTTGAGGTATGGTAAGAAAAGTATCCAGAGCATATACATCAAATACCAAGGAGCTGCTTATGTCTGACTATTGGGACTATAATTTATACCCTATTTATAATAGGAGATATTTCCCTTCCCTATTATTTGGACCAACACTCAATGAAAATCAACCATATCTTCGAGGGCTTGCTGGGAGCCTACACGAGCAAATGAAATAATACTTGTGTCATTCATTTCACATCTATAAAGATAAAGCAATGAAACATAGATGGCTGAGTGGATTTCAGGGAAAATTTGATGTGTAAAATGCTTTCCGAATCCCTCCCACTCTTGACAGTGATGCTTGAACCCCTGGAGAGTAGTTTGAGTAGTTGTAATATGCACTTGTGTAATTCATGGAAATTGTATGTATAGAGTGTAAGTATGACAAACAAATCAGCTTGCTGTGATCTAAGTTTAAACTATTAAAAATACTAACTCAGCTGCAAGATCCAGATTATTAGTCCTACAGACATCAAAATAAATCAAGAGGAATAGAGATACCCAAGAAAGACCATAATTTCCTAGAGAAAAATGTATGGTGAGCATTGGATGACTATTTATGGCTTTATATCTTGTGCTGTATTTGAAAGTACAGACGTAAATTAAAAAGAAAAAAAGTAATATCAGTTTTAGATATCAATCCAAGTAAAATAGCTACCTGAAGCTGAAGCTCAGTTACAGCCAAGCAAGGTTTCTGTAGTTGCATACTGGCCTGCTGAAGAAGTAAGACATCTTTACAAACCAGAGAGAAAAAGGCAACATTTTCCACAAAAAAAGTTGAATTCTGTCAGTAAAATAACCAATCTTCTTTATTCTTTCAGAGTGTTTTTATTTTTCATTGAGCTGTTTGAAAGACATTGTAAGACAGAGCCAAATCTAAGTGTTCAAGTTTTCACATTTTTCAGTGTTTCCTTTTTCTCTGTATGGCCAATTGTTGCAGTCCAAAATTCAGATATCAACAGAAAAGGAATTGCTAGGATTAAACAGGAAACCTTGGGCCACAGGGGCTGGGGAAAAAACCACCACCCAAAAGATCAGACAAGATCCATTGACCTGCCTCCCCCAGTAGGATGTAGAGAGACTTTGCATGATGCTATTAGATATCCCATTGTTTTCTCCCCACCCTGTATAATCCTTATTTTGGGAAAAGCTGACCACCCTTCCCCAATATAATCTTGCTTACTGAAAATATCAAATCTTTTTTCCCCCAAACATAAATACTGGATCCGAGAAATGTAAATCCCTTTTTTTCCTTGTGTCACCTCTGCTACTGGAAATGCTAATAGACTGCAGAATCCTCTATTTGGCATAACCCTGCCTCCTTTTTAGCATGTTAAGCCCCTGAGACTCTTAAATAGCTGTTTGTGTGTTCAGTAAAGGTATTCCAGTTTTTACCCCCGTATCTGGGATTGTGTTAGCTTTATTGGACCCTTACAGCCAATCAGAAATACTCCTTGAAATTCCCTGTTATAGCTCCATGTATCCACACTATGTTTGTTATCTGGAACGCCTGCCTTAGCTATGGTTCTTGAACCATACCATTTTATGTGTGTGTAAAACCTTGTGATGTCTGAAACAAGCTAAGTTACTTAAAGGATTTCAGTAGCTATCCTTACATCAAAATATCCTGAAAACGTTCATTTGTGTCCTTTTTTTTCCAAAACTGCTGGTACAGGACTGAAATATGCAAACTTCTCTGAAAATCCTGGGGTACTTCAGCTTGAAGGCGACGTTTGCTACAGGTGAGAGAGCAGACAGTCAGCCTGCCATTGAACAGATGTTTCCTTTATATTACTCATTCTTGAAATAAACTGATTGATAGAACAAGCATGCAACTTTGAGGAGTCTAGCGTTTACTTCTCTATTATATTTTGTCACAGGATAAATGTACACAGTTAATATATTCTTACACCCTGCTGCAAAACCTATCCTTCATAAGCAGTGTAAAGTTTAGCTTCCTTCTTATTAGGTTCATGAAGCTTTTCTGGATCAGTATTTCCTCACTTCTATGGGGTCATAAACTGACAGTTTGCTACTACATGCATTTCTCTGGAAATCGCATGGAGAGACAAAGATCAAAAATCCTATAAAAATCATTACATTCAGTTCTGACATTAGGTTCACATGTGTGAGCAGCTATTTTAAGTCTGTTTGATTTGCATTTTGCATTGAACATAGCGTGTTAGCAGCTGGAAGCTCTTACATGTGACTTGTAAAAATGAGACATGAATATTCCATGTTACTTTTAGTGAGATATGTCAAAATGCTTAGAGTAAATTTCTAAGAACCATCTTTCAGGGCAGACAGCTTTCCACTGCATGTCCTCAGCTCTTTGTATGGCATACATTTACGGCAATGACATCATCAGGGTGTGTAAAATCAGGGGTGAGGCATCTTGGAAGCAGCTTTTTTAGATAATATTTTCTCAAAGGAAAAGTACCTTCCAAACATGCCAAACAAGTTAAACTCTATTCTACTTCTTAATAAAGGTAAAAATAAGCATTACAACATTTAGAATCCTTTAGTATTTTCTGGCCAAAGACTTTCCTTTTGTTTAATTTATTTAGCTTTCTCTGTTTATATATATATATCTTGTAAACAGAGATAAGAATCTGAATAGCCCCTGTAATCCAGGAGGAAACTACGACCTGCTGAGCCACTTGGATCCCCACAAGTCTATGGGACCAGATGGGATCCACCCAAGGGTGGTGAGGCAACTGGTGGAAGAGCTCACCAAGCTGCCCTCCATCAATTACTAACAGTCCTGGCTCACTGGGGAGGTCCCAGATGACTGGAAGTTGGCTAATGTCATGCTGATCCACAAAAAGGGCTGGAAGAAGGACTCGGGAAACTACAGGCCTGTCAGCCTGACCTCAGTGCCTGGCAAGGTTATGGAGCAGATCATCTGAAGTGCAATCACACAGTACCTACAGGATGCACAAGGGATCAGACCCAGTCAACACAGGTTTTCGAGGGGCAGGTCCTGTCTGACCAACCTAAACTCCTTTATTGATCAGGTGACCCACCTGATGGATGAGGGGAAGGCTGTGGATGTGTCTACGAGGACTTCAGCAAAGCCTTTGATATCGTCTCCCACAGCATACTCCTGGAAAAGCTGGCAGCCCATGGCTTGGACAGGGGCACCCTGTGCTGGGTTAGGAACTGGCTGGAGGGCCGGGCCCAGAGAGTGGTGGTGAACGGGGCTGCATCCAGTTGGCGGCCGGTCACTAGTGGTGTCCCCCAGGGATCAGTGTTGGGACCAGTTCTGTTTAATATCTTTATTGATGATTTAGATGAGGGGATTGAGTGTACCATCAGCAAATTTGCAGATGACACTAAGCTGGGGGGGAGTGTTGATCAGCTGGAAGGCAGGAGGGCTCTGCAGAGGGACCTGGACAGCCTGGAGAGTTGGGCTGATTCCAACGAGATGAGGTTCAACAAGGCCAAGTGCCGGGTCCTGCACTTTGGCCACAACAACCCCCTGCAGCGCTACAGGCTGGGCACAGAGTGGCTGGAGAGCAGCCAGGCAGAAAGGGACCTGGGAGTTTGGATTGACAGGAAGCTGAACATGAGCCAGCAGTGTGCCCAGGTGGCCAAGAAGGCCAATAGCATCTTGGCCTGGATCAGGAACTGTGTGGTCAAGAGGTCTAGGGAAGTGATTCTTCCCCTGTACTCAGCACTGGTGAGGCTACACCTGGAGTACTGTGTCCACTTCTGGGCCCCTCAGTTTAGGAAGGGTATTGAGGTGCTGGAGCAGGTCCAGAGAAGAGCAACAAAGCTGGTGAAGGGACTTGAACACAAGTCCTATGAGGAGAGGCTGAGGGAGCTGGAGTTGTTCAGCCTGGAGAAGAGGAGGCTCAGGGGGTACCTCATCACTCTCTACAACTCCCTGAAAGGAGGTTGTAGCCAGGTGGGGGTTGGTCTCTTCTCCCGGGCAGCTATCGGTAAGACAAGAGGACATGGTCTTAAGCTTAAGGTTAGATATTAGGAAGAAATTCTTTACAGAGAGGCTAATCAGGCATTGGAATGGGCTGCCCAGAGAAGTGGTGGATTCTCCGTCCCTGGAGGCTTTTAAGATGAGATTGGATGTGGCACTTAGTACCATGGTCTAGTAACCACAGTGGTGTTGTATCAGGGGTTGAACTTGATCTCGGAGGTCCCTTCCAACCCAGCTGATTCTATGATTCTATGATTGTATATATATATGTATATATGCACTCTCAAATACCCCAAAATCAATCAGAGTGAGAGATAACTCTTTTCCTGTCAGTTCTTTCATCACCTTTTTTCAATTCAAAAAATGATGAAAAGTTGTTTTATAAGAAGTTGTGGAGGTTTTTGATCAGAATGATCAGTATGAACAACAAAGGTTAGAGTTAGTGGATTATTGTTTTCTGGACAGGACATTTAGTAAAACACAGAAACACTGTCCCTCCTGCAAGGAGTGGGATTAGTATGGCAGAGCTATTAAGGATGATTTTATGGATCAGCACTTCATTTAAACTCAAAATGTCTGTTTGAATACCCAAGTGTTTCTCATAATACAGACAAAATTCTAGATTTAGCATGTCTTCTCTTGTCACTCTTTGTTTCCTTTGTAAATAACAGAGAGAAAGGTATCCTTGTGTTGGCATCTTACTTCTGCATAATATTTCTTCTGAAGCCTCCTTTTGGAATATAGATGTATTAAGTACAGAGATTCACAAGAATTCACTGTATACTAAAAACATATATTACATATGTGTCTATAAAACATATGTGTAATACATATTTAATATTAATATAATAGCATATTCATTTTTAAATAACCTTGAGTCCCCAAGATAAGTTAACTTCCTGAAGAAGCCTCTATTATTGAACAAATACTCGTTTCTCTAAAGGTATTTATGACTCCTGTCTGACTTGATGGTGACCTAGCAAACTGTACATGACTGCTTCCCTCCAGGGAAGTTGTTGTGCTGAAAGAGGCAGAATAACTCAAGCAGCAGAAGTGCAGAAGCAACTAAAGAACAAGGTGCTTACAATCAAAAGCTGCATTGAGGCCCAAAGCAGCCTGACATAAGCCTTGACTAATGATTTAACTCAGCTCTTCAGCATGCAGGTGTATCTGTTCTATCATCTAGAGGACATGCAAATCACTAACACGTGCGAATGAGCTGATGTTACAAGATAATGGCAATGTGCACCTGTGATTTTGAAGGCAAACCAAGGCTTTAGAACAGTGGGCTACATAAATTATTATAAAATCCTTTCACTCTAGAAATTAAGAGGCTTGCTGAACATAATACAATAATTCAGTGCTTATATTTGATATCAAATATTTAAGTCTAACTACAACCAAAAAATCTCTACCCTTAAATTTATAAACAATCTAAGGTATTCATAATTTATGACTGATTTATGCACAAATGTCAAGATAATTTCGCTGCAGTAGAGAATGCTGCAGCAGACAGCAGAGCCACTGTCTGATGTTGACAGACAGTGGATGACTACTTGCCTTCTCTTCCTTTGAGCTAGCATTTCAGATTTAGAAGTGTCTAACCTACTTACAGCAAAGTAAATTACTGATAGTACTTCATGTTTTCATCCTTTCACTCTAAGATTAATTACTTTGCAGAGACTTTACAGCATTTTGGTTTGCCTTTCTCGATATGAGAGTGTATTCACATTCAGAAAAGAATGAGGGATTGAGGCTAGGAGATTGCTTTCATTTTCCTGCTACCACTAAATAACATGTCTTCTCAATATCAGGATAAAAGGTCAATATCTAATTTAGAATCCTGTTTCTATAATCCTTGAGGTGATTAACTTCAGGAGACTTGGCCTTGTGATTTAGTGCTTTTTTAATGTGAGAAAAAGCTGGAATTTGGCCCATGCTTAAAAGCAATCATTGAAAAATTCACAGTCTATTTGCCCTTCTCTTCCCATTCCTGAAAATCTTTTGGGGCAGTTGCCACAGCTTTGATAAAGCTCACTGAGTTAATGCTTTTCAAGTGGTTGTGTTTGGGTGTATCATGGGTTCAAAAACAAAAACAAAAAAAAGGGACTAAGAAATGAGTTTGATCCTTCTGCTTCTGGATTATTCGCACTGCTCAACTGCTCACACTTCCAAGGTTCTGAGCATACAACTTCATATCCTACCTCAGTTTTGGACAACCCAACTGTCAGTCAACAAATCTGCTGGTGAAAGAGCTATCTCTAACTTTTTTTCCCTTTGAACAAATGACCATTTGCTGACATCTGGACTCCTAGTGATCTCTGATATATTTTTATTTAACATTTTAGACATAGTTTTTAAGCCTGCTTCTTTGGAATAGGATCTACAGCCTACTTACTCTCAGATTTGAATTTGTCTGAGTGGGTTACATTAGATATCACAGAAAAGTCATAATCTGTCCTTTAGTCCCTTCACAAGTGTGAAACCTTGTTCCCACAGTTTCAGTGCTAAGGGCACAGAAGTTTTAAATTAATTCATGAAAAATGTACGCTTAGTTTTTTACACTAGAGAAAATGATATATTTCTTCTCTAGTAAAAGATGGCCATCCAAACATTTGTACATATCTCTATTTTCCCCTCAATTTCTTCTTACACTCTTGAGAGTTTGGGGGGTGTAGGCCTGACCATTCCTTAGAATTTCAGGGTATTCTTTTGCACATGCCTTTTCTTTCAAATCAAGGATTACACATCTCATGCCTTCATCAAGGTTGTTTTTTTTCTTAAATGAACTTCTGTTGAGATGAACTTCTCTTTAGCAAGCAGAGCCCTTCCTTTGCTTTTTTTTGCGATTTTTTTTCCCCTCCATCTGTATATATTACAGATATAACTGAGAACCAATAACCTGAAAGCCTTGCTTTTTCCGAGTGATTTTCCACCCCAGATCTCTCTTTTCACCTCTAAAGGTTTTCCCAGTTCATGTGGCCTTCTTAGCTTAACTGTTGTTTGGCCACAAGCCAGTCTGTCAGATTAATGGCTGATACTGTTTGTTCTGCAGCTTCATTCAGACAAGTAGATTGATTTCTGTTAGAGAATTTGTCAGTTTGTGATGGACTTAATGCTCCTTGAGGCATTCAGTAGCATGGCAATTTTAGGAGTTAACAAGCATTCTTCAGTGATACACAGACAGATGCCCCAAATTGTTCCAGCAGATATATAAAAATACAAATTTCCCAGTTTGTAGAAATGGGATGTGAAGCAGTTATTAATGTATCATACATGCCTGTTATTTAAAAGAGTCTGACTTACTATAGCGTGCATTTTAAGTTCACAAATTCTCCTTTACAGAGTCTTCCTTTATTTCCTCCTTATGATTAATAAGCTACATATTCTTTCAAAATGCTACAAATACATACAAACAAATATTTAAAGAATTTCAAACTTATTCTTACTAACATACAAAAAGGCTAATTTATTATACCTAACATGCAGAAAGTTACCTTTTTTGTTTTAATATAAAAAAGCAGAGCAAAAGAGGATGAAACCTATAATGAGAGACTTTTCAATCAGATTTTAATGGATACATTAAAATACATGGATCTGAACTGTAACAGAAAAGTGTTTGCTGGGCACTCCTGTGCCATTGGCCTTTAGGAAAGAACAATGTCTTTGGATCTCTTGCTGGCTCTGTCTGACTTAGTGTGACCTTTTGCAAGCCACGTTAGTTGGGTGTGCAGCATCCATAAAAATTAGTAAACTATTGCTTTACTTGTTCTCTTGAGGTTTGTGAGGCTTAATTAGTGAATTTTATAAATCTTTTCTAGACTCACAGATGCAAAGTGCTATAAGGACAAAGTTTTATTGTCAGAATTCCTTTGGGAAATGAGTTTCTTGGAGCTGTATGAGATAATGAGTTACATTTTGCAGGCTGTGCTGCAGCTAATCACACCATTAAAGTAATCTGTTATATAATTTAAACAATACCTGTTCTCACAAGTTTGGGAAAACCAAATGTGTGTTCCAAGTTTCTGTCTTGGCCTTCTCCTGTCCTTCCACAATTTGAAAACTATTAGGGTGTTAGGATTTGTTCCATTTCCTTTTTTTTTTTTTAATGCTCATAGATTTTCACATCCTTTCTAGAAAACTGTACTTATTTTATGTTTAGGAAATTTTTTCTCCTGTTCCTGGAAATTCCATAGAAACTACAATTATCTTTTTTAAAATACTTGGAACATTGTTTCACTAACAATTTTTGCTAAGAAATCTTGTAATTTAAATAAAATATTTGGCTATGAGGTTTTTTTGTACAGGCTGTGAATGATGGCTTTAAGACTACTTTAAGCTGCCTCTCAGATGGCCATTTACATGTGCTTTTTTTTTTCTTTTTTGAGCAGCCAGTGTCACCTTTCTTCATTTTTGGAGGAAGAACACATCAACTGTCTGAGAGTCAGCCTTGTTTAGTGGAATTATAGTAGCCTGGCTCCTTTTATGTCATTGGTAAAGGTGCTAAGGTGTTTCTAAAAAGTTTATCTTATAGGTCAGACTTTTTAAAGTAGATTCATGAAGGTACACATACATCTTGTTCATGTTTCTATTCCTCTCATGTCTCTATCTCCTTTACTAAACTTTGTGAATTTACTTTCTGAATATTTATATAAGTTTCATGATAATTTCACTTTTTCATACAGATCCACTTAGAGAAAACCATCAGATTATGGACACTCATTTTTTCCTTTTAACTATTTTTTAAAAAAGTATATGACCAACATATTCAAAAATGTGCTTGTCAGTCTGGATTCTACTGTACTTCTTTCTAAATAATGGTCCAGGTAGTTTAAATCTTTTACTTCATCTAAGACCTGTGCTTTGGAGAAATCCATTAATTGCTCATACAAAATCCTTATCCATGTGAACATCTTAATTGAGCTGCAACTTCAGTCACAGTACCCATGTTCATCTCTAATTTTGTTAGCATGCACAGACTTTCAAAAGGTACAATTTCTCTGATAACTCAAATAAAGCACTTATATTGTTCATAGACTGTGCAATACTTCCCTTTTTCACTAGCCAGTACTTCCCAGGCAAGGAGTATAATTTATGATTCTGCTCCAACTATGTGACTTCACCAAACTTCTGTTATGATAACTAAGTCATATATGTGCTCATTATCAAAATCATAATATAAGATGCTGATGTTTACATTTCTTGAATTATATAAATATTTATATAATATATTCATCAGCTTGATTTACTACACACTTTGTTTTTTCCTCTCTTTATGCTATGAGTAATACTGTCGTCTTTGGTTCACATACCTTCTGCCAGGTTAATTAAAAAGGTAATAATAAACCTGTGACCAAATTTTAAGTTCTCAGTTGGCAAGTCAACATGGAAAAGCTGTTTGGTTTTATTCTTCATGAGGCAACTATAACTCAAGAGCTTCTGGAACTTCACCTTGTGGTATAGGAAGCCACTCTCCAGAAACTCAGAAACACAGCTATGCCTTAACCTCCCGGATATCCCCATCTCTTCTGAAACCTTGACCTTCAGCTTGGAAAAGTGACAATAATGCTATTTGTGCCTTGAGGACCCAAATTGAGAAACATCTGTTTAACCTCTATAAGTGAGAATCAGGGACTAGTGGCCTGTGTAAAAGAAAAGCCACAGCATATTTCAGTAGCAGCTTGGACTTGGTCTCACCAATACCTGCTGTGCCTTACAGGCTTGCAATCAGAACACCTGGCATCCCTGGAGTCACTATTATAGCTTGTCAAAGATCAGGACATCCTAAAAACTCTGAATGTGAAATAGACAGTATACATCTAGGGGACTTACTGATTTAGAAAATCATGTCATGGACTTCTAAAAGTGTATTCTGACAAAAGAAACCATGACATCAAGAAATTTCTTTCTCTTTTTTTTCAATAGTTTGAACTATAATAAAGAGACGTATCTTGAAATGTTTATTGAATATTTATCACTCCTAAGAGTTCATTAGAAAGGAAGAAGGGAAAGTGCGAGACCACCTGAGTGATTCTAATATGGTAAAACCCAAAACAAGCCAAACTTCTCTTGGCGGTATGACGCAGTTCTTGTGTGCTGAAAAGAGGTTGCTTTCCTCATGACATTTATAGTGTTACACATGAAAGATCCGGATACTGCAAGGGGCCAGCAGGGCAGTTATCTCTGCAGTTTATTCAACATTTACCTGCATTTACCTGATTCAGGAGAAGCTACATATAAAAGGGAACACTTACATTTATTATATATAATCACAGTATCAATACCACGACAAATAGGATGTAGAAATTAATTTTGACTTGCAGAGAACATTCACAACAGAGATTCATGTATTGCAACATGTTTATCTCTGAGGTGTAAAAATGGTTAATATTTATATAATAATAACAAGTGGCCATTTGTGCAGTGGGAGAAAACAGTATTCAAATCAGTCAGTGGTAACCAAAGTACAACATATTTTGTACTTCGTGCATGCAATCTTACTAGATCATTCCCAGCAAGAAATCTCACAGTGAGTCATAGCTACAGATGACATAAAAACATTTTTTTCTTCCAGTAATGGCCCTTTGAATACCAAAGTTTTGAAAATCTTTCAACTGATTCTAGCAAAAAGCTTGCCAAATATAAACATCAAAAATCTTTTTGAAGATAGAACAAAAATAATGTACTATGTAATCTAATTTATATACAGTTTCTATTTTTAAAAATAAAGTAGTGTTTATTTACTCTAGTTGTTTTGCTTATGTAAACACATGAAGAACGGTCTTAACCCAAAAAAAAAGGAATATTATAGAGAGAAACACTGTGGACCTATGCAAGAACATGTACGTTCCTATAATTTTGCTTTTCTCTTCTGCTAAATATTTATTCATGTATCTCATGCTGGTGAGAGAAAACAAGAGGAAAGCAGTCTGAAACATGCTCATCCATCTCCTGAATAGTCTTCTTTTCCTTGTTCTCTGCTCACAAACAGTATTAAATTCCACCTGAACAAGAATCCACAGAGACAATTTAAGATATAGACATAACATAGTGCTCACCTGTGTTTAGAAATGTCAGTCAAAAAGTGGCAGCATTGTTGCTTGCACATTTTCTGCTGACAGATGATATGTTACTGACACCCTGAAGAGTTGAGTTTTGATAAGGCTGAACTAGACAGTTCTTTATGTGGATAACGTTTTAAGTGGGAAGCAACGTAGAAATTCCTTTCTCCCCCAATCACTTTATAATTGTCATCAATTCCAGACAATTCCAGTTTACGTTTCAGCATTGCAAGACAACTGTTAATATTGTACTTTTTAAGGTTCTTTTTAGTTTTTTACCTCCAAATCTGATTTTATTCAGTACCACATTTTTATGAAACAATGCATCAAAGCTATAAGACAGTAAGTTTTAGAGGTGGAAAAATTTTACTGTTTTCTTCTTTATCATGATATTTCTTTTAACTTTAGAATGTTAAATGTGAACAGCAGGTGCTGTTTGAAACAGTCCTGGACAGTTTGAGTAACATTTTACAGTTTAGGAATGGCTTTTGAAAATATTTTTGGATATTGTTTGCCTGTCTAAACTAATAAATGCTATAGTTAAATAGGATCATAGAATGGTTTGGGCTGGAAGGGACCTGAAAGATCATCTAGTTCCAAACCCCATGCCATGGGCAGGGACACCTTCTACCAGATCACATTGCTTATGGCCCCATCCAATCTGGCCTTGAACACTTTCAGGGATGGGGCATCTACACCTTCTCTGGGCAACCTGTGCCACTGCCTCGCCACCCTCACAGTAAAGAATTTCTTCCTAATATCGAATCTAAATCTACCCTCGTTCACTCTAAGGCCCTTTCCCCTAGTCCTATCACTACATGTCCTTGTGAAAAGTCCCTCTTCAGCTCTCTTGTGGCTCTCTTTAGGTACTGAAAGGATGTTACAAGGTTTCCTCCAGAACCTTCTCTTCTCCAGGCTGAACAACTCCAACTCTCTTATCCTGTCTCCATAGCAGAGGTGCTTCACTGGGATGTCCTTATGGGGCTGTGATGTCAACCAGTGATTTCACTGCTCTGTTTCACATTGTGGGTTGCTGAGGGTATATCTACTGGCACAAACTCAGGCACGAGGGGAACAGCTAACAGAAAGTATATGCAACTAGATTTTAAGTCTGGGGAAAGACTGACCTGGAATTATCAGGTTTATTTTTTTATACTGGATACCCACAAACTACTGTGAAGTGAACTCTGAAGTATTTCACATCCCTTCCTCTTTTTAAAAATAACCTACAAATTATAACTATACACTGTCCACGCTGGAATGAACAAAACAAAGCAACTGCTTTTAGAGGCAAAAATTCCAGCTCCTTGCAACATCTTGCACAGAACAAAAATCAATACTGAAAAATGGACTCAGCAAAAACAAATTAATTGTACAAGTGACTTGGACTTGCTCTGCAAACTTTTCTTCTGCTGTTTTTAACCCATTAAGATATCAGATCACTGCTACATAAGGGAAGAGGCACAGTCTTATGACTTTTTTGTTTATGATGTTTTAACACAATTTGCTAACACCGCTTTCAAGGTGAATCTCAACATAAAGTTTTCCAGGTACATTCCAATTATTATGATAAAAGATGCTTTCTGTTTAAAGATGGATTAAAGAATATATGGTACTTTTAGGACTTGTTTCAAATATTAAGAAAAGAAAACTGCATTTGATCACTAAGGCATGACTTTATATTCCTGGTTTATAGTTATGAAATTAAAATTTTTGGTATATTTTATCTACTCTTTCTTCTCTCTTTTTTTTTTTTTTTCCCCTGAAGTACTTTAGATGCTTTTGTTCTGCAGTTTACTAAATGCTGGTTGGATTCCAAACAGACTCAGGAAAGTGATCAAACCAATATATCATTATACAATTTTCTAAGACTAATTCAGTCTGCTGACTAAGACTGCCAGAAAACAATGAATGTTCAAGATTACTCAGAATGTTAATGTAAATTTTGCTTTCTATCCCTCTAGCATTAATTAAAATTAGAACTTAGACTCTTTCATCCTCTTTAAGATTACAGCTTAAACAGCTTCTGACTGACATTTACGCTGACTTATTTTTCTTCCAAACATTCACACGTGTACCAGCCTACCTGGCCACAAATGTAGATGATAATTCTTATTCACACTATTTGAAAGTCTAAATAGTGTTGATGGATACAAAGAACTGAGAATTCCCTCTCCTTCCAAGGACACCTTTTTTCTTCCTTCATTCCTTATGCTTTGGAGAACTTAGATCTTTGTGAAAAGTAAACAATAGATGAATATGTCACTGAAGTGTTTGTAGAAGTAATGCCAATTGAGGTCAAAAATAATAGTACTAGTTTTAACATTAAATATGATAAATAGATAATACCATTCATTAAGTAGGTATTTTTAAGTGCTCTCTGTTATATTAAGATATATTTAGAATATACAAACATTATATTCCATAATATATTTCCTTTCCAAAATCTGCTCCTTAGCAGAACCATATCATGTGATTCATTGTCATGCTGGAGGGAAGAGACCTTGACAGGCTTGAGAGGTGGGTCTATGCAAGCCTCACGGAGCTCAACAAGGCCAAATGCAAGGTCCCATACACGGGAGGGGGTAACCCCAAACACAAACAAGGCTGGGTGGAGAATGGATTAAGAGCAGGCCTGGGGAGAAGAACTTGGGGATGCTGGTGAATGAGAAGCTCAACATAACCCAGCAAAATGCACTTATAGACCAGAAAGGCAAACATGTCCTGCACTGCATTAAAAGCAATGTGGCCAGCAGGTTGAGGGAGGTGATTCTGCCCCTCTACTCAACTCCTGTGAGACCCCACTCAGAGTGCTCTATCTGGGGCCACAAATTAAGACAGATGTGGATCTGTTGGAGCACATCCAAGGAAGGACCACAAATACGATCAGAGGGCTGGAACACCTCTCCTGTGGAGATAGGCTGAGAGAGTTGGGGTTGTTCAGCCTGGAGAAGAGAAGGTTCCAGGGAGGCCTTATAACACCTTTCAGTACCTAGAGAGCCACCAGAAATCTGGAAAGGGACTTTTCACAAGGGCATGTAGTAATAGAACAAAGGGTAATGGCCTCAAACTGAAGGAGAGTAGATTTAGATTAGATATCAGGAAGAAATCCTGTACTGCGAGGGTGCTGAGGCACTGGAACAAGTTGCCCAGAGAAGTTGTATGTGCCTAATCCCTGGCCAGGCTGGATGGAGACCTGAGCAATGTGGTCTGGTAGAAGGTGTCCCTGTGTTCTCCCATGTCAACACAGACAAATGCCTTCCTGTTTCACTATCACCACAACATTTATTTATTTTCTAAAATGAGAAGAAAGTTTAAAGAGGAAAAATAATTTTTAATTTGAATTTTTCATATTTTTTTAACAATAGTTCTATTTTTTCATGTTGCCTAGTTAAACAAAAGTTCTTTCTCTAAAATAAAACAAAATACAAACAAAATAGAGATAAATTGTTTGGGGTTTTCAGGTTTACATTTGAGTAATTTTTTCATCTGTAGCTTTTGTGGTTCTAAAGCCTCAATACAAGTGAATGCAGTTAAGATAAACCTTCAATCCAGTAAATAACAGCTTGGGATGAACATTCACAGAAGTAATGCACATGTTGCAGTTAGCAGAGATATTTATCCTTATCAGAGACATTGTCTTTTGAAGAGTTTCCCTGCCCCCTCATCTGTTTTCACAGCTACAATGAATGTATTTGAAACTGAAGAATGATCAAAATCTAAACAGCTGTCAGTTTGTGGATTTTCCAGCCTTTGCATATGTGCTGCCATTCTGTTAAGGCCATGCCTAAATGATGGTTATAACAAGGAGGACATGCATATTCTGTTATATTAGTTACTACTAATTTTCCCAATTATTGTGGTTACACTATTGATTCTTCCATCAAAATGAACAAATTGGACAGGACAAAGCACTGGAAGAATTTCTGTCTAATTATAAACACCCTCTAAACAACACCTTCATCAGGCATAATCCTTATCATCATTGCTATGTATTCAAAATCCCAACTGATGAAAAACCTGTATTTTTCTTACAATTAGTGCCTTACTGTCTACTTACTTTAACCAATTTTAAGCTCTGCAAAGTCTGGGATGTTTTTTTGTCTCACTGTTCAGAATCTGAGTTTGAAATTGGCAGTCTCTATAGGTACAAATCCCTCTCAGAAATTTTCAAGAATAAGAGTAGATAATGATGTGATTCTTGGGGCTGTCATGTGGATGGCCAGGAGTTCGAATTTGTAGGTCCCTTCTAACCCAGAATATTCGTGATTCTGTGAAGGCTCAAAATCACTGGAAAAAAAGAATCTAGAAAATACATATTAATGATATTCCTGTGACTGTGGTACCCAGTATTTCTAACAGTTTTCTTCTCAGTCTTTTCTTTTTGTAATGTGCCATTCCTAGACTGCAAAGTACTTATGTAAAAATACCTCCCTCTCACATACCCAATTCTAGTATTGCAACATGAAGCTCAAGTGTGGCAGCTGCAACTAACGTTTCCCATTACTTTCTAGATCATAATTTCCTTTCCCCCCTATTTTTTTCTAGACATTTTAATCATCTGCCAAACAGCATTTTCATAATAGCTTAGTGTTTGGAAATGAATGCAACAGAAATGAGGATTGTACAGCTAAAAGAAAGGAACAACACATCTAGAGGTATAACCCATATAGAAGGATGTACAACTGTTGTATTGAAGTTTGAAAAAAAATAACACTGAGGAAAAGTTATAGTGAAAAATTCAGTTGAAAACAATGTATTCCTCTTTGTATTATACAATGATTCTTCATTTTTGAAGTGAAAAGCCACAGTAATCATGACTTGGATGAGAACTAAAATACTGTTTAAATAAATACATTTTAAAAGGGAAATTGGGCATCTAGAGTGATGAGGACAGTTGCAGAATTATATTTTACTGGCTTTTACATATATCACCATGCCTTGAAAAGGCAAAATTAATGAAAATTCTTACAAAGACAGAGATTTCTAAATATTTTATTGCACGTATAAATATATGTTACCAGTAGTTTTAATTAAATGTAATTCCTTTCTCTGTCCATATTGATCTCAAGATTGAGTCTAAGGAGATAATTGTCATATATCATATGAATATAAATAATATGAAACAAATAAAATGTGTATTTACTTTCTACCTGAAAGCTTCTAAAAGTAGTTCCAAGTAGTTATATTCAATGCTGTACTGTTGCAATTGCTATTTATCCATACTTGTTTTTAGAAGTATACCATAGGATTTTGTGTACTTTCTGGTAGGAGGCTGCTGTCAATTAATGTCTATGGCAATTGCTGCCTGGAGAACAAGAGAAACCTGATCAGTCTGGCTTTGGCTCCATACTCCTCTCCTTTTACAACTTTTTTTGTTCAGAAAATAGATATTCAAACAGTAAGGTTAAACTAGCTTGTTAAATGAGCTAAAACAAGAATAGTAAGTGAATTCAACTCTTCTTATTTCATAATGTTTGTGGAAGATGCTATCATCCAAAGACAGAAGATAGGAGTATATATGTATATATATATATATATATATATATATATATTTATATACACCTAGGTACCGAAATTCCAAGTATACATGGAGAGCTGCTACATTCCAGCAGTGAATTAAGTTTCCTCTGATTACTTTTTATACATGCATGTTGAGTATCTAGACACATTTAGAATGCTCCATCATGAAATACCTTATATAAATGTAAATTTATACCAATATCTAGACAGTATCAAAGATATTCCATAAACTGTAAAGTGACGTGAAGTAGAGTAAGAAATTAATCACTGTGTATCACAGACAAAACTACTTACATACAAGTAGTTTATTTTACATAATATGCATCATCCAAGGAAGAGTTGATTTGTATACATAAATACAGACACACATTTGCACATATTGCAAACAGCGACACTGAAACAGAGGTATATTGAAAATAGCTGACTCAAGAAGTAAATTATCTACCAGCTCCATTTCAATTGTACATGAAATACCTTACTAATTTAAAATGAGGTAAAGAGGCACAATACTATGAATAGCCTAGCCTTGTTTTGTATGTCTCCAGCTGATTTTCAAGCAGTTAATTCGGTGGCTGTAAAGGGAATAAAATCTAACAGAAAAAACAGCATTTTTTTGATTTGTAAATGCACAGAGAATTTTTTAAATTAACCTTCTAGAACCAAATTTCCTTTGTGCTCCAGTCTGGTCCTACCATCTAGTCTCACCCTACCTGACTTCAGCCACTTGATACACTTGAAAAATGTGATAACTACTGTTTCTCTTTCAAGTCAAGGGAAAGAAGAAAACACTCTAGAGAACAACATTATTTACTGAGGCCTAAGCCAAGGCAGCCAAATCTGATCCTTCATGTCAAAGTCTTCATAAGGCTCACAGGATTTTTACTATGTAGGAGAGGTGAAAAAGGGAAGCGATGCATCACTGATGGCCAGTTGTGTGATGGCAACTCACCATGTCGTTTCAATAAGAAATTGCATTGAGCATGTCAAGACAATACCCATGACATGGTTCAAAAGCTTTCCCGACTGGTTTCCTCCCACATCTGTGGATTTAGGCTAGACAAAAGCCCTTCTCCTTTGTGGCTCAGTGCAGGTCCCATGTGGTAGACCAAGCAGGGGATATAAAGTTGTACAGCTTGTTAGCTGCAGGCAGCCCAACAGTCAGTTTCATCCAGCTGTGACCTCGCTTTCAGAGAGGTTATACATCTGTAATTGCTAAACAATCTAACAAATTGTAATAGTTCACCTCGTGTTTTATCTATTGGTTTTAGGAAAAGCCAACTGCAGTATTAAAATGTCAAGATGTTTGTTACTATTAACAAGGCCAAAAATAGATCTTTTAAGAACGTAAAAAATGAGGGCAGTAGAATTTAATAGGATCTCTGATGACCTGAAAAAAAGCCCATTTACAGCTCTTTTGCTGTGCATTACAACTAGCAAAAATAAAGCTAATTTATCTCCAAAACAGCAAATTGCTTTTTAGTAAATGGCCCAAGAGGGGGCAATAAAAACATTAGAGAATCTTTGACATAGTAAATAATTAAAGACTGGTCAAAATCTTGATAGAAACTCCCCATTGCCTGCAAATTATAAGACCTCAAGGGTACTCCTGCAGAAAAGGAAATGTACAGTAACACAGGAAATGACTCAAGTGCCAAGTCCAACACAACAGCATTAAATATTAAGTAACAGCAAGCCCCAAAGGAAGGAAACTTTACATCAACATCATCTAATTTGGTTCTGCATCATGGGGACTTATAGGTCTTAATGGTTCAATTGATAAATTCAAATAGAAAAACCAACAGTGTAATAATCTAAAAAAAGATAATGCATTAATAGGTCATGTATATAGTAGTAACATCTTAAACTGACCAATTAAGTCATAAAAGATAAAATTACATATAATAATTAAGTATTCTACAAGCCATTCTCTAACAAATACTGAACATTTTCCTTCATTTGATGAAATTTTAAAGACAGTAGACCCACACAGAAATATTTTTATTTCACTGAGCTACAGTATCCCCAAGCCAGAGTGATTTAGATTCCCAAAGCATATGATGATTTTCACTAAAACCACTTTTGATTTTAATAAACCAAGACTGTGCTGCTCCAACTCAGTCAAATAATATCTCCCTCCCAACTGCAAAATCAAAGTATCTAGTCCTCCATATAAAATGCCAATATTGTTTCCCTGAAGTCTACTTATTTTTAGTGGAGATAAGCTAGATTTTAAGGAAATCATAAACGCCAAAGCAATGAAAATCATGCCATAAAAAAATAAGGTAACATGCTCTAGGGAAGAACAGTAACAGACTTTCAGAATGTCACTTACCCTACATTGTAAATGCAAAATATTTTGAATTATTCTAAAAATCAAATAAATAGAGTATAATCAGATGTACTAGGTTCACCTACATCAAAGTGAAAAAATCAAAATAATCCTATTACTCCACCCATTGCAGCCAATGTTAATTTTCCTTTTTTTCTTTCTTCTTTAACCATTACACTCATGTTACAGCTCTTTACACCTATGAACAGCTTAATGTAAAGTATGAATAAAGTCATTAATTAGCAGATATTGTATTAACTTTATATCTTGATAGGAGGAGAGGTAACAAACAAGTTGAAACATAAGAAATTTGTGTTGGATACAAATGAAAAAACAAATATGAGAATGGTCAAATACTGGAACATGTTTCTGAGGGAGACTGTGGAACATTTATTCTTGGAATTCTTCAGGACTCCAATGAACATAATGTATATAATCTGAACTGGGCATCTTGGTATAATTACCCCTGCTTTGAGCTGACGGGTGGACTAGTTGACCTAGAAAGAAACCAACCAACCAGCAAAGAATGTAAGCTGTAATATGAAAAAAACAAAACAAACAAACAAAAAAAAAAACCCAAAAACCAAACCACTAAAAAAAACCCAACTTAATGGCAAAGTAACTAAACAACTTTGGCACACTTGGCACTGTTACTTGGTCTAATGGTGTCAACATTCAAATAATTAAACTACAGAATAATGCATAGTACATAGAGGTCACACTTTGAAAACTGCCTTTCTTTGTGCTGGCAGTTCTCCAAGTGGTCACAGCTTTATGGTGTGCGTTTAACAGTGACCTATGATAATCACTGAATGAGGGGAACTGCATTTGTTTCTGCAAAACTATGTTTTGGAAAGGATGAAAAACAGAAAAGAAAACCTGGTTAGAACACATTTGAATTTTAACTCTGAAACCCTCCCTGTACTTTTCTAAGAAATTGTGCAAGGTCAAGGAGATAATATAGACTTCTTTTCAGTCATTGTCATTTAAAATTGAGCAGTGTTTGTTAACATAAGCTTCTGTGCATTCACTGATTTTATTCAGTGGATTTACACAGAGATTTAAACAATCATGTCTGCTCATTCTGGGGAGATTCCTTTGGAAATAGAGCTAGAAAATGCCAGGGTCTGTAAGATGAAACATCACATTGTCTTTTGCTACTTTGGGAAAACTTTGAATACCTATTATGGGTCAGTATAGCATTGATATAACAGTTATGATATTGATTTATGTTTTTAGTGTACTCTAAGAGAAAATTACATTTACAGAAGAAGTGGAATTCAAAGCAAACTTATTATTTATTTATCTAGGTTCCTGAGAAAAAACTATTTGCACTATCAAGCACATTCATTTAAGCAATATTTTATAGACTACTAAGGGCATTACAGTCCAGAATATAGTCTTCTTTTTGTACAAACATTGTCAAAGAAAGCTTTTAAACCTACTCTTGGGGTTTTTTTAAAGAACAACTAGAAATTATTAAGTAGAGAGGGACTTGATTAAAAATCCAAGCTGTTTTTATGACTAAGAATAATGGATTAATTAATGGCCAAACCTGTAATTTCTTGGCAGCAAGAAATTACTGCGTCAGGGTGTTGTAATAGGGAGAGTTCGTAGCATACTGAAGCTGAAAACCATAACACCATTGAAAGCTCAACAAAACTGATATTTATTACCAAGAGGTGGCCAACAAAATGAACAAACCCAAAAGAGAGGAAGGAGGAAAGAAATAAACCCTCAGTACGACTTCCTCAGACACCCAGCTGTTGCTTATAAAATTATCTTACTGACCCAGAATGCCTATAATTACCCATAGCAGAAGCTGCATCCTTGGAGAGTCACTAAGTTCACAAATTGTCAGGCATCCCCGCCAAAAGGCAACATTGTCCTGATGTGTAGCTTCCTTCCCCCAAATACGAGCTCTCTGCTTTTATATAATTAACTGAGTGACCTCAACCTAGGCAGGTGTGGTCAGCACCACCCAACCAGAGGCCCTCAGTCCCACCCCCCATTATGCAAGTAATGTCTCTTCTGTGCATGTGTGGCTTTCTCTGCGCCTGAGTACTGCACCTGGGGGGTCTTTTCCAAATGAGTGTAGGGGTTTACTTCATCATTACAGTCTTCAATTTCTCCTTCAAACAACCTTGGAGGACGATTAGCCAATCATAAAACAACAATTAAATACAGTTTATACAGGAACTCTCTTCAAGGATGATGTTCTCGTTTTATCAGTGCTTGTTTTCTCGTAACTTGACAGGGAAAGAACAAAACTTCTACAGGTAGCTGGTCCAAACACAGACCAAAAGTATCAGTGTAAATTCACCCTGATACAGGTGTTATGACACTGTATAACACCTATCAGTATAGTGACATTTTAATGTCACCATACTAATACTTTCATCTCTTTTTGATCGGTGATGTAATTACAAAGGATGTGAAACACAACATCACAATAAATCATCCACATTAATCTATGTAACTCCTGATAACTTCATGACAGCATTTGTTCTGCAAAAACTGTCTTGCTGAAGGTACAATGGGTCTAGTACAAGGGAAACAACTCAATTCTTATTTTAATATAGTATTTGAAATTCTTTTCTGTCTGTAAAACACGGAGAAAAATATATATTTTATTTGAAACTTACTAAAGTTATAAAACATGCACAAAATATATACCACAAGACCCTTAAAAAAACAAAACTAAATCATATGCACACAAATACACACAGATACACATTCAAATTCTAGCAAAAATGATTAATGTATGATAATGCATTTTTTCTTATTAAAAAGGTTGCAGAAAAAAAGAAGGCTAAATTATAAACATTTGTATTCAGTGATTAATATTGTCAATCTATAGATACAGAATTTATTTCCTTTCCTTTTACTTTTGCTAAAAAAAAAGCTCAAAGTGTCAACATGTATTTTTATCATGCTTACAGAAAAAGTCCAAGAACAGCGTAGATATATATGCAAATTGATTTTTTTTTCTTTCTGAACTCTGCTGAACAAGTTGAAAATAAATGTAAATGAGAAAGGAAAGCAGTCAGAGTTCCTCAGGGTTCCATTGGGAATGTAAATAATATGTTGATGGTGATATTTCTGTTGTTGTATTTAGTGCCAACAAATCTCCAAAGATTTTTTTCACAATGGCAAACTGTTGCAAACCTCAGTTAACACACTCTGCATAATAGTACTTCTAAATTCATACATGGTTCCTTTTTGCTTTCTCAAGCCAAGTACCTAGAGACCGCAAAGCAAGCCAGGGAAAAATAACCACTGCATACATTAGAAAATGCATAACTACAAAGCCCTAGTCTGTATAATTACTAAGCTTTTTACTATTCTACTTGACTGTCAGTAAGGTATTTTACAAGCACTGAAGCCAGCAAGTCAAATGAGTAGACTAATGTAATGTCTAGTAAAGCAGTTTTAGGAGCATGTTTTGTCTAATGAGATGGTAACAAAATGTATGAAAAATAGAAGACAGGAAAGAAGTGAGAAGGAGAAGAGGAAATGGTAAAAAGTTGATATACTTAATCTACCACATATGTAAAGGTCAACTCACAAAATGAAAAAAAGTTTTCACACTTTGCTTGGCAGAAGTAATGCCTCTCTTAACTAGCAAACTTAATGCCCAACATCTGCTGACTTCTCTTAGAGCAGAAGACCTGAGGGATAAGGAAGGATAAATCATAGAAAAACAGGTCTATTATCTGTTAAGAAAAACAATTTTGACATACAATTTCTACTTCTTGGCAAAAGTCACTAGTACCTACACTGATTTTTTGAAGATTGACTGTCTTAACCTCCTCCAGTACTGATTAACTAATTCACAAATAGGCTAAGTTTGGAGGAGACTTCCAGAGGTCATCTGGTTCAACCCCCATACTACAGCAAAGACACATAGACCTGGTTGCACAAGACTATGTACAGGAAGCTTTTGAATATCTCCAAGGAGAGAGAGCCCACAGTCTCTAATCTACCGGGTAACCTGTGCTTAGTCATCCTCAAAGTAAAAAATTGTTTCCTGATGCTCAGAGGGAACCTCCTGTGTTTCAGTTTGTACCCATCATCTCTTCTGTCTCTGGGCACCAGGAAAAAAAAAAGAACCTGGCTGTGTCCTCTTTGCATCTTCCTTCAGGTTCTTGTAGACATTGATCAGATTCACCTGAGCCTTCTCTTCTGCAGGCTGAACAGGTCCAGGTCTCTCAGCATAGGATACATATTTCGCTTCATGGTCCTTCATTAGAATTCCTTCAGTGTGTCCACATCTCTCTTGTGTTGTGGAGTCCAGAACTGGACACAGCGCTCTGAGTGTGGCCTCACCAGGTCTGGCAGAGATGTGGATGTCCCATCCTTGAAAGTCTTCAAGGCCGGGTTGGATGGAGCCCTGAGCCACCTGGTCTAGCAGAAGGTGTCCCTGACCATGGCAGGGGGGTTGGACCTAGGTATCTTTAAGGTCCCTTCCAACCCAAGCGATTCTATGATTCTATAATCCTATGATAATATAAGGGTCAAGGAAGAGTGCTCTTGCTTTTAAGCTCTTCAGTTAATTCTTAAAATCTGGTTGAAAGACTCCGTTCCTATTAATACAACTCATTTAACAGCCTTTGCTTATTCTGTCATTGTCATAGAGCTGTGCTGCTTACTTTGGGAATTCACACTTACAGAGATGATGTCAAAAGAAGTGCAGAAATTAACTAAATTACAAGAAGAAATAAACCTGGGAAATAAGGTGAAACACTAGTTGGAAACTATACATCTACTAACATCCCATACTCTGCTTTCCGTAAATACTCTCAATAACTGTGAAATAACAGTGGGAGTGGCAGTGCCTGTTATAATACACTGGTAGATAATTTAGTTTGCTGCCTTATCGAAGAATAGTGACTTGAATCCTTGATCTATTCAAACAGTCTTGTGAAACTTTAGGTGCAAAAATTTGAGATGGTGTTTTTGCTTTATCTCATAAAACACTGAAAATAACATCATTATTCTTGAATAAGGTAAGGTGGTTACAATATCTGAAAAAAAAAAGTACCAAGAGAAAATATAGAGAAATATTCTTTAGCAGGTGTATATCCAACATGTTAATAATAATTCTAGTTTTGTTAACCATTATCTAAATTCTGTCTGTAAGAAATATGCTGAATCAATTCTATTCTGGTTTCTTTTTTTCTTAATTTCAAATGAAATAGGTGAAATGTTTCCATTGTTTTGTCTAGAAAAGAAGTGACAGATGAGAATGCTATTTATCTAAGCCTTGACAGTGAAATAAAATAGAAGTATCACTGTATTAAATAAGCACTGTTATGCACTTTGAAATTCAAAAAGTTGTATTAATTTAAGTATTAAGATACTTTCTTATTGAAATATAGAAAACCTAGATAAGTGTTCTCAGGGGTTTAACACTTTCATTACATGAGAAATTTCATAATTCATAACTAAAAATTGTCTGATTTTGAGTGATTGTTTCTAAATTTCTCATTTTATGTACAATAAGACTGTGAGAACCATAAAAACGAGAGGTTTGTAAAAGAGAACTAAGAACTCTAAGAACTGCACTGTAAGAACAACAGTGAGAAAGATTAATAAGGATTTGGGACAAGGAAATGCAAAAATTTGAACACAATAAATGAAATCATAGAGTCAGGAACTGGATATCCTCAATTAATTTAAACTGAAGTCAAAATAAGAAATAGCCTTCATGACAATTGCAAGTTCTACCTACAAGGTATAGAAAATAATAATTATAAAAAAAGTTTTGATATACACCTATCCCTTAGATTTATAAAACTCTTTTAATTGGAAAGGCTGTTTTTACAATAGACAAATGGTCATAAAGGAAGTTTGGTATCCTATAGATGAGATCAAATTATGCTTACATTATAGATTAGTGATCCAGCTGGGAAACAATCAATTTGGTCAAAATAGTCACCAATTACGCTTTCAGCCTGTGTCCAAAGTAATCTCTCAGGAGTATTATTTTTGTCTTTGTTGATGATACTTAGAGGATAGACTCCTAATTTAATATGCCTGAATTAGATGACTAATATAGCAAGTAAAATTATGTCCACATACTTCCAAAACTCTTAAATAGAAGGATGGTATGCAAAGCAAATATTTGTATATCAGATTTATGAAGCAACAAATATTTTATCACCTCTACATCCTTTTTTTTTTAGATGCTTTTAAAAATTAAATCTCAAAAACATAGATCTCCTCATCTTGATTAGAAAACAAATGAAAACAAATCCCATAGATGTCAGAATAATTTCTGAATAGGCCTTCTGTTTGGAAGATTGACTTTGGTTGTCTACAGTTAAACATAACAGAAGTACAGTTTTACAATGTATCTGCAAAACTTCTTTTAGAAATGAAATCTCTATATCTCAACAGATAAGATAATTAAAATTCTGTAGTTGGCTGATTAACTGAGAATATACTATTTTAAATATTTCCATATTGTTTTGAAAAAACTACATTTGTACATAATATATTTGGTTTTTTGCACTTGTATCTGTTATGAATTCAGGGAAGTACCAAAGGACTTACTCTCCAGTCATACTCTATGGTTTTAATTTCATTACAGCAAATTAATTGCAAGCTAGTTTACTGTTAAGACAGCAGGGTGTTGTAAATTTTATTTTAACTGTTCGGAATGTATGATCCAACAAAATTAACGGGATAAAAACTCTCACTCCTGCAGTTGCGAATGTACTTTCATAAGGTTTACTTGGTGTATCTCACTTGCCAGTTGTGTCAAGGGGTGTGGGGCAGATGGGGCAGCAGCAGAAGAAATTAGGGTTTTAAAAAGCTCAGGAAGAGACAACGAAAATGAGATTTGAGTAGTGATTTGGCACAAATCTATCATATAGAAATCTGTACTAAGGCATCCGTATAAGATGGATTTGATTTAATCTTGCAAAAAAACCCCTGAACACTGTAAGGAACATGCTTGGCTTATGACTCCACTCACTCTATCACCAATAGAGAGAGAGCTCTTTTCACAAGGCGAGTCAGCTCCTCCAAGGTCTAGTGCAGACTCCGTTGAAGGACCAGTATCTATTTAACAATAATTTTGTTTTGTTTTGTTTTGTTTTGTTTTGGGTTTTTTTGGTTTTTTTTTTGTGTTTGTTTTTTTTTTGTTTGTTTGGTTGGTTGGTTGGTTGGTTGGTTGGTTTGTGTTTTTTTGTTTGTTTTTTTTGTTTGTTTGTTTTTCTTCTTTTTAATTTTCTTTCTTTTTTAAGGGGCAAGAGGGTTACCTGAGATTCATATTCCTGCAAATTGAAGATCAGACATGCTTCTGTACATGCTGGTACAAGAATGCTCTTGCCTCTACATTATCTAAGGAGGATATAATATCATTGGCAGGCCCCACTTGTTAATTACAGGTATGGCCCTTGGGCCTGGCTGGGGACATACAGACATCAGAACAGTTGATTTGACTAACAGCTTTTGCAGTTGCAGGAGATGCAGGTTAAAATTCTCTAGCTTGTTTTAAAAGTCCAAATAAAACCATTTCTGACATTCATTAATCTGTGACATTTTAATGTTTCCTAGGAAGTACATGGTAATATCTTGAAATAGGTTATACCAACATATCTAAGTAGTCTAAGTAGCACAATATCTCATTTTCTGAGTCTTCTCAGCACATAATACTTCAACGTGGTCTCTGAAATTTACTTTTTCTAACTTCAGTTTGAAGCAAGAATTAAAGCAATATTGACTTGCTGTTAGAAGAAATGGGGTGCAGCATGTGAGTGACATACAGAAACAAGTCTACATGTAAATCCTAAAAGTTGCATGGTGGTGATGTTTTTTAAATAACTAATTATTTCCTAATATGATTGCAGGATCCCTGCATTTTCTTTATGAACTAAAATACAAAGCAATTGTGTAGGTCAAGTGCAAAATTGAATAAAAGCCATATGCACATAAATCAATAAATCCCATTAAAGAAATCTCTATTTGCATTTTGGCCTGTTTGACACCATTAAATGAATCTGTTAATCTATTAATTCCATCAATATGTAATACTCTGAGATTATAAATAAGAGGGACTAATTGTGAACTAATTAATAGCAATCTTTTCCTGCTGGTATAATAATATGTTGTAATGTAAAATTTGATTTATAATCTTGCTATATTATTACATCAAGAACATAGGGGCTTGTTTATCTTAGGTAGCATATGGCCTTGAGAATTAATCATCTCTAACTGTGTGATTCTTAGAATTCATAAAAAAAGCTTAAAAGCAAAGTTAAGTATTTATCCATTTGCAATTTAAATTTAGGATGGAGGAAAACTATTGGTATCACTGCCAGCTGTGGTCATGTCTCACTGAACACAAGAACAAAACAACCACAAAAATATCTCTAGAAGGAATAAAACATGTTCTCTGGGTTCAACTGCAAGAACTTTTAAAATAATGTCCAACCAGTTCCCAGAATCCAGACTCTTAAAGATCTGGCAATCCTTTTATAGCATTGTAGTAACCTGGGCAGACACCATAATGTACTGCAGATATGCTTTTGCAACCAGAACAAAGGCAAGTTTCAAGGCTCCAAACCAGAAGCAAACTCATCAACTGATACTTTTGGTACTAACTCTTTTGTAATGATTACTCTTAGACAAATTATGCAAATACTAGACAAATTTACTTTGAAATTCATTATGAGAATATTGTGATCAGAGCCCTGGAAAGCAGTTTTGATGAATTTCTCTGCAGATACATTAAAAATCTTTGTAGATTTGGAAACAGGACATAGATCTATCTTTAATCCTTTACTTTTATTTCATGCCACAAAATCTTCATTAAAGCATGCTGGGACAAGAGCTAGCTTTTTTATTTCACAATATCTCATTTCTTAAACATCAAGAAAATACCAAAACCACTATGATTAATTCTGTCTTTAGTAAGATTCTTCTCCCTTGAGACAGTCTGATAAATCGCTTATATTTTTATATCCATTACAGAGATGAATAATATCTCTATTTGATACTTCCAAATATTTTAGGAATTTTGAGCTTTTTGGAATATTATACAGCACTGTCTACACAGCTGAATGAAATAAGGTGGGGCTTCCCCATACCAGTTATTTTAGAAGGAAAACTCATAGAAGTGTGTAAGTAAAAGAGGGAAAGAAGAAATTTAATTAACAGTTCACAAGAACAGATATACTAAAAATGTTCCAGAAAGACTCAGGTTGTAAATGAGAAGATTTTCTAGACAGGCATATGCTTTCTCTCTATTTAGAAGATTAATTACTATTTAAAAATGAACTATTTCACTGACATAAATAATGTAAAAATGAAGATAATTAAGAAAAGGTCATTAGAGAACTCTATAATTTATGACAAAATATTTCTTATCAAAGTGGAAACAATTGTACTTTTAAATCATAACTTTCTTAAGTCTTATGTCAGAAAATAATTCATATAATCACTGTAAAAGTATTTTGCTTGTTATATTCTTATCACAAGTATTTTAAAACCTTAGCAACAAATATAAGGACAACTGACCAGAAGAAACATAAAAGTAAAAAAGGCCTTGTGGGTTCCCTGGAAAGAGTATTGAACAAAATGAAACTTTTTCCATATATCTCACACAATTTAAAAGGTTATATTTTGCTTTAGATCTCCTACTTAATTTTTCTTATAAAAGTCTGGCACGTCCACTATACTGTCAGATTGCACTACAGTACATACTAATCTGCTTTGTAAGTCAGGAAACGTGCAAATGTATAGCCTTAACTACCACAGATTACAGTATAAATTATAGCCATTATTTAAGACCATACTGAACTGAACACAGAAGACCTAGGGAGTTTTAGAAGAAATTTATTTCCTTTTCTTTCAGTTGTTAATAGAATTATTTTTTTCATTCCTAAATCTAATCTAACATGAAATTCTGAAATGCAAAGGAGCACACATGGGATATCTTGCCAAACAAAGTATCTAAAATTTCTTTTGACATCCTTAAAGCTGCAGTATGAAAGTTCTTAATCCTTGAAAAAAATCAAGCTAAAGAATGCAGTAGAAATCTAGATATACAAACTGGTCACCTTTTAAAATTTTTGTTTGCCTTGCACTGTGCCTTGTTAGACAAGCTAATCTAATTGTAGACAATCTATATCATAATTTATACAACTGTATCAAACGTTAAACTCTTTAAGTCCAGCACTAGGCCCCATTTGACCCAATGAGTCAAGCAATGTGCAAACCAATGATGAAATTAACTTAATGAAAAATCTGCCATAGTTTCTTGTTCATCTCACTATGTCCATTCCTGTTTGGGTTGCCCAATTTGTTAACTATTTAAGATTTTTTCCATTGTTACGAATGTTAAACTCACTAAGGTGATACATCCAACACTTAAGAAGTTTTAAGAACTGCCTAGTAAATGGAAAATAAAAATTCTATATTTTTTTAACTCTATAGTCATCAAAAAATAAGAATTCAGCAAAGAAAAAAATACATTAAAACCAGAAAAATATGCTACTTTGAGTTATAATTATTTTAGGAAAAAAATGATTGTTCTGATATATTATAGAAAGTAAACTGTAGGTACAAATGTAAACTCTACAGAAATGTAATGTTCCATGTAAGTCCTGGTGGGTAATGTCACCAAATCAGAATACAGGTAGACACCATCGGGGGGGGGTGTAATTTTCTTGCAAATATAATCATTTCACTACTCACCTGTTGCCCACCTGTGGCATATGTAGATTTAGAACATATCACAAACATTACTTTAAAATATCTTAGCAAAAATTAGCTATGAGGCAAAAAGCATTAATTTCTGTACTCTGCCATTTCAACACATTTTCATTCTACACTCTATGTTTTGCATTCTAAAATAATTTTTGAGAGGTTTTTCAGCTTTAATTTTTTGAACAGAATAGGGCTTTAATTACAAGTGAACATCAGTTGAGTGTTATAGAACAGTATTCCTGCCACTTGCTTTAGTCATCTAGATCAAGCACCTTATTTAAGAGTAGTTTCCACAGGACTTAGAGAAAAGTGGCATCTTTAGGGAGGGGTTTAGAACTGTTAACTTGCACTGATGCTAATTCCAGGAGATATTTATGAATATGCTCATCTTTTTCTTTTGAAATTGGCTGTGATCCATTGTTCTTTTTTAATCACTTTAAAAATCAATGCTAAATTTCAGCGATGCCACATCCTCTTGCAGATGATGAGACTATATTCTTTTTTTACCTAACTTGTTTAAATCACAGGCTTAATCAGAATGGCTATCTTCACATTTCTTCCTGGACAAAATGAGAACACTATCATTCACAGTTTAGGGAGTTTAAATACTATCACTTGAAATTCTGTGCTGAGCAAGGATGATACTCTTAATGGCTGTGTGTGAGCCATAGCTTTGTACCGAGCTAAATTGACACCACCTAAAGTGCCATGACTACAACACTCCCTTTTTACAGCTGCACACCATATTAAGGGCGAACACTAGAAACACAGGCCATGGTGCACTCCCCACAGGGCTCACACCCCAGTGGACATCAATGGTACAGGAACTGTACCATTACTCAGTTTAACCACTGAGCTCATGAGCTGTGTTAATTGTAGTTCTGCTAAGAAAAACATTAAAAAACTGCATAACCTCCTCACTCCCCCAACACAGAACCATAGAAAAATCCCAGTTAAAAACCAACTCTGATTTAACAAAAGAGTAGATAAAGCCTTTCTACTTGAATACCTAACATTAAGGTTGACAAATCCAGTGAAGTAAACTAAAACCACTACTGAAGTGGCCTCAGCACATAGCACAGCTAACCATGATGAATAAAAGCCAAAATTGCAGGGTATGTTCAGTATTATCAACATTTTCACACTGCTGCACTTAATAGGGAAAGCCCTAACTATTAAAGCACTCCACCGAGCAAAGCAGTTACCAGTCACAGTGCTGTACGGAGCTCAGTAAGTTGCCTCCCACCATCTTAGCACTGAACAGTGTATGTATATGTCATACTTTCTGACAGGACAGAGATTTATTTTTCACACTTTATTTTCATTCAGTTTAGGAAAGAGATTTAGTTACAGTACAGTTAAGAAATTGCTTTCACTTAACTGCTAACACCAATTTAAGCAAAGGCAGTATAGAGTTGACAAGTGCATCTGTAAGTCTGGAACAGCGAGAGGCTCATTCATAGCTACTTATGTTCATGAAGTCACATATATATGAAGTGTATTTATTCATTATTTGATAAGATATGTGACCACTTTACATCACCAGCTTGCCTCCCATGTGGAGAAACTGACAGATTTTATTTTTATATAATTTAGTAATTTTTCCAAATGACAATCATGTTCTCAAAAATGGGGTCGAGGATTATTTTTTTGGGCTTACTCCAAAAAGGAGCCATGTTTTCAAATGGTAAGAAATCCTTTTACGTAATCAAAGAAAAGCCACATAACTTTTAACACACAAAGACTTCTTCAAGTATGACACAAGCAACAAGTATTGGTTTCATATTGGCTAAGATTGCTGTGACTTTAATGTGCTGCCACTACTCTAAGAAGAAAGTCTGAAAGAAAAAGATAGTTAACATCTAGGGAGTAGAAGAGAATATTTGCAAGGAAACAGGCTATCCTATCACTACCTCCAACACAGGTAATTATCAGATATATGGCAGCTATGGACCTTAGCTGTGGGAGGAAAATCATATCATTGCTGAAAGTCTGTGACATTAATAAGTACATGAATTTTCATTCCAGCACAGCAAGGAGTTTGGCTCCCTGGATCATTTCTGAAGGTGTTTTTTACACATTCTGATTTTTTTTCCCAAAAGTAAACAATTACTTTCATCTTTAATTTTATTCAGTCCATGGTAGTAATTTGATTTCTCCCATATAGTTTTGATGATGTTATTTACTATATCAGTATTTTGCATTTAAAAGGGAAAGGAGGTTTCATTTACCCCAAATGTGTGATCTGTGGTTTATCAGTTCAATCTCTTGTTGTCACCAAGTATATTTGACCATACTAAGTAGAAACAGAAGACATCCTCATACACACTTGGCAGCATACCACTTGAAAAGTCCTGACTAGAGCTTTTAATCAAAGAAAAGTAAAATCTGGAAGTCTTTCCAAAGGGAAGTTTTCCAGTGTTTGCTACCTAATGTTGGAATTGAATAATGAGAAATAAATGCATACAATCTCCTTGCAGCTGGTTTCGGTTACTGATTATTTTTGCTGTGTTGGTTTTGTTCGTTTGTTTTGTTTGTTTGTTGCTTTGTTTGGTTTGGATTTTTTTCCCCCCTAACATCTTAACATACAGTGTGGTATTCCTTGGGTTAAATGCTAAGGTGCTATTGCTTGAAATAGGGCTGGACATGAACAAACAATTTGATTATTCTTCTATCTTGCTATGGTTGTAGGACAGTAAAGCCAGAAAAAAATCCTGACCACATCTAGCCTGACAATTTAGTATCACATTGAGAAACTTGTGACCATCCCCATCCCTAGGAAAGTGAGCATTAGAGAGCTTGCTATGCTCTAAATGAACCCCCAAAGGCAAGGCCGTAGGGGTGTGTGTGTGGGATTAATGCAACCCAGTATTACTTTCTTTTAACACAGGTATGGACACAAACACATACACACACACGTTGACTCACATTCTCCATAAAATTTCTATTAGGATCTCGATAAAACTTTAAATTTTTAAAGTTATTTAATTTTGCTTTCCAACTTGAAGCACTGTCATGTCTGCCAGCTCTCCTAGTAGAGCTGCTCCACTATTGTTTTACCCTCATTACTAGAAAACTGTATCTAATTTCAAAGCTGAATTTGTCATAATTTCAAAGGTTTCACTGTCTTTTTATTGCATTTCTATTAGAAAAGGCCAGACCAATTCTTAAGAAACATTCTGCTAGCCACTAATGACTTTTTGAAATTAAGTTAATAACTTATTTTATTATGTACTTGTTATATTATTAGTGCTGCTTTGAAACTCAAAATTATTCTGTATTATTAGCTAATAATTTGTACACGTCTGGCACTGGAAGAAAGAGAAAACAGGCTCAGTTTCTTGTTAAGACCAAGTGTTACTGTTTTTATTACTTCCGATCATGAGAAGTGGTCATCTAGAAGCACACTTAAGGAAAATGATAACCACTTCATAGAATTAATTACTTTTGCTAGCAAACCTATTACAAATAGTCCTACAAAAACCTTGTCACTGTTGCAATGTGTACTACAACTGGTGAATTCCCAGTAATATGAATGAAAGCAGCAGAGGCTCCTAGGGATGAGGACTTCAGGTGAAGTGTCACCCTCTGCAGTAGTTGGAAAAGTATGACATGGAATATCAGGGAAAAGTAGTAAGGACTACTTTCAACATCTTGTTGGTTGGCAATAGGAAACAACCTTTATGATTGAAAGCAGCGGATCCAGAGTGCTGCATTTAGCGGGCAGATGCCATTTTTTCATGTGCTGCACAGAGCTGAAAGGCTGTCCCCCACAGTCCCATTCAGCTGAACCTTTGGCTGAAGGTAAACATTTAATATGTAGCTAAGAGACAGGTTTGATTGTTTGTTCTAGTGATTATGCTAAGTTAGTTTCTATACAGACTCTATGACCTTGTTTACAATGGCTACAGATGTTAACATTACTTTGGGGTAAAAAAAGAAAAGCAACATTTATCAAACAGAACAGGGTGAGTGTTCTAGCAACCAATGTGCTCTATTAAATATTAACTCTGCAAGTCTCTTTTAGTAACGTGAGAGATGTACTGCCTGGCCACATATAGGACCTAATTGGAGGTGCTGAATGTAAAGATGAAGTTCCTGAACATGCTCACTAACAAACAATACAGTACACCACCTGCTGTTATTGCTGAAGACACCTGAAGCCAGGAAGCTGCTTGGGGTCAGGGTTCTCTTCTTGTCACCCCGTACTGGGAGTTTTTTCCCTAATGTACCTGACCATGCTGAGCTTTCCCATAGCCAGGATGAGGAAATGACCTGATGAATTAGCATTCATGTCTATCCACAGGCTGGGCACTTCTTACTGACCCAACACTCAGAAATGTTAACTTCTCCTCAGTCGAATCTTTCACTGCTATTTTGGGATAGTTTTTTAGGATAGTGTATACACCACTTTAGGATGACACATTTTTCTTTCTTATCTGCCATTGTTTTGAGTATCTATTCAGAAATATGCTTTCTCTCTGTGTTCCCTAATCACAAAAAAACTTGAAAGAGGTCATATCCTTAATGTTAGAAGTTAGTGTGTTTTAGTGCAGAATTCCAGAGAGTAATGCAGATGCAGATGGGTTTAACTGCCTTTTGCAAGTGCCTATCTCTGTCTATTGACTATATAGGAAGGAGACTAATTATTTCCTAACTGTAATATTTCAGTTTAAACATGTAAGTTAAATAAGATGAACCTGGGCCTGCATGGTTGCTGTTTTGTCCAGCTCTTTGTGACTGATTTACAGCAGATTTCTCTCTACTAGAAGGACTTTTAAAATATGCTTTCGTAGCTTTATTAAAATAGTTTTACTACTAGCCCATTATCTTTCTAGTAGCCCGTAAAAGTAAACAGGCAGCCTGAAATCTCTAAGAACTAAAAAATCAGAAAAAACCTCAAGTAAAACAGAATTACTTATTCCTTATTGTACTCTAATATAAATGCTAAGTATTACATCAGCGCTATAGACATAGAGTATCCTTAGACTCAAATGTGGGAGTTTTGAAGTTAAAAGAGATTTAGTCTTTAATATTTTAACCAAGATCAAGAGGAGTGACCAAAAGCTTTAATCAAAACCATCATAAAGCGGTAATACTGATTGACATTTTGACTTCAGGTCAAGATGAAGGAGTCTAATGCTGGGACTGAATCCCAGTGGCATGTCATCTTCCATATAATTCAAAAAAATATGAAGAGAAGTAGTAGAGGCATTATCTTATTGTGTAATTTTGAAATCAGTAGATATTTCTGTGTAAAGTCCCAGACACAGTGGTAAAATCATTATGTTAACCAAAAAACATTGCTTCATCATATTTTTTTATAATTTTACGAGTAAAACACACACGATTTAGTATCATATCTCATGAAATAGAAGATATTTTAAAAGCATCAGGCTGCAATAGGATGACTCTAAACAATTTGTCGCGTTAAGACTTATCCACCAAAAAAGATAGAACCCAAAAATGAGGACAGATGTGCAGGTTACAGGTTCTCTAGATTTGTGGTGACAATAGAATGACTGGCATCTATCTTTCAGCAGGCATCACAATTTTTTTCTGAAGAAAAACTGGTTTGTCATTCCAGTTCCAAATTGGAGATAATCTAAGTACCAGTTTGCTAGATTTAAGACTCATAAGAACTCTTTAGGAGGTAGGAACTTTTTAATGACCAAATCTAAGTGTAGTAAACTGAGAAAGTATTTTAGGTAGGAAATTAAAATATGTTGCAGTATGCCACTGATATGAATGGAAATGATACAACACTTATTTCATGAAATATCAAACATTATTTTAATTCTTGTATACATGACAATGTTGTTGTTCTGATTCTAACTATTGCTCACATTTTCTATTATCTTAGCCCTGAAAAGGCCTAGCACAGCAATTTCTTACCTGCTAAAAGAAAGGCATCTTGTGGTTGCCTAACATTTGGTATTCTGCAAGTTGAAGGACCACATCTCAGCATGTAAGAATATAATTTAATAGTCCCATCAAGGTATAAAAATCTAAATAACTAATTCCAGAAATTCTTAAACATAGGGGAAAAAAACCCCCACAGACGTGCAAACGAGCATTCTTTCTTACATCCATATTCAAAATGCCTCTTTTCATGCCTACAACTTTTCCCATCCTTAATACTTAACATCAAACATGCTTCAGGATTCTTGGAGCAGTAAATAATTTTTACCTTTCCATTCTTCTTCTGGATTAACAATTATAGCAAGTACATAATTCAGCAGATTAATGTTTTTTTCCCTGGTTCAACTAAGCACCGGATCCAGCAGTGAGGCTCTGGACAGCAATCTGCCTTGGATTTCAGGACTGTAGCTACCTGTTTTCTTGCTTTGCACTATCTGCAAATGCAGTACTTCAGGATAGGCAATAGAAAGTTTAAGTATGTTTTCAATTTTCACTTGGAAGACTGAGAGCATGAAAGTCCCCAGGCACTAGTACTTATCTACAGCTCTGTCTCCCAACTTTTATGTTTAGTTATCAAAGGTGATAAAGTTACATGGCCAGTGCAGGGCCAGGGGGTAGGGGGAATGCTGAATAATTGTATAGGCTTATCAGTGATAAGTGCTGGTAATTTATGTGTTCATCGTTCATTTGGCAGAGAAACAACACTTCGTGTACTGTCCACTCTGAATTGGGAAGGACACTGTCTAAAAAGGGAAAGAATAAAAATATGAAATAGTCTTGGTATTCAGAGTGGTATTCATATTCATATGGTTTGGTTAATGAGTTTATGAACCTTTGGTAATGAATTTTAATACTGGCACTGACTGCTCTAACTCCAAAAGTCACATATTGAGCAGGTTTGAGATGCATTTTGGAAGCCTGTAAGTGTAAATGATATAGACAACTCCTAAAAACCTCCAAGTAGCCAGATTGAGAGGGATGGACATGATAAAAGAGAAAGAACCTCAAATCACTGCCAATTCTAGGTCAAAACTAGACCGAACACTTATGTTTGTTCCACATATTCTCTCTTACTTAAGAGTATTTTTTGTAAGTCTCCATTCATATCATATTCTATCAAACAACTAAAAAACCAGAAAAAGTCATGCTGGCTTTAACTTTGAGAACCTTACTGAGGGATACAGAGAAAAGCCTACTTTTAGGGAGGTTTTGCTTGCTAGTGAGAATATTTTAGGTAGAAAGAAATGAATGATACATAGAGATGAGGTTTAAGAACAAACGTTTACCGACTTGATGCTATGAACAGTGACCGTGGGGTCTCAGAGGAACCGCCTCTACCTTGCAAAGCCTTACTACTTTTATTATACTCATAATTTTATCGATGCCATGAATTATAAAGTTTTACAGAGAAAATGAGTCTCACTTTGACCTGATTAACATACAGCAGGTAATAATACTGAAGTAGATAAATGGGCAGGGGAACAAAAAGGCATATGGAATATGTGTTAGATTAAAACAAAATTAGAACTCGATAAATACCGTTTACTCTATTACGCTATCTTTAGCATCTATTTAAATTCTGAAGCATGTTTTCACAGGCAGTAATAATTATTAAAAGGAATTACAGGAGCCCTAATCTTAAGGTAGCTTTTTTCAAGTGTCTTTCATCTGCAAATAAAAGCCACAGCCTTAATTTTTTTATTTACCATGAGTAATCTGATGTCATTTCATTCTGTTTTAAAAATACTTTTCTTTCTGAAACACAAAGAGATATACCTGTTTATCTCATGCTAAGGTTAGGGAGTGCTGTTTTAAAGTAATGCCTTTCAGTAATAATTCAAGTTTCTCTGAGAAATCAGTACAAGAAAACCTTAGCAAGCCTAAACAAAGAAAAAGTTCTCTGCTTAGCTGTTCCTTGTGTGAACCGAAAATAAATAGCCTTTACTATACACATAAAAGCAGACTGTAAAGTGGAACCAGGACAGTAAAACCCTAGGAATAAACCCCCAGATTTAATTCTGATGAACTTGGATTTAATTTAAGATGGGTATCTCCGAATTCATTTTGGGTGTTATTGTAACCAAATCAGAAGCTACTCTGAATTTCAGATTAACAGTTCCCCCATGGTAATCTGTTCTCTTACAGCTTGATGGCTTTCCCTACAGGAAAGCTTCATAGAAGAAGAAGAAAAAAAAATACCCCCAAAAACCCAAAACCCTTAAAAAAACCCCAAGTTTTTTTTCCAACTGTCAGTTCAGAAGTGAACGAACCAGTCTCTAGTTCTAAAATGACAGCTTAATTCTTCTTCAATTCCAATTTGGCTTGAAGAGCAGTACTATACCATAAGAAAATAAGGAACATATTATCTGCCTTTCATCTGTTAATTATCAAGATTTCATAAATGTGAAGTTTTTGAGAATTTAAGTGTATAACTGTGAGCTATACTCCCAGACCACAGTTTCCTTACACTAAAATAACTTAAGACATAATTCAGTCCCCAGTCTTGCATTCAGAAAATAATAATTTTTATATCCAGTCAAATATTTTGCACATAGCTTAAGCACACTTCCATACATTCATGCATAAGCAAGATCCAAACTACCAGGGTCAGTCTTAAGATAAAAATGATATAAAAATGGGATCACACAAACTAGAGAGGTCATCTATTTTCTCTTAGATGATTCCCTCACCACTGCAAAATCAATACAACAGCGTAGTACTCTCTTCTAAACACTACCTGCTGCTAAGAGTGATCCCGTGATCTGACGATTTAATGGATAAGGAAGTACTGAATTTTAACAGAGCCTAAACCAACAGAAATTGAATGAACTTTATCTTAGGGGAACACCATCAATATCTATTGCTCTGTTGTTAAGAAGAGTGCATTCAGGCATCAAACTAGGCTACCTTGAATTGCATCAGCTGTGGGAAACAACTCTTAGTAGTTGCAAACCTTCTAATCAGTGCTGTAATATAAAAACATCTCTAAATGCAGGATGGTGTAATCAAATGTGAATTTCTAGTTACACTGACGACCTATTTAAAATTATTTTGAATCCAGTTTTGTTATATTTAATTAATTTCAGCTCTTATGGCATTAAATTTACTAATGGATAATTATTATTAATGAAATAATTACAAAATTATCTTTATGCATGAGAAAAAAATTATGTGTTGTCACATTACCTTTGACAACATGTGAAAAAAAGCACTGAGGTTAAAAATTATATCTTACAGAAGTTAAATCTGCTGCAGCAATATGGAATAAACCTTTAAAAATCCTAAAGAATCACAAATTAAAAACAAAATATAAAAAGAGGAATGCTTTAGAAACCATCATATGAGTAACAAATTTACAGACTAGAGGAATAGTCAGTTTTAAATATGGTGCTAAATGACTGGCAAGAGTTTTAAGGATATTACGTTACTTAAATAAAATACTTCTATAAATACTGACTTTCAGTTTAACTTCTAAAGTAATTATGCATTTTAATGCTGTATTAGTCACTGATAATGCTTTTAAGTCTTTGCAAGATGGTATTTTAATGTACGTACCTAAAAAATTTCCCTCACAAACAGCTGAACCTCATTCCTGTATATGCAATTTTAGGATACAGAATTGCAAGCATGTTAAATGTGTCTCACAGATTTTGCAGCATATTGTTGTGTTGTATAGAGTCAGATAAATCTATTTGAAGCAAACAGATATTCTCTTTAACAGCAGTTGAGGTTAAAGAGATATTAACTATGTGAAACCAGCTGCACTCTCAGGTACATTAATTTCACAGTATAATACTGTGCCGGTTTAAAAGTAAACCAGTGGGAGAAATGAACCTAGCTCAAGAGACATTACAAGTCAGTTACAATTTACTAAAAAGATTACAATAAATACAATGGTATAGAGAAAAACTGGTTTTAATCCACAAAGAAATATGTACAACCCCACACCCTGGGAGAAGAACAAAACGGTGTTTGTCAACCCCTGTGCTGACCACCACGTGGCCCCCCTCAGTGCAAAGTAAAAGGAAAGGAAGCCTGTTGCTCCAGATGATGGTTGCAGTCCTGTTGAAATAACAATTACGGTCAGTGGTAGTCACAGTCTTGTTGGAGTTTCTGGTCCTCCTCTGGATCTGAGTAGTACATGAAGTCCCAAACCCCCAAGATTATATATGCTTAGGTTGGAATGTCCAGTACCTCCCCCAGGGCAGGGAGTCTCACAATGGGTGATTTAACTCTGTGAGTCATGGGATATTTTTGGAGCCTTTGATGGTCTAGGTGTTGCAGCTGCCTATTATGCCAGTCCAGTATGGCCCATTAGCAGACATGACCCCTCAGACTGGGTGTGAAGGTGCTAATGCCTCCCCAGAGTGGAGTTATCACAGCTGTTATCACAGTTATTAGTGTGAAGACAAAGAAACACCCCTCTCAGGGTCTCTTTAACACCCAGCTTGTAGCCTGAGGTGTCAGGTGTGCCCTGGGCAGCTGCTGCAAATGATCCATTATTAACAGTCCATCAGAAATTACATAGGGGGTGTAGAATCCATAGTTTTGGTTATACCCACATAGTGATACACTGGTCCCAGTCCCTGTAACTAGGACAAATGCCTTCTGCCAGACATTGACTTTTAACTCTTAAAGATTTCAAGATAGAAGATACAATTCTTACGAAGAAATTCTAGATTTAAACTTCTGAAATGCTTTTGAATTTTACATCAGAGTATTTGGAATTTGTAGCAATAAAAATTCAAATTTCAATTAAAAAAAAATTACATTAATAGGTGCTGGTTGTAAGGCATCACTGCTAGAATCACCAAAATACAAATGCTATCAAAACTGACAATGTGGCTGGCAATCCAACACAAATAAAAAAAATAAAGTCCGAAAGTAATGGATTTAGACAATACAAGATAATGAAGCTATATGAGTAATACCAGATTAGATCAGACTGTTTCATGTATGCATTCAAAGCATGTATGTCGATATCCACAGGCACTTTCCATTACTAAATTCCTGTGTCCAATATCGTAGTATTATTACAAATCAAAAAAGTCTTATTTCATTAGTTTTTATTAAATTTTATCTTGCGATGACACAAAACCAATAAGTTTGGTAAGAGAGAGAATAGCTTAGCAACTGTTGAGAGGCATTATAAGGAACAACATTAAGAAAATGGGGCAGCCAAAATAGATTGATTGGAGACAATATGCTATCAAATCACAAAAATTCTCATATGAGAAGCTTAAATGATTATCACTTAACTCATTTTATTACTTGCAAAAGTTAAGGCAACTAAGGGACGCTACGTGAAAAACTTGCATAAGAGATGCACTTACTACACATGTAATAGTTGTCATTGTCTTTTCAAATGTGATATGCAGCTGTCTTCTCTTTAAATCATTATTCAGATTTAGGTACAAATTAATGGTATATGGACATCACTTGTAAATATCTGAATCTAAATTTTTACAGTTTCACCACTCATTGTAGAGGCCAGAAAAGCTGACTTTAGTTACATCCCCACCTACCCTTAAGCCACAGTATGGTCTGAGAAATGTTGATTGGCCTTGACAAACTGCACCTGGGCTAAGCTTCTTTCCAGTTTATCAGAAACACTGTCTATTCCCAGGAAATAGTGTTGTCTAATGAGCACCTGTTTTTTAATGAGCAGCCTTGGAAACTTATTTTTCTTGCATGAATAACAACCCAAGTGGAATAATATTTCTGTTGCTGAAACTTCAAAGACAGTTACCGAGTTGAATTATGGCCAGGATGGAAAATTACCATGACTAAAACACACACTCTTGCAACCCTATAAACAGTGATATTAAATGACACCCCTCAAGCTCTCGATTATGAGGGGTTGGTGTGTACTAAAGTCTTTAACAACTCTACAAAAAACGGTCCAAAGTAAGATCCTTTTGAGCTTTCAGCTCCCAGAAGACAAGGGGCTAATGTGTGTCTCAAACACCAATAACCAGATGGCTGTGAAGCCAAACAAGTACTGTTAGTAACAACTGACAAGAATTGTTGGTAATAACTAAGGACTATTGGTATTAAAACAACATGCGAAAGATCAAGATTTGGTTGGAGAAGGGGAGTCAGGTGGAGATAGGGCAGCACTTTTCCATGGGAAAGAACCACAATAAAGTACAGTGCAAGCACAGAAATGATTGGAAGGAAGTGGGTGTGGATTATTAGGTAGGATTAGGACCACCAAAGATTCCCAGAGTTCTCTGACTCATTTACAGAAAGGCCTAGAAGAACAGACTGTGGATGACAACTATGTTTTATGCTAAACTAATTAGCATAAAAAGCAAGAAACCTGTCCCCAGGGCAGAGGAACCTGTTCCCACGGCAGAGAAACCTGTCCATAAAAAGGTACCCCTTTAGGCTCAGGCAGTCCCCCTGGACACCTCATCAGCTGGACCGACACAGGTGGTTTGCCGCTTATCAGCTGGATTGCCGCTGAAACCAGGGTTGGCATCCCATCAGCTGGATCAATGCTGGAGTGGTGGCTGGTGACCTCTTTTTCCCCTCTCTTTTTTCCTTTCTTTATTTTATCTCTCCCTTTTTAATCAACCCCTTTCATTTCTCTTTTCCTTTCACCCTAACAGTTTATCCAAAACCCACTGTCATGTGCCTATATAGTAGGTCAGGGGCTAACATACCAATTTCCATGCCAAGTGTGTAATTTTGTGTAATTTACTAATAAAACTCTCTGATTGTTTACAGACCCTCTAATTTTTGTTTTTCCTTTTGACCAATGAACATTTTCAAATCTTAAGGGCTTCCTTCGCCTTAAGATTCGGTTGTTACACTCAGGCAAATGGTTTTCATAATGATGTTGATCTTCTCTGGCGTGGGTTTACATCTTCCTATTTCTGTTTGCGGTTAAGAGCCTTGAAATGATAAACAGAGTTTTCTTGATTTTGTTTTGATTTACCTGAAAGACAGCCAGTGAGTGACAGAAACAGCAACAGTTTCCATGACAACCACATCCTTGGTCACAAAGGTCTTCTGTCCCTCTTTGTGCAGTTGTTAGCAATGCTGATGTTTCTTCATTAAAGCTTAGCCTAGTGGGAAAAGACAAGTCCTTGTTAGGAAAATTAAAAGTATCTCTCAATAATACGACAGATAATTCAAGAGACAAACCTGGTCCTAATGCAATTAAAAGTTCTTGTTCCAAAGAACTCTCTATGGACAGGGGCAGGTATCCTGACAGATACTCAGAGGGATCTTTTTCCAGTAGTTACCTGTGTTAATAGCTCAGATGTCTGTGGCCGTGCTTTGGAAAGAGATATATATATATATGTTTATATGGATATCATCCTAAAGTTACATCCATATTGAAGCCTTGAATTCCCAAAAAGGCAAGCTCACAAGATAATACACATATTTTTTTGCAGAAAATATATTCAAAGCACATAATTTGTCTTGGGTTCCTATTTTCCTGAAAGCAATATGTTGATGCTTGGTATAAAGTGTTTCAAAAACCTCAAGTGGAAGTGTGTCTTAGATGAGTGGACAGTGAGGTGAATTGAGAATTCACTGAAGGGCAGAGCTCAGAGTGTTCTAATCAGCAGTGCAGAATCTAGTTAGAGGTCTGTAGCTTGTGGTGTTCCCTAGGAGTCAGTGCTGGGTCCAGTATTGTTCAACTTACTCATCAGTTACCTGGATGCAGGGACAGAGTGTGGCCGCAGCAAGCTTGCGGATGATACAGAACTGGGAGGAGTGGCCAATAGCCCAGAGTCTTTACAGCCCTTCAGAAGGACCTCAATAGATTGCAGAGATGGGCAGAGAAGAACCATCTGAAGTTCAACAAAGGCAAATGCAGGGTCCTGCACTTGAGGAAGAATAACCCCACACACCAGTACAGGCTGGAGGCTGACCTGCAGGAGAAGGGAAGATCCTTCTCCTGCAGAGAAGGACCTGGACAAGGACAACAAGTTGTCCATGAGTCAGCATTGTGCCCTTATGGCCAGGAAGGCCAATGGTATCCTGGGTTGCATTAGGAAAAACATTGCCAGCAGGTCCAGGGAGGTGATCCCGCCCCTAAGTTTAGCCCTAATGAGGCTGCATTTGGAGTACTGGGCTGGGCTCTCCAGTCCAAGAAAGACAAGGAAGTACTGGAGAGGGTTCAGCAGAAGGCTGAAAAGATAATTAGGGAACTGGAGCATCTCTCTTATGAGGAAAGGCTGAGAGAGGTGACAGAGCACTGGAACAGGCTGCTCAGAAAGGTTGTAGAATCTCCTTCTCTGGAGATATTCAAAATCCTCCTAGACGCAGTCCTGTGCAACCTGTTCCAGGTGAACCTGCTTTGGAAGAAACTTTGAACTAGATATCTCGACTTCCCTTCCAACCCCAACCATTCTGCGATTCTGTGATTCTTCTCTTGAAAGCAATATGTTGATATTTGGCATTTTAAAACACCTCCCAAAAAATAATAATTTGTTTTAGGAAAATTCAGGCCTTTTTACTACTTGCAAATTGGGTTCAAATAAATTCCAGTTTCTTCAATTTTACTCATTGTGCTAAGAATCCATCAATACATTTGAAACAATCACCACTTATACAGAAGAGATTTTTCATACTTATCTCCTTCTACCACTCCTCAGATTTTTGTTTCCTATCTGTCCCATGACTGGTACATACACGTTGGCCCATTACATCTTCTTAGGTATCACTTCAACAATGTCAGTAGCTTTAACACAATAGAACTTGAGAGTTTTTACATTCAAATAACTGAAAAATCAGTCCAACATATGGCAAGTTTTAGCTGGTTTATGTATGAACTTGAGTACTTCTGGTCTTTGATTAGAAAAACATCAAGTTGCAAACATAAAGCTAGTTTCCTACACTTAATTAGTCATATCTGTTCAGTAAGTTTTTGATATCCTCTCGTTGGAGCCCAAGAAATCTTCTATCTGTAGAGGCTATGATCCACAAGTACAAGAGCAATCCCATGGGACAGAACAATGAGACAAAGGAGAATTTGCTTTGATCCCTTATCAGACCCATTTTGGGGATAATATGATTCTTTCAGATTAGTTTAGTTTAGTTACATGCCACAATTGCTGTTTCAGGGATCCTATTCTTTATGTTAGAACCCTCACAGTATGAGAACAGAGGCAAAGCTCAACACAGCTGAAAAAAAAAATCATAATGTAATAGTAGGTTCCTACCAGATTATTCCACTTCAACTGCTTTCTGAGCATTTCCAGTTGTAACCAGTTTTGATAGTCTTTTCTTCATATATAGAGAGACACACACAGTGTGAGAACAAGATGACAACATCTGTTTAGGTAGCTGGTAATTACTCCCGCAACAATCTAAAGGTGTAGCTTGTCAGCTTTCATTTAAAGAGTACAGCAGGTATGGTTTTCAACATAGATAAAAAAAAAAACAAACATGTAGGGTTGTGCTTCCTTTCAGGTAACTCAGACCACAGAAACTTAATATTGGGTGTATACATTAATATAAGAAACACTGAAAGTGAACATAACAATCTGGTAGTCAACTGACTTTCCACATAGTGCCTGTAGCTCATCTAAACCTCCACAGGAAACATCCTCAGTTAATTATTTATGTCTGCTGCCTTTGTTTTTCACTTCACTGATAATCTGCTTTTCAGTTACTATGTTCCTTTGGTTGGTGAATTATCTCATTCAGCATTCTTTGCTGGCCAGGCCTTTGGGAAATAAGCATTTTCATTAATATTTAAATTTTTCCCTTATGGCCATATCTGTTAAAGAGAGTAAAATACAGATTCCTTCCTCCCTTTCCCTTCCCTGCAACTTTATTACTCTTTCTTCTTCCTCTTTTCCTCACTTCTCTTCAGCTACTTTTATAACGGTGTAACACAGAAATTATTTTAACTTGGTGATTTATCTGTTGCATGAACAGGGGGAAATATACCAAGTTTTCCAGAATTAAAGTGTGAGATTATTATTGTTGTTGTTATTATTAGGTATTATTGTGCCTATTGGATCAGACTATTAAAAAATAATATCAAAGGTTATGATTGGTAAACCAGGAACAGGATGAAGCCTAACTGGAATCAAACAGTAGGAACATCAAAATAAAAGATGCCCTTATATATATTTCTCTTTGCATTCTTGAAACATGATGATTTTAGGCTTTCTATGAAAAAGAATATTTTTTAATGAACATTTCATTAAAGGCAACAGAGTTATGGCAGGTGGTGCTAGATAAGGAGTCAATAGCTAAATATCTATAACAGCTTTTACATGACAACTTTTAACTGTGATCTACCTAACTTGATCCTATCAATGTAATGCAAATTTCAAACCTGTTACACAAGTATATTAAAATGTAAAGCAGAGTGCAATGATAGGGAAATGCTCTGATTTAAGTAATGAATGTGGGACACTGATCTTCCTATTTGGATATTCATTGCGTAAATATGGTGGCTTATCTCAGTTGAAGAATTATTAGCAAAACAAGGAAGGCGGAAATATGTCACTTCATTGCTTTTAAAAAAATCTACCTAGAAATTTTGATTATTATCATAATGATATTTCTTGTTTCTTCAAGGGTACTTGGCAAACACTTTGTTAGCCACATGGATAAATGGAATACATAGCAACATGGTAGGGTTATTGAACATCTAAGAATGGAGGAGTACAGTTCATACAAATATATTGATACTGCATTTATGGGCTACCATGTAGCATGTGGAATAATGACATAGGTACTTTGAAGAAAATAAAAGGGCAAGAGGATGAAAATGTTATATTTAATAAGCATAGGCATATAGTCTAATTTCTGCTCTAGATTAAATGAAGGGATGTATTCCTAGCTTTACTATCAGTGCTTGTCATCTGATCTTTTAGATGACTAGGCTCTCACTTTTAGATAGACTTCAGTGATTGAAGGATTCCTTTATGCTCGTAACAAAAAGATCAAAGCTGCATTAAATTCATTGAGAGAAGCATCTTCTTTCTTATTAAAAAAAAAATAAAAAAAGAAAGGGTGTTATTACTGTAAAAAAAGTTAATGAATATTGTCTTCAATTTTATAAGAAAGATCTCCCACCTAAAACTTGCCTATTTTGTAAGTAGTTTAAGGGCATATATACGAGTAGTATTCAGTTATTCTTGGTTGGAAAATCTTGTTAATTTTCTGTTTTGTTTTTTTTTTCCTCACCCCTGACTATCCCAGAATGAGGAGTCTTAAGAATGTAAAACAATATACAGTCACTTACTAATGCAAAAGAATACATCTGAAGATGCTGCTCAAAAGGACTTAAAAATCATTTCAACTGAGCAGTTTTTATTTTTCCCCCAAATATAAATTTGGATCTCATAAGAACCCAACTGGTTTCTTTGGAACACTTTCCTGGCTTTATTGATAATTCAGTGCAAGAAAAAAAAATTAAGTTGTCCAGAATATCCTGTATTCTTTTTTATAATAGCATGATTGACAAAGTTCTACAGTTTAGTTTTTAAATTAAGGGTGGAATGTTTACCACTTATTGATTGTTTTCCTGTCCTGTTCTTATTCTGGTTTCTCTATAATACGTGCAGTTTCAGTAAACTCTTTTTTCATAATACTGAAGAGATGAATTTTCTCTCATGACAATTTGTAAGAAACAGTGATCTAAAATACAGTCGATGTGTATAATGTGCAGCAAGTAATTTATCTAACTTCTTTTTCGGCACAAATAATTAGAAGGTGAGATTTTCAATTTCCAAATGGTACTACCCATGGTCCTTTGTTTTCCCAAGAATTTCTACCAAATTAATTTTGCAATTTGTTTTAATTCTGCGTGTTAATTGTAGAAAACTTATTAAAGCGCTCACCATTCAGTATGTTTTAATGAATTGCTTTGGCTAGTAGTGACAGGGTGGATACTTTCTCATGGTTCTGATTCCTAGTAGAATTTATGAATACTGAGAGTACGAGTACTAATGAATGTGGCCAGCATTAATGTGCTAGAGGCTTGAACTAGATTTAGTAAAACTATGGTCTTTCTAAGCATAGTAATAACATCTACTATCATTAGTGTTTGTTTTCTGGCACTTATAATAAATTTAAATGCAACTGAAAAGACTTTTTGGGTTTTTTTAATTAAAAAACTTATGAAGTGAAGCCTTTAGCATAGATACCTCAATATTGATAACAAAGTGCTTTCTTCCATTACCACTATCTCATTTCCCTTTTCCACCATATGCATATTTATCCATTTATCTGTACCAACATGAAAAGATTGCTTGCTCAAATCCACATCCTCTGTCAAAGCAATGTAACACATTTTTTTGTCTCTACAGTGACTACACTGCTCAGAGGAAAGCGTGTGACTTGTCACAAAAAAAATAGTTTTCTCTATAATATTTCTTTTTCCTATATCAATATATTAGAAGAAATATCAAATTATTTCATTTTCCCTTTCTCTTCAGGAAAGGAGCATGCTCACAGGTAATGAAGAAATAAAAACAGTGATAAGGTTTACATGGACCTGGAAAAGCAGGAACTGAAGAGAGTTAGAAATTGAGCTATTGCCACCCATACATCCAAATGGAAAGAAAAAGAATAACATATTATATGAAGAACAAATACACTTATATGATTTTAGATAGTATTCTAGGAAATACTTTTCTTTACATTCAGTAAGTGGGGGACGTTGGCCTAAGGTGCAGTGAAACTGCTAATAATATTCCTTACTTAAGGTGGCAAACCCATGAAATCAATAGTTGCAACAAGCTAAGTATCATTGACTAGACTTTCTATAAAAGATTTGTTATACTCTTGGAAAAAGACAGACATCTAACTGAAGCTCCAGTTTAAAGTACTGAAATAAAGCCTTCTAATCAACACTGAAGTCTCTGTCCCTCCCTGCACAGCCTTTACTTCAATCAGGGCTTGGAAGATATGAATGGAATTGCCACAGACAGCAACTCAGCCTGTCTTCCCTGCTCCTATGAGTATCAGACTTGGTAATGCTCAGTCCATGGAGAATTAGAGGCTTTAGAAAACCAGAAGCTCAGATATTTCAAAGTTCATCATGAACAGAGGAAGCAGCTTGGCTGGAAATTTTTAAAAAGAGCTTGTCTGTTGAGAGCTCCCTGATGATATATTTACATATAAAGTTAACTATTAGGCCATGATTATTACAGACACGGGTTATAGAGAATATAAATAACCTTGATTGAGTTCATGTCCCTGCTTGCTTTCAATAAGGAATTAATTTGCTCAGTCCAAAGTCTTTTTGACAATACTATTTACAAAATGGCTTATATTTAATAAAAAAAAAAGTTAATATTTGACAAAAGTCATACCATAGACACTTTTACAATGAAGTGTCAGTGGAATTTATTATAGGACAAATGAAAGTGAAATTATATTAAGTCAATGTAAACAGCAAGGCGTCTTGTAGGATTGATTATCACCCCAAGGGAAAATAATTTATTTTCAAGTTTTAATAATTGTCTAAAATATTGTAAAGAAAATTTAATAAAGGAGAAGTTTTAGCAGTTAAATAAAACAATTTCTGAATTGTTTTATGAACACCTAATTTACTAACAATTTTAATATTCTGCAGTGGAACCTTTGCTTGTCAGATTCCTCCTGGCAAGCAACCAAGACTTACAATATCTAAGTTAATATTTAAAAGGTTGATTGTGGTTTGTTTGGATTTTTTTTGTTTGGTTTTTGTTGTTGTTGTGTTTTGTTTTGTTTTAATTTGTGATACTAATAAAGCTTTCAAAGACACCAGTCTAGTTCTAGGAAGAAACATAAATGCTACTCTACAAAACAGTCAAATTGACTAATTCTGAAATAATGGTCAATCACAATTTCTATACTGGTGAATGAACATCTGAACTACTGCTCTGAAAAACAAAGAAAAACATTTGGTTGCAAACGCTTAGTAAGTATTCTGAATTATTCAGATGAATTAAAACTGTTTGGAAAACTGTGTACAGTACCCATAAAATAAGATAATATTATATTTATATTGTATTAAATATTGATTATTTTCAATAGTGTTTGAATATATTTGCACATACATATTCAAAATAGAGGGTTTGGACGTAAGTTGCAGAATGTTTCTCTTTCCAACATTTCAGACAATTGACTGCTTTTTCATATTACCTCTTTTAACCGAATGAATAAGTATAGTGGAGATTAACAAATCACTTGACCAAGAAGGCTTGTTTTGTGCTAAATTATTTAAGGGATCATTCAGTGTTACCTGCTATAGGTGCTAGATCCTGTTAGGCATTCTTACTGTAAATCAGACACTAAACCTTCAATAGTGCGGTGCTGCTATTTGACAAAATTCACTTGAATAAAGCACAAAAACCTTAGAGTACTGCTTAGGCAATCAAGTGATTTTGGATATACCTTGAGGTACTGGTGCTATTTGCAGGCAATGAGGCAGCTTCACTGCTGCTCCCACTACTAGGTGTGGTCATGTTCTCTGGTGAACAAATACCTGTTGGATGAGGCCTTTTGAGAAGGAAAGCAGTGGAATTAATTCTGTTGGTTTCTTTCCCCATCTGTTTGCCAATCAGACTGACAGTTTCTAAAATTCAGCTCACACTTCAGAGAAGAAGCAGCTGCTGGGGATAAAGGAGTAAAAAAAGCTTTGCTCTCTCACTTAGGTATGTGAATATGTGCTGAAACACAGATTCACCTCAGCAGTGTGATTTTCCAATTTCTTAAAGCCTGGACTGCAGATAACATGGACTTTCTCACAAGTACCATAGTTAAGCTGTTTGGTTTCTTGTGTGACCTTTATGAACAGTCATTCCTTAAAGTCCCACAAGCTGCCATTACACTCACTTCAATTTTTTTTTTTAGTTCTGTCAATATTATTCACATATAATAGGAAAAAAAGGATAAAGAGGAAAATTGTGTATAATTGGACACTTTGGAAATTAGGTATATAAGCTCTTTTGTTAGTAAATGAAGAGGAATAGAAAACCGGAAGGAAAATTAATTAAAAACATTTTTGACAACTGTTTTGGAGTGAGATGAACAACCTTATTCTTTTTGCTAACTGTGATGGAAATCTGATTGCAGTAGAAGCCTAGACAGTTATTCTAAATTATTCAATTAAGTTTCAGATAGCTTAAGCTGAGTGATAGCAGTTCTCACTTGTTTTTTCAAGTGTACGTGAAAGTTTCGACAAGCTGTGAAAAATTAAACTGGTCATTTAACTCCTAATCTCAGTGATATTGCAATAAAATCAGCCTTCATCTATGATGGACATTTCTCAGTATTTTGCTTTAATTATTCAGGAAAGATAATCAAGTACTTAATAATAAGTCCTACAGATGCCCTCAGATAACTTGAGAAGTTCAGGGAGAAACGACTGTAGAATTGTGGGTCATGCTCGTGACCTGTCCTCAACCTGCATTGTTTGTATTAGACTTGATTTATTTGCAACAAAAAAATTGCAGGGAAAAAGGCATATTCTCATGCTACTCTTTTCAGGCCTGCCTGTTTATTTCTGAATTCCTCTGGGCGATCGTAAGATGTGCCAGTGTAATCACATCTGGAAATGGCCTTTTCTTTGCAAAGCAGACAATTTAAGGACAATGATAAGAGCAGCAAGGCACCGCTGTTATTTTGTCTCTCAACTGTACTTGGTAGAACTATCTCTAATGGTTAAGAGAAGTAGCTCATCTTGGCCCCTCTTTTGCAGCAGCCAACTACTGCCAAGAGGGAAGGCGACTGCAATTAAATAAGTATCCTTGACTGCCACCTGCATCTGGTATTATATCAGCCAATATAAGCAGGCATAGCTTAAATCTTTCACTTAATTTAACCACCAGACTAATAATATTATGCCTTTTAATAACATACATCAGCATCTCCACTCATCTCCCTTCAGACTGTGTGTACTGCGCTGAAGTAGTGGCCACAATCTCTCGGTGGACCATTAAATTCAGTGCTCACATCCAAACAAATCAGCTCTGGCATAACAGGGTATATTGTGCACCAGGGTGTTCAATACTACACTTGAAAAGGATCCATAAATTTTCTGTGCCTAAGATGTGAGATCCTATTCACTATACAAGGCAGGTGCAGGGCAGGTTCCCAAAAGTGTGTTAAAGAAAAGCAAGATCCTTCAATACCCTGCTTACCTCCTGCCTATGGGCCTTATACGATGCTGCCAGCCTGTCAGAAGAATGTTCATCCGAAAAGGATGTAGGCTACATTCAGTGAGTGGAAAAGGCTGTTTCATGTGTAGAGTGGATGGGAGACAAAAAGAGAAGTTAGTGTGCTAAAAGATCGTACATGAACAATCCGTTGGTGCATATGTGGTACAAGTCTACCTCAGTGCCAATCCACAAATTAGAAAAATGACAGTTCTATAAAAAAAACTTGTCTTGACGTCTTATTCACAAGTTCTGCATTAGTCATTGCAGTAGATTTCACATTAGTTCAGCCCCCGGGTTTAGGTAATAAGACCAGTTTTAGTCAAATATTTTATTTTAACATGATAAATAATGAAAGAAATACAAATTTTTTAGCTAAAAATTCCATCTAATTATAGAATCCTAGAATCACAGATGCATTAAGGTTGGAAAAAATTTTGGTTCCCAGAGAAGTTGTGTTCAAGACCAGGTTGGATGGGCCTCTGAGAAATGTCATCTAGTGAAATGTATCTCTGCTCACGGCAGGGGGGTTGGAACTAAATGCTCTTTAAGGTCCCTTCCAGCCCAAAACTTTCTATGATTCTGTGATTCCATGAAAAATACTTTAAGGTCATTGAGTCCAACCACATACTTAACACTGCCAAGTCCACCACTAAGCTATCCCTAAGGGCCAAATGTACATGTCTTCTAAATACCACCGGGGATGGTGACTGAGCATCTGACCACTTCCCTCAGCATCCTGTTCTGAGAAAAAAACACTTTTCTGATTTTCAAATATGAGCTGTCTTTCTATAATTTTTATACTGTTTTTTGAGAAACGATAAAGTATGTGTCCTCCAAGTTGAGGTGATCTCTGTATCCAGACCCTTCAAGAAGGGTACATTAACATTTTACTAGAATTTGCACAAGCACAAAGGTTTTATTGCTCATGTGTTCAAATGAGAGGATACTCTGCAAAAATGAAACAGGTCAAAAGGATTACATCTTCAATTCAAGACAGGCTAAACATTTCCAAGGTTTAAGAGGCAGAAGTCACTTTAAACACTTCTGGAAACAAGTCTTAACACTAAATATATTTTGAAAACTCCATAGTTAAATTCAATCTCAAACTATTCAGATGAATTAAAAAAAAAAGAAATAAAATGCTATTTGTTTTATTTAAATGGTTTCAATAGACTATCTCATTACAATTAATAGTTGCTACATCTCAGGACAACAAAGAGTTTATTTAATATATAGTAAAAAGACATTATCTTTGGAACTTAGAGCGATAGATAAAGATGTACAATTTGAAAATGCTTCCATAAAAACAATATTAGTTTGGAGAAGATACTTAAAACAGTTGTTGTTCTGAAACAGTTGTGGTGGTTTAAATGTTAATAATTTTGTTCTTAGCTATTTTCTACTTGAAACACTGCAGTGCATTTTTTAACTGCCATACCAAAGAGTATTAATGATGCAACAAATTGACTGGTGCTACAGAGATGTATCTGGTTTTTTTATGAGCATATTTAATTGCACATGTTTCTTAAGTCTCTAATTACAACGACTACTAAAAGTGTCTAGATGCTTAAGGGTGCATTTTTATATTTAAACATACCTCATTATTATTACTTATATGGCAGATAGTTCACTAAGATATAATGATAGGATATTAAAGTAGATTAGAAATCTCATTATTAAAACACAAGCTTGTCCGAATAGAAAGAAAAAAAAATAAAGTACTCTAAGTGGAATAAACACCTCTTCATTTTCTTTCACAAATCTCATTTTATTACGAGCTAAATGTCAGAGTCATAAAGAGGTAACTGCTGGCATGATCCCATCAGGGAGGTTTCTATTTGTTATGATATGAGATTCAACATTATTTTCCCACAGATTTTAAATAAAGCCAGTGAACTTTACTAAGGACTCCAATTTCAACCGAATGTATGTTAGCCTATCTGGAGGTAGATTGTTTATTTTTAAAGAGTAAGATATGACTGCAGTCAAATAACATCTCTTCTTGTATTTTAACTCAGCATTAGGGTAGACACCAATTATGAAATTGTGCTGTCAGGTTACCCTTCTAAGGGCAGTCACACACTTCATGTTTTCAGTGGCAAATTGAATTTGACATTTAATTTGAAGCCCAGGATACCATAATGTAAAACCTTCTGCGGTATTAGTGATAAAGCATGAGGGCAGACATCCTGTCTGGCTTTTTTAAACAGTCCTCTCCATATTAATATTTCCTTCATTATATTCTGTGGGGATTATTTTCCTGATCCTTATAGGAAAATTCCAGTAAATGTTTAGAATCACAGTAGCTCACAACTAGAACATTTCAGGTTTCTTTAGAGATTCTAATAAATGATCAACTGTAAAATCTTCCCATACATTCTATCCAGACACCTTGTCATTTCTGAGTTTAGAACTAATTTGAACAATTCTTAGCACAACATTTAGTTGGTGGTGGTGCTGACTCTTTTAATTTGTTTATTCTTTGGAAGATAATGTTACATTGCACAAGAAAGTATGCTAATAGTGGTTGCAAACCCTTTATTTATGGAAGATTAATTTCTTGCAGAGATTTCTGTGTAAGTTAGTAGCCCTTCCTTTAATGCATTTTAGAGTATTGAAATGTAGTGTTTTGAAGAAGCAGCAGAGTAGACAGTTTTAGGCTCAAAAATTAAGAATGTCATAACAAGAAAGTGCAGAGGCTGGCTTGGTGCACATGCAAATGCAATTTACCCAGGATTCTGGGCTAATCATCACCTTGGAGGTTACTGTTACATGTCAAAAAATAAAATAAAGCTTAGCATGGTTCTTTGCCCCTGTAAGCTTTCATGATACAACAGCCATGACTTAAGATGTGAAACCTATAGTGGCTCAGAATCAGGCCCAGAGGCTCCAGCCATAGAGTACTATGTTAATGAACATAAGATCTCTGTGCTATTCAATATTTGTACACAAATATAATCTGGACCAAATAGGAGCATATTTCTGGGTAATTATCCAGCCCACACAACACATTCAGTATAATGTTAATTTTGCATAAACTGTAGCCATCTGATCTGCATGAAAGTCTGCAACGATCAAGTTATTTTCCATTTTTTTATTACCATTTCTACATTCTGTGTCAAGTGGATGAAGTGTTTTAGTATTATTTTTGTATTGTTGGCATCCTAAATTGGGATTTACAGTTATGAAGATCAACTGCTTTAGTACCCCCTAGGGAGTGCCCCTATTTCCCTAATTATATCACAAAGTGGTCACAGTTCTCTCAGGAGAAGCAGAAGAATATCTCCTGACTTTTTCTTCATTTGTTTGGTTATATTTCTGAAATAGTTTCTGAAATAATTCCTTACAGTTTCTGAAATGATTTCTTAAATGTTTTTCTGGGGAGAGAACATCCTCCTTAACTAAAAGTCTCTTACTGCTTTCCAGAAGTAATGTCATTGACTGTGTGGACAGCACTTATTTCCATTGATCTCCTTGACTTTTTTTCATTCTATCAGAACTTGTCTTGCAAAAAAACTTGTCCCTTTTCTTTAGCTACTGAGTTCCAATTGGTTGTAGGTTGTGTTCACTGACAGAGGATAGTTTCTTTTTTATTTCTTTTCTCTATTGCCATTTATGAAGGCAAAGAATTTAAAATTTACAAGCAAGAACACAAATTATGCACTGCTTAAAGTTTCCAGTAGGGCACTTTCCTTACTGTAGAAAATGCTTCACTTTGGCAAATTCATATTGTCTATAAAGCACAAACTAAGAACACCAATTCAGCAAAATGTAATGAAACATAGTGAAGGAACTATGCACCTTTTGCTGTTAGTGTGCTGAAATTCTTCTAGTGTATCACACATGTTACTGAAGTGTGCTGGACAAGTGCTGGCAAATCCTATTAATTATCCAGAGAAGGCTCCATTGGGACAGAGTTTCAGTCATTTGTTTGACGGGGAGTGAAGTATCAGTCTTACTGCACTGCACTTAAGATGATTTTTTTTTTTGTGCTTCTGGAAGATATGTGGAATGTTACCTACTTTTATTAAAAGTTCAGCCATTCCCTTCCAAGAGACAGGAACCCCTTGGCACAGTCCTGATTAGTGGTTATAAGGGAACCAAGGTGGAATTGAGGTAGGAATTGTATGTGCTTCTCTTCCCTCCCTGATAATTAGTTCGAATCATAAGCGTTTTACAATTCAATTTCTAACCCCTGCTGCAAAACAAGAATAGCAGGATGGCTAATAGAATGACACTTATATCTGAAAATGAATGCTGTCTCAGGATGCCTTGTCACCTTCCTGCTCTTCACTACAGGTTTCATGCAAAGCAGCAAGCAGGGAGAGAAGATGCCAAGAGGACACAGGCTTATCTAAAATAAGTTCTTAAAATTAGTCTGATAATGCCTTCTGTTAAATGTGGTGTTATATTTTCTATTCTTCTTATCTTGAGAGTTCCCTTAGAATCTAGTTGTAATAGTTCATTTATAAAAATTAATGTGATCTATCTGTGCAACTTAGTATTGTGACAGGTCTCACCACAAAAATATCTGAGCAATTGGAAAGAGAAAATAACTTCTAGCACGTTCACTTCTTGCCTTGCCATTATCCACATTATGTCAGAATATTTTAAAATTATTTGAAATAAAAAAATGAGGATGTCATTAAATATGATTATGTAGATTGCTACTGAAAATGGAGAGGCAGGTATTATCTGTGCTTTTAATATTGTTTAAAAGTGTAAGGAGTGTATTATTTGCAGTCTTTCTATTTCTATTTATGGGACTCCTTGATATCATAGAGTAACATACTAAAAGGAAAAGCCTTTCTATTAATTAAAGTAATAAATAAATTAATGAAATATGATATTTAAATTAAATAATCTGATTTTAAGTTAAACTGATTTAATAAATTTAAACAAGGACAAAGGGACATTAGAAATATTATAATCCTTCATAGATAATTATGCAGGAAAGCCGCCCTGTTAGCTTGGCTTAATTCTGGTAAACTAAAAGACAAAATCTCAAACTATAGATCCTTTATTTCACCACTGAAAGTATATAATAAAATATAATCTCCCAGCTAAGGAAATTCCAAAACTAAAAAGACCCAAGAGAATACAAACCAAATGGGTGGCAAACATCTTACTTATATCACTATTTAAAATTTTCTGTAAATAAGACTTCATGATGCATCCAGCAGAAAAATATTTAATTTGAAAATATAGCCACTAGTTTTACCACATCTCCATTTCACCTTGTCAGTAGTTCACAAAATTTAATTTATGGAATAATAATTAAAAACAATTTCAGTTTAAACTTCATACATATACGTGTGGATCTCTTCTGACAATTTATTCAGTTAATCCATTTAATAAAATAACTCACTAAATTCCTTGTTCTCAAACAAATTGGGGTGAAGGGGAGAGGTGGGTAAATTTACGTAGCGAGAGGGGACAGCTGATGAGAAATTTATAGCTTCCTTGTTGGACACCAGGTAAGTTATTATTAGGTCAGAACTAGATTGTGGGGAGTGTGTGTGTGGAGTGGCAAGGGCTGGGTCAAACCTCAGGGAGGTGAGGTGGCATCCTATCACTCAAGGCAGGCCCTTGGAACCCACATGGGAAAGCCCTGGAGCAGCTGTCAGTCACGAGCAGCTGTCAGTCACAAGCAGCCTGGGAAAACTATAACACACCACACCTCCTGGGGCCTCTCAGTCTCAGATCAGCAGGGACAGTGAGAACACTGCCCCTCACCCTGGCCTGGAACCCCAGAGTGGCTGGTGGGTCAGGGACCACGCCTGTGTGGGGTGGCCATGGGGAGCAGAGCAAATAAAAACACAGGTATATGTTTGCCTTGTGTCGCGGCTCTGCCACTGGACTTGTCAGAGCTGGTCTTCTACAAGGCTTGGGTGGTAGCTATACAAGCAATCTCTCCCTCTTTCTTCTTCTCTGTTCTTGCTCTCTCTGTTTCTTTTTCTTTGCTCCTTTCTTGATGCTTGGAGTGGTTTGGAGCTGGAGGGATTGAATCTTGATTTAAGTGTTGTGGAATTGGTTGGATTTTGCCTTAAGTGGTGTCAATTAATAGTATATGCTGAGTCAGTATTTTTGTCTCACTTGTGTGGTGTCCTTTTGAACTTTGTCCAAGTCCCCTTATTTACTCCTCTAATAAAGAAATTTTTTGGGAACAAGCCTGTGACTTATTCTCTTGACACTATCTCAAGGTATTAAAGGACCCTACGTCTATATATTAAAGTAAAACTCATAGCCAGTAGTTCCTGGGGCTGGAGTTTTACATCCCTGAAAAGGCAGAAGATGGACACTTCTTTACATCCATCCATTTTATGTAACAAAATTTAGTCTGATTATTATTTTATATGGGGGACAGTGGTGAGGAATCTCATCGTACTCCTGATGGTTTGAGGACTCACTAAACATAGCAAAGGTGTTACAGTTTTAAGAATGATCATCCAGTATCTTCAGAGTTGGAGAACAAGTAGGGAATAAGGAAAACAAAACAAATCTATGATCTGAATTCAGTAGAGGGGGGACATTATGAAGGAAAAGCAATCTAAGGACCAGAGAAGAGCCAATGTACCTTTTCTTACTTATAAACTTCAGATATGAATTAGCTGGTTAAATTTCACTTTTTTTTTTATTTTAATTTACCAGTTTTCCTCAGCTGTTCACTTACAATGTAAATTGTATGTTGCCATCACTGACCGAGGTGACATTCTACCCCCAAATATCTTCTGTTTTCACAGTACAAGCAGATTAAATATTACAGGACAGCTACAAATCCAAAAATAAATCTGCTGTGTCTCCTGTTCCTATATACACTGTTGTAGCATGTCCTACCCCAAGTTGTCCTTGTGCATGTGCCTCTACAGACCAATCTTTGCCCTTTCCTATTTGCATATAATATACTAGAAAGTTAATGCACTATTTTTTGCCTCACTGTTTACTATCTCTGCCTTTTTCTCTTCCACAAAGAAAATATAAAATTTGGAGAAATCCTTTTCTCCCCTGTAAATACTTGATTTGTATCATTCCCCATCGCCTTCAAGAGTCTTTCAGGAAGAAATACAATACAAAAAGACAGAAAGAAGTGAAAAAAAGAAAGATAATCTATTCACACTCTCCTTTCTGTGAGTATTTGTGTCAGAGCTTTCTTTCAGATGATCAAGGACAGGACTTAAAATTCTCTCCTTCAGCCAACTTCCCTTGGCTGCTGCTTACTAACAGCAACTCCAAACGGCCATTGGGAACAGCTTCCAAGCTGACAAAATCAATTTTCGTTTTGAACAATAATTATAAAATAATTATAAAAACAATAATGCTCTTTTTTAACCCTTTTCTTTCAAACAAAAAGGAGATGATTTTATTGTTTATAGAATTTAAAGGTTTAGTTCCTTTGACAGTGCAATGGAAAATGTAAACACAGTATTTCAGACTTATAATGTAGTATAGAAATAAATACAAATGGATGATGTGCAATTTTTTACAGCTTGGTATATATAGAGTAGTTTAAAGTGATGTGAGAATAAGTTAAGAAAATCCACAGACCTCTAGAGATTTTTGGCACCAGGCTCTCCCTCCTACAGGCATTGGAATATTCATGACATTCCCCTGCCTTCCCCTTCTCCTCATGAAGATAAAATCCATGGTTCTTTCACTTTTCATCATTACTTAGCCCTTTAGTTTCCCTAATTCATTAACCTTTAAGTCTAGTTTTCTGGCTGAGACACATATCAACAACAGCCCCAGTTGACTAGGTCCGAGCAAGTTAGTCAGAAGAATTAAGACTCTTACATACAGATGTACATGTATGTAGGTTCATATATACGGTTTCTATAAAATTATTTTGTTCCATGGTGTTAAAAACACAAGTTTGTGTGTTTGGTTTTTTTTTTTTTTCAGTTTACCTAAACAATAAAGATAGCAAAACTGATATGGTTTTGTTTTGTTTTGTTTTGTTTTCAAAATCAGAGGCCTTTGATGGATAATAAAGCTGCTGATACTATTTTTTGTGTGGTATGTCAAGAATAGTTTTGAGACTTAAATCTCATTTTTAAAATTAAGCACATTACATTTAATTTCTCAAAATTCTATGATAAAAAGATTTTCTGGAAATTATTTTACTAAAAAGTAGTTCTGATACTTGAAGCAACACATTCTACCTACAATCCGGAACAACAAAAATTGTTTATTAAAGAACAGATAGCATTATATGTAAGTAAAAAATATTTCTTTTCCCTCATGTCCAGTTAAACATTTTACTTTTTTATAGATCAACTAGTCACATAGATATGTAAACTTAAAATACTAGAATAATTAAGACAATCTTGGAGGTAAATTTGAACATTTAGCTGTATATAAGTGTTTTAGCATATGGAATTACACAGTAAAGAGCAGAAAGGCTTTGGTATGAAAATACAGTCATAAGAAGCAGGAAAACAGGACATTTGTGTCTATAAAAGAAAGCAATTAAAACACATTTACTTGACTTTGGATGTTATGTTTTTAGTAGTGGTTCAACTGGGCAGTCATGACCTTCCATAAAGTAAGTTCCTCTGTCTACCTGGTTAGCCTTTTTGAAAACAAATGAGACAGAATGAGTAAAAGAGATTGTATCATTCATCTCGCTTCTTTGGGAGCAATTTTGATCACAAAAGATAGTCCATAGAAAGTCATTGCACATGTTTATCACTCTCTGCGTGTATCCTGTGACAGCTGTTATCACTAACAATAAAACACTATTGCTATTTTCCACCTTTATTGCAATGTTGAGATCTTCCTATGAAACACATTAATATTGCTGGCCTGATTTTTCAATTTTAACAATAAAGACAGCTGTTTAAACACAGATTTTCTCTGAGTCCATATTTTTTTGTTGCTGGAGTTACTGGAAGTATGGATGGACTATAAAGAGATGTACTTAATAGTAAATTAAGTGACATGCAGATAGAGAAATCGAACTTGCACAAAAAGCCACAAAAAGTCTTTGAATCATTTCTTCAGCTAGTACAAACTTGTGTGTGCAAGTATACATTTCTTCCCTTTAAAATAAAATTTTAATCTAGCTTGATTACTTCCTGAGATAAATGAATCCAACATAACTCAAGTAAAGTTGCCCATTTAAAAGCATCCTCAAAGCAGTATAACGTAGTTCAAACTGACTAGTTTAAAAATCAATTTAATTAACTCAGTAAAATGTACAATGCAGCTCTAAGGATTAGTGAAATCAAGGATATATACAGCCTAAATTTCATTGGTGACTATGTGGTTGCTTGATCACATCATGATCAGGTTTCGTGATCAGAGTGATAATCATCAGAACTCTCATTCAAACTCACACAATTAACATTTAGGATTTCAAGGTGTTTAGTCTTTCCAAAAGCTGAACTGGGCTTGCTCTTCCTATGATAAAACATGAAGAGATTGTAACTACTTAGTGAACTTCTAATTATTTATTTCTCTCGTACGTTTTAAGCTTTTTTGATTACTCCTGAAGAGTGCCTACAAAATTACTGGTGTTGTTATAAAAAAGGGTTAAAATAAGATGTTCAAATAAAAAAACTATGGCCTAAATAACTTCATTAAACGATCCAAGTTCCTGTAAAAATCACACAAAAACTCCAGTGTAGTAGAGAAAAAGAAAAGAAAAAAGCAATCAAAAAACCAAATGACAGAATAGATGAAATATTTTACTGGGTGCCAGCTCCAAAACCGCTCCTTCTTTCTTGTACATCAGATGATCTATTTATTCATGAATTAACTGTCATAATAATCTTGAAGAACATATTGCATTGATTATCTTCACTAACACACAGTGATGACAAACTGCCATTAAAACGTTTAAAAGTATGTGAGACTGAGATACAGGAACTGATTTCTTTTTAACTGTCTTAGCTACCCACTCATATCACCCTGTCTGAATGTCTTTTCTATTAAGAATACCAAGGCTTTTCTTTTTATTAGGTCGAAACAAACTCTTGCTTAAAAATAATCCAGCCTTCTTTAAAAATTATTATTTTTTTTATTTTCCAGAATATATTGTTCCTTAGGCAGGTTGCTAACTTTCCCACTTCTTTCCCACAGATCCTAAGACTGTCTCCATTTTATCAAATATTTGGGCTTTATTTTTGCTCTCAATAGGGAGTATTATAGATAAGCAGTAAGCTTTACTGGTTTTTTTGGCTACTCTGTCCAAATCTTCTCATTCTTAACAGAAACAAGTCTAATTTGGGTACCTCCTCTTCTCTGTTATTTATAATTAGCTGTTTCTTAAATCTTAGAAAACTGATACTGATACACAAGCTGATACACTTTGAAAAGCATTTCATAAATCATGTACTTCAACATGAGCAGATAAACAAATTAAAGGACAATTAATATAAAATAATAATGTTGTCCTATCTTCTGCTTTTATTAGTACATTAATTTTTATTTCTTTTTTATAATTGAGAGCAGTCATGGAGTTTTAGAGACAGATTTTCACAGAATCACAGAATTCACTGAGTTGGAAGGGACGCATAAAGGAACACTGAGTACAACCCTCAGCCCTGCACAGGACCATCTCCAAGAGTCACACCACATGCCTGAGGGTATTATCCAAACACTTCCTGAACTCTGTAAGGCTTGGTGCTGCAACCACTTTCCTAGGGAGGTTGTTCCAGTGTCCAACCATCCTCTAGGTGAAGAACCTTTTACTAATATCTAACCTAAACTTCTCTTGATACAACTCCAGGCCATTCCCTCAGGTCCTGTCGCTGGTCACCACAAAGAAGAGATCAGTGCCTGCTCCTCTTCTTCCCCTCATGAGGAAGTTGTAGACTGAAATGAGGTCTCCCCTCAGTGTTGTCTTATCCAGACTGAACAGACCAAGCGACTTCAGCTGCTCCTCATATGGCTTCCCCTCAAGGCCCTTCACCATCTTCTTTGCCCTCCTTTGGACAGTCTCTTGTATCTTTCTTACATTGTGATGCCCAAATTGCGCACAATATTCAAGGTGAGGCCGCCCCAGTGCAGAGCAGAGCGGGACAATCCCCTCTCTTGACCAGCTGGCGATGCTTTGTTTGATGCCCCACAGAACAGAGTTGGTCCTCCTGGCTGCCGGGGCACTGCTGACTCATATTCAACTTGCTGTTGACCAGGACCTGAGTTTTGTAATCCATGCCACTGTTGTCTTGGATTTTTTCCCTCTGCTAATCTTTCAGCAATAATTTATTAGAACTACAGAGAGATGAAAATCTCATTAAGTGAGAAAAGAATAAGAAACAAGAGAACCTGAAAATACTGTATTCAAAGAAAATAAGGCACCTTTAAATGTTATTTTTACCTACAGCTTTATATGGGCTTTTGTCATGAAAAAACATGAGACAAACTGCAAACATAGCTCCTGGAAGGAAACAAACCCTAACATGATGAATCTTGAGCTATTCTGTCCACCACTGTTGAATCACAGATAGCAAGAGTTTACATAACTGCTGCACACACACAATATCATCTGTGAATAGATACTTCTACACACCTTTCACCGCAGGACTTCAAACACCTACAATAGCAGCCAGCAAGAGCTGTACATGTACTCTGGGAAACCTTCTGATGCTGCCACATTAACTACCTTTACCAGAACTGCAAATGATTCTGTCTTTGGTTCACACAATCCCAGTAGAGCGCTGGTTTTTAACCTGAGAAAATCCTCTCTGTGTGGGGCTCTACCTCAAAGGGACATGTTATATATCATATTAGAGAGACAAAAAAATTAATTTATTTACTGCACTATGACATAAAATTCTGGATTTTACAATCCATTTGTGAGAATGAACACTGAACAAACACCTCTCTAAAAGGACCCAACATTATTAATTAGTTAAATAATTAATTATAATTACTTAGCATTGCAGAAGTGCACTCAGAAACATCTTACAGGGTTATACTTTAACTGAACATCTCTAATACACCTGCATTCATTAGACACATTCTTTTCTCTTTGAAGAGACTAAAATAGCTTTATGGATTTTCTTCAAGCTATACATATATTTCTCTGATAGCAAATTTGAGAAGCTGCAGTCCAACATCATTTTACAGGGAAGTTAAAAACTACTGAAAATCATGACATGAAACAAAAAGTGTTGTTCAGCATCCTTAAAGAGGCAACAGTAGCAAAATCTAGAGGGAATTGCATCTTTGTCATAGTAGGAAATATAAAGCACAGATCCAGAATCTAAACATGCTATTTAATCCTTAATTGATGTATCCATCCAGAGAAATTAAATTTTATACTGAAAGCAGATTACCAGATGAGGATAATTTGCGAATCCCAAAACATCTACTGGAACTAAAAAGCCAGCTGTAACCAGAACTAGCTATTTACTGTTATCATAACTTTGAAAAAATAATGTATTCAAAAATATAACTTGGAAAGCTGTCTTAAATGGAGAAATTTCTAAATGGAAAGACAAATTCTTTATTTTTGCAATAATGGCTGTGTTAATGTATGTGATACTAATTTTTGTTGGTTTTTTTTTACAAGATTAAATACATAAATACAGATCTCGTATTACTTAACTGAAGACCTATTCTAAAGGTTTATTAAAAAAATAAGGTATATGAGAAATTACTGCCTCCAATTTGTAACAGGCCTTTGCTGTTATTATTTGATCTATGAATGAACAACAGAGAAAGTGGGAAACCAGAGCCATCAGCATCTCAGGCTGAGAAAAATAGGCTGTTATTAGGGCATTCTGGAGAAATTTAATTGCCTTCATTCTGCTGATTATTAGGAGAGAGAACCGAACAGTCGTCTCTATAACATTACAGAAATTAAGTAGTTATTCAAAGAAGTAGGAACAGATGGATTAACTTTTCATGTGCTAGCATTTGTTTGCAGAGAGATTCAAGAAGACTGAGATAAATTTCTTCTCCCTCCGTAACTGTTAAAAATGTATCAGAGCTTTATATGAGATGGTATTTTCATTTTCGTAATCAATATGAATACTTATACACATGCTTATACACAGGCATGAAAGTGTAATTAGGGGATAATAATAACAAAAAAATTGCATTTTCATTATTTTTTTGGTCATAATTGTAAAAATATTTGAATGACAGAACTCACGTACATGAATCTTCTGCTCTTTTAAAATTAAGATACTCCAGTTTTTCAAAGCAAAATGTATTAAAAGGGTTAAAACTATTTTAAGAATCACAGAATATACTGAGTTGGAAGGGACCCACAATGATCATCGAGTCCAACTCATAGCCCTGCACAGGACAAATAAGTGCACATATTAAAGCTGCAGGAAAAATGAATGTACAGGACAACACTGCACACAGAAATATCCATGCACCCATTAAAATAAAAGAGGTCAAAGATAGGGTATGTTCTAAACAACACTTTTTCAAAAGAGTGGATTATATTGTCAAAGAACAAGAAAATTGCTATTCAAGACTTAGAAAGCAAAGCCAAACCATGGAATTCGACCATGGAGTTCTGATAAAGAATACATCTTTTCATTTAAAAATAATTTAATTATTATTAATAGATTATTTGAATATGAACAATAAGTAAAAAAAATACCCAAAAAAATAGAATATAGAACTGCTAAACTAAAATTCTAGATTCCCTTGGAGGGTGCTATAGTATTTTCATTACTAAGTAAAGAGATCAAGAATTTATATGAATGACTGCAAATAGGACTTTTCTAGTAGTTATTTTTGAGCCAGTAAGGAGCTGAGCAATACACCAGTGAAATTTCTGTCAGTCATACTAAATAGTCAGATTATGATGGTGGAAGAATGCAATACTCAGACCACTTCAGGTCTGCCCATTTTCAGAAAATGTACTGCCAGACCTGCCTTTTTACAATACAATATGAGGGATTTATAAAGACATTTGTGAAACAACTTTTTTATGGATACAGCTGACACAGATAAGTTACTGACAACTGGCAAAACATCAGAATGATACTAAAAGTTTGTAGATCTAACTGGAAAAATAAAGCAACAAAAAAAATCAGCAAGCTGAATGGTTTTTATGAGAGCTTCTACAGTACAAACAGCCAAACCCCACGAAAATTTAAAGCCAGAAACATCAAATAACCTGCTACGGTTAAAAATCATCTGGAAAAGGAATTATTTTTATTTACATTTAGGTCAATGCTGTTTTCATATTATTTTTCCTAAAAAAAATAATTTCATAATTACTGAAAGTTTGAAAAAAAAAGATTAAACAATTAAAACACTTCAGAATGTCAATGTGGAAGGTTATTCAAAATAATGACATTTTTATTACAAAGTTTGGGATTTTACAGATCTTCTGTCAATTAATCAAAAATAAGAGAATGGTTTGGGTTAGAAGGAACCTTAAAGATCATCTATTTCCAAACCCCCTACCCTGGACAAGAATACTTTCTACTAGATCAGGGTTCTCAGAGCACCATCCCACCTGGCCTTGAACGCTTCCAGGGATGGAACATCCACAGCTTCTCTGGTAAACCTGTGCCAGTGCCTCAGTACCCTCACAGAAAAGAATTTCTTCCTAATATCTAATCTAAGACCAGCCTATTTCAGTTTAAAGCTATTTCCCCATGTCCTATCACTACATGCCCTTGTAAAAAGTCCCTCTCCAGCTTTCCTGTAGCCCCCTTCACATATTAAGAAGTGCTGTAACTTCTCCTTCTCCTCTCCAGGCTGAACGAATCCAACCCTCAGCCTGTCTTCACAGAAGACGCGCTCCAGCCTTCTGATCATCTCTATCATCCTCTTCTGGACTCACTCCAACACGTCCGTGTCCTTTTCAATATTATTTGAAATGTGGAAATCCCCAGAGAGAGTACTAAATAGCTATTTTGTTGTTGCTGAGAGTTAAATGTTACGGAAAAGAAATACTTCGTATTACTGATATAAATACTCCCTGCCAATAATTGTCAGCAGTAAATGTTAAGAATGTGAGCTGCCAAAAGACAGCTTGACAGTGCAGAACTTTCTTTTGGAATGACTGTCAGCTAAAAAGATTTGTTGAAATGGAAATTAAAATAAGCCTTTTGAATTTACTTGCAAACTAATAATAACTTTTTTTTAAAAAGTGTTTGGAGTAAAATGGAATATTTTGCTACTGCATTCTAAACCAATTTCAGTTTTTATTTTCAGTGATTATAAAAATATTTTAACTTTTCTATATAAAACTAATTATACACAGACATTTAATTTATGTTCCTTCACACTGTTTTTATGTTTCACAAAAGTCATATTATTCCCTGAGAAAAGAGTGAATTTCAAATTCCAGGTAGACTGATAGCAAAGACATTTCAAGCAATAAAATGAATTGTCTGAATCATAAGTTTTATGTCATTCAGGATTATTTCAGCTATAGGCAATCATGGTGTTTCACAGACCTGGAAATATCAAATTTAAGTGCTGTAGCCATGAAGGAAGCGAACCACAGAAAGCTGTAGGGTGCAACTAACAAGCACTTTATACTACAACATATATCAAAAGATTGACCAATGTCTACATAAGTCCTTTATTTTGTCTGTGAGGTGTAGAAGTTTTTCAGACACGGCATATCAAGGTACAGTGTGTGTACTAAATGGATTGCAGTTCATGATTAGTGCTTGCATGTGGGTTTAGCAAAGGAATAACATGATTGTCTAATTTGTAATGCCCAAAAAGATGTGAACTTTATAGGAGAATATAGGGTGTATGCCTATAAGTATTGAAGGATGCAAAGGGTATGAAGATTAATCATAATTTATGCCCATGGACTCCAGCTGCTATAAGATGAGATCCCACTGTGTGTTACCTATCATGAGTGGATAATTTAATTTGTTGCTGTATTGTTTAATTTTGAATAAAAGGAACTGTGGAGTCAACCTCTGAATCTAGGTGAATTGAGCCTTAAAAAGAAGTGGAATTTGAAAGGCTCTGGATAAATTAGGGTTGGTTAGGTGCTGAGTAGCTGTGTCTCTAAATTCCAGTGCAGGACACTCAAGGTAGTCATCCCAGCTGTGGTTTAACTGTATTCTTATCCTTCCATGGAATTGTCACTGGAATTCACAGGGGTTGGAACTAGATGATCTTTAAGGTCCCTTCCAACTCAAGTCATTCCATGATTATTGGAAGTCATAAATAATCTCTATATTACTGACTTTAGTGTCTCTATAATAAAAAACTCATCAGCTGTTGTATCTGGAACTTGTAAGACCCTAAATATCACCTTACATTGATTTATATCAAGTGATTGATCAATCAATGTTTCTTTTTATTATTTTGTTTTAAGATAGACACAAAGGTATTTGAGGAAGCTCTGTGACATTGGCTGAGGTTTTACCTATGTTCTGCTCCCTTCAGGCCTTAAAATTCTTCTGAAACATTTTGTACACCTTGAGAAAAGGCTGAAATGAGATATAATTACAGTCTTCTCCCTTTCCTTTTCCTCTTTTCTTGCCAAGAATGATGTATCAGGTTTTCAAGTGGAGGGTGCATTCTGATACACAGTAGCATTATATTTGTATTTCTCAGAAGACACCTACAGACGGGGAATAGCAGTAAAAACAGCTTTGAAGAGTGAATATGAAGTACTGCTTCTTTTCAACACATTGATTAAATTTTTCTACCCCTTTGAGCAGGCATTCAGATTAAGCTGTAACATGTTTTGACTCTGAGAGGAATAAAGGAGTAAAATATTCAAAGATTTCACTGAAAGTTTAGTATTGCTTTTAGATTACTGAATTCAGCTTGATTAGATACCTTGATCATTATTTAATTCTTATGACCAACCAGAAAGGCTGCAAATAAATGGCATTTTTTTCTTTATTTTGTCTTATAGATGGTCTCAGTGTTCCAGAATAATCTCATGAATTCTCAGTTTATTATATCCCTAGTAATATTGTCTAAAAAATCCCCCTACATGATTCTTTTTTACTTCTCCATCTATTTTCTAGAACTCTTGGATGGATGAACTTGAAAACCAGGTATGTCTTGCCTTTCCATTTACTGTCATCAGGTCCTCTCCTCTCTTTAACTATCTCCAAAAAGAAAAATGTGCATTTGCTTTAAATACATGTGCCCATTTTTAAAACTACATGCTCTCCTTTAAGGGAGTGAAAACCATGAACTAATTCATTACTAGATGTATATATATTTTCCATTTCAGGTTTCAAAAACAAAAGGAGATTCCATATTATAAAGCATCCAGGAAAAGCTGTTCTTGACATGTTCTATACATGTAGAGAGTTAAGACAAAGGTATGATGAAAAAATAAAGAAGCTGACAAGTCAAAAAAGTAAAAATATAAAAGACCTAAAAGTCATAGAGTCCAATTTTCAGGTCTTTCACCTAATGCAATTTTAAAAGCTTGACACAATGGTGCTTTCAAATAAAATCTTATCTTTCTATAAAGAAAGATTTCTATGGTGTTTTTAAAGAATACAGAAAAATGTCATAATGAATTAGTAAAAAATCTGATTATTTAAAAAAAAAATACTACTTTTGATATTTTATATCTTTAATTACTTCTCTTATGGATGGTTGTATAGACTGCCAATAATTTTGCATTTGCACTGTGTTCCAGTGATACAGACCAGCAAGTTAAAACACTGACAGCTGCATATTGTTACAGCAAGATCTTCATAACTACATTTGATCTAGGTTTGATCTTGAGTAAATACCCCTAGGTCAAAGCAGCCATCCATTCTGAACTCTGTGGTGGTGCTGGTAACTCTTTTTTGCCTTACTACTATTTTAAGGTTTGTTTGAGTGTCTAGCTGTAAAATACAACTTAAATTTCTATAACAATTTCTAACACTTCAAACAATTATCTTCTTTGAAGGTTACACTAGTAATTTTCTTTGCTGTAAGGTTTCCTTTTTTCTACCTTTCCATTTTTCTGCATGCACCAGAGAAATATAAAGATCTTTAGGTTGCGTTAAAAATACTCCCCTTCTGTCTAGACCGAAAAAGTTGCAGAGATACAATTGATCCATTTCTGAAACGAGACCCAATATTGTACTTTCCTCAAACTGTATGAAATTGTATTCTTTACTTGTAATTTGCTGTCCAAAAATGAGACCTTCCGACAAAATTGCTTAGATCACACAGAAGTAAAAAAATACATGTGAGAGACTTCTTCCTGTAGTTTTCAGATCTCTCTACAATTTACAGTTCTCAGTTTTCAGTTGCCTTTCTGCAGTAGCTCAGAGAAGACTGGAGGTGAGCTGGGGCAAAAGAACTGAATGCTAATATGAGGTTGTGCAGAAACACTGTCCTCCACTGAAGGGTCTCTAGTGGCTAAAACTGAAAGCTGTTGCAGCAAAATGGTATGGCAATAGGTAATTCAAGGAAACTCCAGTGAGCAGAAAATAGGATTTCTTCTTTTTTTTTTTTTTTTTTCCAAGCTCTTACACAGTAAAATCTGAACAGTAACACGTGGAATGATCCAGTTTTGTTCGGTGCTTTTCCCTGAGTCTGCGCGTTGGCACAGATGCAAAATTTCTGTATCTGAGTCTTGCAGTAAAGATCAGATTTGGTCCTTATTATTCACCCATCAGACTGTGGTGGGAAGCAAATTACTTTGAGTCCTCTATAATTTTTTTAGGTTTATAAGTAGTAACACTGCAGGTCTGCTTCAAAACCAAACTATTCTTGTCTCAGCAAAGGGCTTTGGAGGAGCCATGGCCATGAAGAATGCTTTCACTCTCATCACTGAGACATGGAAAGCCATTTGGAAAGTTCTGTAAGTGATTCACATGGCTTATTGCCTACAGCATCTGCAAAAGCATTGATAAGAACAATGCCTAAATTAAACTGGCACTGTTGTATTCAAGAGGTTTTTTCTGAGTTGCACACGCAACTCAGTTAGTGAGCATCCTTATGAAGTGGGAGCACAAATTCCTTTCTTCTACATGGGAGGGGACAGAAAACAATATTCCTTCTCACTTGCACTGTTCCAAATATTATTAATCACTTCTGGAAAATAACTTCATTCTTGTGATAGGTTCAATAAATAAAATCCATCTTGCAGTTTTTGATTTTGGAATAGAGAAGGGTACTGGGATAAAAGTTGGTAAAACACTACAGAAATTCATTCTCTCTCCATCTGTTTCTGGAGCTGGGAATCTTTTTTTAACCATGTACACTGTGAAACCTCCTCAATATTTATTGATATCTAATCCCCAAATCTTGTCACTTTATCTTGCACATAAAAAAAAAAAAAGATAATTATACTACGCAGCCAATTTTAACACTACCTTTTCTTTTCTCTTAAGAGGAATTGAGGGTATAATCACATCTAATCCTTGCTACTTTTTCCAAAGCCAGTATTGAACAGTCTATCAAACAGGAAGTGAAACTTGCTGCCACAGAAAGTAAAAAAAACAACACTGTACAGCCAAAATGGAGAATATATTTTTGATAGGCACACACACACAGGCATATACATTAAACTGAACTGGTTGATGCCTTTAAGCTGCAGATCAGAAATTCCCCAAACTTTTCACCTTTTAATATGATGTTTATATATATAGTTACTAAGGAAGTTTTATTGAGACATTATAATGTTCTCTTTGCCTGACTGCTCCATGTCTTCATCCATATTGGGTGGGAATTTTTGTAATGGCTTAAAGAAGTCATACACATGTTGAGTATCAGAACTTCATAGGGATAAATGGTTAACATTTGAGATTGCTCTGTCAATCATGTACTTGGATTACTGTTAGATACACAATTGGGGACAGAAAAATGAGATTATCCTTTTCACAAGCTGCTATATAATGATAATAGTAAAATTGCCTGATGAGTCATTTTAGATGTTAGACTTCCATATCAGAAACTTAAGAAGGGTTCAATTCTCAACCTTTTATAGTCTTGAGTACCTAGATTTTCTATGCCTTGCAGATCTCCAAATATTTGAATTTAGTATGGAGAAGTATATTAAAATGGAGAAGTACATTTAAATGGAGAAGCAAGTATTTGTCAAAAAAAAAAAAAAACAAACAAAAACTTGTCTTTTTTTAGAATGTTTTTCAGTCATCAGTAAGTAAAATCAGTATTATTTTTGATTAATACAGATGTGTAAAACACCTCACTGCAAGAGAGAGGTAGATCCATAAACTTCTGTTTTGAGCACTAAAGTATTAGCCTCTTCTCAAAGCTAGTGTTTCTCTAAGTGACTTTGCAGTATAACCTGGGACTCAAGATATAAGAATGTTAGTTTATATTGAAGCAATTTCTTCTTTTGATTAAGCAAAAGGGTAAACAGTTCAGAATATATTCCATCATGACTAGATTATTTATGCAAACGAATATGATTAAGAGTTACAAATACTTACTCTTCAATACTTCTTACAATCTGGCACAACAGAAATGCAAAAGGGGAAGAAAATTACTTTTCTTGCTTAGTTAACATATAAATTTACTGCCCCTTTCCTAATTCCTGATACCTCTTAGAATTAACTACCTTGGAAAATCAGTCAATGCCATAACTATCGAGTCCCTGTAATATTAAAGCTAAAGAGTAAATCATTGAAACATTGCCAAGAACAGAGAATAATTAACCAAACCTTAGAAAAGTTAATACTGGACTGCTACTTCTTTCATCTCTAAAGATAAAAGAACTGTTTCTCTTTCACATCTACTTCCTGCAGAATTCAGTTTTATTTTTACAAGCTATAATGAAAGTTAACACTTCTAAATTTACAAGTACACTAGTGTATGCATATGACTGCTCTTCTAAGTGTGATTTTGGCCCTTAAATATCTTTAGGTTTTCTAAGAAGTTGATGGTGTTTGAAAATTTTCCTACGGATCAAAAATTATTTCTGAAAGGAATGAAATATGTATTCTCATGATGAACAAACACAATGCAACTGGGAAATGAAAACACTTTATGGGTTGTTTTTTTCCAAAGCCCATTCCTGAAACTTGAAGTGATTTCCTTTCATAAAAGATAGGCTGATAGACAACCTCACCAAAACATTTGATTACTAATACAGAACAATCACCTACAGCAATTTTCATGATAAGCACCTGAAAGAAAATAAAGATTAGCATTTTCAGTTACCTGCAAAAAACATTAGGTATCTATTTAATAACTCAAAGAAATAAAGTATAACTCAAAATTCATGTCTTATGCACTGTTTTAGGATTTTTAGTCTTGCTTTGTGGGAATGGGAAATTCCTGTTAGGATTACAAAGATGACATCAATTCTGACAATTTTTGAAATCAAGTACCTACCAAAAAAGAACTGCCCACCAACATACCTGACAGCTTGTTATTTAAATACTTAAAATTAATTTCCTTTACTTACTGTTACAGAACAGTGCTTCAGAGAATAAATCTTTCCTCAAACATAAATGACAACTCTAAGAAATTTGGTATACATTCTCCTTAAAGAAGATTCAGGATTTCTTTGAGCCACAAACCTAGGAGATCAGTGCTGAGAGGAAAACAAGGAAATCTGTATGTTCTTTTACAACCACAACAAATTACCTTTTTCATCTACATACCTGAGAACAAGTGTTAGAACAACAAACCACTAAATTGCTAATTAAAAATTTTGGTTCTACTATTATAGGATTTTCAGTGTTGAAGAATATACTAGGAGAAGTTTCAGGTCATGCAACACAAAAATTTTATACTGTGCATATGAATAAAATCTTTGAAATATCTAGCAGGCATTCTCCAAACGAGAATAGAAAAAAATATTGTTATGTATTTCAAAAAAAGTAACACTTAAGGTGAGTAATTTCTGTCTGTTAGACCATGAGTATCTCACAAAGATATATTTTACAGAATTAGATATAAGAACTATCGTGGTTTAACCCCAGACAGTAGCTAGGTACCATGCAGTTGCTTACTTACTCCATTGCTCCACATGGTAGGATGGAGAAGAGAATTGTAAAAAAGGTAAAGCCCACAGGTTGAGGTTAAGATTCGGAACACTTAATAGTGGAAATTTATTATTATTATTATTATTATTATTATTATTATTATTATTATTATTATTATTATTATTATTATTATTATTCTTATTATTATTAGTATATATGGGAGGCAACAAAAAAGGAAGAGACCGGAAAAAAAAAAAAAAAAAAAAACAACAAAAACCCACAAGTGATGCACAATGCAATTGCTCACCATCTGCTGACTGATGCCCAGCCACTCCCCCAGCAGCGATGGGCTCCCACTGGCCAACTCATCCCAGTTTATACAGTGGGCATGACATTCCATGGTATGGAATATCCCTTTGGCCAATTTGGGTCATCTGTTCCAGCTGTACTCTCCTCCAGCTTCTTGTGCACTTGCTCATTGGCAGAATATTGGCAGAATATAGTCCTTCACTTAGGGTAAGCACTGCTCAGCAACAACTGAAACATCAGTACTATCAATATTTTTCTCATACTAGGAAGAAAATTAACTCTATTCAAGCCAAAACTAGGATAGAACTTTGTAATAAATGTTTTAAAATACTGTTAGAACTGAAAGTTCAAAATGTATCTTCCTTTTATTGCAGGATAAGAAGCACCTTGTTACTAACATGATAGATTATCATCTCATCATGGTAGATTATCTCAGTAGCACAGGTTTTTCTTTAAAGCATAATATTACATACCTCTCAGACATTAAATCTCTTCAAGAATGGGGAAAAAAATTACCTTCCTTTCAGATAAATGCAAATATTATTAGAATAAAAGAAAATAATGGTATAGAACCTGATAACAAAGACATGCTTTGTAGTGCTTTGTAGTGAAATTACTTTTTTCTCAATATAGTTGAAAATTTGATTATTATTATTTAGCCTAAGACATTATTACTGCTGACCTAAAAGTGTCCGTTGCCTAAGAACTTCCTTGAGATCTGTGGTAGAAGCATAAACTAAGGAAATATGCCTGTCAAACAACTGTCTGGAAACACATCATCACTTCTTCATGAACTATAACTACACAGACAAGTGATAATAGATAGGAATTTAGTCTATGCCAAACAGAAAATTTGCTGCTTAAAGTAATCCCAAGGTATGCATTGCAGCTCTTGAAAGGGTATCCACATGTGCTGGGCAGCAATATTCATTGATGGGTGACTCACATTTCAGAAAATTAGCTTGAAGTTATGGCTTCTAGGCTAAAGTCAATTTGTGAGTTTGTGTTTAAAAGTACCCACAGGTATATTACAAGTGGGATTACGGGTGACACCTACAAGTTAATATCAGAGTAGGTATTTCTGTTTTACTGGTAGCATAGCTGGTCAGGTAAAAAGAGTGTGGATTGTTCTGTGGAGCTTCAATTATTATGTGGGAAACCTATCAATGAGCTAACAGCTCTACAGGTTATTGTATAGGTATTATATTTTTTTATTGTATTGGTCTGAAAATAAAATTTTCATTTCAAGAGTTGTTTTCTCACCCCAGACATCAGAGAGATGTATAAAAATCTGCAGTATCTTTATGAAAGACATCACAGCTAGGAAAAATAGTTATTGAAATTTTAATCCTAGTTCTCTGAGTCACTAAACACAGAAATATAAACATGGAAACTGTTAATAATTTTGTCTTCCAGTGTATCTGACAGACATGCTATATAACATGAACTAATCCCTCTTCAGATAGGGGGTGCCACATAAGTGTCTCCATATTCAGATGTTAAAGCTTGCCATTTCCCTCTCAAACCTATTTTTTTATATTGCACACCATATTATGTTATCAATACAAACATGTGTCATGAAGAAGTTTATTTGCAGAGGCAGAGCCTTGGAAAAGAAAGAAACATAAGAAAAGATCAATACCAAGACAAAATCAATACGAAATCATAATCAATAAAACAAATTAGATCTGCAGTGTTGCTCTTCCTATTCCTGTTTATATTTTATTTACCAAGACCTCAGTATTTTTTTACTTTAAATTAGGTTTTTGCAATTCCTCCAGTGTAGCACATGAAGCATTCCAGTAACCAGATCTAACTGTACAAGTGTTGCTTCTTCACTTAGGGGAAAAAAAAGTAAATAAATGAAAGTAAATAAATAGTGAGCACTTACAGCACACAATCTGAAAGTAATTAATAGTCTATAACTTATGTGAATGTGTTTATCCTAGCAAGGATTTACCCATGGGTGTGTCGAAAGGGGGATATTCTGATTCTTGCTGATATGAATCACTGTGGCACATATGCTTCCATGGATGTGGCGACTTTGCATTAGTGAGACTAGAGAAAGTCTTGTGCTATGGATTGGGACTAAATGCCTTTGAATTTAGCGCATATGAACCTGTTGCATTGCTGCTTAAAGTAATCCCAAGGTATGCATTGCAGCTCTTGAAAGGGTATCCACATGTGCTGGGCAGCAATATTCATTGATGGGTGACTCATTTCAGAATGCTACATGTATTGGGTTTAAACAGCAAGGGGGTTGTTTGAGGGGGGAGGAGCTGCAGGGGTGGCTTCTGTGAGAAGATGCCAGATGCTGTCTGCATGTTGAACAGAGCAAGTTCCAGGCAGTTCCAAGACAGATACACCACTGCCCAAAGCTAAGCCCATCAGTGACACTGTTGGCATCTCCGTGATAATGTATTTGAGAAAGGGTAAAAAACGCTATGTGACAGAATCTGGGAGAGAGGAGTGAGAATATGTGAGAGGAACAGCCCTGCAGACCCTGAGGTCAATGCAGAAGGAGGGGGCAGAGGTGGTCGAGGCACCTGAGCAGAGCTTCCCCTGCAGCCCATGGTGCAGACCATGGTGAGGCAGCTGTGCTCCTGCAGCCCATAGAGGTCCACAGAGGAGCAGACTGACATGCAGCCCCTGGAGAGCCCCATATCAGAGCAGGTGGATGACCACAGGAGGCTGTGATCCCCTAGGAGGCCTGCACTGGAGCAGGCTTCTGACAGAATCTGTGGGCAGTGGAGAGAGGAGTTCACACTGGAGCAGGTTTGCTAGCAGGACTTGAGACCCCGTGGGTGACGGACACTGAAGCAGCCTCCTTCTGAAGGACTGCAGCCTGTGGAAGGACTTCAGCCATGCTGGAGCAGTTCATGAAGAATTTGCAGTCTGTGGAAAGGTCTCACATTGGAGAAGTTAGTGGATGACTATCTCCTGTGGGAGGGAACCCACTCTGGAGCAGGGGGAAGGTGTGAGGAGGAGGGAGTGGTGGAAACAGTGTGTGATAAACTGACCACAACAGCTATTCCCTGTCTGCTTGTGCCACTTGGGAGGGGAGAAGGTAAAAGAATCAGGAGCATGGAAAGAGTGGTCTATATCCTGGTGTGAACAATGGTAACGCTGGTCTGCAAGCAACAAACAGTACTAATGTTTCTAAGCATCAGATTAGATGATTAAGGAGAATCTCTAAAATACATTTAATTTGAATATGATGCAGGTGAAAACCAGAATTGCTGACAAAATATATCAGAAGTAGGAGAATATTCAAAAGTAAAGAAAATTATTTAATCTCTACTGATCTCTGGAATAAGTGCTCTTCAGAGCTTGTTTCTGTAGCATTAGTTGATCCTTTCTAGATGTACCTTTCTAGGTACTTGTTCTATGCTGTGGACACCTCTAGTATCAAGGGTAACTCCCATATTTTGATTTTAAAGTACATAGAAGATTTCACGACTACAAAATCCACAGGAAGCATAACTGTCTAAAAGAAAAGAAATTTGTGTGTTTCTTCTGATGTACTAAAATAATGAGAGAAAAGAAAGGATTAGTTCACAAACATGAATCACCAGAATTTCTGGCATGGGTTTTCAGGATAAAATTAATTCTATCAAAAAAAAACCCAAACCCAAATTCCCCAAATCCCCCACATATGAGGTCTACCTTAAAAATAGTCATCTAGAGACAACTCAACTCATGTTTTCAGTCTAATCCCTAGCAAAAATGATAGAGTTTTATCTTACTTTTCACGGTTAGATTTAGCTTGCAAACACACTTTGTTAATGCAGCTGAAATAGCCTTTACATGTAGGAGGCATGTACTTTAAAGTAGCAATGCATGTGTAAAGCTTGAAAACTGTTACCGTGTACTGGCTACATGGAGGAGAACATAAACTTGTTAGATGTTACTCCGAAGGGATCTGTTTCCCACTACAAGTGATGTGCTTTGACGCCACAAAATGCCAAATTTACCCTCATGAGAATAATGAGTATTCACTACAATAAATCAATCCGAAAAACCAATGAAATATACTGCTATGAATTTCTCCTACCGTATGCTTGGTCTACTTACTATCTGTAAAAACTTTAGCATCTCTAGCACTACTTTACCAGGACCTGATTTTCAGACAGAAGTAAGATCTGACAGGAGTAGATCTGACTTCTCTTGTGTGTTTTTACATTTACTTGAAGTGTAGCTATTCCATCAACACCTCCACAAAGCTGTCATCTCCTTTCAGAACCCACCCTTAAGAGTTAGTATCTTTTTTACATACACGTGCACCTCAAAATTGCATACACACAGATGTGCATGTCCCAAATTGATATACAGTCAGCTTGGAAATCACGCTTAAGGTGATTTTTAGATTGAATTCTATCCTACTTGGGTATAAAAAAACTTCAGGATGCATTCTCATTCAGCAGTTCATTTTACCATCTTTGTTACTTTTTCTTCAGAACTCTCTCATTGACATCTCAAAGGCTCAAAATCGAAACAGCCATATCAAATGTTACAGGAGTTTTCTCTAGGCTTAACAATACGGCCAGCTTCAGTCCCATATCCATTTGCAATCTTAATTTCCCAGCTGAAGGCATTAGAACCTCATAATTATCAGCACCTGTACTGAAACTGAAGGAAAACTATTCTTGACATGAACCCATTGCAAGCTTTATATATCTCATCTTTTGAAGTTATCTTCCAATTAATTTACACTAGATCTGTCCATGTGTTGGAAAAAGTTAAGCCAGCAGCACCTTCATTCAGTTAATTATAATCAAAAGAGAGTGTTTTGGTGTTGGAGCTGAGGAGGAGTGTCTGAATCAAAATACTGAGATTGCAAAAAGTCTTGGGAATTCTAGTTAACTGAATGACGACACCAGGTGCTGTTTACCAAAGAACCCTAATAAAGAGGAAATGCAGAGAGAGCTCTGTGGAGAATCCTAAATTGTGGTGTGTGCAGCTTCATTCTCCATTGTCTATATATGGCGGCCCCAATGTGATATGCATTATGAGAGTTTTCGACGACCACATCCTGATGGGGGTAACAGTGTTAGTTCTGCCTGGACAAAGTCTGTCTCTGCTTGAATTCATTTGTTGCATCAATGAACTCTTCTCTCACTGGTAGTGCTTGTACAATACCTAAATATAACACTAAACTTTGCCCATCTTTTATTCAGAAAGTGTGGCTCTTTTACCTTGGGAAAAATAAGTTATTTTAACTGAGATATGATAAAATATCTTCCTTCAGAAAAAAAAATAAAATTATTTGCATATATTTGTTCTTCCTCCTTGTACCACTAGGCTTCCACACCCACATTTATTTTCTTCCAAAGAAGAATTCTGAATACAGTTAATTTTTTCTTCTATCTGTACCTTTTTTTGTACAGTATGCCTACTGTCAACTCCATAATATTGCCAAAATCTGTCCCTACTTTCACCATGACTTTGTTGGTATTCTTATAGTTTCCTACTGTAGTGCTGCAGTCCCCGCATAATTTATGATTTCAATGTAGCTCTACTTCAGGGAACAACAAAGTGATACAGCCTGATTATCATTCTACTCCAAGGCAGTATCAACCGCTTGAAAGAAATGAGGCAAAAGAAAAGGAAATAGATACTTATAGAATAGGTAAGTGACAACTAAAGAAGAATATATTAACTAACAAATAATTTAAAAGTTTTAAATAAAAGCCTTGAAGTAGGGAACTGTTTATTATTGTTGTTGACAGAGTATAATATGCAAGCTAAATATCATGAAAATGAGATTTCAGAATGTCATCTGACTCCATTGCTTTTTAAAAGACATGTGGAAATTACGACTTTCTGCATTAGGTATAACACACTCACTCCATTTATCTCCTTATGTTTATATTCATGACTATCTCAGGCAAACCAATTTAGGAAAAATGTGAGTAAAATAGGTCTCATCAAAATCTTTAGGAGTCCTGAATCAAGTCATTCTTTCAGGAAGGTACTTAGGAAACGTGAGTGGTTGCTCTTAAACTTATTTAAAGAGCAACCAAGCAGCAAGGGTATATTTCAATCCAATTTGAAGAAGGTATGTAATTTTTCCATTACTATCAATATATTAATTTATATTAAAGGGATAGAACTATCCTGTTGATTCTATAGATTAGCTACAGTTCAGCAAAGACCAGCTGCTATTCTAAATGCCATCTTCAGATATCCTGTTGAGATAGGGCACTCCTGCATGTCAGAGTTTCATAGAAAGTCAGGGTCCTGCAAGGAGGTACAGTCCCAGGATTGTTCAAAGCACAGTCACCCAGAGCTAACCAAAAGGAAATATCAAGCAGAGAGGCATCTTTAAATTCTCTTTTTGTTTGATATTCTTTCCTAACATTCAAGGTTATGCCTCTGTCCATGCAAATTTAGGATACTGAATACTTCCCCAATGAAAGAATCCCAAGTAGAAACCCCAAAAAACTCACTCTGTTTAGAGGCATCAAGGTGTAAAAGTGTCTGGGGTTTATATTTATTGTTAAACACTGTCAGAGGAAATAAGTTATTCTTTCTTAGTTCAGTTATAAAATCTCAATGCCGTGTTTCCCAGTCTTCAGTTCCTAAAATGCCACAACATAAAATAACACACATGATTCTCATTCCTGATGCTGAAGCCAGTTTTGAGACACAAAATTATCACACTGGACAGAAAGAAAATTTATTGGAGGAATTGATCTCTCCCACCATTCCAGTGGTGAGAATTCTGCATTCTAGTTACTTGTCTATGAACTGTTTCAGGGTTGAACTCAACGGATGTTTGATACAAAAATTTTGTAGTATTCTGCAGTGCAGCATGGGGAATTGTCTCCTCGCTGTCGGAAAATATAAAAAAGATGTCCTGTTCAGCTTGGTGTTTTACGTCAGAAGGGAAGAATATCAAGATATTAACAGAGTAAAGACCAACCATGAGTTGTGATGAAAGACAGTTGTCTAAGGAGAAAGGAGAAAAATTGCAGCTTAAAAACAAACAAAAAGTCCATGTATTTAATACATGCCACTATGGTCTTAAAAGTTGTTTGGAAAAGGATTGTGGCCCATGAGCTTTGGAAAGTTTGATGCATACATAGCATAGGTCATCAACAATTTTTTGGGTCACAACAATAATTTCTTAAATCATTTTCTATAGAAACTGAAAGATAAATGCTAAAGGAACATAAAAGTCCAGTATGTAATGCTTTTTAATTTCAAATAAGCTTTCTGACCTGCTCTTGAATGTAAGCACCTAGATTGTTGTTTAAATCCTATAAGCCCCACATAGGTATTACATCAGGGAGTCTGTTCTTCCACTACAGATCATTCTGCTTTTCTTCTCCTCTCTCAAATTATATAGCTAAAATGGACCTGTCTAAGGATAAATTTGTTTTTATGAATTTTCAATACCAATCCAAATATTTCTATAATTTCTTTTTTATATATTTACAATTTTTCTCAAAAGCAATGGTGCAATATGAGTTCTTTTTTTCCAGCATGTCTTACAAAAAACCCCGTTTTGTTATATACCTTCTAACATTTGATATGGTAGAGCATGAATTTCACATTGTACTACTGTAAAAATGAAAACTTCCAGTGCTGTACTTTTTAGCATGTTTCTTTCGTAAAATTATAGGTAACTACTCTTTGTGAAAATACAGTCAGTTTCGTTATATTACCTTTTTTAAAAACTAAACCATGTCAGTTTGTATTCAAATTTAGTCCAACTGACAAAGTTTTTGTGCTATGAATAACTGGATATTGGAAGATTTTTGGATAGAGATAATTGGGGGTGTTTTTTTTGTTTGTTTTGTGTTGGTTTTTTCCCCTTTGTTTTTCTTTGTTTTTGTGAAGAAATGCAATTACTTTAAACTATTAAAAACAGTAAATATCTTGGAGATAAAAAAGTTTTCCTTTTGTCCTTATAGACCCTTTTTTATGCACAATTTTTAGTTCATTCATTTTCTTATAAAAGCAGAAATATTTTTATTGTAACAAGATTGGCACCAGCTTGCTACCCAGTCTCATTTACTGCTTTGATTTCTGGCTTCAAGTCTTGTTTTTCCTATCTGTTTCAGACTCATGCAAAGCTTAGTCATTCTCAAAGGGTCTGTCCTGTGACCCACTGATCTTAGCTTTTCCTTTTGCCCTGACTTCCATGCAATGGATCACTATGTTCTCCCTTTGTAGAGACAGAAGGTTGTGTGACCCACACTTAGAAATCAGCAGAAGAGAAGGTGAGCCTAATGTGTAAAAGGGATTCTTACTCCTGCTGTGAGATTTTGTAGTTGATAGCATACTTCTTCCTGTCCTCAGAGCTTTACTGTGCTTTTGCCAGCTCACAAGGTGACAAACATATTTTCTATGGATATCTGTCTCTCAACCATCCTTCCTCAAAAACTATGGCTCTTTCCTGTCTACCATTCTGGAATGCTACATTACAAGGCATACTTTTTCATGGTAAAGTTAAGTAGACAAGAATAAATTTGTACACTGGATCATATAGTAACAGCCAAGGAGTTGTCTGCATGGGGGCCAAATCCATCCAAGAGCCTCATCACACTATCTCCATCTGCAAATGTGTGAAAAATCCTGGTGAAAGAATGAAGACAACTCAGTCACAAGATAGCAGATACTGGACATCTACATGGTGCCATAAACCAGTGAGATGAGAAAACTTGCCACTACAGTTCAGAACAATTCACATTTGGCTTTTCCCAGTCTCTCCCTAATTTTCTTTCAACCTTCTCTGTTGCTTCCAGTTCCCCTTTATTTCGACATTTTTTCTTCTACAGTCTTTCTCATATCTTTTTCTCTAATCCTTGTCTCAATGTATCTTCTATTATGCTAAAATATCATCTCTTATTCTCCTACCTAAAGAGGCTTCCTCAGCTTTGCTGTGTCATAGTCAGCTGATATCCCGACACATCGAGCCTATAAATATTCCCCTTACCATTTTTCAAATTTAATCTCCAAGTGGCAATAATTAATATACCATGCTCCTTATTACAGCAAAAATATTTGCTTTCTGAGATGTTATACTTTTCTGAGGAGTTATACTTTATGGAAAATATACCTACTTCCACTTACGCAGTGGCATTCATTGGCACTACTATACACATCAAAAAGTTGCCAAAATTGTTTGTGGATGCCTTGAGACAAGGTTCATGATGTACTTTTGCATATCCAAAGTCAATATTGTCACTGACAGTATTTCATTAGCAAGTTCTTCCAAGATGATAATTTGATTTGATTAATTATGAAGGCCGAGAATTTTAGGAACCCCCTGGTGAGTAGTATCACTAAATGGGAATAACAGTGACTGGCAATGAGGGGAGGAGACTGTTGAGGAGACAATGTTTGTTATCAAGTCTGTTGGCAATAAACATTGCTAGTAATTCTAAAACAAATACTTCCTGAATAATTTCAATTCCTTGCATCTCTTCTCAGTATTAGTAATGCTTTTCCAGTTTATATCTTGTTAGAATAAAGAGAATGTTACTTCCCAATTAAATTTCACTCAGACTAGTCTGACAAGGACTAGGAGTGCTGGTCCTGAAGGACAGAATAAAACCACTGGTGGGTCACTCTAGGAATTTTATGTGGTTGACAGGCTGTCAGGATAGATAAACAGGGAAACCCTCCATCAGAGTGAAGCCACAAAGATGAGGCTTCAAAGTATTTCTTCTGCTTTGGGAAATATTACTAAGAAAGACATCTACCAAACATGGATGAAAAAAGTACTTGCTTAGAGTTGTGAAGGCTAGTAAAAGACATTAAAATGTCATCCACATATATCCTTGAAAGAAAAAACCTCATTAACCTTATTTAAAAATCAGACATCTTGTCATTGATGCAATTATAAAATAACTAGAAGTATTAATAAAAAGGGAAATTTTCCACTAAAGTGAAGATGTACCCTGTGGTCAGTCTAAAGACAGCACACAGCAGGGGCTAGTCCTTTCCTTTCTAAAGATGATGGAGGCTTCAGCTGATATGAAAGGATGAGTCTTGCTATTAAAATAGCATAACTGCAGTATCCAGTGATATTATTAGCCTAATCCTTTCATTTTTATGAATCTGTAAACTAACATAAAGCTTGCAGTACGCACTGAATGAAAGACTACCTATTTTCAGTTAAATTCAAGATGTTAACAATAGAATACATGGATGAGGGGAAGGCTATGGATGTAGACTACCTGGACTCCAGCAAAGCCTTTGACATCGTCTTCCATAGCATACTCCTGAAAAAGCTGGCAGCCCAGAGCTTGGACAGGGGCACCCTGTGCTGGGTTAGGAACTGGCTGGAGGGCCGAGCCCAGAGGGTGGTGGTGAACGGTGCTGTATCCAGTCACTAGCAGCCGGTCACTAGTGGTGACCCCCAGGGATCAGTATTGGGCCCAGTTCTGTTTAATATCTTTATCGATGATTTAGATGAGGGGATTGAGTGTACCATCAGCAAATTTGCAGATGACACTAAGCTGGGGGGGAGTGTTGATCAGCTGAAAGGCAGGAGATCTCTGCAGAGGGACCTGGACAGACTGAAGAATTGAGCTGATTCCAACGAGATGAGGTTCAACAAGGCCAAGTGCCGGGTCCTGCACTTTGGCCACAACAACCCCCTACAGCGCTACAGGCTGGGGACAGGGAAGCTGGAGAGCAGCCAGGCAGAAAGGGACCTGGGAGTTTGGATTGACAGGAAGCTGAACATGAGCCAGCAGTGTGCCCAGGTGGCCAAGAAGGCCAATGGCATCCTGGCCTGGATCAGGAACAGTGAGGCCAGCAGGACTAGGGATTCTTCCCCTGTACTCAGTGCTGGTGAGGCCACACCTGGAGTACTGTGTCCAGTTCTGGACCTCTCAGTTCAGGAAGGATATTGAGGTGCTGGAGCAGGTCCAGAGAAGAGCAACAAGGCTGGTGAAGGGACTTGAGCACAAGTCCTATGAGGAGAGGCTGAGGGATCTGGGGTTGTTCAGCCTGGAGAAGAGGAGGCTCAGGGGAGACCTCCTCACTCTCTACAACTCCCTGAAAGGAGGTTATAGCCAGGTGGGGGTTGGTCTCTCCTCCCAGGCAGCTATCAGTAAGACAAGAGGGCATGGTCTTAAGCTCTGCCAGGGAAGGTTTAGGTTAGATATTAGGAAGAAATTCTTTACAGAGAGGTTAATCAGGCATTGGAATGGGCTGCCCAGGGAAGTGGTGGATTCTTCGTCCCTGGAGATTTTTAAGATGAGACTGGATGTGGCACTTAGTACCATGGTCTAGTAACCATGGCAGTAGTGGACCAAGGGTTGGACTTGGTGATCTCAGAGGTCTTTTCCAACCTGGATGATTTTATGAAATTGGAAGGATTGGAAGGAATTATTTATCCAAAAAAAAAAAGGAAAGAAATCAGAAATAGCCCCAAATTTTGTGATTTCTCTCAAGCTCATCTTTCAAATCTGATTCAGATTTATAGAGAGATTTATAGACAGATTCCTAGACAGATTCAGACTAGGTTACAGCTTTAGAGTCTCCAGAAAAAAATGAGAAAGACTTGGTGCAATGTACTGAGAAGCCCATGCTAAAAAAAAAACAGGCTTTACAATATTTATCTTAAAGTTCTGTGGAAAGATCACAAGTTCTCCATTTACTTTTTTTTGGGTTCAGTGTTACTACTAGACTAGAATGTTTAATGAGAAACAGAACATCTGTAAATATATCAGCTGCTGTTTGTATATTGATTTAAAACTAAATTTTAGACAAAACTAATTTTTATAATCTAATTTTAAGCTGACAAAATGAGATGAGATTTAGTGATTAAAACTGTAAAATAATGCCTGCTTTAAAAGTTCAACTTCACTTACTCATATGGAATGTCAGTTTCTAAATGAGCAATTATAGAAACAGAACTGAAGGTAATATGGCAAAATCAAGAAAAACATCTGCTCTGTGTACAGCAAGTGTCTCAAAAAGGACCTGAAGCTTATTTTCTGAAAATGACAAGGTGTAGCTATCCCTATAGTAACTTTTTTTTTTTTTTGAAGGACTAGGTAATATTATTGCAATTAAATTTTCTTTTCCTTTTCAAGCTTGAAGTTGCATTTTTATTCCTTTCTGTGTCTCCCTCTTTTAATTAGGGAAATTGAGTGACCTTTATTCCATGCGTCATGTCTCAATACTGAAAATATATCCACTCCTGATTCACAGTACGATCATGGAATTATATAATATTTTAGGTTAGAAAAGACCTCTATGATTGTCAGGTCCAATCATTAATCTAGGACCACTATGTTCACCATTAAACCATATCCCCTTCTGCCACATCCACACATTTTTTTAACAGTTCCAAGGATGATGACTTTACCACATCCCTGGGTAGCCTATTCCAATACCTAAACACCCTTACAGTGAAGAAATTTTTCCTAATATTCAATTTAAACTGCCCCGGCACAACTTGAGTCCACTTCCTCTTGTGCTGTCACGTGTTACATGGGAAAAGAGACCAACACCCACCTCACTACAACGTCCTTTCAGGTAGTTGTAGGGAGTGATAAATTCCTCCCTCAGCCTCCTTTTCTCCAGACTAAACGCCCCCAGCTCCCTCAGCTGCTCCTCATACGACATGTAATCCAGACCCTTCTCTGTCTCTGTCGCCCTTCTCTGGACACGCTCCAGCATCTCAATGTCCTTCTTGTAGTGTGGAGACCAAAACTGAACACAGGATTCAAGGTGTGGCCTCACCAGTGCCAAGTACAGGAGAAAATCTGTGACTCACAATTTTAACTAGCAGATAATAATACCTGTTGCCTTATGTCATGTTGTGTCTCATTCTTAGGACAAATGCCTGACAGATAGACACCTAATCTGTACCTTTTTTTTTTTTTTCCAAAATGCTCCTCAAACTTCTTAAACAACCATGATTACTGAAAACGTGATAACAGTTAGATTTTTCATGGGGCTGAAAGGACTCATCCATTCCTCCTGCTAGGAATGGTTGTCTGCCTCCACCAATCTCTGTGTCTTGTCTTATTCTCAACTTTCTGAATGAAATTATTTGATTATTCTGATTTACACTACGTATTATCTTGAGTACTGTTAAGTGCTAGCAGTATGAATATATACAGTTATTTCTCTCCACAAAAAAAAATAAATCAAATAAATTCAAGTTTTCCAATAGCTGCCTGTGTACCAAGTGAATCTTTTGTAGTAGTAACTTTTACAAGAGTGTTGAATAGAAATTAATTTCAACAAACTCTGATTTTTCTCTCTCCTCCTTGGTATATTAAGACTAGTTGTCTAGAACATCAGATATTTTGGTTATTAAAACATCTTACTTTCTGATTACTATCTTTCTTAATGAACTGTTGAGTCATCTGTTCTGCCCACGGTCATAATTTACTAACCATAACCGATAACTATATTTTATGACATGAATTTGTCTAATTTGGATGCCATTTCCATGTAGCAGTTTTACCACTGTGTACCTTATATTATTGGTAGACCAACAAAGATTTTAATAGTTTAAAACTAATTTTTTATATCCATTCAAAAAATTTGCATTTAATTACAAAAAATAAAAACCCCAAACAAACTTCTCCTGTAACCATATACAAAAATATTCAAGGCTGAATTTTTCTGCTACAAAAATCTGTGCCACCACATTTCATAAACTCCCAGAAAAGAAAGTCAATATCAAGAAATAAGAAGTCTATTGGAAGTAAGCATGTAGTTGAAGTCTCTTGACTCTTGACCAGTAATCTTACTTGTAAACAACAGCAAGATCTCACATTGCAGCAGACATTTTAAATATCATTATTTTTTTTCTGTACAAGAGCAACTCCTCTGTGGTTTAAAGTATGATGTGATAATAAAGTCTGTTCTTAAAGTCTTTCAAATAACTTAAAATATTTCGCTTCACTTTCAACACCTGTCAATATTTGATATTGAGATAAAATTTGAACACTTTATATTCTTATTATAATGTAGGGGAAAATCAAAGAACCCTGACCAATGTCCTCTTGTAGGGGCAGTTAAGCATATTACTGCTCTAAAGTGAAAGTCCTGCCTAATCTCTGTATTTCATTTTTGTTCTATAAGTTTTAGCCAATACTACAGCTATAGTCATGAAGGAGAGACACAGCAGTTCCTTCTGATGGGTAAAACACGATGTATGAACCAGAGACTATAAATCTGTGTGTGTATGTTTATGCATGTGCAGATATGTGTGTGTGTGTGTGTGTTTGTGTGTGTGTGAGAGAGAACGTGGTGGTGAAATGCAAAAGCATTAACTAAGAGTCATGGTAAGTGTTCAACCTTCAGTTGTGCTAAGCTTACACTACTTACACAAAACTTATCTCAGTGGACTGTGAGCATAATATTTCACAGATGGTTTCATTTAAAACTTTGAAAATAGGTTGATGATAAAACTATCCTAACTTTATTCTTATTTTGGGGGTTAAGTGCTTTTACTAGTATCAAATGATTTATCTAACAGTATTGCCAAGAAACAGTAAGTGTCTTACTTGGATATGACCTATTTTATCTTTCTAACATGTAGAGTTCACCAAAAAAGAGACTGACTCATAAATATTAGACTAATAGTACTTTTTTTCCCTAGTTCTGAATATATTTTACATAAAGTTAACACAGACTATGGAAGAAAAATTGAATTACTACATATTCTCACATTGATGTCATAGCAAAAAGCTATTACCTCTGCCAACAGAAGTTTTTCTCTTATAGTGAAATCTATGATGATAGGACACTTAGAAATGTTAGTACTTCCTAATCTCAGCACTTTGATCAACATGAAGATAGTCTCATCATGCTTCCATAGTGTTATAAAACCTGCAAATGACCAGCAACTGTAGCAAAATAATTTTCACAAAGTAAATATAAATGGCATCTGCTGCTCAGAATACTTTAGCTTTATAGCTGGAATTCAAAAGGTATATTCTAAGCAAAAATGCTGCTGAGATAGCATTTTCTTAGAGGCTTGTGGGAAATTAAAGGTCTATCAATGACATGCATCATCACTTCAAATGAACTGTGGAATCCAATAAAATAAGTGTGCAGATTCCACATACTTGGAAGTCGGCACAAAATTTCTCATTATTTCATGCAATGGATTTTTCATTATGATGCCATCTTTGGCACTTCTGAAATTGAAAACCTAAGTAAATAGGCTAAAGCTTAAAATAGCTTGGTAGGAGGGAAACATGACTTAAGAGGATGGAGGATTATGCCTGACATATTCCTTGAACGATGAAGTTCTATTTCAATGGTAGAAGTACCATCACAGCTTGTCAAGCTTAGCCAAGATGCAGAACCTATACAAATGTAGAAGAAAGGATGTAGGGTAAAATCAAAGAACCCTGGCCAATGTCCTCTTGTAGAGGGAGTTAAGCATATTACTGCCCTAAAGTAAATGTCCTGCCTAATACTAGCTTTCAGCCTTATAAGTGAGAACTGCATATTCTGTTCTAGTAAAACCACACAAACCTCATCTTTTCACTACCAGTTGAATTTAATGCATCAAAATGCAAACTGAAAATTCTAGAACATGTTCCCTTTTCCTCACCTCCTCCACAGAGGCAGTAAACTGTGCTATAGAAAAGGTAGGAGAGCTGGAAAAAGATGTGTCCCATCAGTCTTGCAAGATTCACTAGAGGATGTGCATCAAAACACAAAACATTTGGTATTATAGGGGTGGCCAGCACTGATAAGGAGAAAGAAAGGAAATAATTTTTTAATCTGCTTAGAAAAGATGGCAAGGAATGTACACTGTTTTCTGGATGACCAAGATACAGACCAATGTGTTAGTACATCTGAAAAGAAAAGCCTAAAACAAAAGTCTCTTTGGAGTTTGAGAAATTATTTCATTTTACTTTCCCAAAAGATATTTCCCATGGAAAACACTGTGTGCTTATAGACAGTATCTATTCTGACACCGTTTTGAAATGCACAACACATTCCCGCGTATGTATTTATGCACTAAGTTTTCAATAATTTAATATTGATAACCAGTTCCATGATTTGTCAATTTAGGCATTTACCATGTAATTTTCCCTAATATTGATGTAATTCCGAGGCTCCAGAATTAAAACAATTTCCATGCATTCCATAAGCATTATGAAAGCAACAAACAAACAAATCATCTTTCATCAGAATATTCAAATATTCTGTTGGTCCTCCAATTTTCTCCGTATTCCTCCTTAGAAATTCGAAAAGGGCAGACTTAATACAGGCAATTTTAAGAATAGCAACTGACTTCATTTTTAAGAGAGGATCTTTGTCACAATGGTAAATTAAATGTGTCATTCTAACTCTCTTGAAGTTCATGCTTAGAATCATGACAGAAAATGTTTCAGATAGAACAAATTCCAACAATTCTGTTAATATAATATTCTTTTGCCTTTTAACCACCAAAGATAACTCTAATATGTAAAATGCATTTTTAATATTTACATTTAAGATTAAATACAAACATTTTATATTTTAAACACGTCTGCTATGTCAAATACAATAGTTCAATATTCATAAGTTTAGGTTAATTTATGCTTTCTGAATTAATTTTGTCTTCATCAGATTATTTAAAGACTTTAGCAGGTACCTTTTCTTAGAAGATTTTTATTCTTTTTGGAACTGCTTTATTACCTACCTTACGATTTTCCTTAAATAGTTCTTAAGAAAGTAATTTCAATTTAATTTTCATTTTCACTGAGTTAATTATACCTTCTGTGTAGAAAGTATGATGTGTGAGACTGAAAAGGAATTCCAGTTAAATCCCAAAAAATTATGGAGAATCAAATTATAGTATTATTTTCCTGAACTTTACAGGCCTAATTCTCAAATACGATGTTCTTTTTCAAACTTTTCTTTTTGGAAAGTCTTACCATTCCTTAATGGCTAAGGACTATTACAGTTCATTTGTTGTTTTAGAGCATATATCCTTTTTTGTTTGTTTTCAGTTGGTTTTCAGTTTCAGTTTTGGCAGGTTCTTTTACCTTTTTTTTTTTTTTTTTAAATACTCTTAAGTATTTCTTTCTCCGGTAAGTGCTCTTTGTACCCCTTACTTTCCTGAACATAAACACCCACTCACACACAGTATTCCACACAACATTTTAACAGTATCTGACAATACTGCATTAATATTTCATCATTGCTACCGAAAATATTTTGCTTACTACATAAAATCATACTAGTCACATCATACATGTAGCCCACAACCAATCAGTGTACTACTAATACAGATAATTTCCTCTTTAGTTTCCAAGAGCTGAGCTCTAAATTTATAAGGAAGATTATTGAAATGTTGGAGTGAATCATGAGAAGGGCCAACAAGATGATTAGAGGGAAGGATCACCTCTGCTACGATAAAAGGCTGAGAGAAGTGGGTTTGTTCAGCCTGGAAAAGAAAAGGTTTCAGGGTGATCTAATTGTGACCTTTCAGCACCTGAAGGGAGTTACAAGAAAGAAACTATTTACAAGCATACGTAGGGATAGGACAAGAGGGAATGGCTTTAAACTGAGAGTGGATTTAGATCAGACATTAGGAAGAAATTCTTCAATGTGAGGGTGGTAAGGCATGGCAATGGTTTGCCCAGATCAGTTGTGGATGCCCCATCCCTGAAATGCTCAAGGTCAAACTGAATGGAGCTATGAGCAACCTCGTACAGTGGAAGGTTTACTGCCCATGGCAAAGGGTTGGAAATAAATTATCTTTAAGGTCCCTTCCAACACAAGCCTTTCTATGATTCTCTTCTCTTCACTATTTCCTGAGTGTTCTCTCTTTCCTGAAACTGGATAATATTAGGAACTTGAAAGTCAATTGTCCCTGATGTTCAAAGCACAACTGGACTTTCGACTATCGTTCACAAAAGCTAGAATATAAATAGTCCATGAGAGCTTCCACTGTCCTAAAATGAGTTTCAGATCCTTCTGATTTTACGAGCCAATGCTAAAAAAACTGCTTTCCAGTTCAATTTACAGTAGTTTGTGGATTTTAAACCAGCAGAGATCCTAAAATAAACATCAGAGCATTGAAACAAGTGCAACTTTTGCACTTTTTAGACAAATAAAGAATTATTATTTTTATTATTAAAAAACAACAAAAACCAATCTTGACTCATTTCTGACTCAGCTCAGTCTAAGCATATCCAATATTTAGATTTTGTATCATATAACTGAAATTGCAACTACTTGCTTCAGAAGATTAGGGCTTCAGAACAGATATTAACAAAAATAAAGTATATTGGTATAAAAAACTTCAAAAAAGATGAAGATAACAGTGACAGATTCTATGATCACCTTAGCAGCAAGACATTAGATAAATAAATCTTATTACAGAAATGCATTCTTTATAGAATCTTTACCCTATGAAAATATAATCTAAGGCAAGTAAAAATCCTTACTATATAATGGATTTACTGTGTTGGGTACCCTTTAGATTTACTGTGCTCAAGGAATTGGCTGGCTCAGAACACTATCAGTAACTTTTTTGGGTTTCAGTGAACAGATTAGTACAGAATGCTCACTTCTGACTTTAAAATAAGACTGACATATGGATGCCAACAGACAGACCTACTCATCTGTTGCAAGTTAAACTTTGCCAGAAATAAGACAGCAGAGAACAAGATCAATATAGTTTCTTAGAAAGTTGTAAAAATATTCCCCAGTTTAAGTATAAATCATAGCAATATTATTTTGCACTAGTTGTTTGAGTCAAAGTGATGCAATTACTGAAATGAAGATAAAATAAAAAATGAGAAAAAGCTGTTTCACATTAAATCACTAATAACACACAGTTCATAGTTAGCAACTACAAACATAAGAGTTCTGAGTGGTAACTGAACAATATATTTAAAACCAAATTAAATACTTAATTTTGTAATTTTTTACCCCATTTTTTATTTTATATACCTTTAAATTAAAAAAAACAATCCAGGGAAATAGTTCTAAAACATTAAAAATTAAAGATTCAGGAATGTTTGTATGACCCTGTCAGTTTTATAATAATCTATTTTTAAAAAAATACGGACTGAAAATTGTAAAAGTCACAAAAAAAAAAAATTCTCCAAAGATTCAGATTTATATTCTTTATAGATAAAAATGACACTTTTAACAAAAAGAATGCAAATGAAATTGCTTCACTAGGCCTGTTGAAATCTAGATAAAGAACACTGCTACTCCTAGGTTCAGGTTAAAGATTAAAAATTATGCAAATGCAGGGAAAAAAGGTCACAGTGTATGATTCATTGAATGTAAGATTTACATTAGTGAAATAGAGGATTAAGCCCTAAAAAGCAAAACAAAACAACTTCAATTATTTAGATGCAGAAATACATGCTTTTCATATAAAATAACACTTCATTAACTTTTATATCTCTAGAAACTATATTAACTTGAAAACTATGGTGTTGCATGATTAAAAACAAACAAACCGAAAGCAAGACCAAAGAAAAGCAGGTCAATAAACAATACTAATGTTTCATAAAACATATATTTGTCTGCCACACTTATAATCTCTATCATCCTAAATAAGAAAAGGTAGTATTGGCAAGTTAAAGGTCTCCACATCACCAGAAAATTCATCAAGGTACTTAAAATAGTTGAAAGGAGACTTCAGGTTACTTCAACAAAGGCACTCTTTGGCTAATTCATTTCTATATGGCAAAAAGTCTGTGTACAGAACAAACACCTAAGACCCAGCATGATTCCTGACACAGTCTGGGGTTTTTTAGCACTATTCCAAGACCATTACTGCTGCAGTCATTCTGTACCAGTTGTCATAGATCATTTCTCATCCTTAAGTAGGTTCATTTTCATTCTTGGTACATTAAGTAGTTTTTCAACCTCAACCTGAATTGCTGTTTAATAAGAGAAATAATCTTAAGAAGTAATTACCCAACATCTAAGCTGATTTGTAGCTGTCACAGTGAGACAGCAAGATTATCAGAAATATTACACACATTTCTATTCCATTGTCTTCTATCTGAGAGAACAAATGTTTTTAAGTTGTCTAAAGTTCAACTAAGAGAGAGAAAATTGCAAAATTTCTCACAGTTTGAATACATCATTTGTCCTCAGGAAAGCTATTCGGTATTTCTTGTTCAGTTCTCTCATCTGTCTATTAATATCTATTCACTATTAATATCAATTTACCTTGTGTTAAAATCTAAAGATTCTCATCAAAGTATCGAAAAGCTGAGTGAATCCCCAGAACCTGCCTCAATACAGCATCAATTGCACCTCCATAATTTGTCCTATCTGTTGTTATCTCTGTCATTGGTAATAGAAACTTTGCATCTGCATTTTGCAATTTGTTCAATCTACAATTAGACAGTTCCATATTGAACTATCTACATCTTTATCTCTGGAATTGGACCTGCAACTTCTCATCTCATCCACTTTGCGTATCCAAAAAGATGGTGTTTACTTCTCTGTGCTACAGCTTTTTATGTTTTAGAAGGTTTTTGTGTCCCATATGAGTTCTATCTTCTTCAAGGTAAACAGCCTTAAGTAGGATAATCTGTTTTCACAGATAAATTCAATAGCCTCTGATTGCTCTCTCTGCTTTTCTCTGGACTCACTATAGCTACACGTTTCTTAATCAGTCACACATGGAGCATTAGGTTTTTCTTCAGCTGAGAGCTACGATAGTAGAGTTTACCATAAAAATTATTTTAAGTGGTTTACTGTATGCTTTCCCTGTCCTAAACCTGGTTGTACATTTCAAGATAGTCCTGTTTGGGCAGTAACATGGTTTTTATGCTTCATTTTCATCTTCTGATCTCATCAGCTCTTTCTAGGCAGCCCTTACCAAAGCAGTTGCTCTTAAACTTGTCAATTAATTGTTCCTAGGTAAAATAGTATTTTGAGTTTATACATGTTGATTTATATCTTTTTCTCCCCCAGTTGATTGCTCCAGTTTGTCAGGATAATTTCAAACTCTGCATCTTCCAATATGCTTCAGTCTCAGTGAGATAGGTGTGATCTGCAATATAATATGGAGTTCTCTGTTCCATCATTAGATTCTTAATGAAAGCAGCAACTAGAAATAGGCCTAGAATAAGCATTTTATAACAATATATAAATAATAACAATATAGGCTTAATGCGCTCTTCCTGCATTACTAATAATAGCTGGCAGCTGCTCTTTGAGTATAGTTTTCTAGCTGTTTTTGCATTCACCACTTAGTCCCACGTAGATCTTTTTTAGATTCCTTTAGAAAGTACAAACTGAAGCAGAAAACCAAAATCTGTACTATATCCTCCCTCTTTATCTGTGGGCACACTTAACCATTCTGTATAAGATTATAAAATCTACAGTAACATTTGTATGACAAAACTTATTCTTACTGATACCACTGGCAGGCAGTCATTGCCTTCTTACCTGTCATGGGCTTAAAATAATGTGAGTATTTATTCCAGAGTATTTTCTTGAGATGAAGATTTACTTTTTCTAATGTCATTCTTCATGCAATGTTGCTTTTATTCCAAAGATTTTTTAGAACCTAAGTAAAATAAGTCTAGGGATTTCTTTAAATATATTAACAAATAAAGTATTACTTAACCTTCAGTCTATTGGGCTACGTGAAAACTGAGGCTATTCAAGAATCTAAATTTTGACAGGATTAGGCAGAAGGTTCATTTTTCACACTGAAATCCCATTAAAAGTTATGAAAGTCAAGTCAATTCTCAGTGGGGAAAAGAGCCAGCAGTGGTATACCTCAGAGTTGAAAATGCCCAGCAAGTTCAGACAGTAATTAGAAAAAAATAATGGACAACATCTCCAGCAACAGATATTAAAACATATGTTTACAGATGTGTGTTTTAATACCTCTAAAGAAATAATGATGAAGCAGAAACAAAAGGATTAAGAAATTAACTATTACATAGGACTAAAAAGTACTCCACAAAATGGACAGGTTCCTGTGTGATTCCTAGACACTACTTTCTCTTGTCACCTGTAGAGACAGGATCTGAATCAGAAATTTTTCCTGTAATTTTAGGATAAAATTGTTCCATATATAACTATAAAAAGAGGTACAGGAACAAAATAAGTCCCAGGTACATAAGATGATGGCCACATTATCACTCAGGAGCAAGCTCTTGTAGCCAAGATAGACCACTGAAGATATTTGCTCTGTATTCTAAATGGAAATGGAAATCTAAATGGAAAACAAACATTAGCTAATAGAAACAGTGTAAAGAACAGAACTGAGAACATCATAAAGCTCTCATAGAAACCTATGCTTTTCCCACACCTAAGATTTAGTCCGTGAGTGAATGCTTTAGCTCAAAAAGAATACAGTATATTTGGAAATGGTCCAAGGGAAATCAACAAGGATCTTTTAGTGAAAAATGTCTGCCTGTCCTGTCCCAGTCCTTCTCTAGGCATGTTCTTTGGTCAGTGTTAGGGACAACATATAGAGGAATATTTTCCATGACACAGCACGCTTGATCTTTAGCTCACTCCAGTAACATCCTGAACCACTTCTCTAAGTGAAACTAACAGTGTTTTCTGTTGAAGAAATGGATTATTGGGGTTTGCCAGATACTAGATTTAGGATTTTTTTTAAACTTACTAAAGAAGAAAAATTATTTACAGTTATAGACTCAAAGAAGAAAAAGACTTCTATTACATGCAAAGGAAAGTTGGTTAAAAAAACAAAGCCAACAAACTAACTTGAATTTATAGCAATGAACTTTTTCTCCTCAACATTCTTTGGTACTATTCATAGTAATACAATGTGCCATAACACTGTCATAACAATCAAAACACTGTCCAAGACTAAAGATCAGTGTTAGCAAAAATTATGCTTCAGTGATCTTGAATGCACCATGGAGATTTTGAATTTCACTATACTCTTTCTTCATGAAATAGTTCTGGAGGGAAGAGCCTGCTGGAGTAACAAAAAACCAAGAAATTTATTTTTTAAGTGTACATCTGCTTCTCAACACAGCTAATCGGTGTTGTTTCCCTGGTTTCTAAATGTCTAGCAGGGATTCAGACGTGCCTGAAAGACAGTAGACATGTGTTCAAGCTAGACAAATGGGAGGAAATAGAGATTGACAGAGGGAATTGTCTGAGATTTTGGATAAATCTGCAGGAGCTGTCTCAATTAAGGGAGTTAGCTTCTTAGCAAAAGAATTCACTACTGGAGGTCCTAAGTATATCAAATACTGTTACTAGCTTTTCAGATTGCACTTTGCAAAGGAGCATTTTTCAATTGATGTGGACCACTGGATTATGATCCACCATGCTAGAATAAAATCCCTGCACAGCAATACTCTGGTTTAATGAGGAATATCCAGAAGTTACGTTAGAACAGAAGTCATTAAAATGAAACAGACTCTTGATCATTTTGTAATCCTCAAAAACTTGATCTGGATGTTGAACTTCATCTCAATACCTAGTTTCATACAAAGTTAGATGGCTCTTCTTCCCATTAGAGTCTGGGCCAGCACTGCATCAGCTATGCGTGATGTTAATGGACATCACCCATTTGCAGGTCTGTATCTCAATGGGAAGCTGATTTAGAGTTCTGAAGAGTTTACAGTTTATAAAATACCTCCCTAATCAAGCTAGATTAAATAGCATCTTTTATTCCTCTGGAGTTCAAAGTTTCAGATATTCTTCTGGGATTCATGAGAGTTAGTTCAAATGTGTTTTCCCAAATAGTATTCTAGAAAGCACAGAAGATTTCTTTCTTTTATGACTCCAGTGGTGCCCTCTCTGGCTCTATTGTTACATGTCTGGTTAAAAGACAAAAAAGACCTCTAGTAAAGAATAGAAGTTCAACAATTTTTTTTTTTTTTTTTACTGACAACTGCTTCTAATGGAAAAAAATACTGACCTGTAGAATTTGATGCTTATATATATTATAATTCCTAACACTATTATGTATCATTAACAGTAGAGTCTCCAGATTTGGCCTATATTTCAGAATTTAGCTTAATAAGATGCACTATACTCTGCATAAGGAAGTAGTTAATCAATGGCTCTGTTCAAGAACAGGCAAAGCACACAGAACAACATGCTAGATTCTAAGGTAAAAGTAGAACCCCTCTTTCGGCATTTGCTTCAAGTACTCTTCCCATCCTACCTCCATCTTCGTAGTCTCAGAAGGAAGCATACAAGCCATGGACTTCTTTTAGTATATTATCCTTAGGATAAGAAAAGTTATGGATGAGAAATCTTAATAAGTCCTGTCCTAATATAATTCTTAACAGAAAAAGCCAATGAGATAGTTTATTCTGTTTAATAGAACTAGACTGGTCTTTAAAAATATAAATCTTTGATTCTTTTTATGTTCAATTAAAAAAAAAATCTAGGTTTTTCAGTTATGCACTCTGGTATATATCCTATTTTATGCAAACATACAATGAATCTTTTTACACTTCTCATTAACTGAGTTATTTTCAGCATGCCTATATTCTCTACTCTTAATATCCAATTTTACCACATAATAAAAACAAGAACAAAAAGAACATATTTCAGGCTTTTACTGAAGATAAATATTTTCTCAGAAGATGGTGGAAAGAATTTAAAAGTTCAATGATTCTATCGAGATAACAGTAACTGCACCGATTATGCAGTATTTCTAACATAACCAGGAAATACTGATTTACAAACAAGTACATTGAACAATATCCTTCATACAAAATGTTCAGGCCTAAACCCATGATAATTCGCATCTTCCATTCTCATTCTTTGTTTTAGCTGACTGACCCTTTGAACAAGGAGTCTAAAGACAAGAGCACATTTGTATTCCATCTAGATTTATTAAATATTTATAAGTTTGTAAAGCTCAGGACTTTAAAAGTATAAATTCTCTTTCATTAACATTTCTTTTCATATTCCTGAGATTTTATTGCTATCAGTTATGGTTAACCATCTTGTATTAAAAAGCAGTCAGGACTCAGAATAAGACGTCCATTGTTAAACCTTTTACCTAGTTACTTTTTATCTGCATTCAAGAGAAAGAATAGCAACATTTTCTGCCACTGACTATCAAGTAATTCACCTCAGTCTATGAAAGATGAAGAGGTAAGGTAGTTTCATGTCTGAAATTTTCAATCTCTTTCTACTATTAAGTGCTGACAAAACAGTTTTCACATACATTTTCATCTCATGATTAAAACTGCATTTCTAGAAGTTAAGAAAAATGCATCTCTACACATATGATTTCAAGACTTTAATTATCTAAAAGAAATTAATTATCTAAAAGAAAATTAAAAAAAAGGAATACAGTTTACAGTCATATTGCCAATATACTCAGGCCCTTAAGTCAAAGTCTTCTCAAAAACTACATAGCCTTTGATTAATACTCCAGCAGAACTCCCACGAGAACATCATGCCACTGGTGCTGGGCACTGTTCAAGCATACACATTCCTGTTTCAAAGAACTCACATTTTAATTTCAAATAAGAAAACTGAACAGCAACAAGAGAGAGTGATGGAGACCAATAAATCAAGCTCAAGCAGCTATTGAAGACAAGGTAAAAAATAGGAGTGAGACATGGAGTAATATCTTCCTTAGGAGGCTAATAAAGAAATTTTGCTTCTGTCCTGTGAAAGCAGCTATCAATACAAATTTTTCCTTTTATATTTCTAAAGACTTTAGTTTTTCCACTTGTACATGACAGAGCCATGTACATACTGCAACTCTTATAATAGTTGCTCATCCACTTGAATTAAAAGGGACTGTCTTGAAGGAGCAGCAAGAAACCTCTTATAGCAGCCAACTGTGCATCCTGTGCACTCAGCCACAGTTAGTGTTTACCAACAACAATTTCCTTTCAGTTACATGCAGAGCTTTGGTGAACCTACCTTATTTCCACACCATTAACTTCCAAACAGTTTTTTCTTCCTACTGTCACTCACCATGATCTCTTCTGTGTTTTTCTGTCAAATCCGATAGCTTCTCCAGCAGTCTTGCTCTGTCTATCTCAAAAAAAATCCAGACCTTGCTTCTTCGAAGAGCCTTTCTCTCATTTGCATCTGGTTTTCTCAGTAGTTTGGGCAGTACCTTGAAAATTTCTCACCATCATTATTTTGTGTTTACCCTGAAAGTATGAAGCATTCCATAATCCCAGGTGGAGTAGTCAGAGCCAATTTAACTGGGTTACTTAAAGGAGCAAGACACAATGCTTCACTTGCTCAGGCAGCAGTATTATTATGCCAAAAACCAAGCAGTTCATGGTTGCCAATGCTTTGAAGCATGAGACTTTATCTCCTGTAAATAGGATTAGCAAATGAAAATATGTATTCTAGTTTCATACAGCAGGATTATCACCAAACCAATACATTTCTGTGATGTTCCTTTTAACTCTATTTTCTGATGAGTACTAAGGCAGCTTTTGTTAATCTCTTCTGTGAAAAAGTTCACATATTCGAACATGTTTAAGATGTTGGATTGCAGATTTAGACTCTAAATTTTAGATCATCTCTTCAGTAAGAATAATAGAAATCACTCAGTCAAAAATTTTCCTACTAGAAGAGGAAAAAGTTGCATCATAGAATCACTACAAATAATAGAGCATCTTAATGCAACAAATGTATAGCCATTAATGACACCAGTTGAAATACTGTGTCCTTTCAGTCTTAAGGTATCCATTTTATATAAGAAGATTTAAAACCAAAGGAAATACTGCTGCACAAGCTTTTCTTCATGACTCTCTCAAAAGCAGGTTTTGATTGTTAACAATTTCTGAGAAGTCACTGGAAGTGGTAAATCTCCTGCTCACATTAATTCAACACTGGTTCAGAAACACTGTATTTGTCATCTGAAACTCCATGGTATGGCTCTGAAACAGTCTGTGCTGGCTCCAGTTTTGGCTGGAGTAGAATTAATTTTCTTCACAGTGGCTAGTACGGGTCTGTGTTTCAGATTTGTGCTGAACACAGAGTTGATAATACCGAGATTTTTTTTTTTATTGCTGAGTAGTTCTTACACAGAGCTAGAGCCTTTTCTGCTTTTCATACTGCCACACTGGCAAGGGAGCTGGAGGTGCATGGGAGATCGGGAGGAGAACCAGCCAGGACAGGTGACCCAAACTGACCAAAGGGATATTGCATACCATATGATATAATGCTCAGTATATGAAGTGGGAAGAAGAATGATATAGAGGGGAACTTTTGGAGTGATGGTATTTGTCTTCCCAAGTAAACACTACATGTGATGGGGCCCTGCTCCCCTGGAGATGGCAGAACACCTGCCTGCACATGGGAAGCAGTGAATTAATTCCTCTCTTTAATTTGCTTGTGTGAATAGTTTTTGCTTTCCCTATTAAACTGTCTTTATCTCAACCTAGGAGTTTTCTAGCTTTTAACCTTCTAATTTTCTCCCTGATCCTACTGGTGAGGGAGTTAGCGAGTGGCTGCATGGGGCTTGGTTTCTGACTGGGGTTAAACCACGACACAGGTTTGTTGCAGTCTGAAATTCGAATACCAACAGAAAAGGAACTGCTAGGATTAAACAGGAAACCTTGGGCCACAGGGGCTGGGGAATAAACCATCGTCTAAAAGACCAGACAAGATCCATTGACATTCATTTTGTGTGGATTGTCCTGATCTCCCCTAGCAGGATGTAGAGAGACTTTGCATGATGCTACCAATTATCCCATTGTTTTCTCCCTCTCTGTGTAAATCCTTATTTTGGGAAAAGCTGACTACCCTTTGCTGGGGTTTGGAAGTTGTTAACTCACTTGTCTACCATTGATTTCTGTGTTGCCATAGTTATTATACTGTGTCCTTGCATTGGCTAGCCAAATGCCCAATCCCCTCTTTGGCCCAGCAGCCCTTATAAGCTGCAGGAAATTTGAATAAAGGGCCTTCTTTGCTGCTGGATTCCCTGCATGGTCTCTGTCTCCTGGCTTAAGTACCTCCACCGCCTGTCCCTGCCACAAGGGACAGGCGCCGGGGTGGGGGGGGTGATTCCAGTCCTGGAAACCTTCACAGAGTGGCCGGCAGTGACCCCCCAGAAACCCCTCAAACTGCAACAACCCTTACCCAGTATAATCTTGCTTACTGGAAATATCAAATCCTTTTTCCCCCAAATGTAAATACTGGATCTGAGAAATGTAAATCCCTTTTTTCCCTTGTGTCACCCCTGTTGCTGGAAATGCTAATAGATTGTGGAAACCCCTGTTTGAAATAACCCTGCCTCCTCATTAGCATGGAAGCCCCCAATACCCTTTAATAGCACTTATGTGTTCAATAAGTCATTCCAGTTTTTGCCCCCATATCTGGGATCATGATAGCTTTATTAGACCGTTACACAAGCTCATGAAACTTCATCATGTAGCCTCATACCAAAACAACATAAGAAAAATTTCCCTGAACTGTGTCCATATTTACTATAAATTCAAGCTCATTACATATTGCTTAGTTTTATTTGCTATTTAAAATGTGATGTAATACACTTATGCACAAAAAACCCTAACCTCTAAACTTCACTGAAAAACTAATTTACCAGCCTGAGCACGAATTATCTGACTTGGTTCTACATGGCAGTTGAAATATCCAGAGACTTACTTGCCAAAGAACGGATAGCATTCACTGTCTGTGGGACAAACTCCTGTTAAATGCATGAAGAAAATAACAGCACAGTCGGAATTTGTGTTTTCCTCTACAGCAGTCAGAAATAAAGACATCACGTTACACAGAATATAAATCTCTCATTTGTATTTGTGAAGAGTAAAGTCAGGACCCCTAATTTTAGGAACCCAGAATTCCAGCTCTTCAAGGAGTTAGTCAATAGGACCCCTGGGGCCCCCAGGGCCAAGGGGTTACTTAAAGGAGCAAGACACAATGCTTCACTTGCTCACTCCCCCTCAGGGACATGGGTGCAGACCAGGGCTGGCAGATCTTTGAGGATGCCTTCCATCCAGGGCAAGAGCTTTCAATCATGAGGTGCAATATTCAGGCAAGGAAGGCAAGAGATCAGCATGGATGAATCAATACCTGCTGGTCAAACCAAAGAGCAAGAATGAGATACAGAGGCTGTGGAAGCAAAGACAGATATCCTGGGAAGAGTATAGGGATGCTGCTCAGCTGTGTAGGAATGTGGTCAGGCAAGCCACGGAACAGCTGAAGCTGAACATGGCAAAGGATGCAAAGAATAGGAAGAACTTCTACAGGTATGTCAGTCAGAAAAGGAAGGTCAAAGAAAGTCTACTTCCCATGATAAGCAGGGCTGGCAAAATGGTAGCTACAGATGAGAAGTCTGAGGTACACAGCAATGTTTTGTTCCTCAGTCTTCAATGGCAATTGCTCTTCCCACACCTCTTGAATGGATGGATGGCAAGACAGGGACTGGGAGAGCAAAGTTCCTCCCACCATAGGAGAAGATCAGCTTCATGACCACCTGAGCATACATAAGTCTCTGGGACCTGATGAGATGCATCTCAGAGTCCTGAGGGAGTTGGCTGATCTAGTTGCCAAGCCACTTTCCATGATATTCAAAAAGTCATTGCAGTCAGCCGAAGCACCTGAAAATTGGAAAGAGAAACATTGTATTCATTTTTAAAAATGTATGAAAGGAGGACCTTAGGAACTACCCACTGGTCAACCTCACCTCTGTCTAGGAAGATCATGGAACAGATCCTCATAGAAGCAATGCTAAGGTACATGGAGGATAGATAGGTGATTCAAAACAGCCAGCATAGCTTCACCGAAGGCAAGTAAGGTAAATACTGTCTGACCAACCCAGTAACCTACGTTGGAATGACTACATCAGTGGACAAGGAAAGACCTATGAACATCATCTATCTGGTCTTCTGTAAGGCCTACAACATGGTCCCCCACTTGGAGCGATACAAATTTGAAGGTGCACTGTTTGACGGATGCGAACTTGGTTGGATGGCAGCATACAGAGGGTAGTGCTCAATGGATTAATGTCCAGATGAATATTGGTGAAAAGTGGTGTTCCTCAGGGGCCCATATTGAGACCAGTACTGTTTAATATCTTCATCAATGATATAGTGGGATTGAATGCATCCTCAGGAAGTCTGAAAACACAAAGATGAGTGGTGTAGTTGGCACGCCTGAGGGAAGGGGCGCCATCCAGAGAGACTGAGACAAGCTCAAGAAGTGGACCCATGGGAACCTCATGAAGTTCAACAAGGCCAAGTGCAAACTGTTGCTTTGGGTTGGGGCAACTTCTTGTATCATTATAAGCTAGGTGATGAAAGGATTCAGAGCAGTCATGCAGAGAAGGGCTTGGGGATGCTTGTGGATGAAAGGCTGGACATGCCCTGGGATTGTGCACTTGCAGCCCAGAAAGTCAATCATATCCTGAGCCTCATCAAAAAAAATGTGGCCAGCAGATTGAGGGAGGTGATTCTGTCCCTTCATGAGACCCCACCTGGACTGCTGCATCCAATTCTGGGGTCCTCAGCACAGGAATGACAAGTCTATGACCTGCTGGAGTAGGTTCAGAGGAGAGCCATAAAAATGACCAGAGGGCTGGAGCACCTTTCCTATGAAAGCTCTCAAGGCTGAGAGTTTGGGTTCAAAATGGAAAAGAGAAGGCTCTGGGGAGACCTTTTCATGACTTTCCAGTACTTAAAGGGGGTTTGTAAGACCAGGGATGATCTTTTCAGCAGGGTCTGTTGTGATAGGAAAAGGGGCAATGGTTTTAAACAAAAAGAGGGTAAATTTATACTAAATATAAGGAAAAAAATCTTTAACAATGAGGGTGGTGACACCCTGGAACAGGATATCCACAGATCTGACAGACACCCCATCCCTGGACACTTCAAGGGAAGGTTGGATGGGGCTCTGAGCAACCTGCTCTAGTTGAAGGTATCCCTGCTAATTGAAGGGGAATTGGATGATCCTTAAAGATACCTTCAGGCCAAAGTATTGTATTCTATATCATGGTTTACTTAAAAACTAATACAAAGGTTGTATTTCAAAATATGTATATTTTATATACCGCATAATGCAACAGTTTCTTCTCAATTAACATGAATCACCCTGTCGATTTTTCTCCATTGCAGAAATTTATTCATGTACACTAAGATAGCAAAATAATTTTTTTTTTAATGTATAGAAATCATTAATATTTGCACTAAGGATTAAAAAAAATCAAAAATATTCTAAAGTAACAGAGTACTTCCCTGTCTGCTTCAACATTGTTATGAAAGGAAAAAAAATATTGCAGATAAATACCTTATGATCTTTCCCTATAATTTTTAAAGCAAAACATCCCTTTTCAGAACAACTAAGGGATACAATGTTAAAACTGTCAGCTAATGGGCTAGACAATTGTTGCCTTCATTACAACGTCAGATTGAAAGAACAACTAGAAAGTTATATATTAGAACAATAAATGGCGTTCTAAGCTATACTGCTGCTTAATCTTTAAGCAGGTGAAAGCAATTTCCAACACTGACCAACACTAGGATTAAGGGCAAAAATCCAAGCTACTGAATTAATTGGTTTAACAACTAACAAACACAGGGGAAAAAATTAATTAAATAAATAAATAAATAAGAAAAAACAGACACAGATATCCACAAAGAGAAAAGATTTTCAAAGCTTGGAATTAAAAAATTCCGTGTTCAAGGACAAACAGAATAACAGTATATTTTCTTTTGGAGGAAAATATACTAAGTAGACATGGGCTTTAGCATATTTAGCAGCCATCTAATTTCACATAATCACATCATTTGAAATATCACTACAAAGAAAAAACCAGTAAATTATATGTAAATTCTCTTTATTAATACTCTCTTCTAAAATATCTGTTCTGTCTCTATCCTCCTCCCCCTTCTTTCTTCACCCTAGCAATGATTTCTGCCTCTCAGTCTTGATTGCTCTGATGACCTCAATCAAAAGGCAATTATCCAGCAAGGATGGAAGGTAATTATTCCCATCAACGAGAGATTGAATGCACCTGAATAGACAGCTGCAGTTCTTCCTGGGATTACATTATTGCTACAGAAACTGCCTCTATTAATTTGTGATGTATGTCAAATTTATGACAAAAAACTTGATTTGTTTGCAGAACAACTACTTTTCCCATTTCATCCAACACTCACTTTAAGGTGAGAGCAACAGTCAATCGTAAGGTACTTTAATATATAAGTGACAACTGTCAGTATGCAACCAACTGCTAAGAAGTGAATATGACATAAAACGAGGAAAGGGAACTGAAGCTCCAGATAGATATACATTATATAATTCACAGACAGAGTCACAAGCATGGATACTTCAGCCCAAACTTGCCAAAATCCTGCTGTAGGGACAAAAGTATAGGGAACATATACACTAGTAAAAGAAAAATGGAAAAGCTCAGCAAGAAAATAAGTTTAGTCAACCTATTTATCTTCAACCCTAGACAGGAAAGTGTTTAATTCTAGAAGAAAAAGAACATAAAATCTCTAAGTTATTATGAAAGATTTATACTTCAATATTTACAGCAATGTCCCATTTTTAAAAGATGCTGACAATCTACCTACTCTTAAGGCTGTTGAGGACTTATAAGTCCTCAGACTTATAAGGTACATCTTAAATGCTGATCTTTGTCTGGAAATTTTGGGTGAGAATTCTAATCACTGTAATCACTGTACATGCTAAAATTTTGCATTCTTTAGGCAGAGTTATATGATTAGTACATGTGATTTCTAATATAAAAATTAAAAATTCAGTAGATTTAAAGGGGTTAAAAGGGACCATTTCCCATACCAATGCTTACCTCCTAATAGGTTTAAAGCAAAGAAGGCTGAATCAGAATGCTCACATACTACTGAATTATAAGGAATCTTAACATAAAATCAGCCAAAAAAGCTGTTGTTACATTTTATTAAATGCTATTGTTCTGCATAGGCTGCATCTGTAAATCTTGCATCAGGAAAGATATGTAAAACTTGACATTCTAATACTAATTGACCATCATAAATCTCAGCAGTAAGGTCACACAATATAGTGCCAATTAAGTACATACACGGCATATTTAATTTAGAAATAGGAAATTATCTATTGTAATCTTATATCCCTTTATTCTTGGAAGCATAGTATCGAGTCCCAGTGACTTACTAATTTAAAATTTATCATGTTTTCTATAACCTTCTTCTGGGATACTAAAGTCTCTCAGACCATTTGCATTCTTATTATATCAAAAGTGTATCACACTAAAGTCTCTCTTTTAACTTGTAATCTAAAAGAATCAAATATTTTTTCAGCATCTTCAAATTTTCACTGTCATATCCATCTTCTTTCTGTAGTGCACTGAAATATAAGAAAAGAAGGGAAAGGAAAAGGGAGTAAAGTGTAGGAAAAAAGAAAAGTAAGAACAAAAGGGGCAAGTATTTGCCCTGTCTATTGCAAAATTCTTTTTTTACTTTCCAAAGTAAAAGACACAGCTGAATTTCCAGCCTGCAAATGAGAGCTGTGCAGTTCAACTGGTTTAGCTCTTGCAACATGTTTTTCTCCTTTCTTTTTTTGTACTTTGAATGTTACAAAAAGTTTAAAGTGCAGTCAAAGTTCCCTTCTTTAAGCCTGTTTTACTGCTGACTAAACATACAAGTCCTGCTTGGGCTTCATTTCTCTTTTTATCAGTACTTAGAGCTGTGTAGTGGTTTCTATCTTGAAATTCTCAGTGATAAATGTCAGTTCATACATAAAATAACTTTTCTTTTTCCATGAAGAGGATAGCAGAAATGTACTGTAGAGTGCTTTATTAAAAGTTTGTGTGCATCAGATATGAATAAAATAAAACACAAAACTATTTATCTGCCTGGAGAACATTTGATATATATATGACTTCTGTTCAAATTATCTTTAGATTCATAATTACTGTGGCTAAATTTTACAAGTTGCTAAATAAACTTCAGCCCATCCATTTTTAAATGATTGTCAATTTCTGATTTAACTATAGAAAAGCTGCTTCTAGATATTTTGATTTACTATATAATGATCCTAAGAACTGAAGCATGACGTGATATTAGATAGTCTCCTGGTAAACACTTTTCTATTTGGTCTTGACCAATGAGATGCAAGCTCCTCTTCAGGGTCATAGAGATTTTGTACATAAACCTCTCAAGTCCCTTTTGGATATTTCAGGGACCATGGGGGAACTGAGCACTTAGGGAGGTCAAGTGACCAGATTTCTGGTTTTCCCTTAGTCTCCAGTGAGGAACATATTGTTAGTGGGTTATCTTAAAATCATTCTTATCTCAAGCTAGGTTAAAGAAAATGCAAAAAAAAGATGAAGGTATTCAAAACATCTAAAATAGCTGACACAATTACAAAAAAGATGAGGTAATCAGTATTTAATCTACTTGCCATATGATTAAATAAAAAAATCCCTTTATCTAACAAGTGTGAACTTTGGCATCTGTAGATTTTATTTTTCCTCGGGCCTTGTACCCCAGGTATTACTCCTGAAAGGAAATCTTGTCTTAGAAAGACAGACTTGGGCTTAAAATTAATTTCCATTTTGAACCCCTCTCCTGTGTCTAGAGGGATTTCATCTGCTTTTCTAAAATCAGTTTACTTCTCCTTCATTCTGGTGATAGTCTGACCATCCATCTGAATCCAAATAAGTTTTCTTTCACTTCCTTAGCAATACACATTTCTTCTTAGGCCAGATCAGTTCTTATAGTTGACAAGCAAATTATACATTCCTTTACACAGTGAAGGTATAAATTCTCCATCTCTTTCTGTTTGGGTAACTCAGGCTGAATTTTTACTTTACACAAGTTGCAGCAGAACTTTGGCCCTTTGCTGATGGCAGCAGGACAGTAGTTTCTTCACTCTGCTTTCCTGAGAGCATATCTAAGTGACAGCTAAGGTGACTTGAAAAGTTTTTATTTTGGGTGGGTTAAAGGGGTCTTTTTCCAAAGAAATCTGCTGGTTGAACTCACGTGTGGCTAAATTATTATTGAGGAGACAACAGTGTCTGTCTGTCTGTGGGAAAGTGCAAAAGGGGTGGAACGATTCTTCTTGGCAGTAGCCTGATACTAGTTGGACTATGCAGAGTGATTACACCCACAGCACAAACGCTGTGTTGCCCACCTTCTCCATGGAATCTTGCATGTCTACATCGATGAATATAAAGCAGACAAATACCTTAAAGGGATATATGGTTCATAACTGGTTCTTCACAAAGACACCAACATGAGTGAAATAAGCCTTTCTAGCATGAGAGTGGGACTGGGAATATCAAACACCAGTCGCAACATCTGCCCTAAGAGGATGTTATGACCCATAGCCTTTTTATTCAAATCCCTACTAAGCTCTTGCAGTTTGCCAATGAGGATCTCCTCTTTCCTTATTACTCTGACACACTGAGGCAAGCTAGTTTGCAATTAGAAAGGTGATAGAAATAGTTGCTGTAGCAAATGACCCCTTTGAGAAATAGTGCAGTAAGAGGTTATCAATTTGGAGCAAATAAGTTGTGCCCTGGGCCTCTGGACATATCTGCTGCTGCATCCAGTACTGCGTTGATTCACAAACTTGAATATTCAGTTTGTTGCTGCCAAACAGTAATCAAGGTGTCTTGGGTAATCTAAACAACTAAATTAATCATGGAAATTCTCTACGAATTATGGTTATGGATTAACTGCTTTTGATTCACCAATAAGTTTATTATTAAGTCCAGAGCATGACACTCTCCATGAAGAGACTAGTTTAAGGGTAAATCAGAATAAGATGACTTCTAGGAAAGAGTACATTACCTGGTAGCACCAAACTTATCAATTTTATATTGCCCAGAACTGCTAATAAGCAAATTTTATGGCATACTGTGATATACAGCTTTAAATTATGGAGGTACCACTCTCATTGAATATGTCTTACAAGAGATTTATCTGAATCTTTAAAGGTTTATACAATTAAATATTCCTTTAAAAATCTATAAAAAAGTAGAATACTTTAAAAGATATACATCTAGAAGTCATAAAAGTTCATAACTAATTTCAAATGAGAACAAGTTAGTATAAAAAGAAGCAAAAATTAAACAATAAATCACATTATCAGCAGACATAGCCCAAATTGCCATTTTAAGAGTCCTGGTTTTGTTTCTGATCCTTACTAAGTAAGCAGAGGTAAATGAAAAGAAGACAGAACAAACAAAAAAAAAAAAGAAAAGGAAGACATACTATTTTAGCTGTATTGAGTTTGTAGAAGTTAGGAAGTTAATAGGACAAATGCGAACTTTCTACCATGCCTTCTGTATTAACACGTTTGGTCTTTTGGGACTGCAGTGTAAGTCTGTTAAAATACATGATGCCACTCCCTATTCATTGCTTTTCTAATAATAAACAATGATGAATGACTGCAAATATCTGTTGCAGAAGTGGATGAGAGATGGATATAATGAACACAGTAAGGGAGTATATTTTAAACCAGTATGTAGTATGCACAAAACCAATTACATAAGTATTGTCCACATCACTTGTGCTGTTTTGCAGATCAACAGACATTTTAAAGTTCCTAGTAATAAAAACTTTATTGATTGTTTCCAGGGGAAGGGATTTCACGCAGCCCTTTTTTGAAAAACAAAAGACCAACGAGCATACTTTTTTGACCTTTCTTTCCTGCATTAAAAACTGATAGCCTTTATGAAAGTACGCAGAAGCATAGTACAGACAGCACACTTCTTAGAAATACACTAATTCCTTGCTAGGGAGACCGTCTATAGCAGGAGATTAATCTTCAAATTCAGTCTCAGCTGAAATCTGAAGAGGCTAATACAGGCAATGAGCACTAAATGGAAGGAGAGAGTAGGAGTTTGACTACCAGACCTAATTTACTGCTTTATACCAATCATGGTATATAACTAATCAGTTTTCCTTTGCTCTGAAGCCAGCTAAGAAATCTAGTGAAGCCTGGCTTTAGCTGCAGAGCAGCTCATAGCCTGCAGCCCACCTGACCATGGCCTGGTAAGCTCCTCTCTCTCCTCATCTTTGTCATCTGTATGGTTCTCTGCTTGTCTCCAAACACCTACTTTTTGACCCAGTATACAAAGCAAATATTTTACCAAATGACATTTGGTATACTGAAAATGTTGATATTGAAAAACTGACACAACTTCAAATTTGTGTGGTAATTAAAAAAAAAAAAAAAACAACAAATCTATTCCCCTCACACGTTATGTATTTAGAATGACTTAACAGAGTTTGTGCCCTCTCCAGTTGGATTAATTCTGGTATTGATGTGACTATAAGTGATCTCATTCTTTGTGCTTAACTCTGAGGAAAGACACCTGAAAGTGCACAGTTTTCTGCAAGGTTAGTGTGCTAAAATGCCTCAGGATAAGGACTGAGGAGTTGAAAGGAAGGTGGCAGTACTGCACATAATCAGGAAAGGAGGAGGGATGGCAGGTAGTTCGAAGCTGAGCTTAGGCTGCAGGGGACCCCCAGGCTCCAGTGCCACATGCTTGCAGAAGAGAGGACACAGGTAGGACAAAAGATGTTTTACTTTTCTATGGCTGCATTGAAAATGAGCTTAAGACTTAGATGGCTGAAGAGACTTTGATGACTAACGAACCGATGGATCTCATGGCTGCTAATATTCTCTAGGGTTTCCCCTCTCCCTTACAACACCCAAATGTGCTTTCCAGTATTCATCTGTTGGATCTTGTCCCTGGCAAGAAGTGATAAATATGCAGTGATCCCAAAAATACTCCCTGCCACATAACCTTAGTGTAGCAACAGCAGTCATCAAAAGTATGGATATAGGGTATGCTAGATGTCAGCAGCAGAGACAGCTGGGTTGTTATATTAGAAAACTCAGCATGCCTGGAGCACAGGGTGACCCATACTGAGGGACATTCAGCCTCAGAAAATGCAGCATCAGGGCATGATAATTCTCACATTTTACAAGATAAGGAAAATATATATAGTGCCTCTAAGACAGATGCCTGGCTGTCATCTCCCATCACAAAGGCTTTACTCACATCTTTTAGTTTGAACTTCTTCATAGAGAAGTCAGTAGGAATCAAGGATAAGTACAGAACTGCCATACCTTAAATTCTGATCTGTCATTGTGTACATTTCAAAATCCTAAAGTAAGCTTTCTGCTTAAATCATTATGTGATTTTTGTGGACAGATGTCATTATTTAGGGAAAGAGGATATTCTACAAATACCATGATAACATAACCTTTTTTCTCTGACAAGCATTGTAAAAATTAACAAAAAATCCACGTCATATTTGAATCCACATATATAGAAACTGCATTCAGAATAAATAGCATATCCTTTCTCTCCAATACGTGCTTACTTGATGTGGTGAGTGAATTAAATATTCCATCAGGCACCATTAAAAAAAGACTGATGCAACTGCAGAATTGTGTGCAAACTCAAAAACACTTATTTCACACCCATTTCTTGTATAACAACTTGTTTAGAGAATGTCAGTTGTAGTCATAACAACACAGAAAAAAATTGCACAAATATTTCTGGATTGAAAGCAATTATAAAAAATAATTAAATAATGCTATCCAAAAGACTACTTGTAAATAGCACACTTAAATATTCTGTAAAAAATACAAAACCCAAGAAAACTATATCTTTAAAAAATAATTTTGTTCTACATGGAGAAAATTGAATAAAGTCTAGTTGTCTTTGTCCTCAAAAATATGTGTTCATAAATATAGTACCCTCAGCACTTCTTGCAGTATCCCGAACATATTGGTGTGGGTTAAGAGAAAGCATATTCTGTGCTCACTGTATCACTGTACATAGTGGTTTGCTCACCAGATGTACTGAACAGAATGAAGAACATTTATCCCAGCAAAGAGTTTTTTTTATCTGCTTAGATTTTTCACTATATTTTGATGAACAGCAACGTTGAGTATTTTTCCAAAGTTCTCTGGAGTTAGCTAAAAAGTTCTGCTATTACTGGTGTGGAAGAAAAATAATGTCCTCACAGAAAATTACTAACTTGCACAATCTTTATGTCTTGTTGAAATTCTCCAAATAGTGCTATTAAAACTCAACATTCATTTTGCCTTTCTACATATTACCATATGTATTCTATGTTACTGTCATACCTTCCCACCCTATAATGAAGTTTCTTTGTGGTTATCACCGTTCAATTACATTTGGAAAGAGAAATATGAGGTTACTTTTTTCCCCGTCAGAGAGAAAACAAAGAGAAGAAAGTAAACCCCTTCTACCTGCACTAAGCCTGCTTATCATAAGCAGGAATGCATTGGGATAACAGAGAAAAGGGAGGACCCTGTTAAGTGAAATATTTAGGTGATATATATCCAGAAAAGGCAAATGTGGGGAACTTCAAGACCCAAAGGATTTCTCCTGGCTTGGCCAGAGTAAGCACCAGCAGTATGCTTACACTGGACCAGCCAGTTTTACCCCTCTCCTGCCTATTTTGCCAAACCCCATTTAGTTCATCCCCATCCAATTTGATTCCCCTTTTTATAATCCCCTTAAAACATCCCATAACAATACTTATCCTACAAATGTCTCAAATACCCCATAGTGAGTTTGCTCTCACCCTTGAGACCCTTGCTGATCGTGTTTCCTCCATTTTATCAGTTGTGAAGCTCTGGCTGAAGCTTCCCAAAGCTGTACTCTGCTGATCCTTTCAGTGTTCTGCAAGCTCTTGGTCTTTGGTAGTGTTTCTGTTACTTCCTAATCACTGAAGTTTCCATACCTAGATGTTTAACTCTTTACTTCTCCTGATTTTTATAATTATTTTTAAAATATAATTGATATTAACCGGACAACATCAGAACTCAAATACCCTTATATTTCAGATGTCCACATACCTTTTACCATCCACATATCCTTATAATACAATTTTTTCAAAGATAGAAACACCTTCATTAGGGGATTATGGCAACTGCCATTTAGCAGCCTCAAAACAACAGCAGTCTCATTTTGCAGGATTGTAACCTTACTATCTGGATTATTTTCAAATGTACTAAGAGACACATTTCGAATTCACCATATATACTTAAACATGAGAGAAATACAGTCTGGTTTAGACTCTTCTTGACAATGAAAATGTTTTGTTACTCATACAGGGTCCTTTGTACGTCACACCAATGAATATTAAAAATCTTTCCTTGTTTTCATGGTTTTATTTGCTCCTTTTTCTCCAGCTGTGAAATACCTGGTATAGTAGAGTCCTGGTCCATGACCTCTACTGCTACTGCCTCAACAATAGAAACAGAAAACAAAACAAACCCAGTATTAAAGAACATGCCCACAGAGAATAGTTGAACTTCCCTCTACCAACTCATCCTTTGGCCTTACCGATACCACTCTAGTAATCTGCTACCCTACTTCATTTCATCACTTCAATTTCCTGTATTAAGGCCCCTCAAGGTAGAGACCCTATTTTTCTCTCTCTGATGTAGGAGGGTTAATCTCCACCAGGCCTCTACAAAGCAAATAATAGACCTCTACAATTATAAAAATATCACTTTCCTTTTTCTGGCAGGACCATATGTCACATCTCAGAAAAATGTCAAGGTTTTCACAGGCCCCACTGTTGTTATTGCTGCTTGTACTGGACAGTAAAACATAGATTCAGAGACTAATGATTTTACAATGCATTCTAGAAGAATGCAAAAAATATTGTCCCTAATATCAATGTAAAATAAGTAAACAAATAAAAGCCTGAGTTTTCAACACAATACAGAATTCTGATTATCTATTTAAAGAAAATATTTTATCACCATTACAAAAAAGTTCACAGTATAATTAAAAAAAAATATCAAAACCAAACCAGAATTGGGATACTTGATTCCAAGTTCTATAAGGCAAATTCCTTACTTCTCTTACATTAAAATTGAGTCATTCTGAACAGCAAGCAAAGCCTGAGGGGTATGGATGTCTCCAACTCTTATAGTGACATGTCCTCAAGGAGTTATGCCTCATCACTCCTCACCCTATAAAATTTTTGAGGGATTTCAAGGACAGCTCTAAAGAGAGCTTGTTGCAATATGCTAGCCCAAAGGAACAGAACACTATGGGCAGGTTTCTGTCCATATAATCTTTGAATATTTCAGAAATTAAAATGGCTAAATAAATATGATGTCTGAACTCTTTTACTATGAGGTATCACCATTCTACACTTTTATATTTTTTAATTTTACCAGGGACGTTGTCCTTAAGTGAAACAAGGGGAAAATTGCCTGTATTCTTAAATAGAACAAATAAAAATAAAATAAGACCTTAAGTTTCTGTAGTAATTTTAGAGGTGGAAGAGAGGAAAGGCAATCAAAATCAAGATGAAAAATGGGAAGGATAATAGATAAAGACACCTAGCTGATGTTGTTACAGGGGATAATTCCGAAAAAGAAACCTCTTCAGGTGTTCTAATCTGCAGGGTGTACATTCTGAAAGTTACTTTGGGGTTTTTATTTATTCTATAGCACTAAACTATAAATTCAGTGAAAGAGTTTACAGAAAGTATAATGAATTATTGTATAATCAGATTTTCATTTTTAAATTATAAAATTAATTTTTTTATTTACTTCCTTTTTTTTTGGTAAGTTTCTCTAAATATTTTAGGTCTTTGTCTGCTCATAGGTGGATAACTATCATTGTGGGAAAAGTCATGCCTAACAATTAACTCTTAAAAATATTTTGCTTTCAAAATTTATGAGATATTTGAGGAAAACAAAAAACAGCAAAAAAATAAATAAAAAATCTCCATTTCCAAGGCAAGTTGAATACTGCTATTTAAAGGAATTCAAATAAAACAAAGTAAAATACAAATTCACAATCAAACCAAAGTCTCCTCAAAGTCATCTATTTATTCTCTATTTAGTTTCTCCAGAACTAAAAATTAGAACCAAAATAAGTAATTAAAAATTAATAAAATAGTTTTGGAACAATAAGATGTTAAAAAATGGAAAAGAATAATTAAAAAGTCTTAACATATTGCAAATGAGGTTTTAGACATTTTGAAACATTTTTAGCTCTTCTTGGTATATCTTTATTGACACCGATCCTTTCTAATACAGTAAAAATGATCCTGAATGACCCACTTAGACACCATGTTACAAAAATAATTATGCAATTCCAACTATTAATCAAAAAGGTACTCTTTCAATTGTCCTGTCCTTCAGCATAGCAAGCTGCTCAGACAGAAGTGATACAAACAGCTGTTTATATCATCTAATTATAATCAGATTGTGTTCAAATGTGAAATCTATAGTATCTCTCAGTGATCTACTTGTTAACTTGAATTGCCACATGCCCAGCTTAAGAAACAGGTTTAGGAAAAGAATGTGTAGTAGAACAACAAAAATTACAGAAAACCAAGCACATTATTGACAGATTTCAGGTATGTGCTAAAAGGTATGAGAGAGAAAGTGATTTTTGGCTACCTTACTGCAAGATAAACATAACTCAGAAACAGTTGCAGCAGAATTTCTTTTCCTATTTCTTTATTTTATAGTGCATTGAGAGTTTACACCCATTGAGCATATGGTTGTGAAAAACTTCAATCATTTTTACTAGGTACAAAGCTTCTTTCATTACACATCATAAAGCAGTAATTACAAGTAAAGAAGATCTGCAGGAAAATAAATAGCTTAGCTTTTTGAAAACTCTGTGGATCTTATTTTATTTTCTTCCTGAATAGCTTGTAAATTCAAAAAATTTTGACATCCTGTGAAAAATCAATGCAACACTGTCTTTTCATGTAAACTGTCTATCTGATACTAGAAAAATATCCAACTGTCGTGAAACAGTGGTTTCACAAGATCTACTGAGAAATTCTATAGTTTTAAGCAGTTTGGTGGACTATTCAACACGTAGCCAAATGCAACTGTGAGCCTCAATAAAATCCACCTTTCTGAGATTTCTGCAGTGTTTGAATTGTATCCTGACAAAAATAAAATATGGTATTGTACTGGAAACTTTATTAATGAGTGCCAGCTCAGGTCAAGACTTAAGGTTTAGGTTTTTGCAAGTATAATGAAAATTTATAACTACAAGATTCTTATTTTGTAAAAATAATTGCCAGAAGGTGTCAAACCTGATACTTACCTTTTCTCATGATTTTCATATTTCCCTGTAATTGCTGACTGCAGGTATTTCCTCATCTGACAAATTATCAAGTGGGATCCTTGCTCAGAGGCCTTTGAAATTGAAAATAATCAATTGAACTTGACTCACTAGAGGTTAAGCCACATTATAGCAAATATTTCTGAAATTAAACTGTAGTTTGATTTTAAAAGTAATGAGATTTTTTGGGCTGGATTAAGGAATGGCACTGTTCTTATAAATGTGATTTTATTAATTAAGTAATCATGAAGGAATTGCTTAATGGAACTCTGCATCTTGAGTGGCAAAAAGTCATTTCAGTTTCTAATCATAATCTTTAGAAACTCCTAGGGGCAAAAAGAAATTTGTGATTTATATTTTCTTCCATTTTAACGTCATTGAGGAACATTCTACTTCCACAAGCTTCTTTTTAAATATATCCCATTTCTGATTTTTCAGACCTTTCCAAGGGAGTAATAATATAATTGGATGAAGGATGGCCATGTTTAATGATTATTATTACTAAATTTGTCCTTCTGAAGTATTTGAGCTTTTTTAAAAAGGACTAGCCAAAGTCGTTACAGAATTGGATACATAATTCAAAAATTTTTATGATTGCAGCCAGAAAATAAGTAGTGAAGGTTAAGGAAATTCCAGAGTAGATCTGCCAAACTTACCTAGATTCTTATAGGATTATTGTCCAGTGGTATCTGACTACTTAAAATTATATGAAGTTCTGCAGTGTGTCTTTAGAAATATAAGTTAATTTATATCAGCAATAAAGCTAGCCAAAAATGCTAAAAACTCACAAAGTGTTTACGTAAAAGAACTTTTTTGCTTTTTTTTGAGAATCTCTTTTAACTGAAATGATATTTTTCATTAAATACATAATGAATTATGTTTTGACAACACATTGTTCTTTTTCACAAGCAGGTGATTATAGTATGTTCTTGTTTGAGTGACACAGAGGGATTTTTTCTGTAGATATTTGCACAGTGTTCCACAGAAACAATTATATTTGCTTCTTAAAAATGGAAAGAGAAGCTATAATTTAAACAAAGAAGTAGTCATGGATGTGTACAAACTTTTTCATCTTCATTGAAGAATATTATCACACCAGGTAGCAAGAATATTCAAGGTAAATAGCCATAAAATTCAAGTTAAGAAAGACTGACAACGATAAAAGCCAATAATTTCAGTTTAAGATGGGCGAGATCTCAAAACACTGATTTTCTCAGCTTTCTTACACATTCTCACCAATGTAAGGCTAGTAAATTCATGCTGATGTTGGCTCCACCACTCAGGCAACAAGTCCAAAAATTAAAGTGAAATATTTCCGTGAGCATCATATGTCAGATTTGTTGAGACCACCCTCATCGTTTTTGCCGAGGTACAATATGCAACTTTACCTTACAAATTTTCTGCTAGCACATAAAAGATGGTCTTTATCTCCCCTATTCTTTATACAGTTTTATAAAGTATTTGGTCCATTGCTATTTATGAATAAATTCATCATTAATTCTTCTGTAGATCTTCTGAACTAAGCTTTCAGTCTGTCGACTGGAATTTGCGATGGTCTTCTGCTATCCTTTTCAGTCCCACATTTCTATGATTTAAATCTTCCTGGTTTAAAATGAAATAGTGTCCTTATACATAGAGATGAAATAGGATAGGCTGGCCTAAACCCATCAGAACAAGAATAGGGACAGTGATAACCACAAAGTGTCAAGAGACTGTTAATATGATGAAATAACATTAAAATAGTAGTATTTAGTGATGGTATTTCAGCTTGCGTCTTGCTCATATCAAACTCATCACAAGTTTGAAGTTAGAAAATTGGCAAAATGGCCTTTAGCGTACTCCTATTTACCAATCATTCTACAAACACAGGCAGTGGACAAACACTTTCATCATCTCTTACAATCATTACCATCTCTTCACCTAGTGTCATTCAGCTTATGTCGAAATAATAGAATAACCCAATATTCTGCAGGAAAAACAAAACAAAACAAATCAAAACAAAACATAATAATAATAAATCAAACAATGCACTATTATAGGATACTTTTTCTCTCTTATTCCACTTAAATTCAAGGTTATGACACTAAAGTTCTTCATAAGCCTTTCATCTCTGCGTAAATGAGTGATTTAATAGCTTTTCAGATTTATCTCTAAATACCCTACCCCTAACTTTGGGATCCTTTGATGTTTGATTCAAGTGCTGTCTATATTCAAGGAGCTAAACTCAGCTTCCATTTTCAGGAATTTCTGTGAACATCTATGTCAAGGTGATATCAACAATGGAATGAAGTGGCAATCTCTACTAATGCAGTCTTCCTTACTCACACTGAGTAAAACTCCCTGTTTTGTTTTCAGCAGTTCCAAAATAGTTGAACACAAAAAAAACATTTCCCTGTTAAGATCAGATCACCACAATGAGATCTATAATGCCTTGCTACTCTCTCTTTACCTCTTCTCAAAATGTTTATTTTGTAGTAATATGTCCAAACACATTTGGAGTTTTCCAAGAAATGAGTAGGATGTTTGCATTTAATCACTACCTTTTCACCTCAAAGGTTTATTATAGCTTAATAAACCTAACCATGTCAGAATAAAAAAGAAAGAAACAAAATGTTCCAAGAAGGAGTAAGAAGGACATCTTTTCTCAATTTAATCTATTTATAACTTTTTTCAGCCATGGGAACAGAAAGAATGACCGGAACACCCTGTGATCCAGCAATATCCTATTAACTTGGTAGAAAAAAGCCAAGTTCTCCCTTGTTCTTATAATATTGTTCCCTGAAGAATGAATTTAAGTGTTTCTTTTTTAATGTAAGGTATTAGCATATATAATAAAGGGTCAGTTCCAGAACCTGGGAACTATGGCACTTAGACAGGTCTCCAGGGTCTCCAGAATCATAGTTACCATTCCTGGAGATACAGCCTTGAAGCCAAGAAATTATCTGTAAAAGCCTGCCTGGGAAAATTAGTGTTTTAAATCATTCTGACTTGAATATTTGAGCAATTAAAGAGAATTAAAATAATGTTTGAGGAAAGTACTTTTTCACAAGTGTATGACATTAAAAACAGTGCTCTTGAAGCACTCTTTTTTCCTTTAAGAAAGACTCACATTCATTGATTTCCTAGTTGAGGAAACTGTAATTCCATATAATTATTTCATTGCCATTGGTGTATTGACTGTCATTTTGGTATTAGCAGTGTTACATGCTTTTAAAGGGTCACCATTACCAATTCCAGTCCAGGCTGGATAGACTGACATGACAATAACAGGATGGAAAGGTTACTTCTTAAACATATTAACCATGACACACAGCACTATCTAACTCAAATGAAATGTGACAGTTTTTGTTGTGTAATTCCTCCAGTTTTAAAAATAGACTAATGATCCAATTAATTCATACTGCAGAGAAACATCATAGTTTCAAGAATGAACACTCTTTATTGATTTTGTAGCTTAATAATTCTATACATGTTTTAAGAAATACCCAAATAAAAAAAAAAAATAGTCTGCATTTTAAATTTGTTGGACTGCACTGGTAACCTGCAAGCAGAGTAATTTAGGTATGCTTCCATAGGAACTGCTTCTTTTTGGAAAATGTCCCATTGAATGTTCTCTTACAGCTCTGGAAATGATCTGTCAAAAGATGCTACTGCAGATGTTTCCATTTGAGAGGAACTCATGGAAGAAGTAGAGGGAAAGGCACATCTCCTTCCAAACTGCCTGTCAGTCTTGTTCAAGAGCAGATTCAGAAACTAAAATTTACCCCCTTTGGCAGCAGAGACTGAAACATTTTTCAGAGCAGGTTTTCTGGGGAAAAAAAATTCCATAAAGTGTCATAGCAGCTGTGACAGAATAAGGATACACCCACACAGAAAGTTGCATGTGAAATTTTTACCACTCAGATTCTATTTTCTCAGGAGGATGAAATAAATACTTCACAATTTTTTGAGCATGATCTTTCTATCATCTTGTTTATGTAGCACTCAGCAGTGAATAGAGTAGGAACATTGGCATTACTTTGCAGATTAGTAATATGATTTCTGCAGACTCTTCTGTGACTCTTCACAGTCATCTACATCTATGAAGTCATGTACAATAACACTATGCTGAATTCTTTTATTTTCATAATCTTATAAATGGATTACTATTTCTGAATTGAGAACTTGAGGATAGGATAATATTTGAATGAATAACATTAACATGTAAGGGCAGTATGCAGACTAACCCAGGAAGGAAAAAAAAAAACCAAAACAAAACCATAAAAAATCAACTGTCAGGAATCAGGAAATAAAATATTTTCACCTAATGAAAAGGGACTTTTTACCTGCAGTAAGTTTTCCAACATTTATTTCTTGATCAAGCTTAAATATCTTGTTGTTTACCAAGATATCAGAGAACAATGTTTAGAGAAAAAAAATGAAGTACATTTCCAATTACAACTGAATAATATTAAAGGAAAATCCTAGAAGGTAACCATGAAAGGCATTCCACACAATAGAAGTTTTCTCTGGAGAGATTATGTATAGATTGCTCAGGAATACAAATTTCATTAAAATTATTGTGATATCAGAAACACTTGAAAGATTTAAACTCCTAGAAGCTAGACGAATGTTTCACCTTTCTTAGATCATGAAGACATATTTGCCATAGCATTTATAAAGTAAGGAGATCGATAAACAAAAGTAATCATGATGTGTAATTTTTAATCAGCAATTTTTAAAGAGTTATCCATGGAGCAGTCTGGTCTACTATGTCCTGTTTCAAGCCTTGAAATACTAGAAACTCAAGGGCCATGGAACAAAGTTGATGCCACATCACTAAAAAGTTTCAGCCTAGTAATTACCAATCTATCAACCTCATGCCAACCTGTTAAAAAATAATTGGTAGGACTTAAGTACTAAAAAAAGACAAGGCCATGCTAACTGACATGAATTATACAGAAGTGCTGATGGTGTACTTAATAATTAAAGGAAGGTAATTAATCCAAATCAGCATGGAATTATGGAAAGCAGATATTAATTTAGATCTTGGCTATCTTGGAAGGATCTTTTTTTTTTTTTTATGCAGTTATAAATTTGATTGATAAAAACAATAATGCCAGTACAGTATGCTTAGGTTTTAAAAAGGCAACATTATTCATATTAAATTATTTTCATTTTTATTTAAAATGTAAAGTATCATGAACACTGAAATGAATGAAACAGTGGTTAATTGATAATGTAAGAAGAAGGACTGTATATTACTACGATGGTTGTCTACTGGGGTCCCAGATACCTAGTTATGCTTAATACCTATTTCACTTAATCTAAAAGTGACCTTAAAAAACCTCTAGTCCTAACAAATAAGATTTTTAAATGACACAATAACCAGACCACTAATCCTGGATTACCTGAGGGGTCAGAAAAAATTGCAACACCACCCCACCCCCTCAGTTTGTTTTTCAATGTCACTAAAGGCAAAATAGCACTGCTAAGTATCAAGACCATGGACTATATTTCTAGGATGAAAGACTAAAAAACTTTAAAATGAAATCTCTACAAGTCAATGTCACAAATAATAATAAACATTTCTGGTGGCTAAATTACTAAACATTGTGTGTATATACCAGTTCTCTTACGCAACTCTTACTTGAATACTGTGTTTGTAATTCATAGAGGTTGCCAAGGAGCTGGAGAAGTTTCAGAGGAATGTTGTTATTGATTTAAAAGTGTGGAAATTACATCTTCCACTGAAAAACTCAAATCCTTTTACTAATGGAAACTTTAAAGGTGGCCTAACCAGGAGTAAACTACATATAGAATACAGAATAGTCAATGGAGCATCTTATATATTAAGAGCATGTTGTCACAAAATTAAATACTGAAAATTAAAGCTGTAAATTCTTAGGCTGAAATAAGTGCACATTTTATACTCTAATAGATTAAGCACAGGACCAACTTTACCACAGTTTTTGCAGCATCTATGTAAACAAATGTGTTTGAAAACTTGATTTCTTAGTCCTCAAGAATTTACTATAGTTTCAGAGATTTTATGATTTCTGTTGCCTGATTTAGAGAGATCAAACTAAGTAATCACAATAGTATCTTTAGTGTTACTTAAGAGCACTAGATCACTCTATTATTTAAATGTAGTTCTCATTGGTCATTTCTCTGAAACAGTGAAGCGTGTACATAAAAACCAGGATTCTCCCTGATGATATTCTACAACATGGAATAAAAATATTTTGGGGACTAAAGAAAAAACCTTATCTGCATGTAGCATTAATGCTGTTTTCAGTTTACTTTCTCATTAAAATTTCATCTGTTCTTACAACCTCATTCATTGCACTGAGAGAAAGAGAAAACCTTACTAATTACACTTAATAAATAAATTCTACTAAGCAAACTCCACAGTTGACTGGCTTGAGGTTTCATTAAAGCTACTGATCCATAGGCAGGAAGTGCAAGTTTAAGAAATTGCAAACATCACTTAACAGTCATTTATAATTTTTTCCCTTTTTTACATATCCAAGTTAGAAAAACTGCAAAGTTGTCTTGGAATGTATTCTGGTTTTTGGTTTTGTTTTAGGTTTTTTTTTGTTATTGTTTTTTGTCTGTTTTTTTTGGGGGGGTGGGTATTTTTTTTTGGTTTTGTTTGTTTTCTGTTGTTGTTGGATTTTTGTTTGGTTGGTTTTAGGGTTTTTTGAAATATTATGGATGCTTGAGGGCATCACTATTGAGAGAGTACAAAGATCCAAAAAATGCATGTTTGGAAAACTGTCACATATGACCAAGTGTCTTCCGGTCATTCAATGTACAGACAGCATTAAGCTTTGCCTGAAGTCCTGCTGTACCAGGAAGACATACTTCAATCTGTCATATATTTTAGGATGTGGTCTATGATATGTATCTGCTGTCTCCAGAATCTCTAACATGGAAACAAATCTCCACGGGCTCCTACTTAGAGTGTTTGAATTGCCAGAGTTTCTTAAAGCAAACATTAAATTGACATACTAATAAATTATTATTATAATTATATGGAACAGTTCAAGATCAGTTTTGAGCATGTCTTAAGAGAAAGCTACAGAGACATTCGCAGCAGGGTGGAACTTCTTGACCTGATTTCTACTTTTAAAACTCTTTAAGGGCCAACATATTTTGCTGATACCATCCCCTGAGCTGCGATCATTTAAATTCATTCTATCCATTCATATCTGCACTGCAGGATCAACTTGGGAAAGCCGTATTTTCGTCCTCACAAAATAGATACAATTACATGTAACGTTGTAAATTAATTGTTTTGTAATTATCTTTATTTATGCTACATTTTCACTTAGTCAGTTGAGACCATTGGCCCAATGACATGAGTGCACATATTTCTGTACAGGAAAAAAGAAATAACATGTTAATGAAATGTGGTGGAATATAGCACTTCACAGCCTCATGTTAGATGAAAAGAATTCAGGGCCAGTGACACTGTTTGGGAACTATGGATGTGTATACTTTAGATTGGGGAAAAAAATGTTTTTTCATAACACATTTGAAAATTCTGAGGTACAATGAGGTTATTATTAACTACAAAGCTATTTAAAATCTGAATGTTTTTATAAATTTGTCTTTTGGACAAAACTCTGAAGTTCTAATTCCAAAAAACATAATTCTATGACTTTTTTTTTCTCCTAAATCCAGAATTATTCTCGACAAAAATCAAAAGAAGCATTATTTTTTATTATTTCACCTCAAAATCATTAATATAATACCTTCAAATTAAATTTTTCTTTGAGGTAAATGTTACTAAGTACTAAGGAGTAGCACAATGGTTGGGTAACCTTGTTTTTTCCATCTCTGGAACATATGTGTGGACAAAAATATTTTACCCCAACTAGATACGGGCTTCCATATAGGAGTGAAAATGAAACCTAAATGAAGTCTAGAGACTCTTGTGATTTCTCCTGGCTCTTAATTCAGCCAAACTTTGTAAACGGTTCCCCTGTTATTTTTTTAATCAGGAAAAAATAGCAGGCTTTGAATTTATAAATGCAAGGATGAATCAGTATTGCTGAAATACACTTAGTTCCTCTATTAGTGGACAGAGAATATAGAAAATACTCATTCTGTTCCTAATAGTTTCTTGGCGATGTATCCAAGTCTCTTCAAGACTATACAATTTCAAAATGATCAAGCCAGCATCATCTTAACACCCATGTCACTTATTCTGTAACACATTACAATTTAAATTAAGTTTAATATCAATGCTAATTCAGTTTATACAAAAGACTTCACTTCTATTGCCCTATAGCAGTAATGGTAGTCCAAGGCAATCAATATATTGGCCTCTTTGGCTCTGCAAGAAATAAACCTCAATGATTTAGTCTTCCAAAGTGCACAAAATCTCTTCCAGAGCTATCCTTTATGATGAGGTGACAATCAACTTCTCAGCTATTTCAGACCAATCTTAATGAAGAATCTGTGCAGACCGCCTCTCTCTCTCTCTCTCTCTCTCTCTCTCTCTCTCTCTCTCTGATTTCATCAAAATAAAAACATAATTATGTAACAGTTTACTTCATGTCTCTGAAGTCTCTGCTGTTTTGTTTCTTTGATATTGCAGAATACCCTTCACCTTCAACTCTTTCGCTGTTGTTGACTGAACTCTAGGTGGCACATGAACGATGATGTAAATTAAATTTGACATCTCTATTGACTGAATCATTGAAAGACAAAAAGCAAACACCATTGATTTTGAAAATGTTAATTTTTGTATGGAAAAAATTTCTCCCTTGTTTTTCTAACAAAATTCTATTCAGAAGAAATTATTTCCTCTTATGATAATTGGAGTTACTATACAGGAATCTCATGTGCCGCTTCCTATTAAAGCGGTTGATTATTTTGGATAAACACTCCTTTATTGCAGTTGCTCACAAAGTTTGACCATTCTGTCCAAAATTTTGCATGTTTGTGATCATAGAATCATAGAATCAACCGGGTTGGAAAAGACTTCTGAGATCATCAAGTCCAACCCTTGATCCACTACCACTGTGGTTACTAAACTATGACACTAAGTGCCACATCCAGTCTCAAAAATCTCCAGGGATGGAGAATCCACCACTTCCCTGGACAGCCTATTCCAATGCCTGATTAACCTCTCTGTAAAGAATTTCTTCCTAATATCTAACCTAAACCTCCCCTGGCACGGCTTAAGACTGTGCCCTCTTGTCTTCCCGATAGCTGCCTGGGAGAAGAGACCAATCCCCACCTGGCTACAACCTCCTTTCAGGGAGTTGTAGAGAGTGATGAGGTCTCCCCTGAGCCTCCTCTTCTCCAGGCTGAACAACCCCAGCTCCCTCAGCTTCTCCTCATAGGTCTTGTGCTCAAGTCCCTTCACCAGCCTCGTTGCTCTTCTCTGGATCTGCTCCAGCACCTCAATATCCTTCCTGAACTGAGGGGCCCAGAAGTGGACACAGTACTCCAGGTGTGGCCTCACCAGCACTGAGTACAGGGGAAGAATCACTTCCCTGGGCCTGTTGGTCACACTATTGCTGATACAGGTCAGAATGCCATTGGCCTTCTTGGCCACCTGGACACACTGCTGGCTCCTGTTCAGCTTCTTGTCAATCCAAAATCCCAGGTCCCTTTCTGCCTGGTTGCTCTCCAGCCACTCTGTGCCCAGCCTGTAGCGCTGTAGGGGGTTGTTGTGGCCAAAGTGCAGGACCCGGCACTTGGTCTTGTTGAACCTCATCCCGTTCATCAGCTCAACTTTCCAGTCTGTCCAGGTCCCTCTGCAGAGCCCTCCTGCCTTCCAACTGATCAACACTCCCCCACAGCTTAGTGTCATCTGCAAATTTGCTGATGGTGGACTCAATCCCCTCATCTAAATCATCAATAAAGATATTAAACAGAACTGGTCCCAACACTGATCCCTGGGGGACATCACTAGTGACGGCCACCAACTGGATGCAGCCCCGTTCACCACCACTCTCTGGGCCCGGCCCTCCAGCCAGTTCCTGACCCAGCACAGGGTGCCCCTGTCCAAGCCGTGGGCTGCCAGCTTTTTCAGGAGTATGCTGTGGGAGATGGCTTTGCTGAAGTCCAGGGAGACACATCCACAACCTTCCCCTCATCCACCAGGCGGGTCACCTGATCAATAAAGGAGATCAGGTTGGTCAGACAGGACCTGCCCCTCCAAAACCTGTGCTGGCTGGGTCTGATTCCCTGGCTGTCCTGTAGGTGCTGTGTAATTGCATAGTAACTGCAGTTACTATGTCTTTTTACTGTTTTTCTGAAGTTTATCCTAAGTAATTTATGAGGCATTATTACTGAAATTTAAAGAAAATATTGTTCTGCTTGGGCTGAAGCTCAAGCTGTTGCAATCATAGAAATCAGAAGTACGAGCACATCTATCTCATATATCTGGGACTTCATTTTTTCTGAATGTGTTGTCCAGTGCTTTTTGCTCATTTTTCTGGAAATATCTATAATCTCTGCCTTTTGTAAATCTCTGCATTTTCAGTCTGGAGACTCAGCACACTAAACACAGCCTATATCCAGTATTCATATTGAATATTTTCTTCGTGGAGAAAGCAAGGAATTTTTTCTCTTAATGTTCCTTCCAGGGCTAAGAACCATAAAGGAATTTTACACAAAACAAATCTGTAAGACCTCTGTATTTTCTATGGTCAATAAGAAAGAAAAGAAGAAACAACTTTCGGAAATATGAAAAGAACAGGAAAAAGAGGGGGGAAAAAACCCCATCACAGAGGATAGAGAAAAGGGGCAAACATGAACAGCAGAAATAAGAAAAATAAAACATGTCTTGCAGCCTGTCAAAACCTCCTGAACAGAAGAGTGAATTACAAAGCTTCCCCAGAAGAAAGTGCCAAACAAATGAATGCTTTCCAGTATCTATCACTTACATGCGTTTCTTGGTTTAAGTACTTTTGAAAATCCCAGTCAGAATTTGAACAGGAATTACAGATAACAGGAAATTACTGTAAAAAAAAAATCAGATAAGATCTTCAACTATTTAAAAACAACACTGCCCACCCTATTCCAGCCTCTGCCCACCTCCAATCAAACAAAAATACATCACAGATATGTCAGGGTTTAAAGAAAAAAAAATGGTAGAATGTACCAGACAATATATAACCTGAAATCACCCTGTCATATGTAGCCATTCTGATACAGTTTTTAGTTATGTGATCACATAGTATTTCCCACAGGATCCCTACCTCTTTAGGTACTGTGTACTGGAAATAGACAGGATTATTTGTTTCAGACAGCTGAAGTTCAATTTACAGGGCTCCAAAGTGTTGATAGTCAAAACTGAAATCAGCAGGAGCTTTGCTCTGAATTAAACTCCTGTGAAAGTGCTAAGAAAACTGGGAAAAAAAAGTCCACTTCTTAGCTTCTTGGGTAGGGTGTAAAAACTAGTCAACACTTTTGGACATGCTGCCTAACATTTGTGACCAAATTCCCTAGTGAAATGGGGATAATAATGTTTCCTCAGAAAACCATTGTAAGGATAAATTTGCTGATGGCCTGGAACAGTGACAATTCTCTGAATGAGGACTCTGGAGTCAAGCTCTTATGAAAACTAATCATTCTTTGCTAAAGATTTGCTTGCTACAGAACAGACAGGACTAGATAGGACTAGTATAGAACAGGTAGAACTAGATAAGACTCCACAAATAATGAACATAAATAACGACAATTAAAAAAAATAAAAACAGCACCAAAAAACCCACAAACAAATAATAAATTAATCTGTTTCAGCATTATGTAGAAATGACTGCAGTCAACCACCTGGATAGAGATATAAGCAATTTCATTAGCCACCTTCTGTTTATAATACACAGTCACCACAGTTTTAGTACTGAGCATATGTCCATCATAGTAGTAATTTTTCTCCATAGATATGATTTTTACTGTTCAAGTACTTGAGGACAATATCACAGAAACATAGAGTCATAGACTGATTTGTATTGGAAGGACTTTTAAAGATCATCTAGTCCAACATCCCTACCACGGACAGGGACACCTTCCACCAGAATATGTTTCTCAAAGGCCCATCTGATCTGGCCTTGAACACTTCCAGTGATAGGGCATCCACAACTTCTTTGGGAAACCTGCTCCTGAGTATCATCGTAGTAAAGAATTTCTTCTTTAAGTCTAATCTAAACCTTCTTTCTCTCACTTTAAAGCCATTATTCCTTGTACTCTTAATACGTGCCCTTGTAAAACGTCTCCATCTTCCTGGTATGTCCCCTATAAGTATTGAAAGGCCATAATAAGGTCTTCCCAGAGCCATCTCCAAGTTGAAAAAACCCAGCTCTCTCAGCCTTTCTTCATAGGAGAGCTATTCCATCTGATCATGGTTGTGGCCCTTCTCTGGACCTGCTCTAACATGTCCACATTTTTCTTTTACTGGGGACCTCAAAATAGGATGCTGTACCACAGCTGGGGCCTCACAATGGCACAGTAGAAGAGGACCATTTTGTCCCTTGAGCTGCTCATTATGCGTCTTTCAGGATACATTTGTCTTTCTGGGCTGCAGGAAAACATTGCTGGCTCATGTCCAGTTTTACATCCACTGAGTCCTTCTCCAGAGACCTGCTGTCAATTCATTCATTAGCCAGTCTGTATTCATACTGGGGATTGCCCTGATCCAGATGCAGGACCTTGTACGTGGCCTTGTTAAAACTCTATGAGTTTCACGTGGATAGAGTTCTCAAGCCTGCAAAAGGCCCCTCGAGATGTCACCCCTTCTCTGAAGCATATCAGCTGCACCACTCAGCTTTGTGTCACTTGCAAACTTGCTGAGGGTTTTTACCTACAAGGATGTTGTGAGGGACCATGTCAAAAGTCTTACAGAAGCTGAGGTAGATAGCGTCAGTTGCTCTTCTCTTATCCACCGATGCAGTCATTCCATTGTAGAGAGTCACTAGATTAGTCAGGCACAATTCATCCTTTGTGAAGCCATATTGGTGTTCTCTAATCATGTCCCTTTCATCCATATGTCTTGACATGTCTTCTGGGAGGATCTATTCCATGATATTCCCAGGCACAGAGGTGAGGCTGACAAGTAAGTAGTTCCCGTGGCCCTCTTTTTCACCTTTCTTTAAAATATCCATGATATTCCCCTTTTTTCCAGTCACCTAGGACTTTACATGACTGCTGTGACTTTTCAAATACCGCAGAGAGTAGATTGGAAACTCAATCAATTCCCTCAAGACACTGGGGTGTATCTCATCGGTTCCAATTTCTTATGTATGTTCAGGTTCCTTAGGTGGTCTAGAACTTGATCTTTCTCCTATGATGGGTAGGACTTCATTCTCCCATTTCCTGCCTTGAGATTCAGGGACTCAAGAGAAGTGGGAAGAGCAAAAAAAAAAAAAAAGGAAGCAAAGTACCTCATCCTTCTCCATATCTGTTGTTACTAGATAGCCTGTCTCACTTCTTGAGAGGGTACAATTTATTTTGTCTTCCTTTTCTGACTATATAACTAAAGATTCCTAGTTTCCTTTAATTTATCTCTAGTTGTGCCATAGCTTTCCTGATTCTATCCTACATTTTCAGGCAGTTTCCCTATGTTCTTTCTGGGATACATGCCTGCTTTCACAGCATACACATTTTCATCTTGTATTTCAGTTGGACCAATGCGGTCTTCTGCCTTATCATCCTTATAGTCTGAATGGAGTCAACCTTCTGGAGTGTGTATTGTTTGGAACAGTATGGTAATATCTATAATAGACATTTTTTGCTTGCCTTTGGGGCTAAATGTTTAAATTCTAACTTAGCGGGGGAAAAAGTCAAAAAATCAACGTACCAAACCTTCCTGTCAGTACAAATTAGTAGCTCAGATACAGAGATAAAAGCAGTAAAGCCAAATCTTTCTATTTATAATCTTGCACAAGTACAGTCATTCATTGACGCTAATATGAAATTCAAATGTCTGGGTTTTGTTTCTGGGGAAATGAGCATTGTTTTCAACTTTTATGTGCTCTAAATACATAATAAATCATCCAATTTTACAACAAAGCATAAAAGAATTCTAGAGGAGCTAAAACTTAAACTGTTTTTCAGTGCCATTTTTGTCAAGGTGATCTATGCAAATACAAAGAGAAATATTCTCTAGTTTTGTTTAGCATATTCAATAGAACAGACATCAGATTGATTCGAAAAGGTATATCACTGCTTTTAAATTGTTTCCCGCTACATCTAATGCAAAGGCTGCAGGGTGTCTATTATATAAGCCATAACATGTTTGTTTATCTTTACCTATGGATAGGAAAGGTAGAACTCACTCCAAACAAGCTAAAAACTCCCGTACACATCTGAACATTAACACGCATTGTTCAACTGCTTCTCAAATTAATTGTCTATTTAATAGTATAAGAAAGATGAAAAGAATGGCAAAACGTTCCTCTAGTCCCCTGACAGTTTGAGACCAACAAGGAAGAATAAATAATTTCTTAAGCCTAAAACACACTGTCAGACTTCTAGCACTTCTGAAAACACCTAAAATGCAGGAGAGGGAAAGAGGATGTGACAATGAGCCTTGTAAAGTTTTTGGCAAGCTTTATAACGAAGAAGGAAGGTGGGGGTACAAAGCCAACATCTTTCCTCTCTCCATCTGGCAACTGAGACAGAAAGACTCCATGCTATGAAGTGACCTGCCCTTGATTTTCACATGATTTTCTCTCTTTTTTTCTTTTTGTTCACCCTTCTCTAACTGTAATTTGGTCATTTCCACCATCTGTTAAAGTGGGCAGAATGGTGATAACAGCTGATAAACAACTTCCCTGTGGTTTCCAGGTAGATACTTCTTTACACAGCCAAAACAAGTTCAAGCAATGACAGTAAATTTCATTTATTCATTTCAGCTGAACGCTTAATATATGCAGATTTTAAAATCACTTGTGGGATTCTTAAACGATAATTCGGATTTTACACTATATATCATAACTATGTTCTCCACCTTTGTATCAAGGTAATAAAAACTTCGAAAATCATATTAGAATTCTAAACTCACTGCATTAATGTACTTATGCTTTACAAGCACATGGTAAAGACTGTTTATTTAAATTCCAAAAGTGAAAGAGTATTAATGAATAAATTGAAACTAAATTTTATCTCTTTAGTAAAGATGTACACAGAAGATATCCTAATTTCAAACTACATTGACATCATCCATATATTGATGTGGTTCCATTAACTTCCATGAATTTCTCTGAAATTTTGTCTTTTTCAGGGAAAAAGAGAATAAAGTTCAGAGTCAAGACAAAAAGAGAAATTAGGTGACCATCAGTTTTCAGAGACTACAACTTCACACTTTTTCATTCAAGAAAATGTCAAAAATACCACTGGCAGCACACTAAAGAAGTTTCAAGGGGCAGAGAGGAACTGATAATTTCTTTCTGCTTCTAGTAAATTATATGTTTAGTTGCACACATACTCAACTCAGTCTTGCTCTCTAATCAAAGCTAAATATTTGCAAGCTTCCTTTTTCAATTTTTGGGTTTTTTTGAAGAGTCAATGGGAGTGTTAAAATTGAAAACTTCTCAATACAAGGAAAGATTATTTTAATTGCACAGATGCTATGCCTTGAACTGGAATTTGTTTTCGTATTTTTGAGATTTGTGAAGAACTGAAGTAGAGAGGACAGGAATAGCAAAGGTATAGACTGCCTGTACATGCATCTAATTGTAAATTTTAAGTAAATATCAGGAGAAATAAGCTACAACTCTGAAAACTTATGTTGCAACCTATATGGTAAAAAATTTTTAACAGTTATGTTTGTTATGAGGAGTGAAAGCATTCTCTAAGCCTTTGGAAACTGATAAAGTTGTCTTGCAAATCTGCGGGACTTCATACAGATTTAAGGAATTCATCATCTGTCAAAATTAAGATTGCTTTTCTGCATGTCATAGTTTCAGATTATAACACTTTCAAAGTGTTAAAGTATACTTCTCTGAAAACATCATACTGCATTCTGCAGTGTTTCTATAGTTCTTCAAAGATCATGGTTAACTTATAGTAATGCAAACACAGCCATTTCTTTAGATACTAATTTTAACACAAACACTATAAATCCATTTACTGGTCCAATTATTAAACATTCTAAATTCAGATGACATTTGATACCACTTCCACTGGACTTATCAGGTAGGTGTTCTGCTATTTAAAAGAACAAGAAAACATAATTCAAGTCACTAGTATTCCTAAGTGGTTATATATCATGTGATTAAATCCATAAAACACATTTCTGAACTCGATGATTTATCTCTCTAAAATAATTTTAAAAGGCTGTCTACATAAGGCCTCAAAAACTTTGATACCCTTGATTTTCATAAAATTTTTTTTTCAAATAGTGGTGATATTGTCTCCGTCTAAATGGTATCTGTCAATATCACAATATGATAACATTCAAACATTTGTTATCTGGAAACGCAGAACATCTGCTACTTTGTCACTTAGCAACACCGTACAATAATTTTACCCTCCCCACACCCCCCTCCATTATTATGCAAAATGTGTTCAGGACAAGAAATGCTTGGAGAAAAATTGTTCCTGCACTGCGATATTTTGACACAAAAACGTTTTCTCATCAAAGATGAATAGCACCTTGTCATTCATTTCTAATTACAGACTCTACTCTGTCAGTACAGAAAGATGTTAACTCCCCATGGTGATGTCATCCATTGACATTTACAAAACTACACTGGACTTTGTCTGCTCCTCATGTTTGCCAAAATCAGTCAGTGTCAGCACGGATACACACTAATAAAGGGAATTTAAAATTGTGAGTGTTAATTGTGTTTAAATTCAAGGAAACTGCATTGTGTTTTCTGATATTAATAGTTACTGAATCGTCTTCTAAAGCAATGGAAAAAAGCTTTATTTCATATTCTTATCTGAGACACTAAGACATTAAATTGCAATGACAACAGAAATTTCACACTCCAAGAATTAATTTGAATAGATGTAAACTTATTAAAGATTAAAATGAACTATTTAGTGTTCTGCAATTAGTGTTAACATCCAGGCTAAAACTACCAGCAAGGAAATAGCAGAATGGAAGTGGCAACCATGTGAGAATGCAAAGCCTTTGAGTAATTCTAATCCTGGCCAAAACAGCATTAGACGGTCTAATTCAAACTAAAGATGAAGTCATATTAGCATAAATCAGAAGAAAAAATAAGTAAATCCCCCTCATTAATTTTACTTAACATAGTGTCTCATTAATTTTCTGAAAGTCATAGAAAATACTTGTAATTGTAGGAGTTTAAGTTAGAAGATTATTTTACATTTTATTAGGAATTATTTATAGCTGTCAAGATAACCACAATAACAAGAACTTTGTCCCTCTTGATGTAATTATCCAGTAGGCATTGTTGGTAATTTCAAGATGTTGTAATGAAGAAGTCCTGTTATGAAATTATTATAGTTATTAGTGAACTCAATGATATGAAACCTGTTACCTATGGTTCATAATATTTTCATAGAATCCTAGAATCACAGAATAGCAGTCAGAAGGGACCTCAAAGATCTTCTGGTCCAGCCTTTCTTGTCAAAAACATGGTTGAGACAAGATGTCCTAGCACTCGATCTAGCTGAATCTTTAAGGTGTCCAATGCTGGGGAATCCACCACTTCCCTGGGGATATTATTCCAATGGTTTATTGTTCTTATTGTTAAAAAAATTTCTGCTTGTGTCCAACCAGAATCTCCCCAGGAAGTTTTGTCATCTTTAATGTTAAGGAAGAGAACTTTTCTCAAGGACAGTATGAGATGTTAAAACTTAGTCCTAGAGTATGCACATGTGTACCGAATACTTTGCTTTCAAAATCAAAAGCATCAGTGTTTTGTGTAATGGTATTTAATGGTATTCTACTTCATGTTCTTGTTTTTGTTTGTTTTTATTTTTTTCCATTGCACCAAATCCAAATTTAATATCCATTTCTAATAGGTTGGAGAGCTTCTTCTTTTTTTTTTCCTCTTCCCCACACAAAATAATAAATACTTTTGCTAGAAAATCTATGGCAGTAATAAAATCCCTGAAGGACTTGTAGTTGGACTCGAGAAGGACTTGTAGTTGGACTCGATCCTTGTGGTCACTTCCAACCTGAGATAGTCTATGATACTATATCGCTTCTAATATCTTGCTCTGAACTAAGAATTGTATTCTCTTCTTCTTGGGCTAAGGCTCTTCTTAGCCTCCTTTTAGCTAAGTGTGCCCCTTCTTATAGAAAAATGTCCTTGGGAAAACCTGTCCCAAAGGTTATGAAAGTATAACCTTGAAAGAAAAACAAAAGTTGGGCAAAATCAAATGTTTATTAAAGAATCATATTTTTAACGGAGAATACCTATGAATTATTATTCCACTTCCAATCTAAATATTCTTACTCCAAGGAGAAAATCAAACTACAATGCAAAAAGTTTGTTGAATCTGTTACATGGATTATGATCTTTATGGAAATGGTACTGATCAAGTCTCATTTTAGTATAGAGAGATATAAAAGAAATACCTATGCTTTTTGAATACATACATCAAAAATATTTTGAAATGTCTGAATTATCACATAAACCTCACTTACTAAATGGATATCAGCCTCTACAAGTTTCTTATCATATCATACATTATAATATATGTAATTGTCATGGAACAACGAATTGGTTACTACTGCCAACTTGTCTGTTAGGGACAACTACATGTAATCCAAGGATTGTGTTTTGCTTGATTTTGTTTAATTAGTATTCTGCAGTTTTATTACACTACTTTCACAAACAATTCCTTAGGCAAAGTTTCCAGGTTCCTCAGTGCAGGAGGGTGTCCTTGTCAAACAGTCACCCCTAGAGTGGTCGAGCTGATCCACACTCCCATCCAACTTAGGTGGGCAACTTGATCCCCTCAGCCAGGTCATCAATGACAATATTAAATAGGACTGGTCTCAATACTGAGCCCTGGGGAATCCCACTAGTGACTGGCCTCCAGCTGAATGTAGCACCATTTGCTTTTAAATGGTGCTTTTAAAAACCAGTCAGTTTTTACACAGTGAAGAGTGGACTTGTCCAAGTCATGACCTACCAGGTTTTCCAGGAAAATGCTGTAGGAGACAGTATAAAAGGCTTTACTCAAGTCCAGGTAGACTACATCTGCAGCTTTTCCCCCATCTGCTAGGTGGGTTACATGGTCATAAAAGAGATCAGGTTGGTCAAGCAGGACCTGCATTTCCTAAACCTGTGTTTTCTGAGCCTGATTTCCTGGTTGTCCTGTATGTGCTGTGTGATCACACTCAAGATAATCCTGGCACTGTCCAGATTGACAGGCCTGTAGTGCCTCGGATCCTCCTTCTGATCCTTCTTGCAGTTGGGCACTACATTGGTCAATCTCCAGTCATCTGGGACCTCCCTGGTTAAGCAGGACTATTGATAAATGATGGAGAGTGGCTTAGTGAGCTTATAAAAACACTTTTTATTGCCTGTCACAGCAGTGGCCGGATTGACTTCTAGCTGAGCTTTTGCCTTTCTAATTTTCTCTCTACATGACCAAGAACAACCTTGTACTCTTCCTGAGTTGCCTGCCCTTTCTTCCAAGGGTGATAAACTCTCTTTTTTTCTCTGAGTTACAGAAAAATCTCCCTGTTCAGACAGGTCTGTCTTCTTTCCCACCAGCTTGTCTCTCAGGAAATAGGGTGGCCTGCTCCTGCACCTTTAAGATTTCCTTCTTAAAGTATGTCTGACCTTGCTAGACCCTTTTGCTATTAAGGACTGCTTCCAAAGGGACTCTTCTTAACCAGTGTCCTGAACAGGCCAAAGTCCATCTTCTGGAACTCCAAAGGAGAGATTTTGTAGATCTCAGTCCTTATTTCATCGATGATCAAAAACTATCATTTTGTGGTCACTATGCCCAAGATGGCCTCTGATCACCACATCTCTCACCAGCCCTTCTCTGTTCATGAACAGCAGGTCTTGAGGGTTACTGCTTCTGGTAGGGTTGCTTACCAGTTGTGCCAGGAAGTTATCTTCTTCACACTCCTGGAACCTCCTACAGTGCTTCCTGTCTGCTATGTTGAGTTTCCAACACACATTTGGCAAATTAAAATCTCCCACAAGAACAGGGGCTAGTGATCGTGAAATGTCAGCGAGCAGCTTATAGAATATTTTATCTGCCTCTTCATCCTGGTTGGGTGGTCTGTAACAGACTCCCACCTGCATGTTTGCCTTGCTGGCCTTCTTCCTGATTCTTATCCATAAATTCTCAATCTTGTCATCACTATCCTTGAGCTCTATGCAGTCAAAACACTACTTAATGTACAGAACCACCCCATCACCTCTCCTTACTTGACTGTTCCTTCCAAAGAGTTTGTAGCTATGCATTGCAGCATTTCAGTCATGTGAGTCATCCCACCACATTTCCGTGATGGCTACTGTGTCATAGCTTTCCAGCTGCACAATGGCTTCCAGCTCCTCTTCCTTATTACTCATGCTGGCTGCATTAGTGTAGATGTACTTCAGCTGGGCTAACAGTTTCACCACCAACACTGGCATGCCTCCCTGTGGCTCATCTCTAGCGAGCCTGGTCTTATCATCTTCCACCTTCAAACCGAGTTTAAAGCCATCTCACTCAGCTCTGCCAACTCAAAGGTTAGAATCCTTTTCCCCCTTTTAGACAAGTGAATCCCATCTGTCTCCAGCAGGCCTGGTGCCATATAAACTGCTCCGTGATCGAAAAAACAAATTTCCATAGATGGACCAGACTAAGCCATATGTTAATCAGGTGGGTTCTCCTGTTCCTTTTGGTATTCTTCCTTGCTATTGAAGTGATTGTGGAAAATACCACCTATGCCTTCAACTAGTCATTCCAGTACCGTGAAGTCCTTTTTGATTGCCCTAGGACTTCTCTCCTCAATCTTATCACTGCTGTTGGTAATAATCAGAGGGCTGAATCAGTTCAGGGAGTCTTCTAGTACCAGGAAGAAGACTTCACAGACACAGACAAGTCTACTCATGTCACATATACCTGCTATATGTGTAATGGAAAACTGTTACTGAGATTCACAGAAACTGTACAGTTATGAACAAAGAACACCTCAGTCACCATGAATGGTTCAAATAGAAGTGAAAATACCATTAGAGTGAATAATAGATTTATTATCTCACAACGCTGATTCTGGTGTCTGTGCAAATGCATCACAATGATTTTTCTAAACCTTGCAAATGAGCAACTCAACTGAGTTATGTTTCATTTTAAAAATAAACACAGCTATTACATTAATCAAAATCTTAAGCTCTCCCAAGCACTTCTATTTTTCCAATGCTCAGTAATTGGAAAGCTATATTAAATAGACTTCTTTTATTTTTAAACTTCTAGCAAATGTACAAAAGGTACTAAATAATGGAACTTCTTAAATAAAAGTATCATGATTTTTTAATTAGTTTTGTTAAAAAGAAGACTCCCAGAAGAGAGTATATTGCATCTCTAACTCAGCTGTGGTGACAAATGCCAAGAAATACATAGCAATTTTACTTCTCACCAACATAATCAATAGTGATCATGAATTCCAGGGTAGATAGTCTCTTGTTGTAGGGGTTACAAAGCTGTTCAGAACAGATAGTAATACAGGAAATGGAAACCTATCAACTAGAACTAATATAGGACTGTGAATTCCCTTTTCAATCTACATAAATTGATATCTGGTAACTTCTACCTTGGAAACTCTTCTAGGATGAATGATAAATCAAGGTACATATAATTCTAGGAAGTGAAATAAGGGTATGGACTACTTTAGGAAGAGAAAGGGACTGGAGGAATCATTCTTGATAATTAACATCTCTCATAACTCAGGCATATATTTTGGTTTTTTGCACTAAAACAGCAATAAATCAGTGTAACTTAAATACCTGTCACTTATCCAGAACTTTCATAGCATCTCTGAGCATGGCTTCTCTGAAGCCAAGTCTTTTTATGTGTTATATAGGAAGAACACAGACACACCTTTTGCAGTTTCTGACCAAAAGTAAGGTTTTTTATATATTATTTTAACTAATGCAATCATGGTAAAAAGAATTTACTCTTCATATAACAGATAAAGCATTCAAACAGCCTGTGGAAATGTCTAATTTTGCCACTTAGTGTTAGGGTCCTGAAGGAGGCACCATTGCATTTCATCAGGCCATAACTCTTATTACTGTTCTATATTTGTCTTCTAGATTGGACAACATTCAAACTCTGAGTGGGTTCTGAGGTGTAGAGGAGTGGAGAGGTGAAGTAACAGTGGTGTGTTTGTCTAAAATTAGAATGCTAGAGAAAAAAAAAAGAAACATTAACTAAATAAACTGAGTGAAATTAGCTCCATGACTAACTAGAAGCAGAAAGGTGAACTGAACAAAGAACAGCCCTATGAAGAAGGACTTGGGGAATGAGAAGCTGGACACAACCGAGCAATGTGCACTTGCCCCCCAGAAAGACAACCACATCCTGGTCTGCATAAAAAGCAGTGTGGCCAGCAGGTTGGGGGAGGTGATTCTCTCCCTCTCCTCTGCTCTTGTGAGACCCTGTCTGAAGTACTGCATCCTGCTCTGAGACCTTCAGCACAGGAAAGTAAGTCCAGGGCAGGGGTGGAGCACCTCTCCTATGAGGACAGGCTGAGAATGTCAGGGTTTTTCAGCTTGGAGAAGAGAAGGCTTTGAGGAGACATTATAGCACCTTCCAGTACCTAAAGGGGACTTATAAGGGAGCTGGAGAGGAAGTTTTTCCAAGGGCATGTAGCTATAGGGTAAGGGGCAATGGTTTCAAACTTAAAGAGAATAGATTAGATTAGTTATTAGGAAGAAATTCTTTACTGTGAGGATGGTTGAGACACTGACATAGGTTGCCGAGAGAAGCTGTGGCAGCCCTGTCCCTGGAAGTTCTCAACGCCAGGTTGGACGGGGCATTGAGCAACCTGATCTAGTGGAAGGTGTCCCTGCCTGTGGCAGGAGGGTTGATCTCTAAGGGTACTTCCAATCCAAACCATTCTGTCATTCTATTTTCCTCATTTGTGCTTGTATCATGCTTTAGATACCTGAACTTTTTGAGCTTCATACATAAACAACTTCTCTGTTAGACATGAGATAGCTGATGTCATAAAAATCCTGATGATGATGATCTTGTGCATTTATCAAGATCTTTCCAAAGCTCAGGGTAAAACTTCACTGAGAGATTTGCATTACAAGGAATCCTCATATCTTCTAAGGACAGAATAATAAATTGTCTTTCTGAATTTATAGTTAGAATTGGCTCATCCTTTTCAATAAAATTCAAATGTAATTTTTTTCAAAGAAATCTTTAAAGAACAGTTGTGAACCGTTTATTTACAGATCAGTGTAAGAAATCATACAAAAAGTCTTTCAGAAACCAAGACAAATCCAGAGTGTGGAATGAAAGCTCTTACTCTCTTTTGCCGAACATGATTTCATCTTCTCCTGAAATTCACTGACACCAAATTAAAATTTAAGGTTGTTTAATAAATGTTACTTGGCAATTATTTAATCTGAGTTGCTATTATTTGATGTATCTAAAAGAAAATTTAGGCCAGAGTGAAATGAAACAAAGATACTTTCTAGAAGTCCAAGTAGACTCTAAATTTCCTAAAGAGAAAAGACCATTAAAACTAAGTAAAGTTTATAAGTATTTGCCTTTTCAAAAGCTGTCCCATTAAAAGCTCCTACATAACTCTACTAATATAGAAAACTCTGGAGACATAACTTGCTCTTCGGTGTTCTTAGTGACATTAACCTATTACAATTTTAATTTGCAGTTCAAAACAGAATTAGATTAATTTAATTAATATTTTATTTGTTTTTAAAAGACACTTTTAGACATAAGGAGGTTTATATTAGTTACAGACAGTAATTTAAAGTCATCTGCAGTGTTTTAAAGGTGCTGTAAATCTGTAGCTGCTAAAGAACTTTTTTTAAAACAAAACCAATAGATTTCACAAACTGAAAAATGTATACATGTATTAACATTGTGTTTCAATTTAGTATACCCATTAGACTTGACCATGTACCTATTATCTGTTATTTTGTTGGTTTTTGTTTTTTTTTTTTTTCTAATTAAATTAAAATCTCCCTTTAAAAATATAAGGATTTAAATTTTTAAATGTATGTTGGTAACTGTATAATGAACTGTATTTCATTTCTTGTTCGGTCAAAATTCTTTAGTTGTTGTTATTCTAAAGAAAACATTGGCTAGGTATTTATTACTCTATTCTTTAGGTACATCCAATTACCTTTACAAGGTATAGCAAGTTTCAGTATTTGATAGGAAAAAAAATTGCTGACAAAGAAACAAAAAATAAATAAAATGCTCTCTCACATCTCAAAGCACAAATTACGTTAAATACCAGTTCCATTCCAGAGTAAATATATTTGATTAGCATGATGACTTAAAGAAATTATTTGTTTCACAAGATGCAGTAAATCTGCCATTTATTCAAATATTGGTAATAACTCTAGCAGAATTGCATAAAGAACATAGAAATTAGAGGAAAGATAAACAAATGCAAATTGGTTATCACAAGGTAAATATGTTGTAATGAATTCTCTGTCTTATATAAACAACATCATCCCCATCAGTCTACTGTGTTCTTAAACCAACGAACACGTAGCTGCTTAAGACTGACTTTAAGTCAAAACATTTACAGAACAGACTTTTAGACTTCTTCTATGAGGCTATAAAACATTCCATAGTACCCAAATCAATATGCACTGCTTCTTATTTCTTGTCTATGGTGTTCTGATTACCTCCACACTTGCTTCCAGCAGGTTCAGAGCCCTCCAATAAACCTGTCTACACCCTTCAGCCCACTGACTTTCTGAACTTTTCTCTCCATTGCAGGTTAGAAAGTAAAATCTGTTACAGAGGCAACAGAAGACAATAACAGCCAAGTGGGATTGCCCTCAGGCAGGGTGCCCACATGTTCCCCTTACCATAGGTAACAGTAGCTGGAAAAGTGACAATGGGACTGTATGTCGTGTGGATTATCCTGCACAGCCTGAGAGCCTGTTTGCCCAAATGCTGAGAGCCCTAGAGGGGAAGATGCAAGTGACTGATAGATTAAAGGGTAAACAGGGGAATTACCAAGGAAGTGGTAAGGGTTTGAAAAGAAGTACAAAAAGACCATGGCAGTTTGAGAATGCCAGAATCACCCTGTTGCCTTTGCAATCTCTGTCTAGAGCTGGCAGAGCATCTTCACCATCGGGGCCACAGGGCATGCATCAGGGCACAATGCAAGACCTGTACCACATGGGTGTGTGCATCCATGGAAGCTGTCTTACCTGTGGATGGGCTGATATGGGTGTGGGCAAAGCCAGAGCATGCAGGAAACTGCCTGAATGTGTCAAATTCACACTTTGGGGACTCAGTTATAAAAGGCTGTTCCAAAAATTAAAGGTGTTTCTTACAATTTTATGTATGTCCAGCATTGTGGTTTTTCTTCCATATTGTGGATACTGATCCTGAATATACAGTTCATTGTTGTTGGTTAACTATATATCTTTAATAAATCAATAAAGCATTTGGAACCAGATTTGATAAAAACCACCATGAGCTGAGCAGTTTTTCTGTCTAACATTGTTATAGACTTTATGCTCAAAGAACGTGTCTTTGAACAAGCTCTAAACATATGGCAGAGAAGGAATATTCAGGAGTCACAAAAGGGAACACATTCCATAACCCAATATTATGCAGAAACTTTCAACAGTGAACTGAACAGTGATAAGAGAGTAAAGGTTGTTGAAATCAGAATATTGCAATAGAAGTGGCAAATCTAATTATATATTGATAGATATATATTATGGCTGGGTCAGAAAGTAACTATAGTCTTGACCATACAGGCATAGTCCCTCAAAGTATGTTAAAGCTCTAACAGGATTCAGATTTGGCCAGTTGATTGAGGCATGTCAGTTCAGAGCAACTTCTCTTAGAAGAAAATACAAGTGACATGAAAACCTTTTTATAATAAGAACTGTGAAGTTCTGTTTTGCTCAGTATGTCATAAAAGACATAAGGATTGAATGCATAAAACAAACAGCACATACTCTAAATAATAGTATTTTGCACTAAACGCAGGTTATATTTATTAAGTTTTACAGAGTTACAACCTAAAATCCTGTTATATATTCTCTGCATACCCCGTTTTACAAAAACCTTAACAAGGTAACTTCTGAAACATGGAACTGTAGAGTGTTGCCAAATGAAGTTTAACAGGTAATACCAGGCCAATTCATCCCAGCTAGGCATCCCAGGTTCCCGTTACTGACAGATACCCTGAGGATGATTTAGATTTTGGTTGAACTGAATTACATTCTGTTAGGTCTTTTCACTAATATTAAATAGAGGCTCAGCAATGAGGCTTAAAGCCAACGTGCCTTAGGCTTACAGTAAAATGTATGGAAGAAGAGTAACTTCTTTTTTTAGTTTATCTTTTTAAAAATTATTGTCTTTGGCTGTTTTACAAATGGCAAGTTTTTTATAAGTAAAGTTGAAGATAAATAAGTCATGATCTTCTCTAATTCATACATCCATTTCTAACCTTGTACAACTGGATTTGAAAAATGCACGTTCCCTTGTAAAAAAGTGTATTTTTTATACCATTTAAAATGTATATGTTATCAGCTAAATAGACACTACTGTGTATGCATCTGTTAATTCAGCTACTAAGATCACTACAGTTGCATTTATTTTAATGTGCAAATTCCAGATTCTTGTATAGCTGAACATTCGTTTGTCTGGAAGACTGAATTTATGTGGGCATTAATTTGTTATGGAAAATGAATGCACTGTGCAAGAAAAACACTCATTTCTTCTACATAAGCCAAATTATTTTTAAATTTAGCAACATGACGAATTACTTATGTATGACAATTACCACATTTTCAAATAAGGTAATTTTATAGTTACTTATACTGAATTGTTACAAATTATTAATATTTTATTAGTTTTTATCATAAAAATCTATACAGACAAAAAGAAATTTTATTAATAAATTTCATACAAGTATAAAAATATTAAAGAAAAACATCTGCGTTTAAAATGAAGCAATTCTTCATCTACAGTTGAATTATTACTCTTTTGGTGTGTTTGCAAATAAGTTTCCTGTACAAATTATGATCTACACATGGGAGTTTTAATAATGTTGATGAATTGATACAAACTCAGTAGGATAACGATATATGTTCATTTTTCTTTCTACAAAAGAAAAAATAAAAAAAAAAGTAATAAATCCAGTTTTTAAAAATCTCTTATCCTTCCATTACTTAAATATATATTCCATAGGAAAAGCAGAGGCAAAAGTGGCAGTTCAAGTCTAGTTCTAGTAATCTAGTCTAATTCTCCTACAATCCCTTAAATTTCCTGTATCATATAGATGGTTACTTGGTCAGCAGTTACACTACCACCATCTATGCTATGGATTATATTTAACTGTTAAAACGGAAAAGTGGACAATGTTGGTCCCTTGGAGTTGTCTACCTACAGATGTGTCTTAATTTGTTTTGATTATTTTTTGTTTGTTTTTGTTTCTTGTTTGATTGGGGGTTTTTTGGTTTTTTGTCATGTTTGGCAGCATAGCCGAGCTGGAGGATAGACCCAAGGGTGGCCCACACAGCTGCCCTTGAGACTGGTGCTGGTACAAAGGTAAATAAGGATTCTGCTTGTGATACATCTTTGCAGACTCCATGTAGAATCACATATTGCAGTAGGACTCAATGCAATGCATCGTTCATTCCTTTTTTCTAATACATATATTTGTGCAGAATGTTTAATTCACCTTGGGGGATATCATGGAAATTCCTCAAGAGCTACCAAACTGATTAGTCACTGCAGAATTTTAAAGAGTTTTGCTTCTTCTTTTCTGTAGTTGTGTTTTTTTTGGTATTTGTTTTGGGTTTGTTTGTTTGTCTGTTTTGGTTACTTTTTGTTGTGTTTTTCTGAGTTTTTTTGGGGTTTTTTGTACTTTATTTGCTACGGAAACACAAGGGATATACTGCACCTTCTTCTTTCATGCTATCTCACATTTTCTGACTTTCTGTTAATCCATATCTCTACTCAGTTCAAATTAAGTTTGAAAAAAAATGTGCTTTTTTTACTGAAAGCTAATGTGCTCTCTCCAAATTTCCTGTCATAGCAATAGACATTTTGTCTTTGAAAAGAATACATATATAGAATTTTTATAAGATTCTACTTCTCAGACAGACTGCATGCTGCTCCTCAAATTTCTATAAATGTCACGGACATATGCAACCCTTGGCACTACTGGAAGCCTTACTATTAAACACAGTGGAATTTGAACTAGCTTTTCAGCTGGTAGTTTTATAGACTTTCTACTTTCAAGGTCTCTTATAACATGAGAACTAGCGATTCAGATTTTTCAGCTGAATTGCCTGTTGTTCTACCTTTCTTTTTATCTCAACAGTTTGGATCAAAGATTCTGTTTCTACAAATAATTATACAATTAGCCTGTAAAATATTTAAGATCTTTAAATCAAAAAGACTACACACTCTGTTTTTAACATAAAAGAGACATTCCAAGCTTTTAAAGTTCCTTTAAAAATAATAATAAAAAAGAGTATAGTCACTTATTCACAAGATTTATTGATTGTAACTCTTTTTTCTCATAAAGTACCACTGTTCTCCCTTTCTGGCTAGAAATAAACCTAAGAGAAATCACCCTATAAATATTTCCCTTTCTCAGATACTTCCACTAGGATGATACATGTTTTTCCTCTGTATATATATCCTTTTTGTTTTTGCCACTAAAAGGAGTGCAGTGAGCAGCCCCAACTTCTATATTTTTTAGAATCTAAAAGCAGGAAATCACAGCCCCACCATATGCAATGATTAAACAGGAGATAAAGCCATGAACTAACAGGAAAAGTTGAGCAACAAAAATAACAATAAAAATAAATTATGCATTCTTAAATGTGTCTCATAAGAGACAAAAACAATAAAATCAAAAGGTGTAAAAGGAAAAAAAAAAGATAATTAACTTGGGAGTGATGTGTAAAACTATATTTTCCTTTTGCCAAATCACTCATAAAAGTTAATTTCTATTAGTTTTTTAAGGAGTTCTTCAGTATGTTCCTTGTCTTGAAAGCTCCTACTTTGGTGACTATCATGGTCTTGGTCTGAGCAAAGCCTGGTTTCCTGGGAAAGCAGAGATGTGCACAAGCACCTGGTGTCAACCTGCATGAGTGGAACAGTTCCATTTAGCTATTTCATTTTGGAGTTGGAACTGGGAGAGTTCCCACCAATATTAAAGCAAGGGATATCATATCAGTAAAAGCTGTTTCCTTTTGCTCTCTCTCTCTCTTGAATAGAGAATGTAAAGTTTAGAGGAAACTGTTGCTGTGCAAATATCACCAGAAAAAGCAACTGAAGAATTCTCCTATGAAAACAAATTAGATCATTGATGTTCTTACCTTATCTTTTATCTCCCTCTGATGCTTCTGAATTCAGGAATTTTTAAGAGGAGTTAAACATTATCCTCTTTCAGAAAAAAAATTTCTCATCCCTTTGGATGCCTGTGTCTGCTTTTTGTACGTCAGCAACAGTCTGATTCATGCTCCTGTAAATTAAAGTTGGTCTCAACTCAGAAAAGAAATCTTTTTCTGAATTTTTTCTTATGAAGATGAAAATGCCCAATTCCCCACTTTTCTGAGAACTTTCATCTCTAGAATACTGTGTCCGGTTTTGGGCAACTCTGTACAAGAAAGACAGCAACTAACTATTGGGAATACAAGCTGTGTCATCGAGATGGTGAGGCTGGAGCACTTGCCCCTTAAGGAGAATCTGGGGGAGCTGGGTTTGTTCAGTGTAGAGCAGAGATGGCCTTGGGGAGAACTAACAGCAGACCCCAGCGCCATGAGGCAGTTGCTGAGAACACACAGCCAGGCCCTTCAAAGCCACACATGCTGGAAAGATGATAGACAAGAAGTATAAATTGAAATGTGAGAGGTTCATCTGAATATAGGGAAAAGCTGTTTCACCATAAGAACAGACAGGCAGTGGCACAACCTGAGAAAGGTTATACAGTTTTCATCATTGGATGAAAGACCCAATTGTATGAAGACCTAAGCAGCTTGGTCTGATGATCTGCCATGAGAAAGGTACTGGACTGAAGACTGTCCAAGGTCCTTATTCTATGTGAACACTATGATTTTATGAACTTTGCATTTTATACTGAGCTACTTCACTTTACCAGATTTGGTAGCTATGTAGTTTATTTCATGTGATAGAAAATACCAGCAAACATCAGTCACAAGAAATTATTTTACAGTTGCACAGTTCAAAGAGCTCCCACACAATCTAATAAAAAGACATGAAAACCAAGGTAAAAGCTAATTGAGTGTGTCTGCCAAATTCATTGACTAATGAGACTGTTGACTTCTAAAATTTCTTGTGTCAGGTGATAATGACAAACTTGATAATACAGTGCTTGCAAAATGTCATTAAACATTTTGCATTCATTTCTATCAGTATCAAATATTAGATTAAGACAATAAAAATGTTCATATGAATTTGAAGGAATTAGTTACAAATCTTCTTTGGGAACCCCACTGAATATGTGAATAAAAGGATAAAGATAGTTTGCATTCTGAGGGCTTTAAATAAGAGATATACTCCTGCTATAAGGAACAAATACCAATAATTAGTATAGTGACAACAAATAATACTGACCTTTGGTTTTTCTCATCCTATCAAAGCAGAAGTAATAATTTTCCCCCACAAAACTGCTGATAAAGGAGTTGTGCTGCATATTAAGGATATTTAATTATACTTATTATTAGAGTGTCTCTGTTATACTATGTAAAGCTTTTTTTCTTGTGTGAGGCTATGGATTTGATACTATTTTTTAAAAGCATTGCAAAAGACAGAAATATATCTCATTTGCTAAGACCTCTTCTCTACAACATATCTCTGCAACACTTGAGATATGAATGTTTTGAAAACACGAGACAAAATCAAAGTATGTTGACAGCCTCTTTGTCGCTCATTCTAGTCTAGTAGGTTTTTTTTCAAGTTTAGGGAGATAGAACAATTATAGGCATGTATTTTCCAAATACTTCTGAAAACTTGAAATATATATAATACTAAAACAGAAACATGCATGGTATATGAAGCTAGTTATTCTAAAACATGTCTTTATAAATTATATAATGAAAGTTCTATACAAGACTTTAGCTCTTTCAATGGCCTTTTATTATCAACTTCAATTCAACAGTTTTCTAAATTTTCTATGCTGAAAAAAATTATGAATAATACAGGCATCTTCCAAAATTGCCTCTAGTTTGGGTATTTCCACAGCTGGCTATCAGCCAAATTTCACTGTGAATTCCATCTAAGATGGTGATAGTTTTATAATATCTGGAAAGGCATGGTCAATGAGCTGTCTTCAAGATTCAAATGCTTGTCACTTTGAACATTTGCATCCACTCCTCACAAAGTACATGTGGCTAAGAATGTAAGACTTCCTCCTGCTCATTTCTTAGAAAAGGATGGGCATTTGTGTGATATCTTCCCCAGATTCCATCTTCCTGTATCCATCCCCGATGAGCATGAGTGGCTACCTTTTAGCTAATCTCAGCCTGGTTGCTAGAAGACAGCAGTGCAATGGGCACAGTCTCATACAGCCAGGTTTGAGACTGGACTTCCATATTCACAATGTGGAAAATACATATATTTTGGTCTTTATGGAAATTTTAGACCTGTTTTTAACAAACAATGAATTCTTCTTGGATCTCAATGGTTTTGACAGGTTTGACCCATTGCTGCTTTCATGACATGCATGGTACCTCCCCAAATCAGACCTAAAGGGGGGGGTGGCCCTACCCCACTTAGTTTTGCAATAGTTAATCCTTCAGCACTGGGAAGTGGCACTCTCAGTGGAGTGGCTGTGCATGCAGTTCACTTTTGTTCATGCTGGGATTTTTGATGCTATTATATCAGAGCAGGAGTCTTATCTGCTTCAAAAATTAAGGTATGCTTTGTGGCTTACCTGATAGCAATCTGATAGCAAGCTGCCACAGAAAGCGGAAGTCTTACTCCCTTGAAATTTCCCCTCACATCTCGTACATTGGTTTAGCCCCAAACTAAAATGAAATGAAACAAACCAAAAGAGAATCTCTTCCTCTGGATCAACCAATGATGTATTGACTGTACAATCTATAGATCTGCTACAGGGAGGAGGGGGAAGCAAGGAGAGAACTGAACCACATATTTTACAATGGTTTGTCATTGGTTAGGTTTCATTGTAATGCCAAACTAAGCCAAAGTAACTATCTTAGGATAAAATTTTTTTCTTCTTTAGATCACACTGAGATGTATAAAAAAATAGTTTTTTGTAGGGAGACAGATTTATAAGAGATCTGAAACCTGCATATGTGCAATAAGTTAAAATAGTATTTCTATTTTCCCTATTCTGCTACAATGGAAGGCAGTGAACCACTGTTAATATATTACACATTAGATTGTCATTAGTCTGTAATAAAGTGTAAATATATATATCATAATTTAATCCACTAAATTATGTACTCGGTATTATTGAAAATTATACTAATATCAGGATCATAGTCCAATAGAACTTCAGACATTAATCTGAAGACATTTTAAAAAAGTATATTAACATCAAGTCTCAATTTTGCAGTGCTTTAAACTTTGAAAAGTTACACAGCAGCAAAATATAAACCTTCATCACAAAATTAAAGCAATTTGGAAAAATATACAATTGCAGTCATAAAATAAATGGGTTCAATGTCTAAAGCCTTGGCTATTCTAGTTATTTCTATCGCAGATGCAAAATTAGGAAAGGGGAGAAACAACGTCGTCATTTCAGGCCTTACAAAGATTAATTTTCTCAGAGCACAGCCATGCATATTCATAACAAGATATCAGTCATATAAGCCCCAAACCATTCAAACCTTATTTTTGTAATTAGTGTGATTCTATTAACCCTATTACCTGTGATTCTCTAGCCTATGTTGCTCTCCCCACCTTGAGAAGAAAGTTGTTACTCCTATGAGGTGATTCAGCTGCTAGCAAAGCAGTGGCTGAATTGATACACTTTGCAACCAGAAGGCAAAACTTTTGATGTATTATTGAAATTTGAGCCCATATGTGAAACAGACTCCAAAAGAAACCTTTTCTGATTAGAACAGTTACATATCAAATAGGTTTGATGGCATTTTCCACCTCTAGTATTTTAGTTCTATAATCAAGCTAAAGTTATGCAGGTGACTTACATGCTTAATGCAAGCTTAAACAACAGTCTTAAGTTAGAAAACAAATACTTATACATGGAAAGTCTGAGTCATTGGTGTATAGAAAGTAACCTTTGATATTACCCTTAACATGATTTTTGCATTAATATGGAAAAAGTATGATGTACCCAGCATTTCTACAGGAATTTAAATGTAGTTTAAAAAACCCAAACCAAAATAAAATATTTAATTTCAAATACACAAGATTAGAAATCAGTTTGCATAAACAGTAAACATTTAAAATTTTAGATCCCTTTAGCTCTTCAAAATTAGGTACGTAACATGCAAGAGCAAGTTATCTCAAAAGCAGAACTCCCAGGAAAAATCTCTTTAAGAAAATTATTTTGCTCTGATTGGATTGGAGAAACATTGAATATTCAAGTAGACAAAATTTCTTTGACTAATAATTAAATTCAGGCTCTTTTTATTTTGTTGTAAAAATCACATGGTGTAGGTGACTTCAAGCTTCCTGGTTCTCAGAAAATTATGTAAAGCTAGAGATACAAACAATCAGGGTAAAATCTAAAGTGATTAATTTTGTGAACAAAAAAATCATATCCTAATCATGAAATTATAAAGATATGGAAAACCACAATATGTACAGATGGTGAGACCGTCTCCTTTGCACTTTTCTAAGCCCACAGAGCCCAAAAGTAATCACACAAAAAAATCCCAGGAAAAATGTTGCATTCATCACCTTTCTTTTTTAGCAAGGAGAGAGTTAGCATAAATAGCTTTAGCTGGCTATATGCTGAAAAAACAACCTTGTTAGACTGGGAGAACGATCCCCACAGAACGTAACCTGGCAGAAGGCCAGAGGCCATAAGGAAAATTCCGAACCAGTTGCAGCAGAGCAGCAACCCAGAGTTAAGTATCAATTTTCAAAATAATTGAATCATTACTTAACACATGAAGCACTCAATAATACAATATTTTTTTCCCCTGGAATAAATTATAATAAGCATTAGAAATGAAGTCAGCAAACACTTTTTTTTTCCTACAGTTTTGAGTGAGTAGAATTTCTGGCAGGTACCCAAACAGGTCACCATGAGTAGGATAATGTGGCAATCTGTTATCATTAGCTCTGTTGGAAAGGTTCTGAACACACTAGAGAGAATTAAATGACCTGGAAAACTCAGTCTGTGGAAAAGTCTATTGTACTCATCTCCGTTATCTCCACCTCTCCGCATCACTGGAACAGTGGAACAGTAAGATTTGCAGTGGTGACAAAGATAAAGGTCATTTTTCTGGTTTTCTTTTATCCAGCAAGAGTCATTTAAGGATTGTCAAATTCTACACATAGAGAAAACAACTAATTTGTGTCAGGTCCTTCCACTCTCTCAGTATGTTAGTCTATTGATATCTTCACATTTGGAAGGCATCGCAGTTTTGTATTTTTGCAAATCACTGCTACTTTTATTCCTGTCCATCACTGTTACAACAGTCAGAATTTCAGATCATCTAAAATCCCAATACACAAACCCCCCTATACAACCCCCTTTAGGAATTGTTTTTCCTATCTAGTGCAATTTTTTCCATCTAAACTTGAAAGAAAAATTCTGAACAGGTCTATTAAATCTAATCACTATGCCAAGGTCTATGGTAAAGATAGATACTATAAAGAGAATGACATGGTCTATTCAAAAATATGCATCAGAGAGATTTCTATTGTTTATGTAAGCTTTGTTGTGTTGTTCTCCACTTATCTGAGTGATTAACTTAAAATGAGGAATGAGACTTTGACATGCGCCAGCTATTTAACGGTTTTGTATGTAATCCTTATTCCTGAGAAATTCAACAAAAGATAAATCCACAGAAATGAACAAACAGAAATAGGGGAAATAGCAGAATCTTAGGGGGAAAAAGAAAAAAAGGAGATATTTTACATTATGTGAAAGGAAAGATAAAAGTATTCCTTGACCTCAAAGATGAGAAAAAATTTCAAGGGACTCTAGGCATTGTTTTGAGGGCATATTTGTCACCATTAAATAAGCAGCTTCTCCTTAGGCATAACATTATACCAAATTATCTTTCTTGTTTATAGAAGTTGTGCTGGTTTCAGCTGGGGTAGAGTTAATTTTCTTCACTGTGTCTAGTATAGGTCTGTGTTTTGGATTTGTGCTGAACACAGGGTTGACAATACAGAGCTGTTTTTATTATTGATTGTCAGAAACTCCACAGAGCCATATTTCTGCTTTTCATACTGCCATGCTGACATGGGAGTCTGGGAGAAGGTACAGTCAGGACAGGTGACCCAAACTGGACAAAGAGATATTCCATACCACATGACATCATGCTCAGCATTTAAAACTGTGGGGAAGGCAAAGGAAGTGGGGAACTTTTGGAGTGATGGCGGTTGCCTTTCCAAGGAAACATTATGCGTGATGGGGCCCTACTCTCCTAGAGATTGCTAAAAACCTATCTACCCATGGGAAGTAGTGAAATTAAGTCCGTTTTTATTTGGTTTTGTACATGGCTTTTGTTTTCCCTATTGAACTGTCTTTGTCTGAACTCATGAGTTCTCTAGCTTTTACCCTTCTGATTCTCTCCCTAATCTTGCTAGTGGGGGAGTGAGAAAGCTGCTGCATGGGGCTTGGTTGCTGGGTGGGGTTAAACCATCAAATACATGTATTAAAATACAGCGCAATTTGTGTTTCACTGGAAATGTATATTATTTTTTACATAGAAATTTCTATAAGTGAGAACTTTATCATTTATTGGGAATGAACTACATGGATTTAAGAAACAGACACAAGATTTAGTTCTGCTCTCTTGCAATAGAGGATGAAGTTAACATCAGGCACAAAGGCTACCAGAACAGAAGTTTGTTATGTCACTTGTTATTATAGATTTATGTAGGAAGAATATCTACGTAAATGATCCTGATTATTTATCAAAATTGGAATACTACAAGCCTCCAGTCTAAAGACTAAAAGAATTCTGACACAGTATACACAATTATTTAGCCTAAAAATAGTTATTTTGAGAAACAGAAATCTGTGGAAAATTAAATGCTCAAACAAAATTATGACACAAACTTATCTTTTGTGTTCTCTGGCAAGAAAGAGAAGGAATAAGTTTTCATTTATATCTTGAGAAAAAACCCTCTCTTCTCTCCTTCTACCACCCCTTGCTCCTCAAAGATATTGAAGACACCTCTTAGATTTCAGAATGTCTGCTTTACATGCACTCAGAGACAAAATCTTTTATATAAGAAATATCCCTCAATAAATCTGCTACTCTTTTAACGCTCGTACAGAAAAAAAAAAGAAAAAAGATAAAATTCACCTACCAATCTTTCCTATGCGTTTAGTGGATGCAATACATTTTCAAGAGCAAGAAAATGAGTTAAACTGTTTTATATTTAAAATGACACTCTGAATCTACTCATATCAAGTTTATCGATTTTAATTCAGTTATGTCTGTTTGGAGGTCACTGCCTGTCTCATTCATTACAATGGCTCTCTGGTTTTCTGATATGATTCTCAGTTAGTTGGGTAGGCAGGTAAAACACCTGACATCCAGCAACGTTTCCAAATATGAACTGCCACACATTACACTTTAGCAAGCTCTTTATATTAACCCATTAATAAACCATAGTTTGAGGTTGAGAATAAAGACTCAAGTCAAAAATTAATTAGAGGTGTTCTGAACTACATGATCATAAGTCATTCAGCTATGAAATGACAGATCACACCAGTTAGCAGATAACCACAGATGTTCACTCCATCTTATTTTCATCTGTGGCTATATTCATGATAAATTTAAAGTGAATAACCATCATTCATCTGTATAATGAATATCAGATTCAAATTACTCATACCTAGAGCTGCTGTATAACAGTGGTTTGTATCTCAGCAGGCTCTTAATGAGCACACCACTTTTCTTGTTCAACTGCTTCATTAATACAGATTTGTATTTATTAAAATACTCTAGCAAAGTGCGTACTGAGTTACACAACACACTTAATATAAGTTGGGAACAAACTTTGACTTCTAAAAGGGGACATTATCCTTGACTTTCACGAGGTTTGCCTTGTGATTGTGCTTTCAGATTCCTGCAACAAACCCACCATATTCAAGGACTAGACCAGGCCACACCAAAATACCTGAGAGATTAGAAGTGCAATATAGACTTTGTGTCTTGTCTGCAAAGATCTCCAGAGCTAACTATATGCCACTAAACATGGGATAAAAATGATTTTTAAAGAGCTATTCAGTGCATTCAGGTTAAGAGTATACTGCAGTGACTATTTAAAAACATTTACAAGAGTGGTAGACACTGTCAAAAACCATCCACTAACTCATTATGAGTAACACAACAATATTATCCATAAAACTAGATTTGCTTTTTTAATCTGTGTTCCATTTGTAAGCTTATTCAGTTTAAATTGCTGTTGAGAGCATCTCTGTTTGATGTGAACCTTATAAACTAATAAAGGCAAACAATAAAGTTCATAAACATATCCCAAAAACAGTTTAGTTTAAACATCCACTACCTCAACTCTCCAAATTGGCTGTACGGAAGTTGTCTTTCAAAACAGAAATTATCTCCACAGAATAGGTCTTGTATGAGTGAAAACTGATGATGCTCAGGAGCTGAGATGAATCAAAATGTATTAGGACTCCTCTTCAGTAATCTGTGGAGAAAAAAAAATTACATGTATGTGTAGAGCTGCATTTGAAGTCTTAGATCTCTCAAACCTTCTTCTGTGTGGACATATGTTCATTTGGCTCTTTATGTTTCATTCCTTGAACTTCACATGACATGGCAGCGTTGGCTGGCTTTATGAATTTAATCTGAGATACCTATCTTGCTCTAGAATGGATACAGGATTCAAATTACTTTGTTTTATGTTGTTCATAAGAGGATAAAAAAATGCTATTTCTTAAAACAGTAACAATAAAGCAAGAGAAATTAAGGGTTCTTTATTATCTGGTAGTCTTTAAAGAAAGGATAGTACTGGGAAAAATGGAAAAGTTACAAGTTTACATTATCAGCCTTTTATGTTTATGTATAGTCATCTATACTGGGAGGAATACAAAAGAATTTCTGTTGTTGAATTTAAACTACCTCATGAGCATTTTTCTAAAGATGTTTTCTCATAGTATTATTTTTTTAGAGTGACCTTTTCCAGACAACATGCAATTACAATTTCGTTGATTGTTTCATTTTCAAAGTACTTATTTACTTATTATGCTAGAGCCATGTGTCACCGTTTAGCTTATTATCCTAAAAAAATACAGCATAAGATTTCCTTAATACTTGTTTCAACTACTCAATCAATAAATTAAATGAATAATGGAGAAATCACAACAATTTTAAAAAACTTGAACAATTGTTAACATCCTCAATTAGAAAAGCAAAGAAAAACCCCAATCTCACCCCCATAAAAAAAATCCAAAAAAAATTACTGTTCTGACGTTACATGAGCTTTTGGATTAATTTTCACATGAAGGCTGAAAACCAGTCTTTATGCTGCAGAAGTCTTTATTAACTAAGCAGTTAACACAGTTATATCATCTTAAAGCTCTTCCTTTTTTTATTTTCTTGTACCCAATCTGAGTTAGGTTCTCAAACACTTCTTCCCTTGACTTTCTCAATCTTTCATTCTAACTAAAGTAGTGAGGAGAATGTCTTCATGTTCCAAATTACTTTCTACTTTACCCATTTTTCTGGGAAAGAGTCAGCAGCTAGGAAGTGCATCTATTAAATAATTTTGGACGTAGTCAAACAGAAACAAACAAATAAATAAAAGTCAATTAAGTGTCCTAGTCAGACCCATCTATGTCATGGACAGGAATCGTATTAGATGTCCAAAGTTCATCTACCCAAAGCACTGTGGTAGAATTAACTACCAATTTCATAGCTAATGCACTTGAGAGTTATGAACAATCTTCCCTCACTGTATTAGCCTTAGAGCTCCAACTAAAAATTTTACCTAGACCTTGCTTTTGGAAAGGCAATGAATTCAGGGGCTGGAGAGTGGTTTTAACTTACATTGCATATTAAAAAAAAAAAAAAAAACCAACAGCAAAAGGGAGAAATTCTGCTGCTGTTCTCATTAACCTTTTGTAGCCCAGCCTCATGGACAAGAATTTACCTAAGTGATATTACAGCTCTACCCCATACTGCTTGAATGATTCGAAGCTACATCTGCAGTCCAGTAACCATTTAGATTTGTGAAGCAAAGGAAGGCAGTAAGTTTTGAAATGACCAAGAAACTATGTCCATTTCATTTTGCTTTTGCTTATCTTTCTAGATTACAGTTTTCATTATGTAGTAGTAACAAGTAGTTTTTCTGTATATAATATAATATTTATGACTCTAACAAACAACATAACATAGAGGAATATAGCTGTGGTATGACAAAAGTGACCTTGAACGATGAGACACAAGATGGAGCGTAGAGAGGGGCAGATACACAATGAAAAGAAATAGGACACAGGCTGACGATGGAGACTCAATGGCTATAAACAATACACTAACGGCCAGCAAATGAGGTAAAGACCTGGCAAAATCAGTTTTACAGGCATCAAAAAGAACAAAGAACATCTAACCAACATATGTAAAGTACACCATAATTAGTAATTCAAGAAGAAGCATGCACTTGAAAAACAGTGAACAAATATCAAGTCGTGAGCAAGTTGGCAACCATAGAAAAATGTCCCTATGTGAGTTTTAGATGAAAAGGAATAAAATATCCACATGAGTACCCATGAAAGACAAAGGATGTATCAACTAGCTGTACTCTCTCCCCATGACGAAGTCAACCTTTAGACCTAGGAGTTAGAAAATCAAACTTAATAGGACAAGAGTGCTAAATATCAGGAATATGTGTATGGAAATTTCTTCCGTGATAGTATCATTTTTGTTATTTTCTATTTCTTTTTTTTCCTGTAATAATAAGAAATGATCTGATAAATCTTCAAGTAGACAGGATTTAAATTATACTAACAATAAACTATTGAATTTACATCCAAGATGAGTTTCTTTTTTGGCCATAAAAATGTCTTGAGCATAAAAATTTCACTTTTTCACAGTACCTTTTGAAACTCATTCCTAGATATTATTAGGATAATCAATCATTTGCCTGCGAAGTTTACAACCACACCTGAGAAAGGAAGATATTCCCCTAAGAATTATGTCACGCTGTAGTTTTTCATATATATGTGTATATATATATGTTAGGGTTTATATTTTTAGTGGAAATTAGAAACAAAGATATAAATTGTCTTTTGTAATATTACCAAATCCCTTACCTTAGGTATAGTTTGAAATTAACTTTTCTGTTTCTTCAAGTTTCTTTCTCTTGCATAAATTACAGAGGTATATATCCATAATCTGGATGTGTATAATATAAGCTATTTTTCTGTTCATCCATATACAAAGACAATATATTATTTTTTATTTAAATTTTAGACTGATTTAACATGAAGTAACAGAAATTATTCATCTGAGTTTTCATTACTAATGGTCACAGATTTCATTTAAAAAAATAATTTTTAAAATAAAAATAAATCTGTATTATTTGCAACTTTGAACTGAATGTTAAAAAATAATTGTGAAAAGAGTTTGCACTTTAACATGGAATTATGATGCATTAAGAGGAAAATAATCACAACTTATTCAAACATTTTATTAAATACAAACATCTACAGATCACTGAATTCCACAGAAGGTAGGCTGAACATTAGGTTTCAGTAACTGGAAGAAACAATAAATCACATCTTTTACAGCCCATTACACCCAAAGGTCTAGAACCTTTCTATGGCTATTTGCAAGCCTCAGAGTACTCCTGCTGCAGAGTCTTATACTTTCCAACTTTCTGTGACTAATAGATGCAATACTACAGAGCGAACAGGAAATTAGAGTGGAGAGAGATGTAAAATCAGTATCCACACAAAGGCTATGCAGGAGGGATGTGAAGAATAGCTCACTGTAGGGCTATGCCATCTCCCAGTGAACCTCAGACAAGACAGATTATATTCTCATTAATGACCATTTAAGAATCAGTGGATTTTTATATGTTAGAAAGGGGAAGCAGTTATAAAGCTGTTAAATATTGTGGAAGGGCAAGGTAGGAGAGCCAGATAGAGAGGTAATAGATTTGGGGAAACATCTGATTGAGAGCTGCTGTAGTTAGCTAGAGAGTTATATAGATCTTTCTCCTGCTTTTGACCTCCCACAGGAAAGTTATGCCCTCTTAAAATTTCATTCTGTGATGAAGGTAAATCCTTCATTTTTTCATTAAAATATCCTAGCAATTGACTTGCCCCTCTGCATTTATTAAACAAATCTACTGTTTCTGATATACCATGGTTCAGAAAAATAGTTACCTTTTGTTCACCTGTCTATTCAGTAATTCCCCTTTTTTTCTGAAGCGACCAAATCAGATCTTCCTCCCACATAGTTTAGCCTCTTTCCCACTATGTCAAATGGGCTCACAGTCCCTAGCTACTTCAAAAACCTACCATGACAACATCAGCCATGTGGAAGAAAGAAGCTTCTCTAAGAAATGTAATACCTCCTACACTGAAGTAGGGGAAATTCCAGGCATCCTTAGACAGATAAAATGGGTCTCACTATCTGTGTCTGTACTACAGGCAAGAGGTTCTTGCTGTGAAACCAGGCTACCTGGTGAGTGCAAGGCAGACAGCACTATCCTCAGCAAGCAGAGTTTTCATTAAGATCAAAGACAACTATGTTCGTAAATGTCCTCTGGGAGGCCTCATACTGTATGTTACACTGAAGAATATGCTGCTATAAAAAAACCCTAGTATTCCCACTGTGTATGGGTGTTTTAAGCCTGCTTTTGAATTCTTAGTGAAATGTTTTTCATTCAGGATATTTTTCTTCCACTTTTCTGCTTCAGTTTATTTCTGGTACTGTACAGTCTTCACAAGTGAATATTACACAGAGCATATGTATACATCTTAATGGCAGGAAATTCCTCCTCAGACTCCTTATCAAGTGAACTGGTCATTACTGGTCATATTTCAGCACAAGCCTTTTTAAAGACAAGAGAATTTGAAATAGAGCTTAAACACTTACAATTACTCCATGAGTTAGCAATTTTTCCCATATCACATTATCCTTTAATCTCAGTTTTGAAATTATCAAAATTTATAAGAATAAAACATATGACACATACCTTAATGGAACACAGGCAAGGATTGTTACTGGTTTATTCGGCAATGTTAAAGCATTTCTGTACTTTTGTGATGGGCAATAGTTTGGTCAGCTCGAGGGAAACTGAATCTAATTCTGAACTTAAATTAAGAAGGAAATCATTCCACTTAGAAACTAAAAGTCAAGTCCTTCAGTGATAAGTGAGTGGCAAGTGATGATCCTCTTCCCTATCTTTCATAGACTTGACCAGTAGGAAAATTTTTATAAAGCCTCCGAATCTAGGAATTTGTTTCAAACATATGAGTATAGTGTGGAGCTCAATATTTTCAAACAAATAATTTCATAATAATTTTTATTCTGATAGACAGAAGTGGAGAGTGTTATTCAAGTCTTTAAATATGTAACAAAAGGTCCATCTTTAAAGGATGTCTTGATATTCACAATTATTTTTGTACTGCCTACTGGCATATACTATCCATCTACAAGCTTCATAAACAGGAAAACACTATGCCAGAATAATCCTTCTTCCCCCACCTGCATTATAAGAACAATAATAATGATGTCTGTAATATCTGCAACACCTAGCACTGGTGCTGTCCGCAGTGTATCATGATTTTTTTGCAATAGAAGTAAATGTTCATTTTCCAGAAGGAAAACTATGGAAATATGAACTGGCAAGTGAAAAGTAACCAGCAGCCAATGTCATAAAGATGAAGGTTTTAGTGAGCATTTCCAGTAAATCATAAAGTTCAGTAGTGTAAGAACTCAATTGCTTAGATACAGATTTTTAAAGAAAAAAATTCTATGGCAGGAGACAATTCTTGGCCTTATACATGAAACTTTGAGGACACACGTTCAACTCCAAATGAAGATAATTTGCAGATGTTTGTAAGTGGTATAACATTTAGATCCTGCTTCCTGTTTCTCTAGCATCAGGGGAGATGCCTGTAGAAGATGAAAAACACAGTGCTGCATGCCTTAGTTTGGCATTTTATTCTAAGTCATAACTAATACTATAACTTTTTGCTATGAGGAGCCAAGAAGTTTAAAAACAGGTAAAGTGCTATCAAAAGAAAATTCCTGCAGGTCTGGGAGCTGTGAGCCTGGAAACTGGGCCTTGGGACCAGAAACATCCTTAAAAACTACAGCTGACCTCTTCAAAGTACAGGGGAACCTAGAAACAGGTATCCTGAGATATCATCAGTAAGTGCAAAACTCAAGAAACTATAACAACAATCTGAAAAAGTGGAAGCTGTTCAGGAAAATAAATTTGGGCTGAAAGAAAAGAAACATCATCACCTTCTGGCTGTTCCAGCTGAAGAATGGACATTAACAGTATCTACTGGCTGCTCAAAATGGTGTGTCCTGTGCCCTGTTATGTCTCTATAATATAAAAAGGACTTAATTTTCATCCAAAATGAAACCTCTCTCTCTGAGAACTTCACATGCTCCACATACTTTTACTTTTCTAAACAAATTGAATTTTGCAAAAACTTTCTGTGAGATCTTGAACTCTTGTTGGGAATGCCTGATGGACTCTCGACTCCGTGACGTCAATCATTTCTGAAATGAGACTGCCTCTTATCTTATTGGTCTCCAATTTGGGCGCACTTTTGGAGTTGGTTCAGTTTGTCTTTTATACCTCTGGGATGGTTGGGTCTCTCTTGGTGACTGGTCCTACCCTTTGGGATGGTTTGGCCCTTCCTGAAATCTAATTCACTTAGCACTGGTATTTTATATACATATAAGTCATCTATTGTAAGCATATCTGCAGTTATATTGGTGAGAAGTTCCTTCACTAATGATAAATTCACAGTAACATAAATAGCTATTGTTTGTTGTTATACTGATTGTTGCTATATAATTGATTGTTGCTACCATTGACTGCTGCCATAATATTGATTGATACTAAATTATTGATTGTTAATAGTAATTTCTAGTTGTACATGTATATATTCACTTTATTAATCCTTTTTATACTTGCCAGTGAAAATATTTGTGGTAGTATTCTTGCTAGTGGTGATATTTGAAGCATTTTTGATACTCTTTAATAATGTAGAGAAATATTGAGGAAAAAAGCCTCCATCTTCTTGCATATTACAGAATACTACAAATCAACTGTGACAACCTCTGTACACACACAGGCTGGGTAACCCTGGGTTACCCAGGTCCTGGCACTTTGTTGTTGAGTTTAATATCACCTTTTTTTTCATGCATATTGTCTTGTCATAGTGCAATCTCCTCCAAGTGCCCCGTCATGCAATTAGACTTGTTCCAGCACAGTAAAGCATAGGTACTTTGACAGGGAAAGAAAACTATGAGTGAGTTCATTGCTCAAACCTGTTATCAAATTCCACTCCAACTGAATCTTCATGTTCACAGATTGGGTCATGTTGCTGGGCCTTTCTACCAGACATGATTCTGCTGGCACTGCTGCTGCATCACTGTTAGTCAAATAACACCCTTTGGAAATCAGCCCACTGTCATTGTTGGTTGCCAGTGCAAGTAATGATCTCATGGTAAACTCCTCTGAGCTCAAATTCTGTTATATCTGTTAGCTCAGATTCCTTTTAATTGTGGCAAAATGCTTGTTTTCAAGTCTAAATAATGGGATGCTTTCTTTCACCTTTGTTACCAGAGATGATTTTTCAAGCATTATGTCACTTTCTAGGAGGAAAGACAGAATTATACTAAGGAGTTTTTTTTGACTCATAATACACCCAATAACATGGATCAGTGTGCAGTGAAGACTGACTTGAATCTTGGTTTTGAGAAGACCTGGCGAATAGCCACAATCTAGCAAAGTGAGTCTAAGTTTCAGCTGGGTTATTTCCCTCTGGTAATTTTGTAATGCTTCCAATATATGCAACTTAATAATACTAACATGGCTGAGTAAATGTCTCATTATATAATAGAAGCAATCCTAAAAAGTTTTATAAACATTTCCAATAAGCAGCCTTGTGAAGAGTATGATTTTCTATTTACAGATTGGGAAATCAAGGAACGCTATTTTTCAAGGAAGCATTTAAAAAAAATAAAAGCTTGAAATCACCTTGGGTTTTAAGATGTTAACTTTGAAATGCTTTAATACTATCATAATTGTTGAATATGTCAAGCACCTGCAGCTCTCACCACCCTTAACTGCTGTTCTCTGTATTGAGCACTTCTCAGAGCAAAACTCTGTGGTAGGTAACAAAAGGAAGACACCCAAATTTCGTGCAGATGCTTGCAAATTTGGACCTCCTAAGTGATTTACATGAAGTCAAACAATGAATCACTATCTAAACAGTAAAAGAAATTAAGTCTCCTGCCTGTCACTGTACTTTACTTTGAAAACATGCTGCTTCTCAGATAGCAGAGTTCCTTCCATTAGAGAAGAGTGATCTATTAAAGCTGCAAGGAAAATAGCATTACTTAATAAGTCACTACAAGGGAATAGGTAATGCAAGAGTAAAGGTCAGACAACACACAGTACCTGTAACTAAAAAACAGTAAGGACAAAAGATAATTGAACTATTCTCTCATCCGGACAATGTTACTGAGATACAGCATCATGATAACTGCAGAGTGAGGAGGGCTTAGTGGATAAATAGTGGTCTCAGTGCCTTGTTTTTATTCAGAGCATTTTCTACCCAAGTTATGGTGAAAGTACGTTACACTGGGAAATGACTCATAGATACCGCAATTGTGTGCAAATTAAATACGGGTGGAGTAAACAAGATAAAAACCATCTAAATATTTTAGGGCTAGTCGTACAAGAAGAGTACATTTCTCTGTTTACAAAGGGGATGGTCAGGGGGCAGATATGTACTTTGAATGCTTTAAACATATGAAAATTCCTTTCTAAAATATTAGTTTAGTTAAAGCCATGTTGAAATTGTGATAGACAAACTATTCTGGTTTGGAACAGATCCCAGATTTAGAACCATTAAGGGATGAATACTGAAGACATTAATTTGTACTAGCAGTGCTACTGCAACATACACAAGTGTCTGCTCACTGACATTCTTTTTATTGTTTAATGTGAGCCCAAATGACTGGGCTAAAGATTGAAGTCCTCTCCATCACCCTGAGACTATTAAGCGCCCACAGTTGTCCTCTTGCTCCCTTTCCCACATTGCTCTATGTCTCAAATCCCAGTTAGTTTGCAGCTAGTGCTGCAACTGCAAATGTCTATCACAGAGAACCCATTAGATCTTTGTTTCTTCTCATTCCTCGAGGTCTGAATACCTTCCTTTCTGCCTTCCTTCTCTTCCTCCATCTCCCCTTCCCTTGCTTCTCTCCATTAACCTTAGAAGTTTACCTCTAATAGAGGCTAAAGTAAAATGGGAAGGGGGGAATGCTGCTACATCTGGGAAGAATGCTTTATAGATTCAGATGAAAGTGCACGGCTTAGCCAATCACAGACCAATATCTCTATGTGTTTCTCATGCTTTATTCTTTTTTTATTTTAATCTCTCAGTGGTTTCCAAATGAATAATACTCTTCCTATTAGTGTTGGAACACTTGAATATTCAGTTTTGCTTTGATAAGTTATTGAAAAAGTCATCATCTTACTGGTGCATGGAGAAATATTATCAAGTAAGATCTCTCCAGCTTATCTTGTGACACAAGTCATAGCAATATTTATAATATCAATCTTCTAAGAACATACAACCTACTCAGGGAACTAGAAACTGGTCAGCCACATCTGCCTGGGAAGGTTATGGAACAGCTAATGCTGGATACTATTTCCAGACGTGAAAGACAAGAAATTCATCAGGAATAGTCAGCATAGTTTCCCCAAAGGGATGTCATACTTGACCAGCTTGATAAACTTCTATGATGAAATGACTAACCTTGTAGAAGGGAGGAGAACAGTGGGTATTTTCTACCTGGACTTCAGTAAAACCTTTCACACTGTGTGTCATAAGATCCTCGTAGATAAACTGCTGCTGTATGGGATGGATGAGAAGATGCTGAGGTGAACTGAACACTAACAGAATGGTCATGCCCAGACAGTGGTGATTGGTGGTGCAATATTTCATTGGAGGCCAGAAATTGGTGGTGTACCCTGGGGGTACACTGTGTGCAGTCCATTTTAATATTTTCATTAATGATTTGTATGATGGTATTCTCAGAAAGTTTGCAAATGACACAATCCCAGAAGGAGTGGCTGTTACACCAGAGGATTGTGTTGCCATACAGAAGGACCAAGCCAGGGTGGATAAATGGGCTGTCAGAACCTCATGAAGATCAACAAGGAGAAGTGTAAAGTCCTGCATCAATATATACTGGGAGCCACCCAACTGAAAAAATAGCTCTGAAGAAAAGAACCTGGAGGTCTTGGTGGACATCCCACAAAGGCCAACAGTGTCCCGGGCTGTATTAGACAAACTATTGCCAAGTGGTACAGGGAGGTGATCCTACCCCTCTACTCAGCCCTGGTGAGGCCACAGTTGAAGGATTGTGTCCAGTTCTGGGATACGCAGTGCGAGAAAGACATGGACATACTGGAGAGAGTCCACAAAAATGCCATGATGAAGGGACTTTCTTTCAACGAGAAAAGGCTGGGAGATCTGAGACTATTTAGCCTAGAGAAGACAAGGTTCAGGAAGGATTTTATTAATGTATAAAAATATCTGATTAAAGCATGCCAGGAGGATGGAAACAGGCTCTTTTCTCTCTTAACATGAGGAAAACGTTTTTTACTGTGGGGTTGACTAAGCAGTAGAACAGGTTGCCCAGAGAGGTTGTGGAGTCTTCTACCTTGCAGAAATTCAGAAGTCATCGGTACATGGTCCTGGGCAACCAAGTCTAGGTGGCCCAGAGATCCTCTCCAACTCAAGCATTCTGTGATTATTTAATTCTGTGATTATTTATTTAGAAGTAGCCTATGCTACGTTATTTTCTTCAAATATACACATTCACAAAATTAAAACTGACAGCAAAATATTTCTTTCACTTTTGAACCAATTCCTGTGTTAGCAGTTTAAAAAAAAAGAAAGTGAGATTAAAATACCAAGTTTTTAGTCTAAATTGAGTAACCCATACCATCTAGCCTTAAGAACATCAATGTAATGATTTACCCCAATATGCAGCTAAGCTCCACACAGCTGCTTGCTCACGCCCCTCCCGGTGGGATGGGGGAGAGAATTTGAAGGGTAGAAGTGAGGAAAATAATGAGTTGAGGTAAAGGCAGTTTACTAGGTAAAGCAAAAGCTGTGCACACAAGCAAAGCAAAACAAGGAATTTATTCACCACTTCCCATGGGTAGGCAGGTGTTCAGCCATCTCTAGGAAGCAGGGCTCCACCATGCTTAATGGTGACTCGGGAAGGCAAACACCATCTCTGTGAATGTCTTCCCCTCCCTCTTTCTTCCCCCAGCTTTATATACCTAGCATGATGCCATATGGTCTGGAATATCCCTATGGTGAATTGAGGTCAGCCATCCTGGCTGTGTCCCCTCCCGAGTCTTTGTGCGCCCCCAGCCTCCTCACTGGCAAAACAGAACAAGAAGCAGAAAAATCTTTGACTCTATGTTAACACTGCCCAGCAGTAAGTAAAATATTCCTGTGTTATCAACACTATTTTCACCACAGATACAAAATATAACCTAGTACTGGCTACAATGAAGAAAATTAATTCTATCCCAACCCAAAAACAGTACTGACACCCCAGCACAGTTTTTTAGGCTTCCCTATGATTAACAAAGACAAAGTAGGGAGCAATTTACACTAGAAACTCATTCAGCAGAGTATGACAAGATCAGTATATCAGAGTTAAATGAGTTCCCTAAATAATTATAAGTATTATAAGTTATTTATTATAATTATTATAAGTATTATAAGTATTATAAGTTACATATTACCCATGGAGTTTACTATGGAGAAGGTTCGTCTGTACTGAACATTCATAGAATCATAGAATGGTTTGGGCTGAAAGTGTCCTTAAAGATCATCTAGTTCTGGCCCCCTTGCCATGGGCAGGAATGCCAGTCATTAGATCAGGTTGCTCAGAGCTCCACCCAGCCTCGCCTTGAACACTTCCAGGGATGAGGCATCTACCAGATCTCTGGGCAACCTGTTCCATTGTTTCACCACCTTCTGAGTAAAGAAGCTTCCTAAGAGCTAATCTAAACCTACCCTTTTTCAGTATAAAACTACTTTCAGGAGCTGGAGAGCCTTTGCTGCACTTCTGGAGAGGAATTTCCCATTTTATGTCCTTGAAATCTGTTTTGTACATATCAAAACCACACTGTAAATCAAATATAAACATAGAGCAGAAGGAAGGTCAAGGTATTTGCATCAAAACTGCATTAGTCCTCTGAATCAAAATGTTGATGTGTTCCCTTCCTGCCTTCCTTCCTTTCTTCCTTCCTTCCTCTTCCCTTTGTTTTCCATTTCCCCTCCTACTTTTCCCTTCCCCTCTCCTCTTCTCAACAGGAGACCTCTCATTATTGATTGACATTTCCCAAGGAAGAGGATTATCTTCTGAGTAGCTGAGCTGCCAATATGGAACACTATATTGTGTTTAACAATTATCATCAATATTTATAACACTTTCATTTGCAACAAACTGAGTCATTAGCAGACAGGAATGAAAAGTTCACATATTTTTTGAAAGAATTGAAGCAGCAGCAGCAGGTCATCTTCTCAAAATTTGAGTTGAATCCCTTTTGAAAGGACTTGTGTCTTTAACCAGTTTCTCATTTTTGAATGACAGACTCACTTGCTTTTTAAAATGTCGTCCTGTTACTCTAGATACAGAAACACAAAATTATCAAAATTTTTATTTTACCTTTGATAAGGAAGGAGAATGGAGAAATAAGTCAGATTTTGTTTTGAATGTGTTTGAGGGTAGAGTGGGGGAATTAACTTTTCATGTACTTGATTATTTTTCTTGGGCAATTTTCTACTGAAATTTGGCGTGAGAACATTGAAGAAAATACTGCAGAAAGAAATTTTATGAAAATACTCTTAAATATGTAATAATTAAAATTTTATGTAAATAATATAAATATTTGCAGCACATTAATTTCAACATGTAAAACTGGAATGCAAGTGCCCTTAGACAAAGTTATTGGAAGCCGCCTTAGCAAATTACTGTTCCATATATGCATACTTGTCCTTAATTTTCAAAAGATATTGATCTCTCATTGTTGCATAGAATGAGCACACATTTCTTTTTCTTGTATGTAAATGAAGGAATTTGTTATGAAAAAATAAAATCATTTCAATTTATGTTGACAACAGATAATATAATTTACAAAGGGAGCAGATATAGAAGTTTTTTAGGTATGTGCTCACGCAGGTACAAAACTGAAAAAAACCTTATAGCTATTTCTCAACTGAAAAATAGTAATGGTAAACCAAAGGAAAAATTTATAATAAGGGATTTTCTGTACAAGTCTTTCTACAAGCTTCAGAATAACCATTAATCGCCAGAAAAAATGAACTTGATTTTGTGAACACTTTTCATCTGAACAAATGTATCCATGACTCTTTGTATTAATGAGTATTATTCTAAAATCACTATTGCTTGAATAAATATGCTATTTGTTATCACAAAGAAAAATCTCACAGTATTATATGAATTCTCAGTATTGTAACAGCCAGTATTACACTATAGTATTACTCAGGTTACAAGGTAGCTAACAACAGCTGATTCTGAGTTCACAAAGGGGTGACCTCTTTCTTATCTTAAGAAAACATTTTGGTTATGGATTTTAAGTAAATAACAACAATTTAACATGTACATATGAAGGTAAATGGAAGCAGTTAGGAATTTCAAATACATTCTAAAATGGGAATTGATTTTGGTACTCCCTTTAAAGCAATCTAAATTTTGTACTGCTCTCTTCTATTAACCCTGCCTGAATTAAGATCTTTTAATTAAACAGGAGCTGAAGCAGTGTTAGGACTGTCTTTGGGTGGAATATAACACAAATGGATGAAAACATGACTTGCTCAAAGTTGCCTCCATAAATCTGTATTAAGATTACTGTGACCTTTGTAATGTTTGAAGAATTGCTTTTTTCTCTCCTTACTGTAGAGTTAGTATTATATATAGCTGTGTAAATAGAACTAACTAATTTAGGTATGATTCATTTTCAGTCTTGGATTTGTAACTGTGGATCAAACCGAGAAACTGTAAGATTTGAGGCATGGATCTTGTTTTGACCAAGCCAGTTCTAATTTGAAAGCAGGCTTGTTTTGTCTTGTCACATATATTGATCATCTTTCACCCTGTCAATTGTCATATGAAATTCTCTGAATTCATACCAATTCTCCTTCCTTACATTCATTGTGGGGAGAGGTGTTAAATACATACAGTAGCATAAAACTCTTTCTTGTTTTAAAGAAATATGCATTATATATTCAATATTTTGATTTTTCCTCTTTCAGAATGTCTTCTGATTCTTTGATTTTTAGGTAATAATTTTCATAATTAATGACAGAATACTAAGAATGTGAGATGAAATTTTACATGTCTATACATTTTGAATAACACTTTTATATTTAGACAGTAATTGTAACATTGCATTCAACTTGTTATTTCTTATACATTTTTGATTTTGAAAGTCAAAAGTAAAGAAAAAGAACCTGAAATCTTTTAAATTTTGACTCCTCAATCACAGCCAATCATGGTAAACACTTAGTTTCTCTTTTCTGTCATTAACTAAGTAGAAGGATGGTTTGTAATATGTGCTACATATTTTTTCAGTGTGGTCTCAAAACACTTCAGAAAAAAAGGGTAAGTCTTCAAAAACTAATTTTCCAGTTATCCAAAAGAAACAGAATTGATGAATTTTATGAGAGATTTTAAAAATTAATATACACTTGAAGATGGTGACAGCCTGTCATGCTCACAGGTCTATCACCACTGAAGGAACCAATAGTAGGATCCTTTTTAGTCTCTAAATGGAAATGCTCTTAGAGTAGGCTCAATTTCTATATGCTGACAGCTCAGTGTATATGCTGGAACATAAATGGTGAGGTTTAAGTCCATGGAAAACATGGAAAACATAAAATTTAAATTAAAAAGTCACTTCTGATTTCCAAGAAATTATAGAAACTTTAACTAAGTTCAGTTTTTCAGTTTGGTGGAATCTTAATAACTCATAATACTTATTTTCTTCTATTTTCTTGAAACTTGCAAAACTTTGCCTATGGCAGTAAATGTGCTAGTTTGTAGGTCAAAGGAATTTGCAAAGACAAAGAAAATGCTAGTAGAAGCAGAAAGTAACAGTGTTTAAAACTGTGAACTGTAAAAACCTAAATATAGTCCCAGTGCATTTCTGTAGTAATGCTAACCCTTAGAGCAAACCAGATATATTTCTTGCATGCTTTTATATAGGCATCTACCTATTCATATGCCTATCCTCTCTCCCTCTTTTTCTTTATCTCTCAAATATTCATTGCATAATAAAATGAATGTGATGTAAAAGTTTTTGTGGAGTCAGCTAATGAACTGATTCATAAGGAACTTTAATTCCTTTTAATATTTTCAGAAATAACCTAGACTTCCAGAATAATATGTCTTTTCAGACAAAAATGCTGTTGAGGGAAAGCTTGAAGATATTCTTATAAACTGAATAATATTGTAAAACAATGTAATGAAAATAACATTTCCGAAATATTCTACTAAATTATGAAACAAAGATATTTCAGTGTAAATCCTACTAAAGCTATGCCAAGTAACGCTGAACTTTGAAATGCAAATGAAGAGTTTTGGAAAACAAAGCCTTTGGGGTAAGAATTATATCTTAAATTTCCTGTTCTGTCAAGAAGGACCTGTGTGACCTTAGGCAAATCAAAACAGGGCTGACATCTATGGACCTGTCCTCTCCAGCTAGACTATTGAATCGGAAAGCACAATACTCACATGTGATGCCAGCATGTTGTGTCTTCAGACTTCAAGACCCATTGTATTAATACCTGGTGTTTTCTATTAATTCCTAAATTGGAACTGTATAGCTTTGAGAAGCTGGTTAGTCCTTATTTGAGTAGGACACTGGAGTAGATGATCTCTCCTTAATCCTAATTTTTTACATGACTCTTTACTAAACACCCCTATGGCTCTTTTCCCTACTTGTATTTTCTCTCTAAATTTGAGCAACAATTTTACTGAGCCAACAGCTGACTTTTACTGGGTTTCCAGTTACAGCCATTCTTATTGGCATACTTAGGGAACGCATCTGTAGTGTTTCAAGATACGTGAGAAAAAATTGTTCTTGAGTTTTAAGTAACTCAGTCTTTTGGTCACTCAGATATGCATGCTTTGAGCATCAACAGCTCTGAGCATCATTTGCATGTTTTAACTCATGTTAGTTTATGAGGAAGTGAATAGAGGAATATCAACAATCACTAGTCCTTGAATGATAAAGCAGAGGGTGAAATGGGTGCATTTGTTCAAAAATGTATTCTGATTTTGAGTCCCAAAAATTAATTGCAAATAAGGTCAGGAAATGAAAGTGAAAAAAAAACCCCAATAAAATACCTTCTTAAATTTTTAGATTAAGGCAAAATAGAAGGACATCAGCTTCCATATACAGTGGAATGTTAGTAACTATCTGATTCAAGTTTGAAGAGTAATTAAATTTAGTGTACATATCTCCAGTATTTCTGGACACTTCATATTATTCTTAATGTATGTGGAAAGATCTCTTTTACTTGCCATGAAAAATATGACAGTGTGACATTTTCTTTAATTACAAATTCTGATATGTTTAATAGTACAAATTTGGCCTCCAGCTTGACAGTTCTGTCTCTTAGAATCAATGGTTAGACTTGAGGGCACCAGCTTGGTCATCAAGATCAATATTAGAAAAAATATGTCTTGTCAAGACCTCTTGGCCCCTTATTGATTCAAATACTGCAGAGAATTTAATAATGACATTACAGCTGTTGACAAACAAACAGAAGCTTCTTTCATTGATTCCAGAAGGGGTAGATGAATAACACAGAAACACCATTACCCTAGACACTGTAGGAAGACTTGTTGCAAAACTTCCAAAATGGGCATCTGGGTGGTGGGGTGGTCGCATGAAAGAACTTTCAGGTGGATAAAATTGAATTCATGTTTGAAGGAATGTAAATTGCTGAACCTGATTCAAAAGAAGGATTTTTACATTCCATTAAAAAAGTATGCCTCATTTTGTCAACCCAGGCAAAACCCCATAGTTTTTCTTAGTCTATATGAAGGTAGTCTTGCTGTGAAAGTGGTTCTCTCCCACTTACTTATCCCAATGCAGTATAATTTATAAAAGGAAGATACTTTTAAAAAAACCCTATTTTTCTCAGTAACCTTGTAATGTCTCCTCCTAAAACTGAAAATGTCAGATACCATCCCAAAATTGTACTTTTAAACAAATAAATCCCTGTCACTTACTCCTACTCATTGGGAAATTTAAAATATCATTTTTGAACCTTTTGTAAATAACAAAAGATTTTACAAAGCCTAGAAATGTCTGAGCTCTTCTTTTACTTTTAGTGCTTCAGAAAGAGCTTGGAAAAAAATTTCCTCTGGATCAGAGAGAACCTCAGAAAACCCAGAAATATCTCTAAGGATCTATTTTCATTTAGAATTATTCTTTAGGTTTTATTATAATAGTTTAAGAGGAATTAGTTAACATAACGGTGAGTAGTTTTTCTCCAACTTCATTTCCCTTATGCTATGACAAATTCAACTTTTTAAAGGCTTGGAAATACTTTGCTAATATTTTTAAGTGATTAATAAATATAATACTTTAATTTTGTAATTGTAATGACTGAAAATAGAACAAACTCTGTTAATAAAATAATGGAAAATAATGATATTTGCTGGAACTTGCTATGACGTGAAAAATTCTGCACCAAAAAAAGAGATAAGGAGAGGAGCAGAAGAAAGAGAGAGATGAATTTTCCCTGGTCTCCTTCAGAGACCAAAATTATGACAACATAAGAACTTATGGCCCAGAGGGGTAGAGGGATACATGTTGTTTAGTCCTGTCAGTCCCTACACGCAGACTACAATCAACAGAGGAAGTTTCTGCAAGCTCTTCAATGCTCTAATCACAAGCATGGATTCAAACTAATGCTGGGACACACTCACAGAGAACCTTTACTCTCAAAGTACCCATAATCTTACCAACAGTTTAGAAGCAGCCTCTGTACACTTTCAACTCCATACTGAAGTTGGTTTTGCCTTGTCTATTTTTTATTATGCCACTTGTTCATTATGTGACAAGGTAAAGAAATACAGCTCTATGGCTGTTGACTGTTTATGTTATTCTAGCATTTACTTTTTTCGGTAAGCTGTATTCTTTTACTGGAACTCAGAGTCGCATGTATTATGAACAGCAATTTGTGTTTTAGTTTAGCCACAGAGAATTGAGATACTACTGGGACACCTGGTTCAATATAGCTTAATCTTACTGAATTTTATTTTTTTTTTCATAATAAAAGGACAAATTATAAGAATCTGTCTTTCACTCTGTTTCTTTCAGTTGCACCTGAAAAAAGCAGCAGCATTTTCCAGGCAACTATTGAATTTGACACATAAAAGTCCCTGATGAGTCAATTATCTTCAAGTGGAATTTGCTACTTGCTTTGCTACAGGAGACTGTCAATTCAAGGTCTTCACTCACCTCTCCACCTTCTATGCCTATTACTCTTTTAAAATGCATTATTATTGCCTCATACCTGTAGGGCAAAACAGCCGTCAGGCCTTCATTATACTGATCATTATCCAATCCAGCAACTATGGCACTTGATTAACAATTTATTCAGTAGAAGTGCTGGCCTAAACAGCACTGCATTCCCCTCCTCCTTCTCTGCCACAGCCCTTGGATGCTCATCCGGGGCTCCATTTTGATCACTTGAACATTGCCAGTGCATGTACTGGGCAAATTTAAGATCAATCATGGCTCAAAAAAAACAATAGACATTCCTGCCAAGTATGGAATGATATTCTGCTACTTCTTGCCACTGACTGTGTAAGTTTTAGGATAAGGAAAATGAAGTAGGATAAAATGCTACCCTGACCCTCTTTTTCCTCTCTTCTGTGTGTAACAACATGACTGGGAACATGTAGATTATGTTCTGATCTTGTTTGATAGACCTTATTTCTGCCTGCAGTTTAAACCCGAAGTTAACTTCCCTCTTTTTAATTCCTGTTATCCTGTACATTTTTCAAGGTAAGTGTAAAGTTTTGTTGCTTGGATACTATTCTCCATTTCTTCTTTGTTAGTCACTTGTCTGTTTTTCAGAAGATAACTCACTTTGCAAGTGGGGTGTCTTTTTCTCATCAGCTCTCACCTTTCTTCAGTAATCCAGTTCTTTCCTTACCCAACATATTTGCCTCTCTGCCTTTTATATAATTCAGCTACTTATGACAAAGAAGGAAAATAAGATGATTTTCAGTCAGCAATGTAGTTGTCACTTCAGCATCAAGTAAGAAAAAAGAATGCAGAAGGAGTTAAAATGAATAAAAAATGAAGACCAAATCTAGAGAGAAAACATTTGGAGATACTTGAATCTTGATTTTTCTTTCACAACTTACTCTCTCTCATTTATTACTTACAACATGTGGCACATCAATGAGAAGTCATGTGACTTAAATACTCTGGCTAAATTACAACTAATGTATAGGTCAGAAGTAATAATTATAAAAAAATACTCAAGGTTGATAAATGTTCATAAATAATTAATTTGGCATGTTTTGAGAGAAGCTGAAACTAAGATGAAGAGATGAATCTAGGAAAAGCAAAATGTACATTAGGGAAGACATTTTTCCAAGAATTAATTATCCATTATCAGCTTGTCAGTTTCTACTGGGAAGTTAAGGATGCTGCCTCTTTGAGACATTTACATTTTCCTGGGAAGAAGTATAAAACAGTATATATAATTATGCTACAGTTATAGTTCAATCAATCAAAAACCCTAAAAAATTAAATACTTACTCATTCTAGTGAATTTAAGCATGACATTCTGAACGCCACAGACCCTAGGAAGAAATCTAGAAAATATTTTACAAATTTATCAGTGAATATGTGCTAATAAACATCCTCTGAAATACTGGTTAATATTAATAGGTGAGGATTAACATAAGAAAATCCCTGGGAATGCTAATACATATTTAATCACCATTACTTTTGTAATGGGTACTAATTAGTCTTCAAAATGGTTGATTATTTGTTAGAAAAGCCATCTGTATCCCGTTAAACACCATTTCACAGCAACCAATAAAAGCCCATAGATTTTGTACTGACCTAGCAGTTTGGAGTTGTCTGTCTGATTTTGGCTAAGCTCATTTTATCTTGTTTTAGCTATGACAACAATTTTCAAGTAGTCAGGTGACTATTGTCTGATTTTTTTAATTGTGAAGATCGCATACCAAAAAGCCATAACAAACCTATGTCATGAATGAATAACAAACACTAGCCCAGGGAAACATAATTAAATTGATGTTAATCAGTGTGGGGAAGCCTTTTATATAACTTCAGTAGGTAATGGCTGAAGGCAGCCACATTTAAGATTGAAATAAATGGAGATCAAGACAAGCAATTTATATTGTAAGAACATTTAAAAAAATCTAAGTGGAATCACGATTCTGTAGGAAGATGTTCTTATCAGTATCATGCTCCTTTACATGGAAACTCAAGATGCTGGTGAGGTGTTATAAGTTCCTTTTTAAGAAAGTCTGAAGCTGTCAAACTTAAAATGCAGAGAAAAATCAGGAGGGTGAACATTATAACAGAGAAAGGGGATAGATACCAGGAAGTAACTGTACTACTAATTACAAGTGTTTATCACTGCGAATGAATAAATTAAAATACTAATTTCTGTATTATGGTTAGATCATGAAAATTTTAGATAAATGAAAAATAAATTTTTATCTACATATATAGGGAGTTTTCCCTTTTCACATGTATCAAAATTTTGATTGCAATATATTTGCTAAAAATGTAATTTTTCTTGGGAAGCCATAGAATTGATTTTTACCTCATATCACACTTTTATAAAGAACTCAGAATCCAGAGCTCATGGGACCACCAAAGCCTATCACAATTTAAAAGAACACCATTACACAAGCTGTGTCAGTACATACTTCTAGCTCTCACAGGTGCTAAGCAGAAAGCATCTGCTTACAAAAACATAATTTTTAAATATAGTCTGAGTCCTAGAACTTTTAAACAAGCTGCTTATTTTAATGGTATGTCACCTATGAAAAAGCATAGGTAACATGTACAAGTTCTGTTTTGATTTCCTTACCTCAGAAATAGACGTCATCTTTTACATGTTATAATTGGAGTCAGAATATCAACATGGAAAGTTTTTAAATCTCAGTATGTATGGATATTATGTTTTCTGAACAGTTACTGATGGACCACTCATTTTTGCATGTCTGGGGTTTTTTTCCTAAACTTTTGTTACCTGTATGCAGTGACAGTCATCCATAAAAACAACAACAACACTACTTTCCCTGGGCAGACAGGTGTTTAGCCATTCCCAGGAAAGCAGGGCTCCGTCATGCATGCATAATGGTCACTTGAGAAGACAAGCATCATCATTCTGAATGTCCCCGCCCTTCCTTCTTTCCCATGGCTTCATATGTTGAACATGACGCCCTGTGGTCTGGAATATCTCTTGGGTCAGCTGGCGTCAGCTGGGGTCAGCTGTTTCAGCTGTGTCCTCTCCCAGCTCCTTGTATACCCCTAGTCTGGTAATACTGTGTAAGCCCTACTCAGCAGTAACTAAGACACCCCTGTGACATCAACACTGTTTTCAGCACAAATCCAAAACACAGGCCCATATAAACTCTATTCCAGCTCAAACCAGTACATGATCAAACAAAATTCATGAAGTTGGTTACACTGAATTTCATGTAAAAGTTCCAAGCTCTTGATTTTTGGACTTTTAGTTCCACAAGGGAAACACTATACATAGGATGAGGCTAAAGCTCTATCTAGTTCAGTAAGCTGGAGGAAAATGACTGAATAAAGCAGACTTAGAAACAAGACAAACCTATTGCAAAATCTTCAAATCTTCCAGAAATCTTTGATGTAGAGATCTTTCATCAAAATTTGTCCTTAAATTTTTGCTACATGTGAAAGACCAAATATACATAAATATTTTATAATATTATCCATAATAAGGGATGAATGTCTGAAGACAGAGTGGAAATCATTACTTGTCTAAAAATAGATCTTCTGCATTAGATCTTCAATATTTTGCACCTCAAGACCACATAATAGCATGTAAAGATGTCACTTGAATGACAGCAATTGCCTGAACATTAGTGTTAACATTGAACCTACTTGCACAATCACAGCCCAATTCAGCACATAACCATTGCTATTTATCTCCATTCTCTAGTTTCACCTGCCTCTTCCTTAGTATGAATAAATCATTAGAACAGATGGCAAAGCCTTACCAATAAAAGGCACTGTCATTTTCAGTGTAAGCCCACCACATTCAGTTAAAATATATTTGCTAAAGCAAAACAGCATTTTTATGTTTGGGGAATCTATTCTGCTAGAATTGCTGAATCATATTATTTAAACAATCAACCAAAAAGGAAATTATTCACTCAATCCACAGAACTAGATCCTTTTCGCTGCAGATCCTTCACTAAAAGTTAATTACAGAGGGCTTGTTCTTATTACATTCACTTTTTTGAAGGCTATGCACACGAAAACCACACACTTAGAATTTCATATTCTGTGGTCGGAGAACAGGATTCATTTTAAAGCAGCCAGATCTTGAAACATTATTGAAATTCAGTGAGACTATTAGTCAAAGATCTTACCCATGGATGATAGCTTATGGATGTATTTAGCTGCAGCTCAGGTTGATAAACTGGCAAGTGTTAAAACTTCCTGCCAGCATAACAAAGTCAAGAATGAGCTAAGATATTTTCTGCAATCGTTTCTTTCTATACATAATATGAATGCTGTAGCTTCACCATTGATCTAAGTAATATTAATTTTTCACTAAAATTTCTGACTAGCACTCATGTTGTAACTATCCATACAGTATAAAAATGTGGATTAAAATAATAATATATATAAGGATAGTATAAAAAAAATGATTGGAATAGTAGTCTTTGCTTTATCTATAATACATGTCCGAACTGTTAGATTTCATTTCCATCCTTTGCATCCTTTTTTTATGATTATTTCTCTCTGATTATAAGCCTGAAGATTGTATTTTTTATTTAAAACCAACTTGCTCATTACAGTTAAGTTCTTCTATGTCCCATTCAAGTCATTAGCTGAATATCATCCAGAAATCATAATGTGTTAGTGAAGTAGTACATACTGATGTTGTTGTACACTGATGTGCACCCTGCAAAACTACACTTTTCTACAATACTAACAGACAACTTGTAAGTAAAAACTATAAGAATAACCCGTGAGTGAAAAGGCCTGGGCATGAATCCTTATCCTACCTTGCCACAGAGAGAAATGAATAAAAAATTTGCATAACTTACTTTTAGAATCTATTTAGATCTTATGTATTGTGAATTTGTGCAGAGGTTAAATATTTGAGCTTTGTGATTTGCTAATTAATATATTCTATAAAAACTCACCGCACTCACTAAGGGTTAACCATTCTGGTATCCCACAACCTAGATTATAATGAAATAGACATTATTTCTTTTTCTTCAAGTGACATATTTCTGAAATTTGCGAATAGCATAAACAAATTCTGACTAGGATTAATGTAATTACCGAAAAAAAATTCTTGTGATAAGTTAAAAATATTTTAATGGAACTTTTAGAAAGCTTTTGAAGTGAATTTAGTGAAGATCAAAGTGAGAGATTTGACAATCCTGGAGCCCAAATTAAAAAAAAAGAAGAATCCTAATGAGCAGGATGCATTAATCACAGACTGAAGCACTGTGCTTCCACAGCCCCCAGTATGATAATTCTACTAACTGAAATGACATTGATACACTTGTAAGAGGCAAAAGCATATAACAAAGGCAATTAGTATCCCCTTTGCAGAGCAAACACTGATGAGGAAAACATCTAAGCAAAATAGTGTATACAAGTGGAATGATCTTTTATTACATATTAAATGGATAGTAGTTATTTATTATGTCCATAGACATTCTGCCACTGCATTATTTTGCAGTTCAAAACCCTTTAAAATATCTGAGTGTTACAGAAGTTTTCATTTTGAATCCACTAAGAACCATTAAATTATAAAGTGTGACCTCATCTGTAACAAGGCACTGTAATTTAACCCAGTTACTCTTGCAGTGAATGAAATAGCTTGTGCTGCTATGAAGCAAGACTTTCCTTCCAGAGGTGAGGAGTCCAGCACTCCCAATATCTGATCAATATGACTGGAATCACTCTGAATTGATATTCCAGATATTGTCTCTCATTACACCTTTCTCAGATAAATTAAAAAGTCTTTTCATATTAATTATTTTCTCTCCATGAAAGCTCGACTATGGGAAATGTTGAAGAATGTGCTTGACTAAATCTCACTAAGATATTTAATACACTATAAATGTGGTTTAATGGTAATATAATCTTACAGAAAATGCTTATGAGTACTGAACTTGCAGATATCTGACCACTTAAATGCCCCTAATTATTTAGCTCACATACATAACAATACTTTTTAAGCAAAAATATCAAAAGAAAAGATATTAAATCTGCTTCTTCTATCCATTCAAATATTCCCCTTTATCTATGTGGAAGATTTTGGGAGGGAATTTACAAAGTACAGAAACTGGAATCAGGTTAAAAACAATACAAGACAATTTGGGTTCAAAAGGTCTAAGACATTAAAGCAGTATAATGAGTATGCATCAACAGCAAAATATCTTTGATAATTATTATTTTTGCTGCCATGGGAAGATGAGTTATAGGTCCATATCTATGTTTAAAAATTGATTAAATGAGTAGTTGATACAATTTGAATGTAAATAACATAAAATATTCTGAATTTTATTTCAAATACTCAGAGTCACAAAGAAGAAAAGAACAGCAGAGGATGTTTAGTGGAGGTTTCCGCTGATCACAGACTTTTTCTGATGCCTTGTAGCAAGTTATAAGTTAGTTTTAACTGAGAGTATCACAGGGAGGAGATTCAGTGTGGTTTTCTTACTAAAAGGTGCACAGATATGATCATTGTTCATGCACGTACATTTCTGTGTGTGGCTCTATTTATTTCATACTCATATGCCTGTTTCCTGTCCCCTCCATCCCATGGTCAGTATCTCCCAAACGAAATAGGTAACTAAAAATTTCAATGTTAATAAGAACTCACAGTTATTGTCAAAATTGGAATTCCTTTGGTGAAAAGAGGACAGAGGCTCTGTCAGTGAACCTAATGAGAGAACCTATTGAGAAAATGTCATGGAGTTTTCTCTTGACTGTCCTTCAAATAAGCCAATGCGTGCAATGACGTTACAAATATTTCAGCAGCAAGAGGAGTTGTCAGTCTCAGTTAACATCTAGATAGACATGTATAAATTTGTACAGGACTCAAATCTGTGAAGAAACAGACTTCTGCTGCTCAAAGAATTACAACTTTTTCTTGGAATTCCTTTTCACTCTTGGACTGAGTTTACATTGTTAGGGATAGGAGACAGCACTAGTAATGATAGCATAAGGTTTACTAGTTAAATTCATTTACCCTTTAGCCACTATATTCTAGACCAAAAGTGGCTTTTTCAGTGTTTCTTTTTTTCTTTCCAAGGCAGTAAAAAACTGAGTTAGCAATGAGATTATGCTTTGTGCAGTGTCATTGTGAAGTGTCTGGGAACTTCACAGTCACAAGCTGTTGTACTAGGGAACCCCTTTTAGTCCTCTTGTCCCTAGTTCTCATACTACAGTGGAACTGTAGTTCAGTCCAGACTTGTATTGCAAAGATGTCTTCTAGTTCCTGATTCACTCTGACATAGACATATGTGGTATAAGGGCTGTATTTCATGTCTGCTGCACTTACAAGAGTTTGAATTAAACTCTCATTCTCACCTTGAAGAAAAATATGATGATGGAGCAAAACATGCTGTACAACATTGTTGTATGGCAGCATAAAGAATTATTGATTGCGGAATTTAGATGAATAAGTATGCTTTCATTATGGTTTGCTTAAATGCTTCTTGTTGTTGTTGATGATGGTTTTTAACCTGACTCTGCACATATTGAAATTGATCCTCTTATTTAAACAGCTTGAGAATTGGATCCCAGATAAGGTTTTCCAGAAAAAACTGCTGCTCATCTCTACAAATGACTACTGACTATTAGGATTTATAAAGTTCTCTTTATAAAAATCTCTTGATAATGTGCAGACTAAACCATGGTGTACTGAATTATTCATAACCAAACAGCACTCTCTGGAATGGTCTCATGTTTACAAACCAGACATTTTAGAATTAGCCCAAATCAACAACCACGCATTTCCGTGTGCTAGATATAATGAGGAAAAATTGATGGTAGACTTTGATTAAGAGACCTCAAACTGATTGTGAATAAAAGAAGTGATTTCTTAGCTGATTGGAGGAATAAAGCCAATGTCTTCAAGCACTTTCATCCAACTAGTCATAAAATTGCTACCAAAATCACAGAAATAGCTCTTGAACTCACTCCCGGGGACAGGAAAAGATGTTTGTCAAAAAATACATGAAGCAGTGGTATATTTTTTTAAATAAAATGTACTTTTTTTAAAGCTTTTGTTATTGTATTTTGTACATTTTGTTAGAAATATTCTTTTTATTATTTGTTTCATATAAGGCTCTCATTGACACTTCCAACTGATCAATATTTGTGCTTCTCAAGCAGTCCAAGAGCCACACTACAAAAGAAACTGAATTTTCTTTATTAAATCATTACTTTTTAAATTGAAATATGTTGTTACTAAAGTAAATACTGGAGTGAAATTTCCCACCCAGAAGACAAAATAAAAATGGAATATAAAGATTGCCCATTATGCTGAGCAATATCCTGTTATTATTTCATTGTACATCCATTCCTACCTGTCCATCTCCTACCTTTAACTTTTACATTTTAGTTATGTGTAGAATATGATTATCTATTTTATGTTACATATATAAAGCTAAATAATTTTCATATTTTGAATAGTTATATTAATGTTCTTTTTCCATAATCGTGAATATGTTGCAAGAAAGCTTTTTCATTTTACTACATAAATATAAATGCATGCGAAGCACGACAACAAACTCAACCTTTTCAATTAGTTGGTTCTTTTGTATATAAAATCATAGAACTTATTCAGCTTTTGAATTCACTAAAGTTGAGGATATGTCATATACACAATTCACAATAGTAATGTTATTTAAAAGTGGTGATAGCTAAGAAGGAGATGGAAAAGTTAAATAAAACAAGTTTCAGTAGATTTCTCTATTTGTTGTCTCTGGCTGATGTAGAAAGTTCACTGAAAAAAAGTGAGGGCAGAGGGAGAATCTCATGCATGTTGAAATACCTGTTTTGATGAATAGGTTCAAAGAAAGCATCTCCTATAGTATGAATATAGAAGAAACAAAGCAAACAAGTTTATGAGGAAAGAAGAACTCTGACTGATAAAGGAGGAAGTAGCTTTCATATTGTTAGGAGGAATCTAAAAGGAAGCCACAAATCCTCCACTTCTAATGATCTGGATATAGAAAGAGAATTTAGGGAAGAAGAAAAACAATTATGAACTTTTGTGAAGTTTACAGGGGGTTTATGTGGGTGGTTGGTTTGTGGGGGTTTTTTGAGGAGACAGTGTTGTCATGAATCCTTTTAGAGAACTACCTTTACCTGCTTGTGAAAAGGAAAATGGGGGTTTCGGTTGTATCACCAAATGTCTACTATTTTCTTAGGGATACATTTGTGCAACAGCATAAAGAAAAGAACTAATAGGAAAAACTTTTCAAATACTGTTGTGAGTATGCTTCATGTTCTCCTTTGTATTTGAAATTTGGAATAAAAGAGGTTTTTCTTTTTTCAGTCAGTAGGATATCTAGACTCTGCGCGTTATCTAAATGTCCTGAAAGAACCCATCGCCAATAAAAGTATCTGACACTATACATTTAAAAAGAAATAGATCAAAACACAGGAAGTGTGTGAATACACACACATTAATGAAATTTATAAGTGACAAAAATTTTGATAAAAGTCCAAAGATGAAAAGTAACGATTTCATTCGTATAATACAATTAACTTACACAACTCACACATGTCCTGCTGTAATGGAACTGCATTTCAGAAACAGTGTAAAAACAGATATCTCGATTTGATTTCTTTAAAAGATTTCTTATAAAAGTAAGTTTCCTGTATATAAAAAATACTTCCAGTAAAGGGTTAGATTTTATAGAAACTCAGAGTTTAACTAGCTGTGTGTGTGTTTTACAGTGTCATGTCATCATATTTTCATGAAAGACAGAGATTCCTGCTTCAGAAGAGTCAATAGATTTAAGGTTAAGATACTGAGACTAATAAGGTGAATTTAATTGAATAAGGATTGCAATCATTTATGACATTGGCTGTAAGTCCAGGCAGCAATAAGCAATTTTTTAAATTTAGTTTGGAGGAAAAAAAAAACAAAAACAAAAACAAAAGATCAATAGAACAACAGTTGTTTTCATGCAGAAGAAAAAGAAGTTACAAAAGCTCATAATTTTTTATTAAACTGAAGATTTGACTTCTAACTAGGAATAGAGTGACCTATTGTGATTGACAGTGACTGATCAGAGTCTGAGATTTGCTTCAAAATTAGACCAGAGGCCATGTATATGACTGTTATTTTTGAGTATATTCTGACAAGTTCAAGTGAATGAATAAACATAAAAGGTCCTGTCATAGGTACATTGAAGTGCTTTGTTCATTTTTTTTTTTTTTGTTTTAGTACAGTTCATTAAGATTACAGTCATCATAAAGAATTAGGAATTTATTCAACTTCATCTGGAATTGCTGTTAGGAGGAATTATTACATGCTTGCCATTCACAAAATCATATCTTCAAAGGTTTTATTTTAACAGGCATTTGTAAAAATGAAAGAAATGCTCAATTCTGTTATCATTGATATGACCACAGCACTTTGAAACACTGACATATACTTCCACAAATCCAGAATTAAAGGTTCAGAAATTTGGTCTGTTTGTTAATTAATAATTAGATATTTCAAACATATATTTTTTATAATTATTACATTCTCTATCCTTTGAATACTACTGAACTCTCTGCACAGAGCTGCTGTATTATATTGAGGTGAAACTTTTATCTGCTGGATAGGGAGGGAATATGAGAAAGAGCCAGTGTTTCACTTACTTTATGGAAAGTGGTGGGTTTTTTTTTTAATAAGCTTGTTCTGTGTATGTGGAAGGTATGTAGAAGTTAATCGTAACAATATATTTTAGGAGAGGGAGTATCTCCTCTGAGCAAGCCCCAGGTCGGTTCAACTAGTTGTAGTTAAAACTGAACTTCTGAGATTTTTCAGATATTGTTGTCCTCCTTGCCATTAAAATACAGATACTGCAAAGACACAAGGCTGGGGGAAACCTTAAAGTGTATCATCCTGTCCCTAATTTATTTACTTTACTGTCATCTTACTTTAAATATCCAGCATTTACTCACTGCAGTGTCCGAAATATGGTCTTAAGTTCCTTGTCCACTAAAAGCAATGCAATCTTTTCTTATTCCAAGTCTCTACTTACTTCAAAATGTCTGTCTTTACAAAGGATATAATTTTTCCATATTTTCTTCCTTTTATATTAGCATATAATAATAACACCTTTTCTTTCTTTTATATTAGTATATAATAATAAAATACAACCACAACACAGATATTAACACATTCAAAACATATGCAATAAGTGTATAATATCACTAAGAATGAAACGAAACTAAGAACCAAAGTGGAGATAAAAGCAATCAGTCATATGGATTTTCACTTCACCTGAATATGTGATACTACAGTTGTAAGATACCATAAGAATGTGGAAGAGTAAAGCAGATTTTCTAGTTCTACTCTATCATTGGGTATGACTTTGACAACCATTTTGACTTGTGTTTAAAACATTTCCATGCTGATAATGCTACACTGAACATTTCCTTTGAATTGATCTTCACTTTGTAGTCTTCCTTTATATCCTCTTTAATTTCTTGTGTTAAAAAACTGATAGTTACCCTGACTTCAACAATAGATATGAAACCTAATTCACTGCAGACTGAAGTCTGTCAAAGACTCTTCATTGTCTAAAATGAGGTGGATTATGGTAGTATTGGTTTTCAAATAAAAATATTTGTGAAGGATTCAGAGACATCCGGCTGAACACTGGACAGCCCCATATAATTTGTTCAATACATTCCACTATTTGTTACAGGTTCTGTTCTGTTTTCAGTTATTTGCCAGCTTTTGAAAGGCTGAAATTAACACAGGAAACTCGACATTTACTGGATTCTATACCATACTTTCACATTGTGTCCTCAAAAATACAATTCGGCTTTTTAGCCAAGCACAGTTCAAATGTCTTCATGACTTTACATCAAGATTTTAAATCAAAAATTATGTTTCATCTGGAATTTCAACTACAAAGGTACAGTTTCCACCAATCATGATTTTATTAAGGAATTTGAAATTACGCTTCATTTTTTATATATCTTAATTGAATATTTATGAGGGAGGAATGGTATATATACAATATGACTTAGAAAGCTAGTGACACCATTATCAACATGTTAGCCACCTCCAGAAGGTGTCCCTTCGCTGGACCTTCTCTGAATCACCCTGTGGATCTTCTTACTTTGGTATTTTGACTTTTGAAGAAACCTGGATAATTTATAGTCCTCAGGTAGATGTTAATGTCAAATGTTAACAAGGAAATCAGTAGAGGAGCAACCAAAATATTATTAATGAAAGAAAAAAACCCCTGTGCTCCACTGTGTAGCATGTCAATTAAATTCCTTCAGGAAAAGGCTAATGATGAAGGTATACTATTACTGTAAAAGAAATTTGAAATATCCATATGGCAAAGAAACAACTAAAAGCAACAAATGTAACAAAGATATCAGGATGTGATCATCTTCAGTTCAATTATTCAAGAAAAGAATAATCCAAAGCACAATATCTAGAAAATGACTGCAGAACATATACTATTACTTAGAGTGTCCCTAAAATGACTAAAAGGTGTTTGGTGGAGTTTTTTAATCCACTTTTTTTTATAATGACTCTTGTGATTCACTGAACATTCATTTGCTTATATCAAGCAAAAAAATAGATGCTGGTTAAGTAAAAAGAAAACATTAACAGTAGTGAATAATACGAACATGAAAAGAAAAAAAGATCAGAAAAGCAATTATGCAAAAATAATTCTTGCAGAGGTTCAAGGAACTATCTCTTTGGTCTCTTACTTCTGAGGACAAGACCAAAGAAAGAGTGTATACACTGATTTTTGAGTGAAGGAAAACCTCTCTGTATAAGAGATACCACAGATCACTGTCTGCTGTTTCCAAGTGCCTATTATTTCAATAAAAAGAATTTGAAAAATTATATCAACTAGTAATTTAGGCATACTGCCTGTTTTCAGGCCTCTTAAGTACAGTAATGAATGCTCTTATGAAAAATGGATCAACTTCTTCCTTCTTGACCTGCACTTAGATCCTGCTCATAAGGAAAACTTGTGGACCTTGTTATATAGGGCTTATTACAAAATCCACTTGAACCCCTCAAGTTGAAGGATTCTCCTTATTAATTTCTTGCCAAGGAAAATCTTTGACTAATTTTGATCACCAGAAAATCTTCTTCAATGAGGTAGAGCTATAAACACTGACAGCCTGTGCCTCATATTGAGATTGACTCGTTGCTGCCTGCAAATATTGTTAAAACTGAACCATCAAGAATTTTCTATGTCTATAGAAGCTTTCCAGAACCTTTTGTTCCTATAGAGTACAGAGAATAAAGAATGCAGGGGAAAAAATAAGGAATTGACAAAATAGTTCTGTGAACCCAATATGTAATCTTGGATTACTTTGCCAGTGTGTTTAGCAGAAGTAGACAATATCCCCAGTCTCCACAGTGTACTTTTTCTATGGTCTATGTATTGGAGACTCCAGTGTGGGTTTTAGTAGTTGTGGATATGACTGTTTCTCCAAATCTTCGTTCGCGAAGCCTAACCATGATGATGGATATGACTGTGTCTCTCTTTTCTCTATATGGAGGAAGATATTAATGTATTAAGATCTTGCAGCAGAGACATATGGAAAAATAATACATAAACCTCTTTTCAGTAATATTCTGTTGTTTTTGCAGATTTTGAATGAGCCCCATCTGCAAATAGCAGATGAACTTCCTAAACTTCTGATGAGAATAGAATAAAATATTACCTTGAGTATCTCTAAAACACTTTTGTGCATTGCATGCCCACCCCACCCAGCTAACTGAAGAGCCTATATACGATTTAAAAGGTTTTCTAGTTGCTCCATACAACAGGCTGTAGAACAAAATAATTTCAGACTCCTGAATCTAGCTTGGCAATACCTTGCTAATCCTGAAATAATCTCAGACAGAAGGAGAAATTTTCATTATTTGTAAGAAAAAAAATTTTTTTATCTACCCTGACATACATAGATCTCTATGTAGCAATCTGTTGTAGAGATCAGATATTCTAACACACATACCTTATGATTTAATTAACAAATCAGTGAACATGTTAAAGTTGAACTTCATATGCAAAAAGCTCTCTTTTTAGAATTGCCTTTTTTAAACATAGAACATTATAAGTCTATGTTATTAATCCATAGAAGAAATAAAGAACTTTTCAACTTGGAAAGGTCAGTGAAAAAAGAAAACAAAACAAGGCCTCTAACTACAAATTCAAATTTTGAAACTCACAGAGCTTGGTCTCCAGACAGGCCATATTGTGAATACTGTTCGGTTATCAGTGCTGATGAATCAAAGAGTATAAAAGAAAAAACTTTTTGGCATTGATCACAGAAATTGATTTGCTTTAAATATATCACTTGGTTTTTTGGGGGGTTTTGTTTGTTCGTTTGTTTGTTTGGGGGTTTTTTTGTTGTTTTTTTGTTGTTGTTTTTGCCTGTTTTGTTGTGGGTCTTTTTGTTTTGTTTTGTATTTTGTTTTGTTTGCAGTTTTGAAGTCAGATTGTTCATTGTTTCAAGACCAATAGACACATAAGAGAAAGAAGACAGACTGTAGAGACAGATTGTAACAAGAGAGCTAGCCAGACCTCTGGAAGAACTGCTGAGATACCATGTAGAAATCTAGAGGAGGCAAACAATATGTGAGAACTATGCAAATGAAACAGTGATGTACTTTGGGTGATTCCAATTCCTCAAATGAGATAGCAGTCAAACAAGCAGCTTCTGCCTCAAGCTGGAGAGCATGAGGTTTCTGAAGATCTATTGAAAAACGTAACATTTTCAGGCAATTTAAATGTAGCTGCTAAACAGGGTTTAGACTCACATCGTTAGAAGAGAGAGATATACTGAGTCACTGAATTGCTATACAGTTTATATGAAAAAAATGAGGCCATTACAGTAGGATCTGAACTAGCCACTTTGTAGAGTATTGATCATTCAAGAGTTAATAATTTATATAAGATTAACATAGCGACTCTAAATGCTTTGTGTCTTGGGAACTTTGAGGAAGGAGGGGAGAGAAGGTATCCAGGGAAAGATAGATCCAGTGGTTGTCCCTACAAATAAAAGGGGGGAAAATTTACCAAAAATATTTCTATATGAAAGAATTGAAAGTCCATGTGTGTCTCACTGTTATTACTTATTTATGAAGAGCCTAAGAAAAGTCAAAAAGCAAATCACAGTAGGTGACTATTATCTCTGTTTCACACATGAAGGTTTGCTTATAACTCTGGCAATTATGTTATGTAAGTATTCACCTCTGGTTTAGAATACCTGCCTACTGTAACACTGGCAGCTGCATGATATTTATGGAAATAACTATATCTTCCCTCCTCTCCCAAAGTAGGGGTATGTAGAGACAGTAAGGTAGATGTGTGGGGTTTCAAACTATTTTAGTGTACTGGCAAAATACAGTGTGTCCTGGTTCGGGCCAGGACAGGGTTCTTTTTTTGCAGTAGCCAGGAGGGGTCATGGCTAACAAATAGTAAAATATGATGGATCAGTATTTTTACCATCCAGGAAAATAATCTCATTCAAGAAAGAAAACTTCTCTTACTATAAGAATGCTGACACATCTATCCGAGTTTGGGGTCCATTTACAAGTACTTTATTTCATTGTGTATTTTTTTAATGTAGAATTAAAGTATCACAAACAGATGTAATATCTTTGTTATCATTAAAAATATGTTGAGAAATCAAAGATTAAAATAACTCATACAATAAAGTAAGTAGAAAAAAGTCATAAAGAAGTGTGAGGTTCCCAGAAAGCTCTAGCAAATTTGGATTACAACTGAATTTTAAGGATGTTCACACGCCATGTTAGACCTGACCAGGTATCTAGCGAAGATATGCAAATCAGAAAAAAAAATTCAGATTGTAAGTGAGGTACTGGACAGCTACTGAATGTTCATCACTTTGTAGAGTGTCCCATAAATGACAGTTTCTGTCTTTGTTTTACAGTGACAGCTTGCGTAATCATCTCCATTTTTCAGTAGTCCAGTAGTCCTGTTTTTTGCGAAGAGGAAAGGTAAAAAAAAAAACAAAAACAAACAAAAAAACCCAACCAAACAAACAAAAAACCAAAAAAAACCACAAACGAATAGACAAAAACACAAAAAAACCCCCAAAATAAAACAAAAAACCACACCAACCCACCACCTTATTTCTCTTCTTTGTTTGGTCTCCTTAGCCAGTATTTTCACAAGTAATCACTATTGCTATGGACACATGATAGCTATGAAGAATAGGGTGCTGATTTTGAGTAGAGTTTGCCATGTAATTTTTTACAGGGAAAAGTAAAACTGAAAACTGATTGAACAGTCAATGAAACCTCATAAACAGGTAGAGAGGCAGGGAAAGAGCGATAGAAAGGAAAGCAGTTTGAAATACTTTTAGATTCTAGACAGTGTTAATTGTGTTTTGAATTAAAAGGAAAAGGTGGCCTTTACAAAGTAACTAAACAACATTTCCCATAACTATTTCAAATAGATATATTCCTAATTTTCTGTATCAAATGGTATATGAACTATTTCCTACTGAACCTGGCAACATTCTTGGAAAAGGATAAGTGATATAGATCAGAGAAATTGGAACATAAAATGTCAGTTCTACGATAAGTCTCATGACAGCAAATCATGTAAAAATAAAACACCTGAATAAAAAACATGAAGTCTGTTCTCTGAAATCTTGCCCTGCAAAAATTTAATTTCAAAAAAAATTAATTTACTCCTTGATTGCCTTATAAAGTCATGAAGTCCAAATGACCATACAGATGGCCATTGCTTTGGCAATAGTTAAGAAGAATATTTGTGCAACTTCATCTCAAAACTCTCTCATAAAGAAAATTGCAGGCAATTGGATAAGGTCACTAGTCTTAACTAATTGTTAGTTAAGGCTAATGTTATTTAACTAAGTTAGTTAAGCTAGTTAAACATAAAGGAAAAAAAAGAATGTTTGTTAAGACCAAGCAATTAACAGTTGACAGTAAAAAATGAACTATTTCAAAGTTATTTTCCCTCTGTTACATTCCTCTAACTGAAATCATAGAATGGTTTGGGTTGGAAGAAATCTTAAAACTGTCTATTTCCACCATCCTACCATGGGCAGGAACACCTTCCACTAGACTAAGTTACTCAGAGCCCCCTGGTCTTGAACATCTCCAGGGATGGGGAACCCACAACTTCTCTGGGCAACCTGTTCCAGTGCCTCACCACCCCTACATAATCATAGTTATAAAATACATGTGAAAATCATAAGGTATAAACACATATATATATATATCATAAGCAATAACATATAAATCATATATATCATATATATCATATATATCATATATATCATATATCATATATCATATCATGTGATATCATATATATCATATATATCATATATATCATATATATCATAAACATAAATAACATATAAAATCATAAGCAATAACACCAGATCTGTTCTGACTTGGGGTGTATACTTCTTACCATCAAATATGTATTTTATGACTCACCGAGAAATCCACAAAAATCACAAATCTTCATAGAAATTAGGCTAATATACATCATACTTTCATAAGTTGTGAATTTCAGAGTGTGAATCATGACAGTTATGCTTCAAAAACAACAGCTGATGCTGCACCATGATTCTCACCGGGACTGCGGCTGAAGTGACCCTACTTTAACCCTCAGAGACAAACATTTATCTAACTTTGTATTCGAAGGCTACCACTCTGCCTTGCTTCGGTCTTTCTCCTCTCCAGACTGATCTGAATTTTTTCTTCCACTGGATTTAAGTGTGACCTTGCCAAGGTGCTGGCTTTGGGAGGGGGTATGCAGAAGTAGCTCCTTTGAGGATGTTCTAATGGACCTTCTCCTCTCTGAGAAGCTGGTTCCAACGAACCAATGCATGAGCAGACCCAGCTGAGCCCCTTTGCCAACGTGGTGGTGCCTCTGGGTCAATATAACTAAGAAAGGGCAAAACCAGCACACAGCAGTGTGAGGGGTGAGTGAGAAAAGAAAAAGTGTCAGAAACTGTTCTGCAGAGAGTAAGGTGAGGGAAGGAGGAGAAAGAAAAAGAGGAGATCTCCAAGCATCAGAGCAGAGATTCCCCTGCATCCTCTGGAGCAGATACCCACGCTGCAGCCTGTGAAAAACCCCACATCAGAACAGGTGAATATTCATTGAATGAGCTGTAGCCCATGGAGGAGCAGAGGAAAAGTGTGAATGGATTGACTGCAGTCCCCATTCCCCATCACCCCATGCTGCTCAGGGCAGGGAGATAGAGTCAGAGACAAAGGAGTGACTGAGTCTGGGAAAGGGAAGTGCAGGTGGAGAGAAGGTGTCGTATTAATTTGTCTTTGATTCTTACAATCCAAACTTATTTTAATTGGAAATAAATTACATTTTCTCCAAGTCTACACTGTTTTTCCAATGGTGGTAATTGATAAGGGATTTCCCTGACTTTGCCTCTACCTGTGAGGATTTTTTAATCTTATTTTCTTTCCCCCATCCCATTGAGGAGAGGAAGTTAAAGTGGCTGGGTGGAGGTCTGGGAGCTTGGCAATGTCAGCTGTCCACAGTATAATCAATCAGAAAAATAGAGGAAAAAAAAAAATCCCAGACCCCACAAGAAGAAAAATACTGCTTGATGTCTGGATTATGTCTTCATAATACATAGTTTGGCAGTGAAGCACATTTAAAGGAGAGGTTATGAGAAGAAATATATGGTTTCAGTCTGTGCCTCACTGATAATGTTGATTTGTAAAGGTAGACTATCACTTCTGCTACATCTCCATCATCCTGAAGTCCTGATAGTATGCTCCTGTTCTAAATCCATTAGCGCTAAAAGGATCAGAATATACAATTTGGCCTTTATTTGTGAGGAAGCACAAATAAACTCTCTTGCTAAGAGAGTTACTTGGCTTTCCAAATCTCTGCTGCTTTGGAGCTCCTAACTTTTTGAAGGAAGGTGAGTGAATTTCATATGGAAATCAAGGACTTCAGTGACTATATAACCATCTCATACCTTCCTTATACAAAACCAACTTTCACAGTAGGACTGGACATTGGAATGGCAAAACCATCATTGAGATTAATGTAGATATTAGATTTCAAAAAGTAAAAATAATTATAAACTGTGTTTTCTTTTTTTTTTTTCCCCAATAGAGGCTTAGGCCTGAGAAGTTTTCCTTTTTTAAATATATATATATATCCATATAAAAATAAATATAATATAATTTTTTAATACCAAACATTGTCAGGAGTCAAGCTTTTATTTCCAAGCCATCATAGTCAAATTTCACAAGAGAATGTATTTGCATAATTTCAGGAAGATTGTTGTGAGTATTTGAAGCCTATGTAAGAATAAAACAAATTGCCCTTGTGAAGGGTTCTATTCCAGATGCACGGGTCAATTTTTACCCTATGATTTCCATTTGTTCCAGTCCATGATTCAGGACTGGATTAGTCTGAATAGTTTCTGTAAGAAATGGGTTTAGATTACAAAATCTGATCTTCAAATTTTCTTTGTTTGGGCTCTTTTCAATTTTATTTTACAGATCAGCCTTTTATTCTAGTCTATTTATGTTTTCAAATTGTGCATATAACTGTAATCATCTGAACTAAGTCCCCAAAGCCAAAAGAGCTTTCAGTACCCTCAATCATTATTATTAAGGTGTAGCTATGAAGCTACCAGGGTTTTGTGTAATGACCTGTATTTCTTATACTAACAAACCTCAGTGACAATTCTCGTTCAGTCTTCTGAAAACAGAAGAAACATAGTGCTGCTGGAGTTTTTTGTTTTCTCTTTTGCTGTCTTACTCTATTCTGTAGATTTTACGGGCAAAATGCATTTCTTTTAGCTTTTACTTCATTGATCCATAAGGACCAATGACACACTGCAATCAAAAGTCAGGGCTATATGTTCATAATGAACTGGTGTAACTTTAGTTGCTTCACTGGACTGACATAATTTCATATCAGATACCAAATCTCAGTGATAGTCACTACATTAGAAAACATAGTAGATTCTAGCCAAAGCATCAATGCTCTGTTTTTCCTTAAAAAATTTTGTAGTACAGGTTAAAAAGCATTATTTTAATCTAGCAATTTCCCTGAGCACAATTCATTAGGCACACACAATTTATAATGACATTATCAAAATGTCTTCAATGAAAGAATAATATAGACCACCACAGTGAATTAACACACTTGAATAAGAAATGTGCAGCCTGCTGCACAGAACAACAGTTGGATTTGGCTGTATGTGTCAGATCAAATCATAGTTAATAAAAGCATTCACTTTTCTGATATGAACAGAGCAGACAAAGAAACCTTCTTGAAGATGTTTACCCCAAGGATAAATGGAGCTAGAGATTAAGACGCTGTAGGATACAACTGAGTAGGATACAACTGAGCAGCTGTTAGGTGATGGCAGGAATTAGGGATGTTCATGGCAGAAATGCCTATTACCAGCTGCAACCACCCTAATTACTGTGAGACAGGGTGCCAGAAAAATGGGAAAATATAAACAGGGGTAATAAGGAGTGTGAGAGAGAAATTGTTGACTGTGATTCGCTATATTGAAAAGGATGTTTAGGAATTAGTCAGATTTAGAGTAGCAAAAAAAGACTGAAAGTCACTGAGAGTTTTCTGAAATACTCTATTTTAAAAAGGTCTGGATTATTGGAACCACTGTGATAGAAGGATGTAGAAAATGATCTTTCACTGAATTATGGAGGTCTGTAGTAGGATGCACCACCAATGACTGCATCGTTTTCTGAGGTCTTATCTCTAGTATAAAGACAAGTCTGCTTATACTGGAATTTTTTTTTTTTTTGACAGTTCAACTATTTCTGCTTGAATTTACACTTTGATTTAAGGTTCAAATCCTGTTTTATTTATCTGTTATGCATAGCCACACATAAATCATTCAGTTAAATGCTGAACATGCATCTTTAGACCAAGGTTTCCATCACAGAATTTTGCTGATTTTGTTGGATTTGACTGAGAAAGAATTAACTTTCTTCACGCTATCTAGTATGAGGTAATGTTTTGGGTTTTGGACTTTGTGCTGGTTTAAAGGTAAACTGGCAAGGGAAATGAATCCAACTCAAAAGAGAGATCATAAGTCAGAATAACAATTTAATAAAATAATACAATAAATACAATTATACAGATAAACAATTGGTTTTAACCCACAAAACCCAAATGTATAACCCAGCACCCTGGGGCATGAACAGAGTGGTGTTTGTTGGGCCCCCTGAGTCTAAAGTAAAAGGAAAGGGAAAAAAAAAACCTGCTGATGAGAGTGTGTTGCAATCTGGTCGAGAGTGGTGGTTGCAGTCTGGTTGAAAAGTGGTGGTTGCAGTCCAGTCGAGAATGGTGGTCTCAGTCTGGTTAAGAGTGGTGGTCTCAATCTGTTTAAGAGTGGTGGCCACAGTCCTTCTCTGGGTCCCAGCAGTGGTTGAAAAAGTCTCAAGACTCCAAGATTATACATATCCTCCAGTTCAGACAGGAATGCCCAGTATCTCCCTCAGGGCAGGGAGTTCCACAATGGGTATGAGGACAGGAGCATCCTCTTATCTCGCAGGCCTCTTAACACCCAGTTTATAGCCAGGAGGAGTTTATAGAGGAGTCAGAAGTGCTCTGGGCAGATGGTGTAAATGGTCTATTGATAACAGTTTCTGGGAAATGGCATGGAAGGCTATAGAATACACAGTTTTGGGTTACACCCATACAGTGGTGAACTGGTCCCAGTTGTTCTAACTAGGCCAACTTCCACTGCAGGGATGAGCAAACAGCTGTGTAGATCTTAGTTACTGGCTGAGGTTAAACCACAACAATGAGGAACTTGAGACCAAATTTAAACCTTGGTCTTTGTGTGGACCATGAGAACCCATGAGCATCTGTGGGAGTGAAGACACATTGTGACTTCCACAGAAATAGTCTGGTCTTCCTGTGAGTCCTCCCCTCCCCCTCTCCTTTGCTGTCTCTGATGGGCAATGTGATTTGTCCTAAGATAAGAATGCCAGATGAGTATTGAGGAGGAACTGTCTGAATTCTTGCCTAATTAATGCATTCCAAAGATGGGGGAACTGTGATGCATTGGTAATATTTAGATACTGTATTAACAATAAATCTAATATTAATCATCCACATAATCGGTGTCATGCTTCTCACGCCTGACAAAGAGTCTTCTCTTTACTACTCTGCCACACACTTCCTCAGTTGATTCCATTACACAATTCCATGAAGATACACTTTTTTCCCCATTCATTTGTAGTGGAGTATCGGGCTTATTTGTGAGTCTATAGAGAAAGAGGGGATGCCATTGCACTGTACTACCACTACCTAGGTGAAACCCATTGTAAGACAGCACACACATGCACTATTCTTTTGCCTTAGATCCTCTCAGCTTCAGTTCAGTACTCAGAAGTATCTACAGCTACTTGAGATTTCCTATTGTGCCTAAAACATCTCCACTGTGATAACACATGTTCCTTTCTACATCTCTGACAGTGGAATTCAGGTCTAGTGTTAGGTATGTATACATAGGTATCTGCATGCACAGATGCCTGGGTCCCTAATACCAACCAGCATAGAAATGAGAGTGATGACTCCTCTGCAAACAGGTGACAGCACTGGTCAGCCATCTAAGCACTGACTTTGTTGCCTTGGGAATGTTTCTGCTGCTCGCCTTGTCACCCGGTTTCATCTAGAGACTCTCTCTCCAGATACCTCTCCCAGCAGGCATTTGGGTACAATTTTCTACGTCATATCTACCAGCCCCACAGATGTCTGAGATATCTAGCCTGAGTGTGTCAAATGATAGTAGACGCATATGTGTGGGCAGTCGTGATCTAGATTTGCATTGTTCGTAATGCAAGGCAAGTATGTATTACATAGTTGAAGGCAACAATTTAGGCTTTTTGATCATTGACTAAATACCAGTCTTGGTTCTACTCACATCAGAAGACAAGTAAACCTGAAGTCCAATTGGTGTCAACAGAAGAAGAAAATAAAGACAAGGGATAAATTAAATATTCAACTAGTGGTTCCTTTGAGGAAGATGTTTACAATAAAATACATATTATATATCCCAAACTGAGTAGATAGAGCACCTTTAGATATTTTTCGGGAGGTGTCAGTAGGTCTAATTTTAAAAGGGCAGGTCAGACTGTAATGGTACAGTTAAGCTTTTATTTCCTCCATAAGAAGGTTAATAGAGTTTTAAAAGGTAAGAAAAGAAAGAACATGCTGTAACCTTTTATCCTTATCTTAATCTGACACTAACAAAAAAATGAGGAAATGCAGCCTGCCACCTCCTCTCACATCACCATGCTCTGCTGTGTGCCTGGAGTTCTCAGAAAGAAGTATCAGTTGCAAACACATGCAGATGGGTGGACAGATGTTCCCAGGAGACAGACATACACACCAGTCTCCTCATACTGAATGGGAAATAAATTACCTCTCAGGAGAGAAGTGACATATAAAGAAAGAAAATTAGGTTACTTTCTTGTTCTCCCATGATTTAAATATCCATTGATACTGTCAGTGTTGCTACTGGTCCAGGTATGTGGAATGATGTCTTCATTGTGTCAAAAACATTCTTTTTAGGTCAGTTGTAGAGTTCTGCTACTCCAATGACAATATTGCCAGCACGGTCCTGCCTCTATCTCCTCATGAAAATTGTCCTATCTTCATGATGACAACAAAGATAAGCATGTTTCTTCTGTGGAGACCTCACTGGTAGGCTGAGGTGGGGAGAGAAGATCTGGAGGAGGAGGAAGTTACTTTTCATTGGCAAAATTATTATTTCTGTTTATTATTTGGTATATAGCAGGAACAGAAGTTCTGGAAGGATGGAGTTATCAGATACTAAAGAGAAAAAAACCTTAAAAGCTCTTCAAATTGTTAAAGACTGGGAAAGGTTTGTTATATTTGAAGGAGCTCCCTTGAGGTCATGCCATATGCTGATTTCATCAAGAGTCTTGGGATGGAGTAGAATGTTTTTATGGGGTTTGAAGGGAACCATGATTTACAGGCAAAGTAACAAGGAGAGATCTAACCAACTGATAATTACTGCTTTTGATAATTTTTTCTCCTGTTCAGTGCTTTAAAAAATATAATGCCACAAATTTCAATGAGTATTTTAGACAAATTCTAAGCTTATTAAGCTCTAAGTTAAATAGCAATTAAAAGGCTATATACAGTAATGCAACCTGCTGACTGGACTCATGTCCTACCAAGTCACACCTGGAAGAAAAAAAAACAGAGAGGCCGCTAGGCACATGAGGAAGTATTAGCAGATAAATTTCTGGGAAAAATCATGAAGCTGTCTCCCACCATGCCTGTTAGTACATTTTCTACTTCTTGCCTATCAGAGAACAGCGTCTTTTTATTGCTCTCTGCTGGACCTGGACATATCTGCTTTAGGCGGAGAGCACCGAGAGAAATAAAAACAAAGCAAAGATCTAATTAGACGACTTCAGGAATATTTAGGAAACCTTACTATGTAATATTTATTTGACCTGTTTAACTTTTCTTTATTTACATAATGCTGGTTAAAATATAGAAAACTCACGACGATGTAGGAGGGATTCAAAAAAATTATTCTAAGAAAAAATAGTTTCACATAACTTCCTTCTTGTGACTTGTCTGTACTTACTCAATAGTATAATGGAAAACAATAGTCTGTCTTACCCAAGCTTTTGATAATTTCATCTGTTTTGCTGAAAAAGATCTCAGCTGACTGATTGCAGTACAGGATTTGCAGAACATTTGAGCTGATGTAGTTTGTACCAACACAGTGAAGGAAGAACTTTTATGTTGTATACAAAATTAGAACTAAGAAATTTTATTTTTATTTTCTATAATTATATTGAATGTTGTGTAAATCAGAGAGAGCAAACAAAATCATAATACTTGAGCTTTCTTTTCTTCTAGAATTTCAAATGGAGCTACAAGGTCAATGACATTCAGGCAAACAGGATGAAGTAACTGCTTAGAGAGAAAAAATAATTTACTACAGTAGCTGAGAAAGTTTCAATTTTTAAAAGCCTAGACATTTAACACATCAGTGTTAACATTGAAAAAAGTGGCTGATTCCTTTTATCAAAACACAACATGTATTTTATACCTCTGAAATTGTAACTAGTTCATACATAGTAAACTTAAAATACAAACCCATGCTTCCCCCCATAGCTTGTAGAATTATTTTACACAAACCCTATGATTACACTATTACGCAAAAACAAACAGACTGATAACCAGAAGGAAGATTAATTACTTTATCATCCTAAGGTAATACAAAATGGAAGAAACCCCAAAAAAATGCAACAAACAAACAAAACAAGAAGTTAGAATTAGTTTCTACAGCATTGCCAATGTGATGCTCATGTCTAGAAATTTTGTTACACAGAGATATGGCCATTCCCAGTCACTTTCTTGTGATTGCACATACCCAAAAGAGGATAAACATAGATATAAGCATGAAAACAGAAGTATTCAGTTCTTTTTGTTTTTTTCTGTAATGAAATCTGCATGAAAAAGGCACATTTTCTCCAGCAGTCCTGAATACAACGACTGTAGTGTATTTCAGCAGGCAAACAGTACGTCATGAGTTCTCAACTACAAGAAAGAATGTATTAAAATACTTTTTATTTCTTGTTAGGATCTTTTCTCATTCCACTATCTGCCTGTAATAGTTTTAAAAATGGATGTCATGACAGACACATGTAGAAGCAAATTAAAGGATATATAAGTGATAGCAAAAGGTGGACTCCAGTCTGGCAGAGCTTCCAGTCTCAGGTCAGAAGCTACTACCAACAGGGCTCAAAGAGCTTTACAGAGCTTCTGGTATCCTTTCTCTCAGATTTGTATTTGGTTATAAGGTAGATATATTTTTTTTAATGCAGATATGTTTGTTTCCATGTCCAGAAGCAGTAAGCCCCAGGATTAGATATAGTTTCAGTGGCATCCCTTTCCCAGTGCCACTACCTTGAAAGGGCTTTGCAAATACATGTAGATATTAGAAAATTACAGGTGTAATTATTTGTCTGTATTGGGTTTATATGGCGATGTCTTGGTAGTGGGGAGGCTGTAGAGGTGACCTCTGTAACAAGACACCAGCTGGTGTTTGTTCCCACGTCAGACACAGGTGGTTCCCACAAATCCACCTCTGGTCAAAGGTGACCCCACCAGTGACACCGATGGTGCTTCTGTGATAACTTATTTAAGAAAGGGTAAAAATGCTGTGCAGCAGCTGTGAAAAATAAGTGAAAAATATGAGAGAAACAGCCCTACAGACACCAAGATTAGTGAAGAAGCATGGGGAGGAGGCGATCCAGGTAGCAGAGCAGAGGCTCCCCTGAAGCCTCTGGAGAAGACAAATGGGAAGAAGTTTTTAACCCTGTAGCCCATGGAGGACCACATCAGAGACCGCTGAGAAAATATTACGCTGGGAAGTAGCACTCTACATGTGCTATTTCTTACATTGCGCTTCTGAACATGTATTGGCTGCTGCTGGAGACAGAATAGAGACTTACATGGACCTTAGGTGTAATACTGTTCACTTTTATCTTATTCTGGTAGGTAAACGGAGTTCTCAGAAATCTTAGAAGTCTTTTTTTTTTCTTTTTAGAAGACTTAGAAAGACATAGTAGACCTCAAACAGAAGTGATAAGTTAAAGGTAGAAATTTCCATGCAGGTTTCATTGGGATACACTTAGTGGAAGGTTCAGAGAGAAGATTTTCAGACTTTAAAACTGCTAAAATAGTTCTCCACAAATAAATTAGATTTCTGAAAGATGGTATTTCAATAATTTTTAAACTATTTAAGTAAGCAGTAATTCTGAAGTGCTCAACACCCTTCACAGAGTTTAATATTCACTGTGGGAACTAAAAGCACTCAGTGCAGACTCAAACCCAGAAATAAAAACATATATTTGAAACATATATTTTTACACCAGAATATAGTAAGGACTTTTTATAGGACTCTCTAGGTTTTAATAGATGGATATTAGAGACATTAATCTAGTAGAATTTTATAATAAAACAAGAGGAGTACTAATATAAATGTACATTAACTCATTTGCTAATGATCAACATCAGCCAGAGGGGCAAATGACAGTGGTTTCATGTCCTTTTATCAAGAGGGAGACAGAGCCTATTTAAATGTTTTAATTGTTGGGAAAGAAATGGATTTGCTTTTATCCAATCAATATTACTTTGACCAAGAATCAATTACACTGACAAGGCTTCTCTTATTGAAGTAAGTAGGGGCTTTAATTAAATTCCATTCTATAGTTTAAGCAAGGCATTGGAAGCCTAGGAGCATGTAAAGGCTACTTTGTATTTACTGTGTATATTGGTAGCACAGTTTTAGGAGCAAATCATAAACGAAACTGCAGATACATTAACGTTTTAGTTTATATCATACTACACACCAAAATAAAGCTACACATAGTGGTCTCATTTATTACGGCACATATTTCTATTTTGAATTAGCACAAAATGGAATGTTCTGCATGATCTTTTATATTGCAATGACATAGTAGGTAAAAGGACATCCTTCTATTTCCTCAGAAACCATCATTAGTACTAAACAGTCTCTCTTTGCCTATTTCTTTAGAAGATCACTGCACAAAAATGAGACACTGTGGAATAACAATGGGCTCCATTTAATTGGCAGAACCCTTCCCCCTGCATATGAGCAGCACAACTCAATATTCATTCTGGGGCAAAGGAGTTATTAAAGCAGTTCAAGTGATATTTTCAAAGGGAATTTTCTTTTTTTCTTATTACCTCTTCAAATCAGAATCACTGGGTGAGAAGGGAGGCCAAAGGGATGAAAAAAAAGCTTATTTCCTAGGAAATTATTGAAAACGATGTCATGAAATCAAACAGAGCTTTGATATAAAAAAATCTTCAGAAGACAAAATACACTAAGCAAAGACCTATAACAGAAAGTCTTTCTGCAAGTGGCAACGCCTCAGATCACTTAGCCTGGAGCTTCTATCATTTCAGTCTCATGATGTGATGCTATTCCCATTTATTTTCCTCAGGCTGTTTTGCTCACTAAGGCAAGTAATTAGAGTTGCAAATAATAGATCCAGAGTCCCAAATTAACTTTCAATATTATCATCTTGTTGCTAGTGGCTAAAACAATTCTAACATTGGTAAATCTATATAACTTCCTGCTAAACAGCTATTAAAATAAATGATTTAGTAAAAATCATCTTCAAAATGCTTGTTCTAAAAAATGCCCTTTCTGAGCAAATTAAATCACGTACTAAGTGATCAGCAGGTTACTCTGCTTAAATATTAATTGCTCAGTGGCTCAGTTCACATGTGTTTTATCTACAGAATCTCTTATGTCAGTGAGTGCCTCCAACTGGCATGGCATGGTGGCAAGTTTTCTTTTTACACTAATAGTTTTCAAAGATTAGGAGGTTATTCTTAATGTGCTGGACGCATTAGCACAAAAAAAAAAAAGAATTCTCATAGTATTTTCTTTTTTCTTTAAAGTGTGATGGAAATTACAATCCTCAATAGATAGTTCAATGTTTTCCAGGGTAACAGATTTTTCTTCATCTAAATGGATTTTTTTCAAGATCAATATGTTAATTTGTCGATTGGATAAAAACAACGACACATGCAAGTGTATCTTGTATTTAATGTTTTATATTATATCACTATAGACAATATGGTATTGTATACAATATGGTATAGACAATATGAAATATGGTATTTCATATAGGCAAATGATTTAAACTGAACCAAAAAATAAATGAACAAAACTTTTTGTTTGTTTCGTAGTTGAGTTGAAGCTTTTACATTTTATTCTGCTATATAGCATCTAAAAATTCTGAAATATTGTAATTTTCAACAGAGAAATGACATTCACTAAACATTTTTAGGTGATTGCAACAGCAGTGGGTAATTGTTCAAATTCTACTAGTATAATCCTTCTATACTTTCCAAAAAAAACCCAAATAAGCTTCTGGAAAAATACAAAGACAAAATATAAATAAAATGGATAAATAAATAAATAAATAAACCCCCAAAACCTGCAAAAATAAGCTTCATGCTTACCTCAGCTCTCTTCACAAACTTATAGCAAGTAAAACTGATAGGACCAGGTCCAGTATTCATGTTGAACCTATGGTAATGCTAAACTTATGACATTCCCTTTACAAATTATTTCAAAGTTTGTGTACTCTACTGAATATTTGCCATGGCTATGAAGATAAAAGTTGTGTCTCAGCAGTTTTGATCCAGATTTTTTGAAATTTGCAAATAATAATCTTCTCATTTTCTTTCTATAACTATTTGCATGGGATGTAAAAGCTCATATTGCCTACTTCTTCCAATTGGTGGAGAAGTTAAAATTGCTACGAAAACACAGTGTTGTGAGGGGCCATGATCCACAAAAAGTTCATCAGCCCCTGCATAGACCCTACTGAGCTATTGACTTTCTTATGAAGAGTTAAATCCTTTGTTGTTTATCATAAAAGCTATGGTATGGGCTTTAAACCCAGAAGAAGTAATTATATAAAGTAGCCTGCACTATATTTTCAGAAGGAATGATCTGTCATGCCTAAGCAGATTTAGTCAAATTCTGGTCAAACTGAATATCTACTTTAGAATTAGTAACTTGCCCGTTGCTTCACCAAGGAGTGGATAACAGGATGAAGCATTTCTTTCTGTCTACAGCAACTTTGTGTTGACAAGCAGCTTCTTTCACACCTCTTGAAAGATTTTCTGATTTTATTAATAATTTGCTGTACACAAATCATGAGCTGTCTTGGAAAACATGACGTTTTAGGATTTATACTGAACTGAACTGCTTACTAGTACCTTTATTAATTTTCCCCGGAGTGCACAAACACATCAGAATGTCTGTTCTAACAGAAACCTCAGTATTCTCCTGTGTTTCTCCATTTTCTAGTCTATATTCTACATAATGGACCAAAAGGAAGAGTTAATGAGCTGGTATCATACAGTTCATGCTAGAAAAGAAAATATTTTTTTAACTGCAATCCTTAATTATTTAATCATAAAGGTATGAAACCAACTCTATTTGAACTAAATGGCAACAAAGGGCATAAAAATTACCAAATTTGTTGCTTTTCCACGATTTTTTTAAAGAAAATTGTTTTGAACATATATTTATCTCTCTACAAATTAAAAACCAACAAGGTAGTAAATCTTTTAATTCTATAAAAACACTCTTTTGATTCACTTGCCAAATATGCTTTTCATAATTTTGCTTTATAGGAAAGGTAAAAATTGTGTCTGAGTGTTGTCTCAGAACAAAAACTTTCATAACTATAGCTATTTTCACGTAATTACAACATTTCTTCATCCTATAACATCATAGAAAATTTCTTCCTTCCTATAGTAATTTTTACTTATGCTGAAAAATAAAATATTTTGAAAGTCTTATTTTTTTGCGTAACAGCTGCATAAACACTCTCGTTTTCCTTCAGTAATGTCATAAGATGTCAGTCATGAAAAAAGGAAATTTCTTTGGTTTCCTGCTATATAAAGTTTGTAAGAGAATCCTCGCCTTTAGACAGTTCTGGTTTTTAGTTTTCAGAATATTTTTCCTCTCACAATCTTCCTTTGAAAATGAGGAAATAAGAGAGCCACAAAATCACCTCCACCAGTTTCAGCTATCTTTTGAAAGGGTCAGGGCTCCTACCAGGATCAGTACAGGTGAGCATAGTTTTTTTTTTTCTTTTTACATGTGCTTATTAGCACAAGTTCTACTGCAAGGAAAAACATCTGTCTGGCTAATAAATGCTCAGTGACATAACATTTAATTCACATCATGTTACACTTATCCTAGAGCAGTCATAATTTATTTTAGTAATTGGAGGATCAAGATTTCATGCTTTTATTTGAATTCTACTTCCATTTCAATAACTCACATTTAAGTACATTGCCAGCCACATCAAGCAGAGCTAGCCAGAGAGATACTGTCATGGCAGGGATGATATCACAAAGATTAACAAGGGTATTATGGGCCAAGGCACTGCTCTCCTCATGCATGGGAGAGATCTCAGAGAACTAGGGAACTGCAAAGGTTGGATTACCTCTCATGCAACCTGCGACTTTCCGGCAGTGACACGTAGGAATACAGGCCTTTACAGAAATTACCCACTGTGCATGTGCTTTTCTGTCCAACTCAGCCCACTAAAGACTGGTGCACAGACTTGTTTCATGCAGACACTTTTCAAGTATAGATCTAGCAGTGAAGAAGAATTCTTATTAAAAAAGCCTATTCCCACTTGGTGGCGGTGTTTAGAGTGGGTCACCTCTTATTTGTGCCTCCTGAGTTCTGTTCCCCAGTTTATCAATGATTTTGTCTAGATTGAATGACTTTGACAGATGTCTATAGAGCCTTCAAAAAAATAAGCATATTTAATAGGGCTGAAGAAAACATCAGCTTCCTTTCTGAGAAGAGAGGCTGTAGAATCAACCTAAGTGCTTTTAGATTTGAGGTTAACTAAGACCATAGAGTGCTGCTTCAGCACAGTTGATGGATTGAACCTTTTAGACACAGGAAAAAAATAAGGATTTAAGTGTTACATGAAATTCAGTAGTGAGCCACTTATGCCATTTTTGAGGCTATTTTTTGAAGACCCTGGAATTTTTTTCTTTTGCTTTCTGTATTAAACACTTGCTTCCTGACAAGCAGTACAACTTTCTGTCATAACTTACTGATACCACGAAAGAATCTGAAAATGCATTTCCATAGATACAACCTTTATTAACCAGTTTGTAGGATATCATTGCTGGGATTAGCAAGGTTAGATACAGATCTTCAGTTAGGAAAAGACTATTGCAGCATAGCATATTCTAATTAAAATTACAATCTACCACAAACATCAGCCAGAACATAATCTGCTCACCCCACTGGTCTGCTAATTTCACAGTTTTCTCTTTTTCTCAGATGCCATATGACGTATGATTTTCCCCATCATTAGCATTGAGTTTGATAGCTTACTAGATTGCATCATCATGTTCTTATAATCGGTTGATCACATATATGCTCCAGGCAAGTTACTATGATAACATCTGATGATTTAGCAAGCATCTGATTTTATTTATTTATTGTAGTTCTGGCTGAAATATTTTCTAGTATCAATGTTCAAAGTGTCATGTCTTCACAAAAGCAACCTAGATTCACAAGTTCTGGGTATTGCATTAGTGGTAATGGATGCCTTAAGCCATGGGAAAACAATATGGTTTTTAATGTACATATTTAGCACATAGTGCCAGTTTCCTAACTTTAAAAAACCCATCTTAAATATTTGTGAAATGCCATTGTTTATTTGGAATTGAGTAACAAGTGATTAACTTTCACAGAGATATCTGCAGTCAGGTTTCCATGCTGAATTGCAGGTTTGCAGATGTTGGTTTGGCTCTCTTGGGCCAAAAGGCTCAAACTACACTGTAGTTTTTCAAACGAAAATTTAATCGACATTATAACCAAGCAGTGGGGGGTAGTTCAAATTGTGTTAATGCAGTTAGAAAATAGTGATTTAGGATGACGAGTTCACGGCTTGTAATAAATAATTTTCTGGATTCATTAGGCGTTTGCTTATAAACTATACAGATCTCCACACACAGAATGTGCCTGTACAACTTGTGTCATTGAAAGACATAGGATACTCCAAAATAATAAGTCTACTGCCAGGCTTTTTGTTGTTGTTGTTGTTGTTGTTGTAAGCCCTCTGGTCTTTTAAGAAAGGAATTTCTACAATAAAGTCTGTTGGAATGAAATGCAATGGATATAGATGTATAAACAGGCTTAATCATATGCCACAATGAGAAAAGAGTTATTGTACCTGTATTTCAAAGTGTGACATGAATGTTCTGTAAGCACATTCTTCTCTAACACCAACAGAAATTTTTAGTATTGTCAGCTAAAATTGAACCTGTAGCTTTTTGGCTGGAAGAAAAACAACAATTCAGTCCCTGTGAGGATACAAATTACTGGATTAATAATATTAAGGTTTGTTTGATTTGACTGAATAATTATTTTGTGCCCATACATTACTGCTTACATAGACATTTCACCTATGCTCTTCTTCATTTCATTTGATTATAATGCTTTCCCCATAGACAAACTGTCTATGAGGCAAACACCCTTGACTGAATAGTAGCGAATATTTAGATAAAGTACCAATGGCTGGAGGGTAATTGCAATATTTAGCAATTATATGTACAATACTCCATGCCCCGGTGGGATTCCTGCTGGGAATGTGCTTTTACACTGTGTAGAAACAATCAAGGACTGACAAAGAGCCACAAATATTCACATTAGGCAGTTTAGTATTGAAGACTATTTCACAGGATAGGATTAAAATAATAGATAACAGTGTATTAAGAATTCTGGGAACAACCCGAAACAGCTATTTCCTGAGGAACAGAAGCCTTTCTGTGCAACTAATGGCATCTGTTACTTCTGCTGTACTAGTTCCATGATTTTCCTCTCCCCAGACCTGAAGAAGAAAAACAAAGGCTTTCTAGTCAGAATTAACTTAAGTCAATAATACCCCTAAACATCTCAAATTCCACCGTGGTTACTTGACCCTCTGAAGAGCATTACAAAATGTTAAGCAGTGCATTTTCAAAGAACAGCCTCGCATCTGGGCCATGCTGTGGGAAACATCAAGAAAATGGCAGAAATATTTTATCCACTTGACTTAGAGATAAAAAAAATCCCTTGAAAAGAGGTTGGTGGACTCTATTATAACTCCCGTGAAAGTATATTTATTGAAGAAAATAAGTTGGTTATTACTAGTAATCAGCACAGACTCTACATAAAACACAATTGCTAAACAGAAAACAAGTTCTGCAGAGGGTATTGGGTTGATGATTTCATTAAAACTAATGACCTTTAACACTATTCAGGCTTAGTTTAACACCCCAAAAGCTGTCAGGCACTGCTCTGGTTCTTATTTAATTAACTCTCAACATTCTTATGTGGCATAGTATAAAGGAGAAGAATAAATATCTCGAGATTGTAAATAGTCTCCCTTTATTTCAATCTCTTATGGACACTGGATTTAGAAATCTCAGCCAACATATTTGAAATATCTATATGAAATTGAATATTTAATTTTACGATGACACAGAATTCCCTTTGAATGCATGGGATTTATTTACAGTTCAATAAATATCCCAGCATCTTTTTATGAGTAAGGTGTGGTTAACTGTGAATAATTTTCCTTGTTTGCTTGTAACTTCTTTTGTTTCTATCATCTATTTGTTCTTTTCTAAATTCTGTCTGTTCTGAAATTTCAGTTAAAAGTTTTTCTCAAGAGTGCCCTTAATCTGGTTCCTGAACACACCCCAAAATGCTAGCTTGAATTCCATAATAGCTGCAATTTATGTCAGCTTGATTATCATGGGAGCTGGGCTGAATTTTTAGTGCTGCAGTGAAAGGTAGAAGCTGAAATTACAATTCCTGGGATGCCAAACCTAATCATTTTCTTCTGCTCATTCAGCCAAGTTCGACTCATGAAACCTGACTAAATAGTGTATCTGTCCAAGTAGAAGTCTATATCTGGCCCTGGGGATGAGTTAACCTAAGTCCCTGAAACAGAACAGCAAAACTTGCAGCTTAGAAGTGGAAGAAGAGATCTGTCAGAATTTCTGCTCTGTTGAAATTGTTCCCAAGGAAGAAGAAAAGGAAAACAAGAGAAAGGATAAGACATGGTAAGAGTGCCACAGGACATGTGGCAGTACGGGATCTGGAATGTGGGGGGAGAGTCCTCCTTTGAGTAGGACATGCCACTCAGGGTTAATCTTCAAAGTTTAGAGAGAGATTTGCCTACAGTTGTTGGTATGGGTGACTAACATCAATCTCTACTTAATAATTATTGTTCTCTTACCTTGCTCTTGACATTAGTCATCTTAAACCAATATGAGTGAGCAGGGACCTTAGGCTGCAGCCATGTGAGCCTGACCTCTAAGTAGGACATATTAATTTCCTAGGCAGTAAGTACAAATGAGCATACAAACAATGAATTTTCTCCATTTTTTTTTCTAAAACTGTGATGATATTCTTACCTTTCAAGTTACAAAAATCATGAACAAATAGTCTCCTCTTTGAATTTCTCTCCCTTTATCCATTTGCAGTGCAAACTTATTTAACCGTATGTCTTTGACAGCATTACTTAATGCCAGAGGCATTATTATTTCCTTCCCTTTTAGTTGATGCACAGATTCAGTTAAAAATCAATTGTGTGCCACATCCGCAGACATACCTTCAGTCTTATTTCCTTTCATTTATATTTTCCACTCTTAGCTTGGATAGTTAAACTTCCATTAATACCACTCAGGACATTGCAATGTTTTTTTAAATGTTCCATCATTTCACAGTCCACTTGCCATCTATGGCAAGATGACCTCCTACATAAGGTTTCTAGACCTATTTATCCTACAAAGCTATAACCTCAGTCTATAATGTGCCTTCACTCCTAATTTCATAAATGGATTTTGATAGCTGTCTCAAGTGCATCTCCAAGTGCTTTTTCTTGGATCAGTTTAGGAAAGCTAAAGCCCCAATAGAATTACAACTGACCAGACATGTCAAGGGCAACAAGACAAGCTTCTATAGGTATGTTGGTGATAAAAGGAAAGTTAGGGAAAAGTCTTCAAGACCAGGTTGGATGAGGCTTTGAGCAAGCTGGTCTAGTGGAAGGTATTGCGGCCCAAGGCAGGGGGGTTGGAACTAGATGATCTTCAGGGTCCCTTCCAAACCAAACCATTATATAATTCTATAAATTTATGTAGTAAAAACCTTAGTCTAAGTACCTGCTGGGACCAGCATGGTACAAAGCACTGCTGAAGTGTGTACTGGATTTGGGTGGCAAGGTTTTGGTACAGGAGGGACAAGGGGGGTGGCTTCTGTGAGATGCTGCCAGAAGCTTCCTCCATGTCCAATGGAGC